>NC_058381.1:646428-1292857 GCF_018350175.1 Felis catus
CTCTCTCTCTCTCTCTCTCTCTCACCCTCTCCCCTGTTTATGGCATCCTCTGTCTCCAAAGTAAGTAAGTAAGTAAATGAATGAATGATTCCTTAATTTCTCAAATGTTTCTTTTAACCTTTCCTGCTGAAATGTTTGGTAGAAATCATCAGTAATTTATGCCTGGAGCTTTCTTAGTAAGAAGGGTTAGCTATCCTTTTTGAGTGAGTTTTGATGCTTTGTGTTTTTGAGGGATTTATGCACTTCACTTAGTCAAGTTTATTGGCCTGAAGCAGTTCGCAGTATCCCCTCATCATCCTCGTGTCTGTAGGGTCTGTAAGATGTCCTCTGTTTCACTCCTGATGATTCATGTGTTTTTCCCCCGATCAGTCTGCCTAGAGTTTCCCTCTCTCCCCCCATTTTATAGGTCATTTCAAGGAATCGGCTTTTGGATTAATTTCTGGCATAATTGACTTGACTGTGTTTCTGTCTTCCGCTTAATTAAATTCTGCTGTTCTATTGATGATTTTCTTCCGCTTATTTCAGGCTTGACTTCCTCCCCTTACTTCCTCTTCTGACTTCTCCCGGGTCAAACTAATATCATTCATGATTCCACTTTTGTCTCTTGTTAGATCATTGACTCTGGCTTTTTGTTTGCTGTTTCCCTGATTGTTTAGGGCTTGTGCTACTGCATTGTGACTGCCGCAGCCCATTGTCACCGCTATAGGGGTGACTCTGTGCCATTTCACGTCTTGTGGGAACCCAAAGCATGAGCTGGGGCAGCGGAAGACCCCGCCTTTCCGAGATCACTGTCCTTGGTCACCTGACACCAGGTGTCTTGATGTCTTGTCTGTGTTTAGATCATTTTGGTAAGAGGGACAATTCAGTCTGTCATTCCATCTTGGCTACAGGTGGCATCTCCTTGACTTCTTTAGAGATTTTCCTTTTTTTTTTTTTTTTAAGCAATTTGTGATGTGGGTTGGTGTGACTTTCTTTGTTTCTCTACTTGGATTTTGTTGAGATTCTTGGATCTATGGGTTGGTCATCATCGTCTCATTTGGAAAATTTTAAGCCGTGATGTATTGACATATTTTCCATTGTCGTCCCCCGACTTTCTCCCCTCCCGGGACTGCAGCTACGCCTATGCTGGGCCCCTTGATGCTGCCCCACGGCCCGCAGTGACTCTGTTGACATCTTCCTCCACGGCCTTTCTCTCCGGGTTGATTTCCGGTAGCTACACTGCATTTCCTTCAGACCCACAGACCCGTTCTCCAGGAAAATCTCATCTGGTCCCCGCCCCACCTAGTGTGTTTTCATTTCGGGGGTGGTGTTCTCCAGCTCCAGAAATTTCACTTCAGTCCCTTTGGTACGTCTTCCATTTCTCTCCTCGTCACGTCCAACTCCTCCTCTGTTATGTCTGTTAGATTTAAAACAGCCGTTGCAAAGTCTTTATCTGCGGATTCCATCATCCCAGCGTTTCCAGGTCTGTTTCTAGGAATTGGTTTTTCTCCTACGTATGGGTCAGTCTGGTGATTTTTTTTGTCTTTTTTTTTTTAAGTTTACTTATTTTGAGAGAGAGAGAGAGAGAGTAAGCGGGTGAGGGGCAGAGAGAGGGAGAGAGAGAGAATCCCAAGCTGGCTCCACACCATCAGCTTGAAGCCCGACGTGGGGCTCGAAATGACCTGCACCCAAGTCAGACACTCAACCGAGCAAGCCACCCAGGGGCCCCAGGTCTGGTGATTTTCTAGTAGAGCTGAGTATTCTGAATTTTATGCTGTTGAGTGCTGCATTCTATTTTTAAAAAGAATGATGGGGGGCACCTGGGTGGCTCAGTCGGTTAAGCGTCCGACTTCGGCTCAGGTCATGATCTCACAGTCCGTGAGCTCGAGCCCCAAGTCGGGCTCTGTGCTGACAGCTCAGAGCTTGGAGACTGTTTCGGATTCTGTGTCTCCCTCTCTCTCTGACCCTCCCTGTTCATGCTCTGTCTCTCTCTGTCTCAAAAATAAATAAACGTTAAAAAAATTTTTTTTAAAGAATGATGGGTTTTGTTTGGGCTCAGAGTCTGACGTGGGGCTTGATCCCACGAACCATGAGATCATGACCTGAGCTGAAATCAACAGTCAGACACTCAACTGACCAAGCCACCCAGACGCCCCTACCTCACGTCCCCTTGATAGTAGACACCCGAAGACGTGTAAGGTGAGAGCTCGTTGTGGTTTTGATTTGCATTTCTCAGCTCATCAGCGATGTCGAGCACCTTTCAATGTACCTATTGGCCATTTGCACGTCTGCTTTGGGAAAACGTCTATTCAGGTCCTCTGTCCACTTTTATGGGTTATTTCCTTCTTTGATACTGAGCTGTGAGTTCCTTATATATTCTGGGCACTAGCCCCTTGTTAGGCACGTGGCTTGCAAGTATTTTCTGCCATTCTCAGCTCTGTCTTTTCATGCTGAAGGGCATGCCCCTTCTGAAGACTCTCCCCATGCTCGACGTACCGTGAGGTCTCTCCATTCCAACGGAGGAAGCGGGGACGGCCCCACCCCTGCGTGAGCCCCACGTGTTGCTTGGCCCGGCTGCCTCGTGGTGCTTCTCTCCCTAGCCTTGGGTGGTTTCCTCTCACCTGTGAGCCGTCAGTTCTCGGCCCAAACCTCCTGGAGCCCCCCTGCAGACAGCTGCGTCTGTCTCCGGAGGCCCCTTCCTCCTGGGCACATGGCCTCTGTTGCCTTGGCTCAGTGAGACTGTGGGCTGCTTTTGGGCCCCGCTGCCACAGGGCCGAGGGCGTTCACACTGCGTGTCCTCCCGTCCCGGGGGTCACAGTCCACGCGTCCTCCCGTCCCGGGGTCACAGGGGTCGCAGCCTGTGCTGCCTGTAGAAAGTACGTTTTCTGTCTTTTCTCCTGGCTTCTACTTGCTCATGGCAGGAGGGCGCCGTTCCTGGGGCAGAAGGGGAAGTCCTCCCTCCTAGATTTTTGGGGATCAGGTCAGAGACCAGTGTGCTGTGTTCTCTAAGTTACCTCTGTTCCTGGATCAGCGGACGGTTTACTGACTGACTCAGAGATCCTGGTGAACCTGCTTTCCATCGGCAGGGGTGGGGGGTGGGGGACAGAACGCCCCCACCTCTTTCCCTCTGCCGTGGGGGAGACAGGACGCCCCCACCTCTTTCCCTCTGCTGTGGGGGGGCAGGACGCCCCCACCTCTTTCCCTCTGTTTGGGGGGAATAGGATGCCCCCACCTCTTTCCCTCTGCCGTGGGGGGGCAGGACGCCCCCACCTCTTTCCCTCTGTTTGGGGGGAATAGGACGCCCCCACCTCTTTCCCTCTGCTGGGGGGGGCAGGACGCCCCCACCTCTTTCCCTCTGTTTGGGGGGAATAGGACGCCCCCACCTCTTTCCCTCTGCCGTGGGGGGGCAGGACGCCCCCACCTCTTTCCCTCTGTTTGGGGGGAATAGGACGCCCCCACCTCTTTCCCTCTGCCGTGGGGGAGGGAGACAGGATGCCCCCACCTCTTTCCCTCTGCTGTGGGGGGGCAGGACGCCCCCACCTCTTTCCCTCTGTTTGGGGGGAATAGGATGCCCCCACCTCTTTCCCTCTGCCGTGGGGGGGCAGGACGCCCCCACCTCTTTCCCTCTGTTTGGGGGGAATAGGACGCCCCCACCTCTTTCCCTCTGCTGGGGGGGGCAGGACGCCCCCACCTCTTTCCCTCTGCCGTGGGGGAGGGAGACAGGATGCCCCCACCTCTTTCCCTCTGTTTGGGAGGAATAGGACGCCCCCACCTCTTTCCCTCTGCTGGGGGGGGGGGCAGGACGCTTCTCTCCTGAGAAGTGATATCTCTGATTATTTCTAATTGCTCTCAGCTTCTCCGGCCTCTTTTGTGACTCGAGGTGGGGTGGTCGGCTCAGGTCCCTAAACTGCTTCTCAAGCACCTCCGGCTTTGGTGGGCGTCCCCACTCTGGAATGCGGGGGGAGTCCTCGGCACCTACCGTCCCGGAGTCTCAGTCAGCACGGAGACAAGACCAGTCCTTCTCCCGTATCCTGTTGTACCTGTTTAAACCACTGCAGGCAGGTTTCCTGTCTCCCAACTCACACAAGCCCCGAGAGGAAACTTAGCTCCTGGGATGCACAGAAAATTTTGCCCGGATCAGGGGCCTGGAGCAGGGGCGGCGGAGAGATTCTGCGGGGTGGGGTAGATGTGACGGGCAAGTGTGGGGTGCGCTGGGAGGGAGGGGCCAGGAGAAGAGGATGGGACCCAGGGGGAGTGATTTGAGTGGGTGGGGGGCCCGGAGGGGCTGGGAGGGTTGGGGGAAATCAGAGGGACGGGAGAGCTGGCTGGGCTGCTGGGCTCGAAGTGGGGGCAGGGAACGGTGCCTGCAGAGAAAATCTTTAAACGTGTCTAAATTGTGGCAAAATATACATAGCGTTTACCATTGTGAGCATTAAAAAAAAAATTTTTTTTTTTAACATTTATTTATTTTTGAGACAGAGAGAGATGGAGCACGAACGGGGGAGGGGCAGAGAGAGAGGAAGACGCAGAATCGGAAGCAGGCTCCAGGCTCTGAGCCATCAGCCCAGAGCCTGACGCGGGGCTCGAACTCACGGACCGTGAGATCGTGACCTGAGCCGAAGTCGGAAGCTCAACCGACTGAGCCACCCAGGCGCCCCCCATTGTGAGCATTTTAAAGTGTGCCGCTGGGTGGCATTAAACAGGTTCACAACGTTGTGCAACCAACCCCACCGCCCCTGGGCCTCGCTCATCTCCCCAAACAGAAACCGTCACACGGTAACCAGCCCTAGTCGTGGCTGTTTGTCCTGTCTGCTGGTGGAGGTGTGGGCGGCTGGGGGTCCTGGGGGGTCTGGGGGCTGAGAGGAGTTTGGGGGAGTTGGTGGCTGGGGCTGGCCATGTTGATAAATCGCAGGCCTCCCACAAACAGGGCCCTCTGGTCCTGACCGTGAGCACCTGCGCAGCAGCCCTTGGGATTGGGACCCTCGCCCGGCTGGACCTAGAGCTCCCTGGCTGCAGGACGGTCCCTGCCCCCACCCACCCGGTCAGCCTGCTGTCATCCTGCTTGGGGTGGAAAGAGAGAGGGGGCCTGGGGGACCCCACCTTTCCTCCTCACTGGGGCTCGGGGAGGCTGGAGGTGGCATCACATTTTGTTTGTGTTTTACTCATATCCGGCCACTTGGGAAGCGGTCTGCTTGTGGTCCCGCGTGGGGTGCTGGATAGAGTCTCCAGCCTGTGGTCCTGGGTGGGGTGCTGGACACAGTGGGAAAGGGGGGGACGTGGGTGGGACGGGTGCTGAGGATACGGAAGACTGTCCCGAAGGGTCTGGGGTCTGGAGAGGGGCTGAGGGATAGAAGGGTGCTGGGCTGGGGCTGCAGGGAAGGGGTGAGGGTCTGGCGGGGGGCCAGGGAAGAAGGGGAGGGATGGAAAGGTGGGAGGGGCAGACCAACGCTCCTTCATCCAGGCTAAGACTCGGCACCGTGATTAATACGGTTTCTGCAGATTCGGCCGCCCCACTTCCAGCCTGAGTCAGGTGCAGGGCTGACTGGAGTCTTCCACTGGGGACCCGGGAAACCCCCCTTCCATCAGGTGTTGTCACAAACCGCGTCCCCCCTTGCTTGATGCCCCCCCCCAAATTCGTGCACCTGCACCATGGCCGTCAAGGCCGCCGGGACAGGGAGGGTGGCCGGAAGGCCACTGTGAGTATGTTCCTGAGGCCTCTTGTGGGCAGTCTGGGCTCAGTTCCTGGGGGACCTTGTGAGGCCCTGAGGGGTGGGCAGGACAGGCACCTGCGGCCAGCTCCCATCCCTGCAGGCGGTGACTGCGGACGCCCCGGAGCAGAACGTGAAACACTTGGGAGTGAGGGCCTGTCAGCTCAGCCTTGGGGACAGGAGTGGGGGGGGACGTGGTGGGGAAGGGAGGGACAGACGGACGGCGACAGGGATGGGATGCCGGCTGCAGCATTGGCGGACACGCGGGACGGTGGGAGTCAGGCCTCCTGACTGCCGGGGAAGCTGTCCCCCCTAGTTCCTTTCACGTGATGCCCGGAAATGTAGTTGTTACCATTTCTTTCAAGGTGCTGTGCCCACAGCTCTGCGAAAGCTCGCCGTGCTGCCTTCGTTCCTTCGAAAACGTTATTTTATTCTGATTTTTAGTGTCGCCCGTGAGGACTCTGCGTCGTAATCTTGTTTTCCGGGTCTGGGATTTTTTTTCTTTTTTCCCCTTGATCCTTGATGTTCTGAAGTTTCACTAAAACATGAAATGACCACGGATTTGTTTGTTATGCTTAGCATGTGATGAAAATTTGTCCGGTCTAAGGACTTTTTTTCCCCTCATTTTTGGAAAACCCTCTGCCGTCAATTCTTCTGTAGTTTCTCTCCGTCTGCCCTTCTATGTCTTTGCTCTGGAAACATCTATTTCTGTCTCCTTGTGCCTAGTGCTTTCTGTCGCAGCCTCCTCTCTCGGTCTCTTGGGGCTGTGTCCTTGGTGTTTTCTCAGGTCAGTCTTTGCATCCATGGTGACTCTGTCCCGCTCTGCTCCGGGAAGATAGCACACCTTTTGAATTTTTCAGCTCTAACTCTAACTTCCCATATTCTGATGGACTTTGTTACCTGACCTGCTCGTACTTCGTCCTCCCGTTGTGGTTTCACGGTTGCCAACCCCTCGGTTTCTTTGAGGGCCTGGCCGATGTCTCCTTTAAAGTGCTTTTCGAATTGCTCTAAAACTCGGTTTTCTCAGCTAGCGGTCCTTCCGTTTGGCAGATTTGTTTGCCTCGTCAGGGCTCTGTGATTCCTGGTCATGTGGTCACTCGGAGATGCTATAAAACCCAAGGCCACCTGCTGGCCGCCTTCGTTGGGCTCCCAATCAGGGTTTCCCCAGAAGTGACTGCTGTGGGCCTGCACGTCATGTGACTGATGCATCTGTGGGACAGTCCCTCAGACCCTGGTGGCTCTGCTGAGCCTTTGGTGTTTGCCATGGCCCTGAAGGGTGAACGTGCCTGTCTGGTTTATCTTCATTCACAGGTGGTGCTGGTCCCCACGCTGGCCGGGCCGCGGCCCCGTCCAGCTCAGCGCTTATGCCGTGGCCCATACCCCGTCCCCCATGGACTGCCAGCCTCCGCCTCCTGTCTCCTTTCTCTGAAGAACTGGTCTCCGTTTCCTATCTACAAACATGTCCTCTCATGTTATTAACTTTCGAAAATCTCACGTCTCGGGTTTGTAGCAGAAGGTTCTAGACATCTTTAAGGAGAAGGCGACCTTGCCACATGTGGCACAGCCACTGGTGACTGAATGTGGTTCCACAGAGGATCTGCAGAATCACACCTGTGGGCTATGTGTCCTTCCTTGGCTCGAGTCACAACGGCTCACATCAGGCCGTTTGGACCTGCTGGTGACGAGTCTGGCTCAGCCTGGAGCAAAGACATAAAGGTGGACAGGAGCTGTCCTGTTCACTGACAGCCAAGTTTGAAGCATGGATACATATTTGCTGAGCTTATTTAACTCATACGCATGTTCTGTGCCTGACACGAGGGCCTTACAAACAGAGACAATCCTAGGATGCAGAAAGTCTTACCATAATCCCCATTTACAAGTAAGAAAACAGGTACAACAGGTAGTGAGCCATGACTAAGATCCAGAGTCCAGGGCTCTTAGCCAGTCCTCTACACTGTGTACGTGTGTGTGCGTGTATGCACGTGTGTGCACGAGTGTGCATGTATGTGTGTGTGCAGGCATACGTGCGTGTGCGTACATGGGTGCTTGTGTGTGCACGTACTTGTGTGTGTGCATGTGTGCGCATGTGTGTGTGCAGGCATACGCGTGTGTGTGCGCTTGTATGTGTGAGTGCAGGTGTGCATGTATGTGCATGTGTGTGCGGGCATACGTGGGTGTGCATGCATGGGTGGTTGTGTGCACGTGTGTGCATCCGTGTGCATGTGTGCGCGCGTGCGCGCACGTGCACATATGTGTGTATGTGCATGTGCGCGCGTGCACGCTTGTTTGTGCGTGTGTGCTTGTGTGCAGGCATGCATGTGTGTGTGCGTGTGCATGATTGTATTTGGGTGTGTGCAGGTGTGCATGTGCACACATGGGTGTGTGTGTATGTGCAGGCGTGCGTGTGTGTGTGCACTCGTATTTGCGTGTGTGAAGGCATGTGTGTGCATGCATGGGTGCTTGTGTGTGCAGGCGTGCATGTGTGTGTGCTTGTGTGTGTGCTTGTATTTGCGTGTGTGCAGGCGTGTGTGTGCATGCATGGGTGCTTGTGTGTGTGCAGGCGTGCATGTGTGTGTGCTTGTGTGTGTGCTCTATTTGCGTGTGTGCAGGCATGCGTGTGCAGGCATGGGTGCTTGTGTGTGCAGGCATGCATGTGTGGGTCAGAGGGATGGTTTTGTGTGTGCTTGTGTGTGCGCTCATATTTGTGTGTGTGCAGGTGTGCATGTGTGTGTGCTTGTATTTGCGTGTGTGCAGGCATGCGTGTGCGTGCATGGGTGCTTGTGTGTGTGCAGGCGTGCATGTGTGTGTGCTTGTGTGTGCGCTCGTATTTGCGTGTGTGCAGGCGTGCGTGTGCGTGCATGGGTGCTTGTATGTGTGCAGGAGTGCATATGTGTGTGCTTGTGTGTGTGCTCGTATTTACGTGTGTGCAGGCGTGCGTGTGCATGCATGGGTGCTTGTGTGTGTGCAGGCGTGCATGTGTGTGCTTGTGTGTGTGCTTGTGTGTGTGCAGGCGTGCGTGTGCATGCATGGGTGCTTGGATGTGTGTGCAGGCGTGCATGTGTGTGTGCTTGTATTTGTGTGTGTGCAGGCGCGCGTGTGCATGCATGGGTGCTTGTGTGGGCGTGTGCACTTATGTGCATGCATGTCCGTGCGTGTGTGCATGTGTTTGCACGTGCTTGCTTGCACACAGGGGCGTGAAGTCACACTCTGAGATGGCAGGACTTTCCACAGTGAAGTAGAACGGAGGACAGAGGAGCCTCGACCAGCTCTGCCCACCTCCTCCCTGCCGGTTCAGACTAGCAGCCGGAGGGCATCAAAGAGGCCTGGCTGCAGCAGGGGCGGTGGGTTCTGCCCTCTTCCCCTCTCCCCCTCTTCCTCCATCAGGGAAAATCTGGACAATGGAGAGGAACATGACAACCGCTCATCCTTGGAAGCAAGGGCCGACACACCGCCCCATGGCTACCCCCTCCCAGAGACAGAGGATGGAAAGAGACGTGGGGTTATGAGGGGAGAGCAGAAAATGCAGAGAAATACAGCCGCACAGGGTGCAGAGACAGAGAAATGTACCCAGAGGGCGTCTGAGATGGAAGTCTCTCTGGGGGAGGGGAGAGGTCACCGGCAGGGGTGGCATCTCAAGGCGCTGAGCCCCTGGGGGCCTGGAATCCTTGGGGGTCTGGGACAGAGGGCTGGGCCCTCGTGAGGGGGTGGGGCTGGGGCCGGAGCAGGTGCGCGTGCGTGTGTCTGGTCCCCTCCCTGGCTGCTGGCCTGACGTCCCTGGAGCTGGAGACAGGTGTCCCGCTCCCCCACGTCCTCCTCCTGGACAGGGCCAGCTGGCCCAGCCCCCCAGTGCCAGTGTCAGGTTCCAGGCTGTTCCCTGGGGGAACTTTGATCTGGAAAGAATGAGGGTGACCAATCTGGCTGCTGCCCAGGGCCACGCCGTGCCACTGAGACCTGGCCTGGGCTGCCCCTGCCGCTTTCCCGCCCCAGGGACACCAGGCAGTTAATCGGGGCTCAGGGGACACGGCGGGGGGGGGTCTTTCTTGCTTCCTTCCCCTCCCTTGTTGTGTCCACCTCGGTTCAGCCACTGGTCCGTGCACCCCCTCTTTCACCCCTGCAGTAGCTTTCGCTGATGGAGCTGGGCACGGGGGCAGAAGGATGAGCGAGTCAGGGTCCTGCCCTTTCAGGAACCCCCAGCCCACACCCCAAACAGAGATCATTCCTTAAGACAGAAGCTGAACTTGGGAGGAGGGAGGCAGGGCAGGAGAGAGGGGACGTATTCCAATGGGCACAGTGGGACAGGGAAGGGAGGTGAGTGGGGACCTCAGGGGGGCTTCCCAGAGGAGGTGGCATTTAAGATGCGCCCTGAAGATGTGAATGGAGAGCGAAGGGGGGTCTGCCGGACAGGACCGCCAGCAGAAGGGGTGGTTCAGGCAGAGGTACCAGGACAGGCGTCAGTGCACGAGTGAGTTTTGCGCATTTTACCGGAGGGGCCTTGAATGGCACTGTAAGGCATTCCCTGTTGGTGGAGGGGGTCCGTGGGTCAGAGGGATGGTTTTGTCAGAGCAAGGGGCCTCTGGGGGCTGGCAGGGGAGGGGGCGAGGAGGTGCCGGCGGGCCCTGAGATCTCCCGTGGACGCCCCGGCCCTAGTGAGTCTCCAGAACGCTCCTGAGGGAGCCGGCTGGTCTACAAACGGCTTCGGCTTGGGCAGGCCCCGCACCTCGGCCTGGCCTCCCCACCCCCACTGCTCGCTCTGAGCTAGTGGCCTTTGGCTGGGCTGAAAGCGGACACTGGCCAGCCTGCGGGGCCCCTGGGGAAGGCCGAGGAGCCGGGAGCCGTCGCCCTGGACCTCTGGCTCCTCTTGTCCTGGAGGCCGCTGAGCCAGGCTCTATAAATAGTCCGGGAAGGGGGAGGGGAGCAGGCTGAGCAGGGCTGGAGGGGCCAGGCCTTCGGGTGGGAGGTGTGGAGGGGGTGGGGAGAAGGCAGGAGGAGCCCAGAGCTGGAGGCCCAGCTCTGCCCCCAAATGACAACAGCTGGGCCTCTGCCTCGCGGGGTCCCCTGGGCCGCAGTGGCCAGGGTCAGCAGGGCAGAGTGAGTGCCCGCTCAGAGACTCGTGTTATAAAAGGGAGGGGCCTTCCTGGGCGGGTGTCTGGAGGCCTGAGGGTCGGGACAGGAGCTGGGAGGGCTTCAGGGTGCGCTGCCCTAGACACCACTTCCCCAGGGACCCAGGGGCCCAGCACAAACAATGGGGGGGGGCGGCGATGCTGGCTCTTTCCAGACCTCAGTGTCCCCTCTTGGGGCTGCAGTCCCCAGAGTGCGGGCAGGGAGCTAGGGTGAGCCGGGGAGGCCTCTCCAGGCCGTGCGGCCGGGGCTCAGGGGCTGGGACTCCTGGAGATAGAAAATGTGAGCCCAACTACCTTCTCTGGGTTGGGGGGAGGGGGGAGACAGCTGTCTCCACTGCATGCCCCGCACAGCCCCTGCCTCCGTGGGCAGGACCGCAAGCCCCTCCACGCCGGGGCGGATGTGCTTTGTGCTGTGGGCCCCGTGCCCCAGCAGAGGCCCGTGGGAGGGGACCCAGAGGCCCAGCACGGTCCCGGAGGCGGGAAGCGCTGCTCAGTGTGGCTGCCTCCCCAAACCAGGGCACCTCTGGCATTTCGTGCGCTGGGGTCTTCAGAGTGGCCCCTGACACCCGGGATCTGCACCTTCTAGAGACCGACTTTCGGGAGCATGGGACACGCATGATGGAGCTCACACAACCACACACATCTGATTAGGTAAGCTTGTGTAGACTCAGGACGGACACGCAAGGATATGCATGTGTGCATTAGCGGCCGAGGACACATCCCAGTGTCAACGTCGGCACGTGTCCTGTAGGCACACACACACATGTGTGCATAAACGTATGCTCACCACCCACGAGCAAATGCGCAAGAATCCCTCCTGCAGACACAGTACCCTGCAGGCGCGTGCGCAGATACAACAGACTCCGCCGTGCCCACACCTCTCCTCTCCACAGACACACCCAACCTGTACGTGCGAGCTTGGTGCATGCACAGACCCGCCTTCAGATGTACGGGGGTTAGGATGGGCATCGCACACTTCTGTGTGGCTGGCAGAGCGTCCCCTAGGAAGGAGGGATAAAGTTTGAGGTTTGGTCGGAGTGACCCGGGGACAGGAGTCCCTTCCCAGCCTCCCAGGGGCCACCAGGCTCCAGGATCAGCCCCCACCGCTGCAGCTTCCAGCAAGCAGAGCCCCATGCGCCCCCTCCGGGGTCCTTGCTGGAGACAAGACTCCAAGGCCTGCCCACCTGGGACTTCTGTTCCTGCACAGCGTCTACCAGGGTCCCAACTCCCTGCTCGGCTCCGGGGTCCGACAACCAGGCAGGACGAGGGAAACAGAAGCCCCGTGTTGCCACCCCTGTGGGTCTCTTACAAGGCAGTGGTTTCCAGGCCAGAGGCTGCCTTCAGGATTTGGGATGAGATGTTTGCCAGGGGCCCCAGGCCTGGAGTGGGTTCTTGTTAGCTGGTTCCCATTGGGAGCCTGCAGCTGTGGACCCACTTTCACTCACTCCCTGGTCACAAGGCTGGATGGCCAGGCCGGTTAGCCGCCCTGTGAGCTGAGGGCTGCAGGCAGGGTGTGCAGGGCTGATCAGGTCTGGCCTGGCCTCTGACCCTCTAACCTGAACCATTCTGGACAGAGGGGCTTGGAGGGATCCCTAGCGCAAAGGCTGATGTGACCCAGCACGTGGGCCGTGGGCCGCACCTGTAAGTCCCCAGGACTCGCCATTCCCTCCCACACACCCTCTCTGTGACCCATCCTACCCCCCAGGCACCCAGCCAGCAAGGGGGCCACCCTCGCCCCTCTTCCCTCCCTTTGCCCATCATCCGTCCACCTAGCATCATCCCTCCTGGCCCTGCTGGCTCACCAGCAAGCCCTCTTTGCCCCGGCGTTCAGTCACCCAGGGTTTCCCGAGCACTTTCCAAGGCCAGTTGCTGATCCCAGTGGAGATGGGTGGAGACAGAGAGACCCTGCTCTCTGAGTACATGTGCACGCGGTGCCCATGCACATGAACCTGGGGTGCAGGGGTGGAGGGGCGGCACCAGCCGGTGGGCAGAGGAGTGTGACGGCTGTCCATTCCACTTCCTACGTCCTTCCCCCACCAAGGCTGACTTGACCTGCGATCTCAGGAACTGAGGTGTCAGGGAGGGGGGAAGCAGGCTGGAGGCCGGTGGGTATAGAGCAGGGCTGGGCTGGAGGCGGAGAAGTGGGAGTCATCAGCACTGTTGCAGGGGTGAGTGAGTCTACCCAGGGAGGCGTGGGTAGGGGGCGTGTAGGGACACAGGGGCTTTGCTCAGGGCCCCGGGGCCCACCATGTTTAAGGGATGAGGGAGAGAACAGTCAGTCAGGAAGGTCACTGGGAGGGCGAGGCCAGGAGAGGGAGTCAAGAGAGAGAGGAGGAGGATGTGGTCCTGGGGTCTACTTCCAGAGAGCCATGGGTGGGGGTGCTGGAGACCTCTGGGGAGCAATGCCAGGGGGGTGGAGCCTCCAGCCAGCCCCAGGAGTAGTGGGGAGCTGCCCACCCTTGGCTGGATGTGGCTGTCGCCCAGGGAGTTGTGTTGGGACCAGCACGCTGGGACAAGTATCAGATCCGGGGACAGGGCCCTGGTTCTGGTCCTGTCTTTGCATTGACTTGCTGTGTGGCCCGGGGCCAGTCCTTCTTCCTCTCGGGGCTTCAGTTTCCCCATCTCAGCTCCGTGACCGACTTCCCTGGCTTCATGGTTTTGGCCCGGCAAGGATGTGATTTTGAGAAGTGACAGGCAGCGGGGCTGGGATGGGCCTGCTTCTGGCCTAGGAAAAGAGCAGATCAAGGGCCCAGCCCGCAGTGCAGGGCTCAGAGCCAGGTGAGGGGGAGCCGGAAGCACCACAGCCCCCGGGACCTGGTGGGAGGTCAGCCTCACCAGCTCGCTGACATCAGGGCCCGTGAATGTGGAGGGAGTTCAGCCCCATTCATTAGGCAGCGCTTGCCTCCCTCTCGGCCTGGTACAGGGTGGGGGCTGAGCTGGGGGGCGGGGCTGGAGCCTAGCGGCGCCCCTCCCCCCCAGGCTGTCTTAGAGCCTGCTTTGGTCCCACCCCTCCACCCCAGAATCATCCCTTCCCTCCTCCCTGCCCCTGCGCCCCTCTTCTTTGTGCTCCTGGTGTATCTTTCCTCTGCTAGGCTCATCTCCAGCTACCCGCTCTGTGGTCTGACTGCTGAGGGAGAGGAGCCAAGGGGGAAGGCCTGATTCTTGTACTGTCTGCCTTCCCAGAACCCACAGTGCCTGCCATCTCTGCCCTCGACCGAGGCCCCACTTCGGTGGCAGACGGAGTCCTGTCCCTCCTGCGGTGGTTCCTCTGAACGTTCTGGTGGATGGGGACAGAGCAGATAACACACCCGAGGTGGGAGCGGGATGGTTCTCTGCCGTCTACTGTCTCCTCCTCCTGTAGGGTTTCAGCCCCAGACACCTGGCCAGCCTGCCTGCTGGAGGATGGCCCGGAAGGCTGGACCCCTCCCCGTGCCCGCCCCCACGATGCTGACAGGGGAGGTCATGCCCCAGGTGTACTGTGGCTGTGGGGCCAGGGGTCAGACGCCTCCCAGGCCTTCCCACATGGCTCTTCCGTGGGTCCTGCAGAAGAATAGAATGGGCTTTTCTGGCTGAGACGGAGTCTCTGATCTCCAGGCTCCCGTGGTCAGACCTGCAGGGGCCAGTGTCTCTCCCAGCCTCTATCAAAGGTTCTACCCGGAGAAAGAATGCAGGGAGTGGTTTGGCTCACTCTGTGCCGACGGCTTCTTGGAACACACACTCACACACACTCACACACACTCACACACACATGCAACACGCACGCCTTTTGGCACTTGACTTTCTCATGAAATAATTGCTGGAAGGCTCCTTGGATTAGGTAACCCAGCGTTCCTTCCTGTCCCCACGGTGGAGGGGAGCACGGGGAGGGGTGGGGGGTGGAGGGATTGGCTCTCAGCATCCGAGCATCTGGGCAGTGTGGACCAGTCCAGGAGGTCTGTGGCTCCAGATTTGTCTGAATGCCTAACACGACAGGAACAAGCCCTTCAGACCTCGTGCTCCTGAGGTCATCTGGTTGTGCCTGCCCAGGCACTGGGCCTCCTTCAGGTGGGCCTGGCCTGGTAAGGAGAAGCCTAGTCAGGAAAAATTTCTGTGCAAAAGGTGGGATGTTCCCATTTTTAAACAGTAAAAAAAAAGTTTTTAATGTTTATTCGGGGGGGGGGGAGGGGCACAGAGAGGGAGACACAGAATCTGAAGCGGACTCCAGACACTCTATGCTGTCAGCACAGAGCCCAAAGCGGGGCTTGAACTCCTGGACAGAGATCATAACCTGAGCCTAAGTCGGATGCTTCAACGGCGAGCGCTGGCCCCGCCCCGGGCGCTCCTTCCATTCTGAATTTAAGTCAGTTTACAGTTTACAACTACAGGAGAGTATCTTTGCCCATCATCCTGTCCTCCTTAAGGCACAATTGTTTCCATTCTTCCCTTTCTTGTGATGGGAGGGGGGCAGGGACCGGACAGTTCTGGGGACTGCTCCCCCCCCTCAGGTCTCCCCGACCAGTGGGGGAGTTCCCACCCCCAGCGGGACCGGGCCCTGCGGGGGAGAGCCCGGCGACCCACCGCCCACGTCAGTGGTCTCCGGGGTAAAGTCCCCTCGGGGGCCGCAGCCTCTCTCCAGGCCGCACGTCGCTCCTCTGGGGCGGGGTCAGGGGGCTCTCTGACCCCGCGCTCCCCCTGCGGCCCCGCCCCACCGGGCAGCAGAGCCCCGCTCTCCCCTACGGCGACTCCGCGCCCCTCCCCCCCGAGGCCCCGCCCCTCTCGGCGCCCGCCTCTCCCGCCTCCCGAGGCCCCGCCCCCTAGGCCCCGCCCCCGCGCGGCGCCCAGTGGCGGGGCTCGCGGTCCCGCCCCTCCCGCCGCCAAAGGCCCCGCCCCCGCCCCGCCCACCGCCCGCGGCCCCGCCCCCACCCGCCCTGCGCCCGCCCCTCCCGTCGCCCCTCCGGCGAACCCGGCCCGGGGCGGCCAGTCGCGGCCCGGAGCTGCGGAGCTTGGCTTCTCTGCCCGCTCGGACGGCGCGCCCGCTCGGCCATGGAGCAGGGCCCCGACCCCGAGGAGGCGCGCACGGTGCGCGAGGCGCTGGGCCGCTACGAGGCGGCGCTGGAGGGCGCGGTGCGCGCGCTGCACGAGGACATGCAGGGGCTGCAGCGCGGCGTGGAGCGGCGCGTGGCGGAGGCTCTGCGCCTGGCCGGCCCGCTGGCGCGCACGGTGGCCGAACTGCAGCGAGACAACCAGCGGCTGCAGGCGCAGCTCGAACGCTTGACGCGGCAGGTGGAGGCGCTGGGCTTGGCGACCGGGCCGTCCCCCGCGCCCGGAACGCCCGGCTCGCCCGGCTCGCCCAGCCCCCCGCCCGCGCCCGGCGTCCCCAGCCGCGCGCCCCGCCTGGGCACCGCGCGCTTCGCCAGCCACGCCACCTTCTCGCTGTCCGGCCGCGGCCAGGTGAGCCTCGGGGCGGGGGGTGCGGGCGCCGGGGGCGTGGGGCCGCGGACGCGGGTGCTGGGCTGGGGGCAGGGCCTCTGCCGGCCGCGCGGGGACTCACTCCGGGGTGGGAGAGGGCCCTAGAAGCCTGCCCGCTGCACCTGTCTCCGGCTCTCGGCCCCCTCCTTTCTTGGGAGCCAGGCCCTGTCTGCCCCGAGTCCTGACTCCCTCTCCCCTTTGTCCCATGACGCTGAGGGCTCGGGCGCTGAGGTTCGGCCCCTGACCGGTTCAACACCGCCTGGGCCTCGCCGGCAGCCCCCGGCTCCCCCACCTCCATTCATGCGCCCCCTGCGTCGCCGCTTCACTGAGGCCTGACGGCTCTCGTTATTAATCAACCCAGACTGAGAACTCAGGCCCGTGTGTGGTGTGTGTGTGTGTGTGCGCGCGCGCGCGCGCGCGCGCATGTGAGGGGGAGGCCAGGAGGACGCAGTGTGGTCGGGGCGGCAGCGTTTGGGAACTCGCAGGGGGTAAAGAGAGATGGGAAATCAGCCTGGAGCAGTCTCCAGCTTCCTGGGGTCAGTGACCCGCGTGGGGGTGGGGTGGAGGCCGGTGTGGACCAGCACGCCCAGCATGGGGCCTCCTGGAGAGGCAGGTTAGAATGTTTCCATGGTGTGCGCGGTGGCCTTAGGTGGGATTTTCCACTCTGCTCAGGCATGTGCTCTGGGGTGCGGTTTCCAGGGTCCGGGTCTGAGCGCTTTGCACCTGCTGCCCCTCCTTGGTTCCATCCGTCATCCGTGCAGATCTCCTGTGTGCAGCTGGGCTGCACCTCGGGGGCCAGGAGGAGGGGGATCCCATCAGCCCCTGGAGGTCCCAGCCGGGTGGGAGGTGGCCCCAGACAGAGCAGTGCCAACAGTGTGGGCAGCTGGACCAGATGTTGGGCCCCAGTCCCTTCCAGGTGGGTGTCCCGGGAAGGCTTCTGTGGCGGAAGCCCAGGGCTGGCTGTAGCTGCTGCTGCAGGTGCGGGTGCGAGGGGGACTGTGCACATGCAGGCTTGGCGACGCTTTCGGGGGTGGGGGGGTGGAGAGGGGGGACTGAGAGGGGAGGGCTGAATTGTGAAGGCCCTCTGGGCGCTGGCTAAGGGAGCTGGGCTCTGTCCCTGGTGTCCAGTGCTCCGTGTGAAGGGTCTGGAAATGTGGAGACACTTAATTCTGTGCTATGAGCACAACATACTACACATCCGTGGTATAAAATCGCCACAGTGCGGTGAGCTCACACATGCCTAATCAACTGTCATCGGCTGTTTCTGAAGTTGGGTTTTAACACACGTTTGCTGCTTGTCTGCTCACGGAAGCAGCTTCCCAAGTGTCCAGAGACATAACGTCCCAGTCATATGTGTGTGACCGCAGGTACGCACGTGCGTGCTCATGCAGGAGGCTTTCCCGTCATCCAGCTGTCTCGGTGGGAATTGGTCGTTCTCACCTCAGGTGACTTAGTCATCTTGCGTATCACGGGGGTGGTGGGTGAGGGGCACTGGGCAGGGAGGGACAAGGTTCTCCTTGTTCCGCAAGGTCCGGCAAGGATGGATGACGGGTTGGAGGGTGGCTGGACACGGGGTGGGTTAAGTGGGATGGTCCAAGGAGAGGAGACGATCTTCAAGGGGGAGTCGGCAGGGAGGCACAGACAGGAGCCGTGCCTGGGGAGCTGTTGGGTCACAGATCGGGGTGGGGGGGGATGCCGGGATCTGTCTGGGTCCTGTCCAGTGTGAGGGGCTGCGGGACATCCAGGCCAAGCTGTCCCAGAGCAGGTGCAGTCCCTGATCTGGCGAGCCAGGAGGAGTCAAGGCTGGACTTCAGGGAGACATCAGGGCAGAGCCTATAGCAGAGCCCTGAAGTGGGCAAGGTGTTCAGGTAATCCTGCAGCAGGACGGGGAGGAGCTGCTGGGCAGCTAGGGGGTCCCAGAGAGCCCGCCCCTAGAAGTCAAGGGGACAGCACTTGGAGGAAGGGGTCAGGGATGCCACGGATTTTGGGATAGGGATGGAGTCACGAATGGGAAGTGGGTGTGGGCTTCAGAAAGGTATAGATGGGCACTTGGGTGGGGAATGGCCAAGGTCTCCGGGGGGTCAGAGGTCGTGCAGCCCCCTGCACGGAGGCAGCACCCCCTCTGCTGGCTTCAGAAGCGTTGTCCCCACTTCTCCTGCAGCCCCCTCTCAGGAGCGCTGACGGGCGGCCTCCAGCCAGTTTCTGGCGGCAAAGGGGACTGTGGAGACATCTGTATGTCCCCACTCTAGCAGCACACGACTGGGTGCTTAGTCACGACCGGGGAGTCAGGGCTCCAGGCTGGGCCCCAGGGTGGCTGGTTCTGTGTTTCATGCCCCGGGTCTGTGTCACAGCGGGGAGGGGCCAGTTACAGCCGAGGTGAGGCCAGCGGGGCCTGGTGTTACACCGCCCCTC
Organism: Felis catus; assembly: GCF_018350175.1. Taxonomy (NCBI): domain Eukaryota; kingdom Metazoa; phylum Chordata; class Mammalia; order Carnivora; family Felidae; genus Felis; species Felis catus. Next base: position 665,096 of record NC_058381.1, read on the forward strand.
TGTAATAAGCGGTGAGATTTAGAGAATCTTTTGGTTTACTGCTGTTTCAAACTTGGGGCTGTTGGAAGTGCATCATACTTCGCATGTAAATGGGTCCTGAACTCCGTGCAGAAAGAGTCGATCATGGAATCCACTTCTGAGTGCACAAGCCTTGACCTTGCTAAGTGGTAAGGAGACAGAAGAGTAGCCAGGGCCGCTCCAGGAGGAGGGAGAGGGCAGGGCCATGGAGTGGGAGAAACCAAGGTGGACTTCCTGTAGGAGGCCCAAGTCCTGGAAGCAGACAGGAGCTGCTTTTGTCATGTTTGCTGTGAGGCCTTGGGAGCACCTCCTCAAAGGTCGACCTCAGTTTCTCAGGATCTAAACCAAGGGGGATCGGGCCAGGCTGGGTGGGCCCCTCAACTCTGAGCCGACTGGGTCCTTATAACGGTGACATCAGCAGGGTCTGTTCACAAGCATCCACAGAGCCGCAGCCGTGGCCTCGCAGGCAGAGGGAGCCCGCGGGGGCCTGTGGTATGGCGGCAGCCTGAGGCCAGGCCGGGCCTGGAGCGTGGCCCTTGGAAATGTCCTCGGCTGGGCTGGAGGCCCGGGCCCCCCCTGGCGGAGGCCCTCAGGGCCGGCTGCCAGGAGCTCTGGGTCGAGGCCGGCTGTGAAAGAAACCAGACTCCCTTATCTGCCTTCCTTTCCCAGACACACTGTGTGATAAGAGAGGTAAATGCTTTAGGGAGATGTTTGGGTTGAGTCTTGAAAGCCGAGTGTGAGTGGGGGATGGGCAGCAGTCTCAGGACGGGCTTCTGGCCCCTCCCGGGCTCCTGTGCCCACGCGTGAGCCCCCACACGTGAGCCCGCATGGGGCCGGCAGCCCTGAGAATGCCTGAAATTTTCCCACCCTCCCGAAGCGTCTGCAAAGTTCCCAGTGAGAGGATCGTATCTCCCGGAGTCCCTGCAATCAGACCTGTGTCACCCCGCGCCTCCCTCTCATGCTCTCAGGCCTGGGCTCCCTTATGCGGGGGCGGGGGCGGGGGCGGGGGCGGGGGCGGGGCTCTTCCTAAAGCCCAGATGGGGACCGTTCTGTGCTGGTTCCCATCCCCAGAGCTCACCAGTGATTTCTGCCCCAGCACACAGAGGCCGCCCCGCCCCGGTTCTCTTCCTGGGGGTGAGGCAGCCCCCCTCCCCCATGCCGGGAGACGCGGGGAGAGTGTGTCTGAGGTCCCAGGGTGTGCTTGGGGACCAGGACAAGTCCTTGGTTTAAGGCCTCTGTTCTGCAAAGGCCCTGTTGGGGCAGTTATCCCATTGTTAACCCTTTTCCTCCCCCTCATCTGGCTAAGACAGGTCTGGCAGGGGCCAGGACCCACCCTGCCCCAGGTCCCGGGGGACACATTTGTCCTGAGCTGTCCTCTGTTCTCTGGAAGGCCAGAGTGCCTTGTGGACAAAGTCTCAGGTTGGGGTAGGAGACCCGGGTCCCAAACTTCCACTCCTCTACCCCTCCCCAGCTCGTCCCGCCAACGGGTTGTGTGATGATGGTTGGCGGGTGGTCTCCCAATGACCCCTTGGCCTGAGGGGACAAGGGGTAGTTCCAGTCGAGGGGAAGTGGCAGTGGGGGGGTGGCGGGCAGGAGACCCAGGAATCTGGCTGGTCCAGAACCTACTTCCTGTCTGGTCGTGGCTCCTGGTCCCCTGGGGCGTCACGGGGGTGGGGGACCTGCTACGTGCCGGGGCAGGCGTCTGGGGGCCCCCCATTCCTGGGAACGTGGTTTCACCATCACCCTGTCCCTCCAGGCCCCTGCCCAGACCTGTGGCACCGGTTGGGCCAGAGTAGGAGGGTGGGGGGACATGGAGACCCCAGGCTGAGCTGGCCCCGGTGACAGGTAGGGGCTGGGGTTCAGGGTGGACCGGCTGTTTCTCCTGCTGCTGATTTGGCTTCAAGTTAGGGGTGCCCGCAGGGGCCCCCCTTCTCCACAGCCTGGCCCCTCCCTCTCTGTCCTCCTGAGTCAGGACTTGAGGGGTCCCCTCCTCTCCCAGCCCCCCCCCCCAGGGCTCTGAGTCCTGTCCTTTCCTCCTTCTGCAGGGACCCACACCCCACAGAGGGACAGCCCCTTCCAACTCCTCCCCTGTCCTCCCAGCTTCTCCCCCCTCCACCCTTTCCCGCCCCACCCCTACCTCATTCAGTCCCTAAATCACCTGCCGGCCTCTTCTTTGCTAAACCCAGTGAGCGCTGTTCAGATCTCATCTCGACCATTTCCTTGACCCGAGGCCACCTTTGGGCGCCCCAGGCACGCCTGTGTTCTTCCTGAATGTGTCTACCTGCCTCACCCAGCCTTCTCCGGGTTTTCTCCCTGCACCTCTGGCTGCCCCTCTGTAGACCCCTCTTCTCCCCCCAGGCCCCCTCCACCCCTGGCCACCTCTTGCTCTGGGCGTGTGCTGAGGACACAGGACTCCTGCTTGTCCCTCATTGTTCCCTCCATCCTTCTGTCCTGTCTCTTAAACTGTAGACCCAAACACACAGCTGTGTCCTGACCTCACCTCCTAGATTTCCCAGGGGCACCTTACACTCAATGTGGCCCGAACTGAAGTCCCTGTTTTTCCACCAACGCCCCTTCCTTCCCCCTCAGGTCACTTATCCCTGCAGTCGCCCATCAGAACGCGTCACAACTCCAAGTCGTCTGTCTGTGTAGACGCTAGTTGTCCCCTCCTCATCCACCTGGCGTACCCTACACCCGGCTTGGGCACTGCTGCCTCTGGGGGGCCCTCCCTGACCTGCTGGGCTGGACGCACTCTCGGGCTCTGCTCTAGGTCCTGGCTCCCCCGCCAGAGCGATCCCCCCATGGCGCAGTGGCCACCCCTAGCACTGGCTGAGGGGCCGCTGAGCCATCTGGGGCCAGGGGTGGTCTTTAGTCATCTGGGAACCTTGCAGGCAAGAGCCAGCCGGGAGGTGTCTCGGGAGAGGTGTAGCCAGCCTCCAAGTGGCCCTTAGTACTGGGGGGTCTGCCCCGATCCCCTTCCCGCCAGGCAGACCCCGCCAGCCCTGTGGACACGCCGGGCCCTCCCCACCTCCCTCGCTTTGAGAGAGGCAGGAGCTCGGTGCAGGAGGACGTCCCTCCTGGCCACAGATCACAGGTGATTCCCACGTGTCACTGTGGACAGGACACCTCTTCTCGGAGCCTTGGGCTTTCCCTGCCGCATGGGGGTGTTAGCACGCACCTGAGAGGACGGAAGCACATTGGCCTAACTGGTGTGGCCAGAAAAGGGCCTGATGCTCGATGGATGCTCTGCAGTGTACCTCCCTTATCTCAGACGGGGACACTGAGACCCAGCAGCGGCATGACCTGACCCCCGGCTCCCCCAGGGGCTCCGGTATTGGCTCCACTGAGGTTCGGGGGGGCTGGAGGGCCCCGGAGCCTGTCAGACCCTCGTATCCCGGGCATCCAGGCAAATCTTGTGACCGCGTCCCATGGCAGGTCCTCAGCACGAAGGCCCCAGTGCCTGCTGTTGGCCCAGAGAACCTTAGGGTTCTGGTTTCAGCGCCCCTACACGGGCACCCGTGTCGGCTGGCCACGCCGGGGTGAGAAGGGCCAGGCTCTTGCCGGGGCATCTGGTCCAGGCAGGGGAAGGGTGGGCCGCTTTGCGCCCTGCCAGGAACCCCATTCTGATCTTTGTCTCTAGTGCTTTTGGAGTCTGGGGTGAGCCCGGGAGAGTCGTTTGCCTGGCAGGATCGTGGGGGCTCAGCAGCCGGGGCTGGGTCCACGCCAGCTCGCTGTGTGGCCTGTGCCCAGTACCGTATCTCCCAGGGGCTGTCTCACACGGCAGTGTTGCTTGTCCCCAGAACTGGGGGGGCCTCAGACAGCAATCTCGGGAGGGGGCAGCCGGCCCTACCTGACTGGGGCCCCCTGGTGCGTGTGTCTCCGTAGAGTGTGGATCACCAGGACGAAGCCAGCGAGGTGGACACAAGAAAGGCCTCAGACTCGTGCATCGTTGAGAACGGGCACCAGCCTGGGACAGGTAGGGGCCGACGGCAAGGGGGGGCCGTCCCGCGGCCGGGAGGGGACGTGTTCCTGAACCCCAGCAGGCCGACAGGCTGCCCGGAGGGCGGCTTCACTCGGGTGAAGTAGAACTCTGTCAACGCAGAGGCAAATGGGAGGTCTCGAGGGGATGGACTTCCCTGTTTCCGGAGGAAGCAAGTGGGCCCCGAGGAGATGTCCACGCAGCGGACAGCACAGCGTGGCCGACAGGCTAGGTAGTATTTACTGAACTGATGGTGACAGCAGTTTGGAACAGACATAAACTCCGGTTGCATTGAGGCGTCCCCAGAAGAGGGAGGTCAGGGAGGCCTTCCTGGAGGAGGTGGGAGGAGGGTTCACAGAAGCTGGAGTCCTACTGGGGGGGGGGGCGGCCTGAGGCCCCTGCAGATGCCTTGGCTGACTCCCCCCACCTTCCCCACTGGCCTTGTGTTTCAGGTCTGGGCGATGGGTCCCCAGAAGCCGCTGGAACCTTACCAGCACCAGAGCCCCCCAGGCCTCGCCCCGTGAGCCTCTCCCTGCAGCTGCCTCACCAGCCGGTCACGGCCATCACTCGGGTCTCGGAGAGGTTTTCAGGGGAGACCTCGGCTGCGACTCTCTCGCCCACGTCTGCCGCCATCCTGGGGGGCCCCAGCCCGAGCCCCAGTGAGGCCACCGCACCCCGGACTCCAGGTCCCAGCGGTAGGAACGGGAGAGCATAGCCTGGGTGCAGACCCCACGGGGGTGGGGGGCTGGCGAGAGACTCGGAAAACCTGGGACCGAGCTGCCCACCTGTGCCCGGTCCCTGTGACGCGCCCTTCCCTGCCTGACTCCTTCCAGAGATGCCGTGAACTGGCGGCTTCCCTCGGGGAGACCGTGGCTTTCATTCCGGGTCAGGCTGTGGTGAGGACGTGGCTGGCACCCTGCGCACTTGGCTGGGCTCCACCAGCCTGCTGTGGGCCTGTGGTCAGGGCCTGTGGTGTGTGCTGGGGTGGGGCTTCCAAAATGAGGGTCTGGCGACAAAGCTGCTGCACCCTGGGACCTGTGCTCCCCAAAGCAGCCGGGAACGCCTACAACACCTTTTATGTCCGAGCTCTGAGCTCCTAGCCCCTCTCCCTCAGCTGTTGGCCATGGGGGGGCCAGCCTAGCGGGGCGGGGGGGGGGCTGCCCATCCAGGGAGTGGTGTTGGGTCAGGGAAGGGCGCCGGTGGCTGGCCCTCCCCAAGGCCGTGGCTACTTCTGTTCCTCTCCTTGTCCTGCAGAGAAGAGTCCTTCCGCCCCGAGGTTGAGCTCTGGCTATGGGGCAGCATCGGCCGGCAGGAGCGACAGGTGCGTCAGGGTGAGGTGGCCGGGTGGGCTGTGCTGTCCTGGGACTTGGGCTCCCTGTGCTGACCCGGACCTTGGAGAGCCGGGCAGCGGGTTGCAGGGGAGGCCAGGCCGCGGGGCTCGCTGGACAGCCTCGTTTGGAGAAATGTGGCCGCGGCTGGCTTCTCCGTGGACCCTGCAGAGCGGGTCTGTGTGGAGGTGGGAGGGGGTGTCTCCGTCCCCACAGAGGAGGGAGGGTGGGAGGGCCTCTCCATGCGGGTGCCCAGAGAGGCCCTGCCCCCCTCGTGGTACAGACCCCCTCCCCCAGCCTGCAGCTGTCCCCATATTCCCCCAGGCCAGCTGGCTGGGGGTGGGGGGCTCGCTTGGCTTTTCTTTTAATAATAAAGGAAAATGGTGACTTTCTGGCAAACCGTTCAGGAGGAAACAAAGAGGGTCTTATCTAGTGGTGGAGAGGGGCCTGGTGGGGCTGGTTCGGGGTCCACCTTCTGCCCCAGGAATTGACACCTGCTGAGGGGTGATTATGCCAGGCATTGGGTGCCCCCTGCAGCGGGCCAGACCTCTCAGTCAGAACCTGCCCAACAGGTTGTGCCTGGTGCTGCCGTGCCTCCTTGGTTCCTGCCTCGGTCACTGGGGGGAGGGGGGCCCTGGGACCGAGTGGGCTGGGATGTTCCTGACTCGGTGGTTCTCTCTCTCCTCAGCCCGCCCCTGGTGACGCCTCGGTCTCCACCAGCCACCGCCCAGGCCCGGCGCCGGGAGCTGGTCAGGTCGCAGACGCTGCCCCGCACGTCCGGGGCGCAGGCCCGGAAGGCCTTGTTTGAGAAGTGGGAGCGCGACACCGCGGGCAAGTACGCACGCTCGCGCCAAGACCCACGTGGGGGCCAGGCCGCGCAGGAAAGCCGGCCCAGTCCTCTTCCCCGGGGGCCGGGCGCAAGGGCAGGGCCCATGATGAGAGCCCCTTGCCTGCCCTGTTCCAGAGGTGCCCCAGGCCGCCCTCCCCGCCTCGCCTGGCAGGACGGGGAGACCACAAGGGATAGTGGGTTAGGATTCCCAGGGTGGGGGGGGGGGCTGTGGGGTGACACCCTGCCCCCCTTAGGGACAGGGCTGGTCTTTGAACAGGGATCCAGTCGTCAGCATGACACCTGCTGGGTGCAGGGTGGGGTCCCAGCCTGTGTGGTGAGGACGCCCCTAGCCCCAGCTTCCTGTGACCAGTGAGGGAGACCGACCAGGGCAGTTTCCCCGCTGAGCCAGATCTGGGCTGTGTCCTTGGGGCCACCAGGGGGACCACCCTCCCGGGGCTAGGAGGCTAGGAAGGGAGCTGTCAGTGAGGGTTACGTCCGGGCGGCTGGGACGAAGGGAAGGGAGCAGAGGGCAGGGGCCTGAGGCCACGTGGGCTGCGGTCCCCTGTCCCAGGATTGCCAGGTGACCCCCGATTCCCAGTGTGGGAAATGGATGCGGGCTGGCGGCCGGAGGGAGGGTGGTCCTGCCAGCGGGGCGTCTCCCCGGGGTGAGCAGAGCAGGTGGTGTGCGAGCGGTGGGGACCTGCGGCCCCACAGCAGGCAGGCGCTCTTTGCACAGGGGGAAGGGCGAGGTGCGGGCCAAGCTGAAACGGTCGCAGAGCTTCGGTGTGGCCAGTGCCAGCAGCATCAAGCAGCTCCTGCTGGAGTGGTGCCGGCAGAAGACCCTTGGCTACCAGGTGGGCCCAGACCCCGCCCTGGCCTGGGGGTGGGGGGGGGGGACCCTTGGCTACCAGGTGGGCCTAGGCCCGCCCCAGCCCAGGGGCCCCTGGTCTGCTCTGGGAGAGGCTGGGAGCATCTGCTTGATGGGTTAAATTGGGTGGGGGGCGCGGAGGTGGGACGGAACCCCCGCTCACGCCCCTGTGTTGCCCCCGGCCCTCCGGAAGCACGTAGACCTGCAGAACTTCTCGTCCAGCTGGAGCGACGGCATGGCCTTCTGCGCCCTGGTGCACTCATTCTTTCCCGACGCCTTCGACTACAGCGCCCTGAGCCCCGCGCAGAGACAGAAGAACTTCGAGCTGGCCTTCACCATGGCCGAGTGAGTATGGCGGGTGCTGAGCCCCGCTCCTGCCCGGGGGAGTCGTCTGCAAGGGTCCTGAGGCCGTCCCACGGCCTCCTGTACGGATGGGGAGACTGAGGCCTGAGGGGTCGCCCACACTCGGTGCACCTGCCCCTCTCGCTGGGTGCCTGGCCTCCGCTGTGTGGTCTGGGAGGCCAGCCACGGGCCGGGCGTGAGGGACTGCGGGGCGGGCTCTCCCAGGGCACCCAGCCTGTCCTCTCAGGGTTGGTGGGGAGACGCTGTTGCTTGGGCAAGCAGGACGTTGAATAATGTCTGCCTCGGAAACATTTTTAAAAATTCTTCAATAAGTAGATTTTGCTTCCCTAAATGTTGTCCTAGCGTTTGCTACGAAATCGTCTGTGTTCCTAAGACTGGCTCCGGGAGGCGATTGGGTGGGGAGAGATTCTGGGATTCCCTTGGCACTCGGGAAGCCAGTCTGGGATTTGGCTGGTGGCTCAGGGCAGCCTCTGGGGCATCGGGGTTCTAGCTGGGGTCAGGAGGTGGGGGTTGCAGGCTGTCCCCTGGGGCTGGTCGGCCTGACGTTGTGGGGCCCGGAGAGCAGCTGTGTGGGGAGAGCTGGCTCACGGGCTGTGCGTGTGGGCAGCGGCTGGACCAGCTCACGGCGGCTGGCAGGGAGCTGGGGCAGAGGGCCTCCTGTCGGTTGGTCACAGTCCAGAAGCAGAGGCTCAGGGGAGCCTGGGGGCGGGGCCAAGGGGATGCTCAGGGGATGCTGGGGGGAGGGGGGTGGGGGGGAGGAAGGTGAGAGGGAAGGCACGGTTTCCTGGAGGGAATGTTTGTCTCCTGCCGCAGCCTCTGTGCCTGGACGTAAGCCTGTGAGCAGCGCCTGCCCACCAGGTCTGCATCCCCGCTGCCCTGACCAGGGGGAGGCCTCGCTCCAGACCTGTGTGCCCTCCGCACTCCATTCCTGGACCCCAGCCCTGGCCGGGGAAGGGGTCGGAGCCTATGGGTCAGTCCTGGGGGCAGAGGGGAGCCGGCCTGAGTTGTGGGAATGTCGCCGTTGCCCCCGTGCAGTGGTCTCAGGTGACCTGCCGGGACTCTCGGCCCCCGCGGGGTCACAGAACTCCTTCTCTTTCTTGGCTGCTCGAGCTAGCTGTCTTCCTAATCGCAGAAACAGCTCTGGTTGGAGTGTGTTATGCAACTGGACCCAGACGGCGGTGAACCAGAGCCAAGGGGGACAGCACAATGTCGGGGAGGGACACCTCGCAGGGGGAGGCCCGGCTGCTCGGGCCTAGAGACGGTGGCTGTCAGAGCAGACTGAGTGTGCAGGGCGGGGGCTCTGGTGTGGGCACCGCACCCCAGGACCCACCCCGGAAACTGGGCCGGCGAGGCCCCACTCGGACCCCTGGTGTTTTCTTCCACAGACCAGGCTAGGCCGGGAGAGGGGGCCCTGGGCCTCAGGGTGGTGGCCCTGCCTCCCAGATGGTGGGGAGCACAGCCCCGCCCCGACAGCCAGAGCCAGATTGCTCTGTGGCTGTGCTTTCCCAGACGTGGGCACCTCCAGTCTCGGAGCACAGAGCACGTTCCTTCTGTTCCCAGCCTGGAGGGTCAGGGTGTGTGCAGGCCGCTCCACGTTTTGCCTCCCTCCTCCCCAGAGCAAACGGTGGGGTGGGGGTGGGGGGACTGAAGCCTGGCCCTGCCTCTTTGTGGCCTGAGTATGGCTGGGGAGGGGAGGGTGGTCTGCCGGCTAGGGGCCCAGGGCAGGCCTGTGTGGGGAGCTTGTTTGGGGCCTGGGAAGGGACCTCCCCTGAGAGTCCCTGGGGGAGGTGACCTCACAGATATGGGGGGGGTTAGGAAGGTGGCCTCCTAAGAAGACAGCAGCTTGGGTCACCTGGCTCGCTCCCGGGACAACAGGCTGGAAGGAAAGCACAGGACCCCTGCTGGACAGTTCTGGCTACCAGTTTCTTAGCAGACACTCCCCAGGTTTGCCAGCGAAGGTCCGGCAGACGCATGGGCCCACAGGCGGCAGGAGCAGGCTGTGCGGGGTGACAGGGGCCTGGGCTCCATGGGGTCACAGCCTTTGCACAGGAACAGAGGACAGACAGGCCCCTCAAACCGGGGGTTCACCCCCCCCACACACACACACACACATCAGGAAGGAAACGTTTGCAGACCCTTCTGCGAGCGAGGGCCTTAAAGCCACAAAGACGGGGGCGCCTGGGTGGCGCAGTCGGTTAAGCGTCCGACTTCAGCCAGGTCACGATCTTGCGGTCCGTGAGTTCGAGCCCCGCGTCGGGCTCTGGGCTGATGGCTCGGAGCCTGGAGCCTGTTTCCGATTCTGTGTCTCCCTCTCTCTCTGCCCCTCCCCCGTTCATGCTCTGTCTCTCTCTGTCCCAAAAATAAATAAAAAACGTTGAAAAAAAAATTAAAAAAAAAAAAAAAAAAACCACAAAGACGCACCGGGAACTGGGTGGCGTGAGCCGTGTGCTACCCCCCCTCCCGGGAACTCCCGGCCCCGAAGATTCCCGCGGCCTAATCTGTGCGAGCAATGCGGTGTTGACAGCAAAGTACGAGCCCTTGTTGGACAGGTGTCCCGGGCTTGGAGAGTGGGAAGGCCGGTCCTTTTATGGAAGGGGTGCGGCGGTGCGCGGGGGCCCTGCCCTCCGCGCCCTGCGCCCCACATCTCCAGGCCGAGCGCCCGCCCAGAGCCGGACGTGTGGCCTGAGGCTCCCGCTTGCCCTGCAGGGAATGTGTCCTGCTCTCGGGTTACGCCCAAGCAGAAGGGGCTTCGGGCTATTTGTAGTGTCCATGTGTCTCTGTCTAAAACCAGACTGGAGGCTGTAGTCCGAGCCTGGCATCTGCGTTTAGCGAAGGCTTAAACAAATAAAAATAGCCCCTTGAGCCCCTCCTCCCTCGCCCTCACAGGCCAGCCCCGTGCCGACCGCAGATCGTGACAGAGCCGGGGCAGGAGAATCCTCGGAACCTCGCTTTTAAGCCCCAAGCAAGGTGGGGCTCAGTACGTTCACTCAGAAATGATGGCACACGGGTGTCACCCCGGTTCTTGCTACTCGGTGCCATTGAATTGTCTTGCGCGTTTCCCTTTGGGCTGTTTCGCGGCTCCTATCGCTGTTACAAACACACTTCTTTTTAATTTGAAAGGCAATGGGGTGTGTGCCCAATAGTGTTCTGCCTTAACCGTACCTCAACTCTTTAAAAAGGGCAGTTGGGGCCTCTGATATTTTGAGACTTGAGTATTTTTATAAAAGTCAATACTGACCATTTTCCTTTTCTCATACCCTGATTCTGAAGTTTCATTCAACCCGCGTGTGCCGCTTTTAGGACTCGTGAGGTTACCGTTGTAGCTGCTGGGGTGGGGACCGGGAAGCCAGAGCCTTGCCCGCGACCTCTCGCCTGGGTTGTAGGGGTGACGGCGGGGTAAGGCCTTAGTGCCCACCTTGACTGCGGCCCTGAGGGCGAAGCCTCGCTGCCCAGGCAGGGATGCCGTGGGTGGGAGCCGGTGCAGAAGGGGGTCAGTGGACCCTCCCTGCGCGGGTTGGAACATCCTAGCCATTGTGGGCGGGAAGAAGAAACCAGAAGCAGGGCACAGGAGAGGGTCCCAGGTGCCTTTGGAGGCCCAGTGAGGGAACCAGAGAGATGTGGTGTCGGGGAAAGACGTGATACGAAGATTCTCTTCCAATGCATGAAAGGCTTTGGTGGGGAAGAAATTAGGCAGAGAACAGACTTGTGGGGTCATCCGTAGAAAGCACCCAGCGGCAAGTGAGCATAGGGAACAGGAGGAAAACTCTCCTGGCCAAGAGCCACCTGCGGAGGGATTTGACCGCGGGGCGCTGGGGCCCGTGGCCTGAGCCTGGAGAAGAGCAAGGCCAGGCCGGACTCCCCCGTGTCTGCAGGGTGCGTTCGGTTCTCTTCCGAGGCCGAGGTCAGGGCTTTAGTACGGCCCTCCTCTAACTTGGGGACCACTGTGGCCAGCGTCGGGGAGTGATGGTCTGGTGCACATGCATGGCCCGCCCACACGCACCTGGTGCAAATTCGGGCCCCGCCCCCAGGCACCTGACCCGTACGTGGCCCCGCCCACACACACCTGGTGCGTAGGAAGGGCTCACACACACCTGGTGCACGTTCAGGGCCCCTGCAGGGCACGCTCACACGCACCTGGCGGGTGTGCAGGCGGCCCTGGGAGGAAGGCAGGAGCAGAGCGCAGCAGGTGCTGACGGCTCAGAAGGTGAACTCAGGCGGGAGAACTTGGATTTGCAGCTCTTCGCCATTAACAAAGCACCTTCCCATACCTGCCCTTGTCAGAGCTCGCACTTCCCTGACCCCGAGCCCGGCCCTGGCCCGTCTGGGATGCCAGGCCCCCATCACCTCACAAAGCCGCTGGATTCCGCCATTGGCCACCGGCTCCAAACCGAGGGGGAGGGGGCAGTGGGACCCGGGACATACGTCCCCATTTGCCCTGACATTTGGTTAGTGATAGGACGTCTGGTACATGGCCAGCACAAGATCCACCCGCGAGATCTGGCCGGCAGGCTCTGGGGTACAGGCCACAACCTTGGAGGTGGGGGTCTGATCTCTGCTGAGGACACGGCTAGCAGACCCAGGATCTGAACTCCGCTGTTTAGGTCCCAAATTCTGACGAAAATGGCAACCCCCGGGGACGTGTAGTGAGCTCTTTCCAGGCACAGAAGCCGTGCGACCTGCGCTCCCACCCCGCCCCGTGCAGGGGCGATGATTCCACGTGGGGGACCGGGAGCCCGGGAGAAGCCAGGTGTCTTTCTTGCCAGAGTCAGAGAGGACGGGGCCGGCCGTGAACCCCGACAGTCATGCATTTGTTGACAGGGGAGGCGGGGGTCCCTGGAAGCAGGGGAGTGCCCCGTGCTCGCTGCTGAGCAGGGGTGGTCACGGACCGGAGCAGGTGTGGGAGTTTGTTCCGGGCTGGGTCCCCCAGGCGCGCCGCTCTGCGCCCTGGGGAAGCCCGCCTCAGCCTCCGGAAGGACACCCGCTGTTATTTCAGGGCGTGGCGCTGACCCCTGCCGCCGTGGGTGCCGCCTCGTGGGTCGTGGGAGTTGGGGCAGCGGGGGAGCCGCTTTCTTTCCAGGGCAGTGTCTGCACGCATGTTTCCCAGAGCGCGAGGCACAGGCCCAGGGGTCGTAAGTGGAGGTAGGCAGGTTTCTAAGCTTGTGACCGTCAGCAGGTAGTGACAGCAGGTGAGTGTTTCGTGACCAGCGTTCAGGAACAAGTGTGGGGCAGGAGACACGACACGCCACGGAGGAAATCTCGGTGGTGAGACGTTTGTGAGCGTTTTCCGCATGCACGTGCTGACCTGGGGTGAGAAATCGCCAAGGGTGCGTCTTGGAAAAGTTTTAAAAGACGGTTCGAGAAGCCGTGTGGGTGACTTTTATGTTTTACTTCATTTTACATTTATTTTTCTAGCTCGTGCTGATTTCCCACAGGCTGCCGACGTACGTCGAGGTTTTTAGTGAAATTTAGTTTTTAAATTAAACTGAAATTTGACTAACAAAGTTTTGACTTGCCGAGAAGGCGACTCCAGGGTCTCAAGGGGTTTCTCGGGGTCTGCTGGGGTCTCTGGGTGTCTCCAGGGCCCTGCTGGGGACTCTCAGGGTCTGCGAGGGTCTCCCAGGGTCTGCTGGGGTCTCCGGGTGTCTCCAGGGGTCTGCTGGGGGCCGTCTCCCAGGGTCTCCTGGGGTCTTCAGGCATCTCTTGGGGGGGTCTCCTGGGCTCTCCCGGGGTCATGGAAGGCCCTGTGGGGACACCCCTCCTCTCTCCCCAGGGTGGCGGGGCTGGCCGGTGGCTGGGACCCTGGTCCTGACCCAGCTTCTGTGTTTCAGGAATCTGGCCAACTGTGAGCGCCTCATCGAGGTGGAGGATATGATGGTGATGGGCCGCAAGCCGGACCCCATGTGTGTCTTCACCTACGTCCAGTCTCTGTACAACCACCTGCGTCGCTTTGAATGAAGCCCGTGGGGGCTGGGTGGCCAGGGCGCAGGCCCGGGAGGACACTGTGGGGCGGCCCCACGGGAGTCGCGTGCGTTCTGGTGTGAGCGCGCCCTGGCCGCTGTGTCGCTGATGCGCCCCCCCGCGCGCAGGGGCTCCGAGGAGGAGGGAGCGCGCTCGGTGCTACGTGATTATCTCCCTGCAAATAAAAGGCTTGCCTGTGGATTCTGGAATGTGAGATCCCTTTTCCCTTGGGTGAATTTGATACATTGGCTTCACGGGGTTACACTGGTTACCAAGTGTGTGTGCTCAAAATACCCAGAGTTGTTTTTTTTTTTTTTTTTTAACTTTCTCACTGTATCTTGGGTTCCCTTCCGCCATCCCTGGGGCCTCTGCCGGGAAGCAGGGAGGACGCCCCAGCCCAGCCTGACGCGGAACCGTTCAGTCTCCCCCAGGTCCTGGGCGGCAGATGACCTTCAAGTTACCCTGGCTGGCTGGGCGGTGGGAAGGCCGTCACCTGGTCCCCAAAGCTCCCTGTCTCGGGAAGTTAAGGCTTTGGGGGAGGACAAGGCCCTTTGTGCATAGAGGTAGTTTTTATTCACATCTTTTTTTAGGGGATTTGCTGGAGATATTTATGAAAAGTAACTATGTACCATTGGCCGTTTGTACATAAAAAGATGTGTCAAACTTCGCTTTGGATTGGTTGTTTCTGTTCGGGACACGTGGGGCCTGTGGACGACAGAGTTTGCATGCATTCCAGGTGAAAATCTGCTCAAATCCCCCCTTCTCTGCTTCTGCACCTAGATCGCTGCCCAGGAAGTTGACAACCACGTCCACGTACTTGTCAGTCAGGCTTCCTCGTCCCTGCTGCCGGGGGACGTGGTCTGGGACTCCCCTCGGGTTTCCAGGGGACTCTGGGCCTTGGCTGGTGGGTCTGTGATAACGGTGGCCCACGTGTGGAGGAAGCCCACCTCGGCCGCTGCTCTATAGTCACGGCGATTTGTGCTAGGATTCTAACAACATCTTTAGGTCCTGCCAGGTGCAGTCTTTAGCTCCTTCAAGAACCATTTTCTTTTTTTTTTTTTTTTTAATGTTTATTTATTTTTGAGACAGAGAGAGACAGAACATGAACAGGGGAGGGTCAGAGAGAGAGGGAGACACAGAATCCGAAGCAGCTCCAGGCTCTGAGCTGTCAGCACAGAGCCCGACACAGGGCTCGAACTCATGAACCGTGAGATCATGACCTGAGCCGAAGTCGGAGGCTCAACCGAATGAGCCACCCAGGCGCCCCTAAAAATTTTGTTTAATGTTTATTTATTTTTTGGGGGGGAGGGGCAGAGAGAGAGGGAGACACAGAATCTGAAGCAGGTTCCAGACCCTGAGCTGTCAGCACAGAGCCCGACGCGGGGCTCAAACTCAGGAACTGCGAGATCATGACCTGAGCTCAAGTCGGACGCCCAACCGACTGAGCCTCCCAGGCGCCCCAAGAACCATTTTCTAATTCGGTTGGACTTCAGTCCCGCGCTTGCAGAATTTCCCTTCAAGCAGCTAGTATGTTCTTCAGCTGGTGCAGTTTGGGCTCCTGTGACCGCCTAGACGCACACGCGTGTCCCCCGTGTGTCGGGAGGGCAGGGGAAGAGCTCTTTGGGGCGTGAGGGGGAACGTGTTGGGGCTTTTGGGGGGGGCTGAGCAGTAGGTTCAGCAGATTCGCTTCTTCGGGACAAATTCTTGTTCCACGTTTTGGATTTCCCCACAGCGGGAACCAGGAGAGGGGCGGGGAGCCCTCTTGTTAGCAAAGACGCAGGGCCCGTTTTTTATCGTATTTTGTTTCTTCATACTGCAGCTTAGGGTTTCAAACCTAAAGCCGATGTGGGAACACAAGAGCCCTATAAAAATCATTTCTATATGTGACTGAGTATTCGCGCATGTTAAACGGAACTCTCCGGAATTGCAGAGGTGGCCGCACACCTTCGGTCATAAAACAGAGCAGATCCTACCGGGACAAGGAACGATTTCTCTTCAACGTTCAGAACGATACAGACCGGGTACCGTTTAAAGCAGGGTCTGTCTGTGATGATCTCGTCTGTGGTCTTCAGGGAGAACTCGGATACCTCAAGGGGTTTCAAACCTCATTACCTCTAGGACAGAGCCTGACGGTTCCCGGGCTTGGGCAA
The DNA here is from genome assembly GCF_018350175.1 of Felis catus. NCBI lineage: Eukaryota > Metazoa > Chordata > Mammalia > Carnivora > Felidae > Felis > Felis catus. The sequence continues at coordinate 680,589 of NC_058381.1, forward strand.
AAAGTGCAGGAAGTCTGCACCACGTCAAGACATTAGGAAACCATCGTTTTAGGTCAGGGTTACTTAGAAGTTCCGTCTGTGAAATCCAATTTCAGGTACAAATGGCTTCACGTCTTTTTTCGTTTCCCTCCCCGGAGAGAATTACTTCTCAGCATGCCTCTAAGATCCTCTCGCTTTTCCAGCTAGATTCCTTCACCTGGCTTTTGTTAAAACGTATTAAGTCGGACCAAACTGGCTTGTGTCTCCCTGACGTGAACGTTTCGCCAGAGCCAGCATGGGCTCTAGCCTTTCTGACAGCTGATGGGTTATTTCTCAAGGCAAGTGAGAGCTTATAAGCACTTTCTGAATATGATACAGCACATGCTGGTTAGCAGAGCACGTACAGGCCAGGTGTTTGGGGAACAGTTTGTTAAAGCCAATGAATTTCGCAAATGGTCGAGAGGATGAGAAGTTCTCCGCGTCCCAGGCCACGGTGCTCAGGACTCTGTAACCAGAGGAGGCGAGCGGGGGGCACCATTTGCTGCAACGCCGGGTCTGTCGGACTCCAGGCGATTGGGTGGCCAGCTAAAAATGCTGGTTAAGTCGGTCAGTTGTGGGTGGGACATCTCCCCACCCAGCCGACGCAGCTCCAGACTGGGATTCTTGAACTGGTGACGGCTGACGCTTCTGTCTCCCTTCTCTTAGCCTGCTCTCAGGCTGCTGCTGATGGCAAATGTTCCGGTGTGACTGTCCATCCCATTTCCCTTGCTTCTAGCGCCTTTGATCTCTTATCTCTTGGTTCTTCGTCCTGCTTTGACATCCAACAGCCTCCGTGGTCCTTTGAAGAGCACATTAAAGATGCCTGGGCAGGGGCACCGGGGTGGCTCGGTCGGCTAAGCGTCCGACTCTTGGTTTTCGCGGTTCCCGAGTTCGAGCCCCGTGTCGGGTTCTGCACTGTGCTGGGGACCCTCTGTCTCCCTCTCTCTCTGCCCCTCCCCTGCTCACTTCCTCTGTGTCTCTCTCACTAAATAAAGAAACTTTTTTAAAAAAATGCCTGGGCATGCCTCTTCCCTAGGAAGCAGCAAGCAAGGGAAATCACCGAGGAAGGAGGGAGCCGAGAATTCTGGGCTCTCCGGGGCATCCAGGCAGCCTCCGTGGGATTGGGCCGTCCGACCAGGTGTGATAAAGGGCCGCGAGGGGGCCCCGAACAGTAGGGCAGGTGACAGGGCTGGTGGCAGCGGAGAGATGCATCCAGACCGGCCACGGCCATCCCTCCACTGGGTCCAGTGCTGGCACGGGGTGCGGGGGCAATGTTGGACCCTCTTCCTGCCGCCCGAGGCCTCACCCGCACCCCCAGGTCCCCCGTCTTCCCGGCCTCTGTCGTGGCTTCCCTGCTCTCATCAGTGTCCTGAGGCAGAGAGCCATTAAGTTCCCAAGGTTCTGGTTCAGAAATTCACGGAAAAGCGGGAAGACGAGGTCGGCGGACAGGTGTACTCCTTTCATGGATTGCGAGCACTGTGCCACGTTCCTGCTTGCCGAGCCGTGGGTAGGACGGCACAGAGACTGTGACACTCCCGGCCGAGCACTTGCACATCCACGGAGACACCCACGTCCTCCCACACGCGTGTCTGTTAGCACACTCCAGAAATCAGACGTTGATTCACCTGATGTACAGCCTGTTTTCAAATTTCTCAAATTGTCCCCACATGCCTTTCATGGCTGTTAAAAAACTGAAAAACCCCAGGGTCCCGTAGAAGTTCACGCGCCATGTTCCGTTGTTACGTCTTTTTAACGTCTTAATCTAGAGCAGTCTCCCCACTCTCTGCTGTCTATTTTCCATTCGATTCTTTTCAAGAGCCCGGACAGGGTGCCTCCCCGGCCAAGCCCCAGTCTGCACGTTTCTGTTTCCTCCCGACCAGACGTGGACGAGACGTGTTAGGCACAAATACACCCAGCGTGGTGGCAGGTGAGGGGCTCGCGCTGTGGGCTGGCCCACCCTCCGCCGTGGGGGGGTTCGACTGCACACGGCGCCTTTAGGGTCATCGAACGATGATTTTTACCTGAATCTGTAATGATGCCGGGTGTTGACTGGTGATTTAAAAAAAAAATTTTTTTTTAATGTTTATTCATTTTTGAGACAGAGAGAGACAGAGCATGAACGGGGGAGGGGCAGAGAGAGAGGGAGACACAGAATCCAAAACAGGCTCCAGGCTCTGAGCTGTCAGCACAGAGCCCGACGTGGGGCTTGAACTCACAGACCGCAAGATCACAACCTGAGCCGAAGTCAGCCACCCAACCGACTGAGCCACCCAGGCGCCCCAGACTGGTGATTTTTAAACTCCACTTAAACTCACGAGTTCTTTTATTGTTTGTTTTTGTTTCGTTTGGTGGGTTGTAACCACAATGGTCCAAGGCCGGCCTGCCCGCTGGAAGGAGTCAGCTCTGGGGTCCCTTTGACGCGTCCCCAGGCATCTCTGGGCACCTCCTGCTTTGGGCACAAGGTGCTCCCAGCTGACTTTTGACTTAAACTTGGAATCAGTCGTTTCCTTGAGAAATCCGGCCTCTTTTAGAGGGGACTCAGATTTATCTATCAAGATTCGGAAGCTGGCTGTGTTCAACGCAGGACGTGGGCGTCCCGCGGTGGTCACGGCAAGGATGTTTTGTGCAGAGATGCCCGCAGAGGCCACAGTGCCTCCCATTTAAATCCCGCACCGCACGACTCAGCCGACTGGCCTCTTTTCTTCCATTCCTTTTCTCTGACCCTTCTGATTCCCCACGATGTCCATGTGTCCACACATTTCTTCCTCAAGACACAGACAACAGTGCCGTGGTTTTACGCCGATGCCACTGCCAGTAACAGGCCACTAAGTGAGGTCCCGGAGGCCTCTGGGCGGCACAGAGAACAGGTTCAAAGTTACGGATTGGACGCACGTTACCTTCACTTGTTTCCGCCTGTGTTCAGTCGAGGGTTTGTCTCCGTCATTTTATTTCATTTCCGTGGACCTGAAGTTCTTCGGCTAATTCAGAATCACGACCAAACGAGGTTTATTTCCTCGTCCTCCACCCAGCCCTGCTGTGCTTGTCGCCGGGCCGTCCGTCCGTCCTTCCTTCCCCTCCCGCGGCAGGAAGCAAATGCAAACCGTGCCTCTATTTCCCGTCCTGTCTTACACAGCAGAAAGCGTGGCACATACTCTCTGTGGACTTTGCTTTTCATTTTTGTTCACAAGTGAAGTTTGGGTCACCGACTCTTGATTTCAGCTCAGGTCGTGATCTCACGGTTCATGGAATTGAGCCCTGCGTCGGGCTCTGATGTTGGCGGTGTGGAGCCTGCTTGGGTCTGTCTCTCTCTCTCTCTCTCTCTCTCTCTCTCTCAAAATAAAAAATCTTAAAAAAAAGAAGTGCAGTTGTCCCCGCCCCTGGACAGCATAGCTGCGGGGCCCTTCAGCCTGTGCGCGCTGAGCTTTACTCGGGGGCGGCCGGCCGCCGGCACCAGGGACTCTGCTGGGGAGCTCTCGGCTCGGTGCGTGTGCTGTTCACACTCGTGGGGACGAGTCCTCGGGGTGAAAGCCCAGGCACGAGATTGCTGGCTGGAAACGCCGCGCGGGTCTCTGCGGAAACGGTCAAATCTCGCTGCACCCGGTGGTGCCACCTGCACTCCCACCACCAAGGTGTGAGGACACCTGTCTCTCCGCAAGGGAGCGTGCTCAGCCTCGTGGACTTCCGCCATTCCCCGGGCGACAGGGGCTGTCAGCGTTGTGTCTGTTTTTACTTGTCGTGTGAGCGTTTTTACATATATGTGAACCACTCCTGTGTCTTCTCCTGTGACCTCCCTCTGTTCACCTCTCTTGTCCATCTTTCTTTTATTCCTCTTGATTTTTAAGAGCTCTTTATATACGAGGAGGACTTCTGTATCTCTTTGTGCTGGTTTCTCCGTCCCCTCGGCCCCGGAACCGTGTCTGGTTTGTATCACTTCTCACTCGGATTGTAATGACCTCCTAACCGGCTTCCAGACCTCCCCCGTCGGCCCCCGTTGTCTGCACCGCCCCCAGGAAGAGCCTCTCCAATATGTGTCATCATGTCACCTCCACTGAGTGGATTCTCACGTCCTTGGGACAAGCAATTCCTTCACGGGGCATCGAAGGCCATCTCACCCGCCTCGAGTCCAGCCACAGTTCTCCCTTTGCCCTGCTGTCCCCGTTCACCCGACTCCTCCTACCTGGTGCCCAGAGCTCAGTCTACACCTGGGGAGAACCTCACCGACGCCCTCTGCTCCTCGGCTCCCAGAATGTCACGAGCTGGGTCTGCCCGTCACCGACCACCTCATTCGATCTCTAGGCCGTGAGCTCGGGAGGACAGAGGTGCCTGGTTTCCTCGGGGTCCCCGTGGCCTGACACGTGCTTGACACATAGTGGGGGCTCCAGGAGTGTCTCGGAGGGGTGGCCAGGCTGTGAACTCAGTGCCGGGTGAACACGGGAGGAGCTGGCTGAATGGAGCTGTTGTTCAGGCCCGTGGACCCGGCCCAAGTTTCTGAAGGCTGAGTGCTTCCTTTCAGAATTAATCAGGTGCCATTGCCTTTCTCTCCAGTGGGACGTTCTTGTTTGGGAGGGCTTCAGCTCCGCTCTGGGGGGCTCCCGGACGCCGGGGAAGGTGGCCCCGGGGTCACAGCTGTGCTCCCGTGGGTATCTGCTTTACTCAGCAGATGTTCATACGTGAGGCCGAAGGTAACTTGACTGGGGCCCCGCTGACTCACGTTTCTGTGCCCAGGGTGCAGCGTCACGGCCTCGGGAGAGGGACAGTTACTAGCCTCACGGGGCGACCACCATCTCCTGGCCATTATCCCCAGACTGGAAAAAAATAAAATCACCTTTGGTGAGAGCCCGGGGGGACCCCGCCCGCTGGGGCTGCTGCAGTCAGAACACGGGACCCCCGCCGCCCCTGCACCCGCACGACGGTCTGGGGGCCGTGCTCCCCGAGGCCAAAGCGCCCAGCAGAGTGAACAGTCGGGCCTGTGCCGGCGTGGCGGGGCCACGTGGATCAACCACCCTGCGCGTGCGGAGTCACGGCGAAGGCTCTGGAGCCACTCGGTGCGTCCACGTGGGCTCCCCAGGGGCCGAGGGCGCTGTGTCGGGCCCAGCTGGCCGCAGCGGGCGCTCAGTGGCCCTTTGACCTGGTCTTCCCACCTGTTGACCTTGTGCCACCGTCACGGCCACGCTCGCACGTTGGGGAACTGCGGGGACACCGCTCGCCAGGCCACCCGATCGCTGTAATAACGGAGCTGGTTCCAGGGGGTTCGTGGGCTCATGGTGTGTGGAGGGTTAAACGGTTCGCAGCGGCCTCACGCTGGTGTTTCCTCTGCCCCCGGGAGGGGTGGGCTCCAGGCGGTTTCCCTCCGGGCCGAGGAGTTCTATTTCAGAGGAGATCTGTGTGTTTCTTTGTTACTTTATCCACGGCTCACCCGCCCCGAGCAGGGTGACTCAGGGGAAATGGGTATTTTCAGCCAGGGGCCACCACAGCTGCTGCATCAAGTGTCTTTGGACCGGCCGGTTTCACGACAGGTGTGTTTTTATTCAGGAAAAATAATGCACTTAATTTAGAGGATGCACTTCCCTTCCAAGAACATGGCCCTTCCTCTCTCCCCACCCACCCCTCCCGCCCGTAACCCGTGGGAGGGTGACCTCGTGTTCCCAGTGCAGAGGCCGCCAAGCCCCCAGCCGGCAGACGGGGCTTCCAGTCTGCACCGTCCCCTCTCCCGAGTGGGTGGGGGCCCGCCCTGCGAGCCTGGGGGCGGGGGGCTGGGGGAGACCGGACGCTGGGGTCCTTGCGGGCCCAGGCGTGAGGAGGCACACGGACGAGGGGGCCCGTGCCATATGGGTGTTCTATCCTAAACCCTTTTAAAATCAGTCTTACCAAGGGGCGCCTGGGTGGCTCAGTCCCGACTTCAGCTCAGGTCATGATCGCACAGTCTGTGGGTTCGAGCCCCGCGTCGGGCTCTGTGCCGACAGCTCGGAGCCTGGAGCTGCTTCGGATTCTGTGTCTCCCTCTCTCCCTGCCCCTCCCCTGCTCATGCTCTGTCTCTCTCTGTCTCAAAAATAAATAAAAACATTAAAAAAAATTTTTAATCAGTTTTATTGAGACAAAATCAACACCATCTTAAGAGGGTGCTAATTCTGTTAGCAAAGTAATACTTGTGCAGAGTAAATGGTGGGAAAGATGCCTTGTTTTGCCTTTCTTTCTCGATTTTCCCTTTGGATGCATCCACGGATTTCCCACGGTGGGGGTGGGGGCCGGGCTGTCCCACTCTGTGGCCCCCACACGTCCCCCCCGTGTGGTCACCTCACGAGCGTGGGTTTAAGTCACCGTGAGAGTCTCTGCGAGTCCGACTCAAAACATCCCCCGGCTGAATTCTTCTCTTCTTCCCCAGACCTGCCGTGGTGACTTCGGAAGCGTTCACAAGTTCTGTGAGTCCACGTCCATCAAGAAGGGAAACCGATCCCTGCCCTACTGAATACGGTGACTGGATTCCAGGGAACAGACGCGGAGGCCGTGCTGTGTTGCTGCTGGAGCTGGGGCATAAAGGCCACGTGGCTTCTCGGCGCGTCTGTGCAGCCCGGGGCCACCACGTAAGGAGTCTGGCCACTCTTGAAGGCACCACACTCGGGAGATCGTGGGCAGATACTGGGGCAGGGAGGGAGGGATGTCCAGACCCCTGCTGCCCAGCCCCAGCTCCCGGGATCTTCGAGGGGCCCTGGCCCCAACCGCCAAGTGAGACACACGTGGCCAAGCCCAGTCAACTGCTGGAACCACGCGCGTTAATAATAATACTGTGATTGTTGTTGTTTTGTGCTCTACGTCTGGGCTGGTTCCGCAGTCGGTAATGGGAACGTTGATCTGGTCACCTCACTGAGGGCACCTTTATCCTTCCAGACCGAAGCCTGGGAAACATTTTTGACCCCATCTTTCTGCACACGTCACCACTAGTATGTCACGGAATACTTGGGCTCGTCCTTCAAGTCCACCCCAAATCCAGCCACCTCGCAGGGCCGACAGCTGGTCCGAGCCCCATCGCGTCCTGCCCCGGAGCACGGCAGTGGCCTCCTACCTGTACCAGTGTCTTGCTCCCTCCTTCCCTGGCTTATTCGAAACACAGCACGTGAAATTTCCTGCCGACAGGTAAGTCAGGGCAACCCCCCCTCTCCCTGCAGCAGCTGAGTCCCTGTCCCTTGGAGTGGCCCCTCCTACCCTGTGACATCATCCCCTGCCCCCCCTTCATCCCGCCCCCTCCTCCTAGAACACACTGTACCTCAGGCCCTTTGCACAAGCCATGCTCGTCATCTATTTCCTGGAACCAATAATTACCGCTGGTGTTCTACTTGCCCAGTGCTCCACGCACCATTCGCCAATTTCCCAAGTGCTTCAGCGTTTCTGGTGCTGGTTTCCATGCCACAGGCATGTTGTTTTCTCCCATCCTTTGGGTGGTCTGTCTCCAACAGCGGTCACCCCGGCATTTCCTGTCGGTGCCCGGCTGTGTGGAGCCCGTGAGTCCCCTCCCACAGCCCTGCGCTCCGTGCACTTGCTCACCCGGCGGGCACACAGCCAGAGCGAGTGTGAGACGTGCATGCCGCTCCCCTGCCTCTCTGGTCACCTGGTCCGAGCGAGTCGGAGCGCTCGGTCCGCAGCTTGCTCTCACACACGATGGCGGCGGGGGCTCTCTCACTCGCAGTGGGGACCGCTCCCCTCACTGTGCGGTGACTATTGAGACACCGGCTGCCACTCTGGTCTTCAGAGCGGGTTTCTCCCTGCAGATCTTACAATTTTTTTTTAAACATTTATTTCTTCTTGAGAGGGCCTAACATCGGTACTTCTCTGACCGAATTCTTCAAGGGATCTTGGCGTCCATGTTCTTTTCCTGTCCCTGCACGTGTCTCTCCTCCGGGTCCTCTTTGCTGGCCGTGGGTGGGGGGGTCTCTATCTTCAAGCTGACCCCTGGTGCTCTGGGCCGTGCACTCTTGCCTGAGCCCGACCTCCTGGGCAGGTGAGGGAGGCCGGGGGCTTGTCTGTGGGGGGAGGGCCTGCACAGGTGACCTCAGAGCTGGGACCCTCTGCCCCGGGGCCGTGGGGGGCCGGCAAGGCTGCTGGAAGCAGGAGGAGGTAGACGCAGCCTTTATCCCGATTTTAGGGCCAGGCCTCCTCGAACGTTCCCGCCTCCTGCGGATCCTGGCCTCCCTTCTCCGGACCTCGGGCTCCACAGGCCGGTCCTCAGGCCTCTGCATCCTCCAGGCACCCGCGGGACTCACTCGTCCACACCGTGCCTTCAGCCATCGTTCCCTCCAGGTGTGCACACGCGTGTTCACTTCTTCACCGTGTCCTGGTGACGCTTTGCAGGCGGAGTGGGCAGCCGGCCACGTTTGCTCACACCTGGGTTGCCTTTAATTTCCAGAATTTGTGTTGGGAGGGAACGTGCAGGACGTGGACCCTCACTCAGGGCGCGCCCTTCCCCGGGGGGCCCACACCTCCCACCCCTACACGCGCCTGGCGCCCACACTGCGGGGTCTAGGAAGTAGGGGATGGGAACAGGTGGTGCCCCCGCTGAGGGTCTGGGAAGTTGGGGGGGGTGAGGACAAGGTGACGCACCCCCTGCAGGATCTAGGAAGTTGGGGGGGTGAGGACAGGTGGTGCTTCTTGGAGCCACGTGTGTCGTGAGAATGCTGGAGGGCGGGGCTCACACACACTAGTATAATTTTGGGGTGTCCTTGACTAGAGGCGCTGGGGGTGCAGTCTAACTGCCCTGAAGCAAGAGGCAGGCTTCCGGGGCCTTCTGGGAAGTGCACCCACCCGGAGGGGAGAAGGGCATTCTCTCTGGTCTCGGACCCCCTGGTCGGGCGCACAGCAATGACACGTGGGGCGCCCAGCTCAGCCTGGAGTTTTCCCTCTCCCTGCAGGAACCCGTCTCTCTGCAAACGGCCGTTCTGCGCCCCCTCGCCCCCTTCTAAAGTGTTCTACCCACTCCTGCCCGGATGCTTCTTTTTCAACACCAAAGTCCCTGTTACGTTTGCCACAGAGACACCCGGGTTCCAGTTCTGTCTCTGTCACTGATTGCCTGGAAATAGCTTCAATTCAGGACCTAGACCCGGGCGGCCCAGGCTGGAACCCGGGCCCTGGGCGAGGCCCGCGTCCTCCGGGGCAGGCACGCAGTCCCCAGGGGCAGCTCCGCGGGCCTCCCGTCTGTCCCATGCTGAGCTCCGGCCTCCGGGGCTGGGGAGGGGGCCGCGCCCAGGCAGGCTGGCAGTTCACCCGGTTCACAGGGCGCCAGCCGCCCCCTGGATCATCCTCCCCGCTGGAAACCCTGCACGCTGGTTTCTCCGGCTCCCAGGACGCCTGGCGGGTGAGGCTTCGCAAAGGGCTGAGGCAGAGGAAATGCGATCTCGCTGAGTGTTTGGTCTCCTGGGACCTCCTAGCAACGGCAACATAGCAACCGGGGGACAGCCCTTTTGTTCAAGACGGCCGACTGCATTGAAAAAAGTGTCGTTCCGCCTTGAAACCACTTGACTGGTCCTCTGCCGTGCGCACACCCCTGTGGCAACCGTGGGCTTTGATCTTGTCGATCTTGTCTGTGTCACGGCGGGCTGTCTCCCCCGAATCGGTCCAGGAGCTGCCAGCTCCCCGCCTCCTTCCCGCCAGCCTGTGAGCTCGGAGGCGGGTGACAGGCCGCCCACGGCGCCCTCTCGTGGAACAACGGTGTCCTTGCGCTTAGGGCCTCGCCTGGATTGTGAATAGGACCCCGCTGAGTTATTATTTGGAACATGAGGCCTATCTCAAGATACAGCGTATCCACACGTTTCCCAAAACGCTTCTTTTTTTTTTTTTTTATAAACATTTTTTTTTTCAACGTTTATTTATTTTTCGGACAGAGAGAGACAGAGCATGAACGGGGGAGGGGCAGAGAGAGAGGGAGACACAGAATCGGAAACAGGCTCCAGGCTCCGAGCCATCAGCCCAGAGCCTGATGCAGGGCTCGAACTCCCGGACCGCGAGATCGTGACCTGGCTGAAGTCGGATGCTTAACCGACTGTGCCACCCAGGCGCCCCGCAAAACGCTTCTAAAAATCACCCATTATTTCATTTTCAATCCTTGGACCTGTGGGGTCTGCCTTCACCACCTAAGATTCTGCCTGGTGGCCCTACACGCTGGCACAGTGCAGAAGACAGGCCTCTCCAGAGCATGGGACAGTTGTCCTGCACGGGAGCTGCAGTGAGAACTCAAAGACGCTGCCTGCAGTCACTTCCTGTGCCAGCCCTGACCACCTTCTCCCCGGCTGGGCGAGCTGGCCATGTCGAAGGGGGTCAGGAAACGCCCCCCTGACATAGGCCACTTCGGCACAAGGGTTATTTTGAGCTGAAGGTAACTGAGAATCAGCAGGTCAGGAACAGTGTGCTGCCCTCCTCTTATCTGCCTAAACGCAGGGCATTGATTTTCCTTTGAGAGAGGTCCCCTCCACTGGGAGAAGGAGATTGTTATCACGAGATTGAGGGTCACATCAAGGTGAATCTGCACGAACAGACCTTCCTAAAATAGTCCTTATCTTCCGTTAGTTCCCCCAGATCTTTTGCTCACTTTCCCACAATTTACTGCCCTTTCCAAAAATGGCATTAAGTGCCCAAGTCTAGCCGCTTCTTTGAGTTTTTGCTTCTCTTTGGTGAAGCCCCCATCGTGTGAAATATTAACATCAATGAAAATGGTATGCCTTTTCTCCTGCTAATCTGTCATTGCCTATTTAATTTGCAGGCCCCAGCGACTGATATTAAGAGGATAGAAGATCAATTTTCCCTCTCCTACGATCCCGGGTGTGGACCTAATTGTGCAAAGGGCGGGAGGTGGGTCAGCAGGCTTTGCTCCACCCTCCAGGGGCATATCTTGCAGTTGGTTCAACTCCTGAATGTCACTGCTTTATCCAACTCAGCAGCCTCAGCCGCGGTGCCCGACGAATGGCCAAAGACAAGAAACCAACCACACAAAGAGCGCAGTGCACGCTTGGCGTCACCTCATCTTGACTTTCAAGTGGCTTTATGTGCTCTGTGAAATGTTAATCCTCGAGGGTGAAATCCAAGCCGGTTTATCCTCAGGGCTACCAGTGCCAGTGGTGATGGTGAGCATCGAGGCACGAAACTTCTTCTCCTAAAACACAAGGGATCTTTTCAACACACTCACCGTTGCCGTACAAAAAGCCATTCTTGTGTCAGATCAACAGAGGGAACTGGTCCAAGTGCAAAGACAATTTGAGGCTTATGTTCTGTTTCCTGTGTCCTGTTTCCTTCCCCGGGGGGAAGACCACCGGTCGGACACAGCAGGGACCCCGAAGGTCCAGGTTTCTGCAACTCGAGTTTTTATTCGGCAGGTCCTGTGGTGGGGCTGGGAACCCACAGGCCTCCCCGGTGAGGGGGTGGGTGGTCCTGATGCCGAGGCCTGAGGGCCGCCCGCATTCCAGAAACACCCCCGTTAGAACTACCAGGAGCCCGAGGCCAGACACGGTCGTCAAGGAGTAAATATATTTACAATTTCCAGGGTCTGGCCCACGCAGACTTTGCCTGGCCCACGTCCACGCAAGCAGAGGGGTATTTCCCAACAGTGAACGTGCCTGTGGCTTCCTGAACTGTACTTTGAAATAGAACATGAAGAGATAGTCATTACTTATGCAATTAATAATTCCACAGTTGACATTTAACACAATTAACAAGGAATAATTAGCGTAATTTTTACCATGCAATGCTCATTTACGAGGATCTCTTACAGCTCACGGGATGGGGCCAGGCTGCTCAGACTTCTGTGGGAGGCCTGGCTGGTGCCTGCGTCACTACGCTTTTCCTCTCCTGGGTCCCGGGTCCCCATGCGGTCGATAATCTCATCGTAAAGAACAGAGACAACCGCCGTGTCTGGATATACTCCGCCGCTTAGGGACCTGTTCTTTATTAAATCTGCTAAATACAAAATACATGTGAATCCAAGCCCTCACACTTTACTTTCCTTGGAGAATTCTGGTATTTTCATTAGGAAATACCATCCTGTGTAATCACATATTTTTTAATTTTTTGGAACTCATGTAGTTTTAAATATATATATATATACATATATGTATATATTTTTAACTTTAATGTTTATTTATTTTTGAGAGACAGACAGACCACGAGCAGGGGAGAGGCAGAGAGAGAAAGAGTCACAGAATCCGAAGCAGGCTCCAGGCTCCGAGCTGTCAGCACAGAGCCCGACGCGGGATTCGAACCCACGAACCGCGAGATCATGACCTGAGCTGAAGTCGGACGCTCAACCGACTGAGCCCCCCTAGGCGCCCCGAGAACTCATGTCTTTAAATAGGAAGGTTGCTGAGTGGATATTTTGTTCCAGGGGCTCTTCTCAGTCTTACCCAAACTTTAAAGCGATTTTCAGTGAATAGAGTGCACACTGATTATGTGTCGTATAGTTTCCCATGACTAATCTAAGATGGAATAAGTTCAAAAGCAATTAATTTGCAGAAGTCTGCCTCCTTCTCCCCCGTGCAGGGAGCGGGAGGAGAGACCTGTGTCCTCTTTGCTGCTGGACTCAGGGGCCAGCCCTGGTCCAGCAACCCCAGGGCAAATGGCAGAGGCGTGTTCCTGTCCTCACAAGGCCTCTGCCCGCCCCCGGGGCTCCTGCGAGGCCCGCCTGGCCAGCTCCACACCTTCCTTAATGAGGCGCCGGGAGAGAACTTTACAACGTCCAACAAAATAATATGCAACAGCGTGTTTGGTGTATTCTTACCAAATAACTTGGCAGAATATACACTGCTTTCGCTTATCTTAGATGCACGCTACAGTTTCCCAGTGAAATACTTGCTTTTTAGTAAAAACTGAAATTCAAAATTCCTTGCAAGATGGACGAAAGGATTTTAAGAGATTAGAATGACTTTCTTCCTGTGAAGGTGGCTGGGCCTAAATCTTCATTCTCTAGATAAACAGGGGATCCATCTGAGAATTAAGTAAACGCGGAAGATATCTTTCCAAGGGGCGGGCACCGAATCCTAACGAATGAAAAATAGGAAATTCCATCAGAGAAATGGAAACTTTAAAAAATCACCAAGTGGCGGAATCCTAGTACTGAAAATGAAATATTGGAAATGTAAAAATCATGGGATGGGCTCACAGCAGCATGGATATGGAAAAAAGAACACAGAGAAAAAGGTTTGGGAAAAAATGGCGCATGTCTTTGGGAAAAATGAACGTTCTGCGGGCAGGGATAGGGAAGGGGGCGGCAGTGGGGGAGTTTGCCTCTCATCGCATATCTTTTTTTTTTTTTTTAAATGTTTATTTATTTCCGAAGAAGAGAGAGACAGAGCGTGAGTGGAGGAGGGTCAGAGAGAGAGAGAGAGAGACAGACAGAGAGACACAGAATCTGAAGCAGGCTCCAGGCTCTGAGCTGTCAGCACAGAGCCCGACTTGGGGCTCGAACTCACAAACTGTGAGATCATGACCTGAGCCCAAGTCGGACGCTCAACCGACTGAGCCATCCAGGCGCCCCTCATCGCGTATCTTTTTTATGCTATTGTTTCTTAAATTACAGTTTTTTCAAGTTTATTTTTTGGAGTAATCTGTACACCCAATGTGGGGCTCGAACTCATGACCCCAAGATCAAGAGTCACACGCTCTTCCAAATGAGCCAGCTACAAGCTTTCCCCCGCTTTTATTTTACATTTATAACTGGAAATTTGTACCTCTTAATGCTGATCGGTCGTAAGTCTGCATTATTGTTCTAACAGGAAATAAATGCGCGCTGTATTCACGCACCCAGCCCTTTGCTGGTGATTCTGACAGAGCTGGTCCGACAAGCACTAGTAAGGAAGGGTTTCAGGCAGGTGCTGATATGAACGGCTGGTTACAAGTTTCTGCCCTCCCCAGATGTGCTGTTTGTATCACTTGTTTCATACCATACGCTGCCTTGTAAGTGATGTTCCTCTGAGCGCGTCCACACACCGAGCACCTGACACAAAGTATTTACTGATCATCTCCTACGTGACAGCTCTTTGCATACATTCTGTTTAACGCACATCATGCCGGATGAGGTAGATACTATCGTGCCCTTCGCTCACAGATGAGGAAACCGAGGTGCAAAGAAACAGGTATCCCAGATCGCCCAAACGGTATCAGCGTGAACTGGATTTTGGTTTTTGTCCTTGTCTGAGTTTAGCGGACACGCAATGGTATGTTCGTTCTGGGTGCACAACACAGTGACTCACCTCTCTCATGTGATGCTGTGTTCACCAGGGTAGCTCCGACTGGTCACCATCCAAGGCTATGACGGTATCATGGACTGTATTCCCTATGCTGTGCCTTTTTTTTCCGCGGCTTGTTCATTCCCTGACTGGGAGCCCGTGCCTCCCACGCCCCCTCATCCATTCTGCCCGCCCCCTCCACCCTCTCTCCTCTGGCAGCCTCGGCTTGTTCTCCGTGTTCACAGGCCCCATTCTGCTTTCTGTTCACTGATTATTTGTTTCTTTTTATTCCACGTATGTGTGATATCCCATGGGGTTTGTCTGTCTCTGTCTTATTCCACTTCGCATAATCCCTTCTAGATCCATCCGTGCTGTCACAAACAAGACACAGAACCCGAACCAGGCTCCAGGCTCCGAGCCGTCAGCCCAGAGCCCGACGTGGGGCTCGAACTCACGGACCGCGAGATCGTAACCTGAGCTGAAGTCGGACGCTCAACCGACTGAGCCACCCAGGCGCCCCTCGTCTTTTTTTTTTTTTTAATGCTTATTTATTTTTGAGAGAAAGAGAGAGAGGACGTGTGTGAGATGGGGAGGGGGACAGAGGATCTGAAGCTGGCTCTGAGCTGGCAGCACAGAGCCCGATGCGGGGCTTGAACCCACAAACTGTGAGATCATGACCTGAGCTGAAGTCAGACGCTTAAGTGACTGAGCCACCCAGGCGCCCCTGTTTCTCGTCTTTTTAAAAATGTTTATTTATTTACTTTGAGAGAGAGAATTAAAGTAGTCTGCGTGCTCAGTGCGGAGCCCAACCTGAGGCTCGATCCCATGGCTGTGACATCGTGACCTGAGCCGAAATCAAGGGTGGGACGCTCAACCCAGTGAGCCACCCGGGCGCCCCACCTCATCGTTTTCATTGTAGCCACACTGCCAGGTACGAGGCGACATCTCATGGTGGTTTTGATTTGCATTTCCCTGGTGATTAGGGCCTGAACTAGGTTTGAACTCAGGTCTGACGGCAGAGGCTGGCCGCATGCTGCCCATCCTGAAGCATCTAGAACGGTGCTATGCAGCTAGCGGAGTGCAAAAAGGCGGAGTGCAAAAGGGATTTGTTAAACACGTGTGTAAATAAGGTAAAAAGTTTTCTGAACTGCAGGCATGTAATTACTAATTAGATGTTCAGGAAAACCACAAAATGTCTATCATTATGGCGGGGACGCTTCTGGGGCTGCACCCAACGACAACAACAAATAATTATTAGGAACCGGAATTTCAAGGGAATCCTGCACATGTCGGTTATGTAATTGCTTCACCAAAGCAGAAATTGGATTTCCACTCTCTTTTCTGGAAATGACCGAACGCGGTGACTCTGTTACAGGACTATCTGTCTTGTTCCTACTGTTCTGTGCTCAGCTTTCTTTAAACATTTAATTATTTTTGCGAAGGTAGTACGTGTCTGTGGTTCAAAATCCGAAAGACACAGAAGGGTATTTCGTGGGGGGCCTCCCGTCCACGGCGGCCCCCCCAGCTGCCTACTTTCTTTTAGGGCCGGCCGGCGTCACCAGCTCCTGGTGTATCCTTCCCGGGATATTTATGCGTTTACAAGGAAACGTGTGTATGTTTTTGCTTTAGGAAAAGAGTCGTCTTTCCTCTCACGTGACTGCTCTCACGTGACTGTCACGCTCGCAGCACCGCTGATGCCGGGCCTGTGGGGTTTTTCCCACGGCAAACAACTCCGCGACACCAGCCGGGCGTCCTTCGATTTAACCCAATTCTGACCCTGTCCGCCCAGAGATCGCGCCAGGTGGCGCAGGTTGAGGGCTCGGTCCCACGAATCTGCCCCACTTCAGATGCCGGTGGGAAGGACTAGGTCCCCCGGTTACGCGCAGCTCTCGTCCGACTTGGCTACAGATCAGACGTTCTCACCACCTCTTTCCCCTTGGACTTGATGAGTTGCTCAGAAGGCTCGCAGAACTCAGGGAGGCCCTTGCTTCTGTTTGCCAGCTTATTAAGGGTCGTGGACGAAGGCCACCAGGGGGCGGCCAGACGAAGAGACGCACAGTGTGAGGTCTGGGAGGGTCCCCAGCACGGAAGCCCCTGTCCCCGTGGACTCGGGGGGCGTCACTCTCCCCGGGGGGAATGCGATCACCAGCCCAGAGGCTCCCCAGCCCCGACTGCCATGGCTTTACGGGGGCTTCCCCGCGTGGGCATGGCCGGCTATGAACCGTCTCCGGCCCCTCTCCCCTCTCCGGAGGACGGGGGTCCGAGCTTCCAGCCCTTCCGCTGACCAGTCCCCGTCCAGGAGCCCAGCCAGAGTCGCCTCAGTGGAACGAAAGAGGCACGCGGTGTTCTGTCACTTGGGGGCTCACGAGGGTTCCGGGGACCCCACGCGAGGAACAGGGATGAAGACCAAATACAACTCTCTTATCATAAATCACAATATCAGTTTCCTTCTCCCCGTTTCGTGCGCAAACGATGGCGTCCGATACCAACAGGCTCGCACCTTGATTCTTGCTGTTTGTTTCCTCGTTGAACATTAACCCTTGGAGAGCCTTTCGCTTCCTTGCTCTTACGTTCACAGTTCACAGTCGTAAAGACCCCACGCTTCTTTAACAAGCCCCCTGTCGATGGGCGGCTCAAGCTCCCGGTCTTTACTGCCGTCAGTGTTGTGAATGCCACCGCGTGCGGGCCTCGTCCCCGGAGCGCCCGGTGGAGCCCCAAATGTTGAACGTGTTCCATCTTTGGTTTGCTCGCCGGGACAGCAGCCTGGGGCAAGCGCTGTGGGTCTGATCAGACACACGTCCCCCGAGCGTCTCCAAAGCTAAACCCGAAAAGGCCGGAAACAAAAGGCATTTCGTGAGTTGATCCAGCAGTTTTGGAGACGAGGGACACGCGGCCAAAGCACCGCCAAGACTCGGCCGTGACTCAGGAGCCCAGGCGTTGGGCGGCAGGACAGCCTGAAGCAGGGCCCCTGCCCGGAGGTTGTTGCCGTGCGAAGCAGCCTGCAGGACATCTCCCGCGGTGACGGGGGCTCTCCCGGGATCACTTGCACAGCCTACTCTTCTTTAAGGGAACCAGGACAGCACACGATGAGGGACGTGATACGGCCACTCAGCTCAGGTTCCAGAAGGCAGATTCGGGCTACACGCCTTGCCAGATTCAGGAAAGGTCTCCGTCAAGCCTCGGGCGTTCTACTTGGAGAAGGCCACCTTGAACTACCTCGGAAATGCCCGGCAGGTCCTCCCGAGCACGCGAGTGACTGCAGGGCTCAGACGACGGGCTCAGGGGTTAGGGTTACAGGCTGTAGCGTTATGTCCTTGAAATCCCAGTTTTTGGCTCAGGTCGGCTCAGCTAAAAAGAGGTGGCACTGGGATTCCAGTGACAGTACCGTATCAGCTTCCACATCTATTATTTCTCTTTATTTTAAACAGTTAGGGGCGCCTGGGTGGCTAGGCCGGTTGAGCATCCGACTTCAGCTCAGGTCACAATCTCGCGGTTCATGAGTTCGAGCCCCACGTCGGGCTCTGTGCTGACAGCTCGGAGCCTGGAGCCCGCTTCGGATTCTGTGTCTCCCTCTCTCTGCCCCTCCCCTGTCCAAATCTCTCTCTCTCTGAAAAATACATAAATATAAAAAATTAAATAGGACAGTTAGCTGTATAATAATGAGAAAATCCTACAGATAAGTGGTAGCAAATGACATTCATTTTCTAGACTTGCAAACCCAATATATTCTTCAGCCAAAAACTGACCCTGAGAGAGACCATGTGATCAGGGGAGGGGGCCAGAGAGAGAGAGAGAGGGACAGAGGATCTGAAGTGGGCTCTGTGCCGACAGCAGAGAGCCTGAGGCGGGGTTTGAACTCATGAACCGTGAGATCATGACCTGAGCCGAAGTCGGATGCTTAACCGACTGAGCCACCCAGGCGCCCCTGAAAAATGCTTTTAGATGTAGCGCTCGGCTTTTGGGGTCACATAGTGCCCTCTTTCTCAGATTAAAAATGAGGAACAGGGGCACATGGGTGGCTTAGTCAGTTAAGCATCCAACTCTTGATTTCGGCTCAGGTCATGAGCTCACGGTTCATGAGGTCAAACCCCGTGTCAGGCTCTGTGCTGACAGCACGGAGCCTGCTTGGGAGTCTCTCTGTCCCTCTCTCTCTGCCATGCTCATGCTCTCTCTCAAAAATAAACATTAAAAAAATTTTTTTAAATACGTAAAGTTTGTATCCATGGATGGAAACTACTGAAAGGACTTTCCAGCACAGCAGCCCAAAGGAGGACTGTCTTGGAGGTGATGAGCTCCCCGTCCCTGGGCATGATCAAGCACTGGGCAACAATTTGGCATGGATGTTGCAGAGGACATTTCCACATCCGATTGGACCAGACAACCTTTCAAGTTCCAAGAATCAGATTCTCTTTTTTTTTTTTTTAATTTTTTTTAACCTTTATTTATTTTTGAGACAGAGAGAGACAGAGCATGAACAGGGGAGGGGCAGAGAGAGAGGGAGACACAGAATCTGAAACAGGCTCCAGGCTCTGAGCTGTGAGCACAGAGCCCGACACAGGGCTCGAACTCATGGACCACGAGATCACGACCTGAGCTGAAGTTGGATGCTTAACCGACTGAGCCACCCAGGCGCTCCCAGATTCTCTTAAAAGATATTCCCAAAATCCCAAAGTAGACCCATAGATTTAAAAACTACCAAAATTGCTTTCCAAAGTTCTTTCACGTGAAATGAAATAAAGGGGAGGAGAATTCTGGCCCCACGTGTGCTGAGTGCTTAGAACGTTTGAAGGACTAGAACTATATTAAGCCGTACCTAAGCCATCAGAAATGTACACTGAAACCAAAGGAGCCAGGACATGCACAGGCCCCAAAAAGGTAACCACGAGGAACAACAAAATAACACAACCTGTGTGCTTTCTAAGGTGTTGAAGTATATTTTAGTTTTTGATAATTGGAATTCATAAATGTACCATATTTTTTATGGCTACTCTCTATAATACGAGTGATACTAATTTTCCCTTTACGATGGTGATATAAAGTCTCCTTTTAAAATAATTATGCTTGGGGAGCCCGGGGGGATCAGTCCCTTAAGAATCCGACTTCAGGGGCGCCTGGGTGGCTCAGTCGGTTGAGCGTCCGACTTCAGCCAGGTCACGATCTCGCGGTCCGTGAGTTCGAGCCCCGCGTCGGGCTCTGGGCTGATGGCTCGGAGCCTGGAGCCTGCTTCCGATTCTGTGTCTCCCTCTCTCTCTGCCCCTCCCCCATTCATGCTCTGTCTCTCTCTGTCTCAAAAATAAATAAACGTAAAAAAAAAAAAAATTAAAAAGAATCCGACTTCAGCTCAGGTCATGATCTCATGGTGTTTGAGTTCAAGACCTGCGTTGGGCTCTGTGCTGACAGCTCGGAAGCCTGCTTTGGATTCGGTGTCTCTCTCTCTCTGCCCCTCCCCTTCTCGCACTCTCTCTCAACAATAAATACACATTAAAAAAAATAAATGAAATAATTATCCTTACATGTAAAAAGGAGTATAGTTGAAGGAAAACCGCAAAATAATTTTATGGGTGGTACATGGAAGGGCCAGTATTTAATAAATTGGTACCAGAATGACTCAAGTTTGGGAAACACGGCTTTATTCCAACCAACGAAAAACTCAAAATCACTTAAAGCTTCAATACACCTTGCCTGAATATTCTAGTTTGTAAGCTTTGGCTGCATGCTTGTTAAGTTAGCAAATTCTAAGCCTTGTGCTGGACGTGTGCTTTATAGGGTCCATCCAGCCCGCAGCCGTGTACCAGGCCCCCCTGAGCAATCATCGGTGATCAGTCCTTCCAGGCTTCCTCTATCCGGCTCATTCCTTTGCTGGCTTGTGCGTGCAAAATAAGGTGTTTCTTCTGAAAATGTTTTCAAATACTTGCAATTATATTGGAACTCCAGAATAAATAGCTGGAGAGTCAGTCCTTTCTCCTTTTTTAAGCACATCGAGAAATGCAGCAGAGTTAGGCCTTTGGAGGGCGTACCTCCAGCGGAGGGGGCCGGCTTCACTTCACCCCTAGCGCCGGTTCTCGGCTGAGGGTCTCAGGTTCTTCTAGCCCCCTCCACCCGGCGGGGAGGGCGAGGGTTACCTTTGCACATTGGTGCGGATACAACGGTGACCTACGATCATGATCCACAACTCATTTCATGTACTTATGCCCGTTCTACCCTCTTTCCAGCACTTCTGGGAAGCCTCGGGGGTCTGCAAACTGGGGACGCCCCCATGGTGGGTGGGGCCTCAGGCCCACCAGCTCCCAGGACACCGCCCCCTCCTTTCGCCCGCGTGCGTGAGTCCAGCGCACCCGGGAGCCACACGACCCCCACCCGTCCCCGCGCTCGCCTTCCGAACGGGAACCCCACAACACAGACAAAACACCCGGTTTCTCGCCGGGACACTGACCGCAGGACGCCCAGCTCGCTCCTTAAATAGACGCTTCTCGGGGGCGGGGATATGAATATACAATATCAGCTCCCCAGGATGCCATTGGACAGCAGCTGCTTAATATTCATGACGCTTCGCGGGACTCCCGGACGCGCCGACGGCTCGCGAGACGTAGGGGGCGGGCTTCACGAGGCAAAGCCTCCTCTGATTGGTTGTTTTTAGAGGGAGGTTGCCTTCGATTGGCTGGTGTCAAGCGGTAAAGTAGTCCGCCTCCTGGCCGGGAGATTTGAATGCCCATTTTCTGGGATTCGGGTTGTGTGGAGGAGGACCATTCCGCATTTCTCCCCCAGCTGGGTAACTCGTTTATTTTCTGTTAGTGCGCACATATCCCGAGCGCTGTGCTCTCATTCCATAGCCGGGCAAGCTGCCCCCGACCCTCAACCCCCGACCCTCCCGGCTGCCAGTGCCTGCGCCTTCTCCCGCGGCCTCGGGTCCCGGCCCAACCCGCTGGGCCCCAGGGGCGCCGCGGCAGGGCCAGGCCAGGCGCAGGGCTCCCCACCCCAGACTCGGAGCTACGGTCGCTGTCCCCTGCCTGGCGCCCCCCGCCGGGCGTGGGAGGTGCGCACCGCCGAGCCCCCGGCCCACCTCCCCAGCCGCAGCTAGGCCGCAGGGTCCGCGCCTGCGCAGCCTCCCGGCCGCAGCCCCCCCGCAGCGAGGCCGCAGGGTCCGCGCCTGCGCAAGCCTCCCGGCCGCAGCCCCGCCCCCTTGGCCTGGGTAACGCGTCCCCGGTTGCCGCGGAGACGCGCCGTTGGCCGGTAGGTTTTGCGGAGCCGGGAGCTGCAGGTGGGTGAGGGCGCCGCCCGGGAGCCGCGTGGTCGGTGGTTCCCGGAGGTGAGTGCAGGGCGCCCACCCTCCCTCCCCTTCCGGCCTCTTGTCCATCTCCCGGGGGCTGCTTGGACGCACTGAGGTCTTGGGGTGCATTTCGAGCCCGCATCCGGGCGGACTCGGGGGGCCGTGGGAGGGTTGGAGGTTCTGGCCCCTGAGGGGCGTGTGCGGACAGGTGTTCCGGGGGGTGCTGCGTGAGGAGCAGGTGTGGGGGTCGGGGCGCTCTGGCCCCCGCAGGCCGCCTTCTCCCTTTTCTTTGTCGTGCAGAGGAGGGTCTGTTTCTTCCATCTGCCCAGCAGGCTCCAGACCCAGCTGTCTGGGTGCAGATGTCACAGGTGTTGGCTTGTCCAGGGAGCGGGGCTGGGTTCCTCTGCTGGCAGAACATACTAAAAGTGAACACTGCCCAGGACCCAGCCATTCTGATGAGTCTTAAAAATGCATGCCCGGGGTCGCCAAAGGACACGTGTGAGAATATTCCTGGCACACTCCAGATAGCCCCACGCTGGAGCCCCAAACACCCAAACACAGTAGAGAAGACAGGTACATTCACGGCGTAGTGAACAAGCCACTCACACAAACCACATCTAGGTGAGCGATGCGGGTGAATCTTACAAACATAAGGTTAAGCGGGGGCGGTCAGATGTCAAAGGGTACACGCTGTCTGGCTGCACCTATGGCACGTTCAGAAACACCAGGGGCGCCTGGGTGGCGCAGTCGGTTAAGCGTCCGACTTCAGCCAGGTCACGATCTCGCGGTCCGGGAGTTCGAGCCCCGCGTCGGGCTCTGGGCTGACGGCTCGGAGCCCGGAGCCTGTTTCCGATTCTGTGTCTCCCTCTCTCTCTGCCCCTCCCCCGTTCATGCTCTGTCTCTCTCTGTCCCAAAAATAAAAAAAATAAAAAAATGTTGAAAAAAAAAGTTTTAAAAAAAGAAACACCAGAACGTTTCTAGAGTGGAGTCAGACTACTGGTTGCCCCGTGGGAACGCGGGTGAAGGACAGTGACCCGAAGGGAGCGTGAGGTGCGTACGCGTTGTGATTTAGGTGCTTTTTGGTATGTATGTCACGCTTTCATACAAAGTGACATCAAAAAGAGGACGGATTGCTTTCTACGAAACTGAAGGAGGGTCTGCCTTTGTGGTCAGGACTTTGGGAAGCTGCGATGGCCAGACTTCTGCAACCTCCGCCCAAGTTCCTGCCGGCAGAATGGCACATGGCGAACGAGAACCAGTACCACAGAGCGGAGGCCGAGAGGTCCCGCTCCGAGCGCCTGGTGGCAGAAAGCCAGAGGCTTGTGGAGGAGATCGGAAAGACCACAAGAAAGTCTCAAAGCGACGTGAACAAGAAACTAGGTAAGGCAGGCCACGCGCCGCGCTTTCGCGCGTGCCTGGACGTGGCCGGCGAGGCCCGGCCGCGGTGCCGTCTGCATTGGGCGCTCGCGAGTGGCAAGGGAGCACCCTGGAACAGCGGGGGAGACACGCGTGCTCTTCGGCTTCCGGCTTTAAGTTCACGGCCCCAAGACGGAGGCCCGGTAACCTAGCCCGCTTTCCGGCTCTCCGGTGTCCATTCCTCTGTGGATTCCAGGCACACTCACTGGGCGCCCAAGAGCATCAGACACGATTTAAAGGGCGGTGCCCTTAAACGAGCGAAACTCACACAAACATGAAATGAGGCGAAACCTCCCAGGTGCCAAAGAGGTGACAGCTGGAGGGAAGAGGTGTGGCGGGGCCGCGCCCTCCCGGCGGGCTCTGGGGAGCAGACACAGCCCTCCACCTCCCACCTCCGCTGTCGGCGACGTCCCCTGAGTGTATGTGTGCGTCTCCTGTCCTGTCTTTGTGTGGGGACAGCAGTCGTACTGGTGGGGAATTTGGTTGCGCCCGCAAAGGCCCCGTATCCAAATCAGGCCGCACGCACAGAGCACTGGCAGTTACATCGACCCACAGGTGCCTCCCGTCGTCGCTACGTGTGTCACTGCGGGACCTCACCGAGTGCACCCCTGCCTCCGTGCATCTCTCGCACTCTGTCTGGAGAGACCTTCTCAGGGCTCAAGTCTAGAGGTCAAGGGGCTCGTCAGCCCCGGGGCCTTTCCTGACCCCCGGCCTCCCTCCTTTGAGCCTCCACTGTGCTTTTGACGTGGTGAGAGAGAGTACAGACTCACTGAACTGAAACTGTCTGTTTTCGCGTCCGCCTCACGACGTCTTTCCATTGTGTCTCTTGGACCTCACGCCCGGTAGGGGCCTGGTAATCAGCACGTTGGGTTCCTGAGTAAACTCTAGCAACAGGAGTCCAGGAGATAGCGTCCTGAGCGAGGAGGTGGCTCGGACGGAGCCACGAAGGCGGGAGGCGTGCAGCACTCCTGGTGTGCACACAGCGGGGTGGAGGGAGGCTGGCCCAGCCAAGGACGGCCGCGGGTTGGGAAGGCCCACTTCGGTGGGAAGCCAGTTAGATGTGGGGGCAGAGGCGGCGGCCCGGGGTCATCACAGGGCAGAAAGGGGAGAGCCAGGCCATGCTGTCATGGGCAAGGAGGTCTTCCACTGCGTTGGTGGTTGTGCAAACATCAGGGAGGCTGAGAGCCGGACGAGCGGGAATTGAACCGGGGAACTGTGGGTAACAGCTCCAGCGGGGCAGCGGCCGACGCAGCGTGAGGGTGGTGGTCAGGTACAAGCAGGCGTCGGGGGACATCAGGGCACGCGGTGGACACACGCGTTTGCCTTCCCTCCCTTTTAAAATTTCAACAAAGTCGGGGCGCCCGGGGGGTTCAGTCGGTGGAACATCTCACTTCGGCTCAGGTAGCGTGTGAGTTCGAGCCTCCTGTCGGGCTCTGGGCTCACAGCTCGGATCCTGGAACCTGCTTCGGATTCTGTGTCTGCCTCTCTCTCTGCCCCTCCCCTGCTTGCACTGTCTGTCTCTCTCAAAAATGACTAAACGTTAAAAGAATAAAACTCCAACAACGTCATGTATGGCATTGATGAAGAGTGTGAGAGCTGGTGGGGGAAGGGAGTGAAGTGGAAACGTTGTGGGGAGAAGATTCTGGGGACAGAAAGTAGAAGGTCCAGGCAACAGGCGTAGGGACTACAGGAAGCCCGTGCAGGTGGGGACAGGAAGATGCTGGCTGGGGCCCGTAGCAGATTCATGCTGTGGACACTGTGCGATGCTTAAGACCTAAGCGTCAGTTACCTCCGGCTCTGGACGTCCAGGGCAGAACTGGAGACGAGACTGGTTGGAAGAGTTTACAAAGAGCCCCTTCCCCACTGTGGCTCTGTCTCCCCCAGTGGAGAGTCACAGGCCTCAGTCCGTGCGAACACCAGCAGGCCCACAGGGGGCATCTGCGGACGATAGGGCCCGGGATCATCCGAGGAGAGAACCAGGTACGGGGGCGGACAAGCCCTGTGCCTGCAGAGAGAGGTTCCAGCCAGGATTTCAGTCTCAGACGTAGTCAGCTGAGGGTCAGCCAACACGTCATCTGTCTAACACAAGACAGACAGACAGACGGATGGTCAGACGCACACAGGGCCAGAGAAGAAATTATACCATAAAGTCTTCAGGAAATTTGGAGAAGACACTGTGTCCATAGACCAAGGAGAGTCTTAAAAAAGAACATTCGGGGCACGAGAAAGTGTTCTTGGGAACTAAAAATAGCAGGACATTTTTAAAAATTAAAAGAAGGATTGAAAGAGAAAGTGGAAGAATCTCCAGGATGTAGGGGAAAAACAAGACAGACAGTTGGATAACAGGAGAGGAGGGGTAAGAACTTGGGGACCCTGCGGGGAGGCTCTGTCTCTGACAGGGATTCAGAAGGAGCACGGAGAAGACGCAGGAGAGGAAACCACCTGCGGGGGGCCCTAGGAAGTTCCCCAGAACCGGAGGGTCTGTTTCCAGCGTCGGGCATACTCGAGTAAGGCCGACACTAGGGGAATAGGGAAGGAACCTGGGAAAGCTTTCGGGCCGCACACAGAGAATCAGGAATCCGGAGGGCTTCAGACTTCTCCGCAGGAGCTCCAGACCCTGGAGGGAAGTGAAGAGACGTCATCAAAATTCTAACGCAAATCACAGCCTGTAGTCTACACGTAGCCAAAGTCAAACGATGAAGGTAGAACGAAGGCTTTCAAAAATTTCCGGTCGTGTGCCCCCATGTCTCAGGAGGGCTTGCTTCACCTGTGGAGGGGCGTGAACAGGAGGAGGAGACAGATGGGACAGGGCTGCGGCAGGTGCACAGGGTGGGGGTTCTGGAACAGACAGATGGGGGGCTGCTGTGGCAGGTGCACAGGGTGAGGGGTTCTGGAGGAGACAGCTGGGGGGGGGTTGCTGTGGCAAGAGCACAGGGTGGGGGGTTCTGGAACAGACAGCTGGGGGGCTGTGGCTGTGCTCAGGGTAAGGGGTTCTGGAACAGACAGATGGGGGGCTGCTGTGGCAGGTGCACAGGGTGAGGGGTTCTGGAGGAGACAGCTGGGGGGGGTGCTGTGGCAAGAGCACAGGGTGGGGGGTTCTGGAACAGACAGCTGGGGAGGGGGCTGTGGCAGGTGCACAGGGTCAGGGGTTCTGGAGGAGACCGGCATCGCCGGCGAGCAGGCAGGCAGAGAAAGCACTCCGGGCAGAGGTCCTGGGGAGTAAGCAAAGCCGTTGAGTAATTGATGGGTTTGAATATACCTGTGGGTCATAATTCTGTCAGAAAGTTGAAGGAAAAGTTAGTCATGAGTATCTGGAAAGTGAAACAAAAACACAACTAGCAGCCCCTCCGAAAACAAACAAAAACGTGTAAGAGAAGAAACTGATATTAGCACGCCGCCTGGCTCAGGTGTAAGTAGCATTCACATATTTGCAGTATCATAAACAAGTGTGAAGTTGTTGTTTAACCAGAAGCCAATGCGGCCGTACCGGGGAGACAGAAGGTCAGGGACGTGTTGTGTGAGCGCAGATCCTGGTCTTTTCCACCACAGGAAACTGACCGACGTCGTTGAAAGTGATCCTGAACAAGCAGCCGTGTGAGCAAATGCAGGAGGAAATTCTAAAAGCATTTAGAAGGCAGTTGCTTCCAGAAAGCGGGGTTGGGTGGGGAAGGGTCTGCAAAACTTGGTCTGTTTGACTTTTCCAACACCGTAGGTTTCCAGCTTTGATCAGATTAAACGTTATGAAAAACACAGGTATGGAAGAATTAGAGCGACCCGCATGGATGGTGTTTGCACGAACTCCACGTTGGTTTTGTAAGAAGAGATCCCTTCCCTCCCTCCTGCCGCCCGACCCCGCCCTCCCCCAGTCGGCACCTAACAAGGACCCGAAGGTGCCCCAAGCAGCAGAGAACATGTCCCGGCTGGTTTAGGTCTCTAATCCCAGAGCCGGTGGCCCCAGGAGCGGGCTGGCCCCCGTGTGACTCCGTGTCCTCTCTGTGTGCCCAGAACAGAGGCTCGAGGAGGTCAGGTTCTGGAAGAAGGAGCTGGATGACAAGCTGGAGGAGCTGGTGTGCACCACCGAAGACCTGCTCACCTACCGGACCAGACTGGAGAACGCGCTGGAGAGCCTGAAGGAGCCCCTGCACATCACCCAGATGTGCCTGGAGTACAGGTGGGTGGGTGGGGGTCCCCGGGGGACCTCTGCTGGGAGTCACCGGGTGCTGGGTGGTGGGTCGCCAGGGGCAAACGAGGACATGTTCTCTTGGCCTCCTGCGGTGGCGGGCAGCTGGCGGGCAGCGGAAGGAGCTCTTGTCTGCCTTAAGTTACGTGGAAGTTGGGGCTGGGTTTGTGCACGGCAAAACGGTGCTGAATTTAAATAGGGTGGTTTCTGTCTGTCTCACACTTAGGGAGTCTGCAGACGGCACAGGACTGGCACGGTACGCGCCGTGCTAGGCTCCGGGCGTCTGCCGTCCCGTGCTCTGCCGCATGCGTTCATCCCCCCAGGTTACCTCGTGTCGCCAGACGGCAGCCGGCGCTCCAGCCATTTCGTCTGTGTTCCTGCAAGGAGGAATAATTAGGGCTTGGTATTTGCCATTTCCACCTGCATCCCACTGACCAGAGCTTAGTCACGTGGCCACGCCAGCGGTCTAGCGTGGACGCGCAGGGCAGGCCCAGCTCCTCCAGGACGGGTTTGTTCCCGTGCACCAAGCCACACGGCAGCGTTTTGTCACCCAGAGGGCCCTGTGCAGACATACCTCGTACTGTCCCTTTGCTCCTACCAGTCCTGGGAGTGGGCGGTGCTGTCCGCTCTGGGGAGACACTGTTCCAGTTTTCACGGGGCCCCCCTGGGCTCATGGTCCTCTCCCTCCAACCCGATGCCTCCAAGATCAAGTGGCAGCTCCTTGGCCAGAGCCCCCAGGGTCCTAGCGACCGAGCCCAGGGACCTCTCTGGACCCTCACCTCACGCCCAGCAGTGGGGTGGGCTCAGTCGGGTGTGCAGAGTTTGAAACCTCGCGGCTGGAAGAGGTGGGGCCTTCCCGCCACGCACGGCCACGAGGGGTGGACAGAGAGATCGGCAGGGACGGGTCCTTCTGGGGGGAAAAATGGGGGGAACGTGGCGTGACACTGGGTGAGATACTTGCTCTGAAGCGCCGTTTCCTCGAGTTTGCTGGAAAGGGCACATCACAAATCCCCTTGAAAAGGTGGGCACGACACCTGTGGTGTCACGGACGCCCAGCGTGGGAATAGTGAGCTTGCGTCGTGGTTACTATCGAAGGGCATCTTTCTGGATTCAAATCCTTGGCAACAGTCAGGACTGGGTCCTGTTTCCAGGAAGGAAACAGGCATGTTTGGAATTCTAAGTCAAAAGACGACGTTTCTAACGAACGAGTAAAAAGGAAAAGGCTTCTGAATGAAGGCCAAATTGAGGGGACGAGTGTATCCATCGTGAGCAGTGAGCAATCGATCGTCTTGCTTCCTTGTGGTTTGGATATTTTGAAGTCTCGCAGATATGGACCCTTGCACGTCCCGGCCACGCCATCCAGACGGGTCTGGTCGTACTCGAACTTGTTGTCCGGACAGACGGCGTGTCCGGCGTCCCCGACCTGTTGGATGAGCAGCCCCTTCCTCTCGTCCAGGGAGAAGCGGGTCGGCATCGACCTGGTGCACGATAAGGTGGAGCAGGAGCTGGTGAAGGAGGCCGAGATCATCCGCGGGGTGACGGCCTTGCTGACCCGCACCTTGGAGGAGGTGTCCGAGCAGATCAGGTGCGTCCTTGCGGCCCACCTGCGTCCCCCCGGGGCGTGTCCAGGAAACAGGCCCCAGGCGGCCCGGGAACACGCAGAATCAGGCCTACGTGACAGCTGTCCACTGGCCGTGGCTGGGGACGGGGGGTGGGGGCAGGGATTCACCCCAAAGGACACGGAGCCGTTTCCCGCCAGCGCTCAGCCCTCACGTTCCGCACTCTTCCGCGCTGACATCAGGAGCCGTCCCGGTGGGAGGGAGGGTCTGGAAGGCCAGGGTGGGTGACCCAGTGGTGAGCGTGGTGCCGGGGGCGGGAGGGAGGGGAGCAGGCACCGTGTCCTGCGCCAGGCTCGCGGTGGCTGGTGGCTGGTGTCCCAGGGTCTCTGGGGGCCCGCGGGTGCCGCCTGGGCGTCACAGAGGGAACCCCGCTTCCTTCTTCCTGCAGGCTGAACCGCTCGGCCAAGTACAACCTGGAGAAGGACCTGAAGGACAAGTTTGTGGCCCTGACCATCGACGACGTTTGCTTCTCCCTCAACAACAACTCCCCGAACATCCGATGCTCAGAGAACGCCGTGAGGGTGGAGCCCCAGTGAGTGGCCCTGGACGGAGGGCAGCCCGGGTGACGTCCTGATGCGGCCCGGGGCAGGGGTGGGGGCGCCTCAGGGGCGTCTGATACAAAATCTCTAAGCAGTGAGAACTTGTCCTGTTTTAAATGTACAGGGGGCACGTTAATCACCCCCTTTCCGGCCCACACCCGCGGACACAGCCCCAGTCGGGTGCGCATTTGCGGCGCCCGGCACCAGAGTGACAGAGGTGGCCACGGAGGGACCGCTGCTGGCTCTTTCTGGAGAGGGGGGCTTCCTCGTGCTCCCGACCCGGGGAGGGGGGAGCAGGCCGAGCTTCCGCGGATCCGCGGGGCCCCGTCGCCCGTGCGCACCCCCTTCCGCAGCCCGATGCGCCGCGAGTGAGCGCGTGGCTTCCGTTTCAGCTCCGTGAGCCCGGAGGACTGGCTGGAGTTCTCCAACGCCAACGTGGAGAAGGCCGCCAAGCAGAGGAGCAGCTCCCTGGCGCTGAAGGCCCTGGTGGACCGGATCCTGTCCCAGACGGCCGGCGACCTGCGCAGGCAGTGTGACGCGGTGGACGCGGCGTTCAGGGACGGGCTGCAGGAGACCAAGGACGCCAGGGACAAGCTGGCCGCTCACCTGGCCAAGGTGAGCCCCTCGGCGGGGGAAGCGGGAGGCTCGCCGGGGGTGGGGAGGGGGCGGGCGACGGGACCAGCCCGGCCCCCGGCCTGTGCTCGTGGTCCGTAAGGAGGAAGGCTGTTCGGCCCCCCAGCTCGGCCGCAGGGCTCGGCTTCTGGGGTCGGAGGGGACTTGGCCCCGTTCGGGGCCTCTGCGTCGTCTCTATGAAGAGCAGGCCGTCTGCCTGGACCTCGGCTCCGCGCGCGTGCGAGGTGGCCACGTCCTTCGTGGCTCCGAAATTCCACGAGTTCGTCGGATGCCGCCGATTCCCCAATCCCCGCCGGAGTTTCAGGATTCGGGCGCCGCGTGCCTCTCTGTCACCCGCTGCTGGGCTGCTGACCTGGCGTTCGGGACAAATTAGAACTACGGGGCCCTGACTTTCAGCATTTGCCGGTTTCTGGGTGTAAGTACTTGAGGCCGCCTACGTGGCAGCGGGCCGGCAGAGTTGCACTCGGACCTTGAACCCAGGCCTTGGCCGTCAGCTCAGCTGCGTGAGGAGCCACACGAGCAGAAAGTGGGGTTCATTCAGCACCGCGGGGTTCAGCCAGCACCTGGCGGGATTCAATCAGCACCTGGCGGGATTGAGTCAGCACCGCAGGGTTCAGTCAGCACCACGCGGTTCAGTCAGTACCTGGCGGGATTCAGTCAGTGCCACAGAATCCAGTCAGCACTGCTGGATTTAGTCAGCACCTGGTGGGATTCAGTCAGCACCTGGTGGGGCTCAGTAAGTACCTGGTGGGGTTCGGTCAGCACCGTGGGGTTCAGTCAGCACTGCTGGGTTTAGTCAGCACCTGGTGGGATTCAGTCAACACCGCAGGGTTTAGTTAGCACCTGGTGGGATTCAGTCAGTACCTAGCGGGGCTCAGTAAGTACCTGGTGGGGTTCAGTCAGCACCGCAGTGTTCAGTCAGCACCACGCGGTTCAGTCAGCACCTGGCGGGATTGAGTCAGCACCATGGGGTTCAGTCAGTACCTCAGGGTTCAGTCAGCACCGTGGGGTTCAGTAAGTACCTGGCGGGGTTCAGTCAGCACCGTGGGGTTCAGTCAGCACCACGGGGTTCAGTCAGCACCTGGTGGGGTTCAGTCAGCCCCTGGCGGGATTCACTCATCACCGCGGGATTTAGTCAGTACCACGGGGTTCATTCGACACCTGGTGGGATTCAGTCAGCACCTCGGGGTTCAGTCAGCACCTGGCAGGATTCAGTCAGCACTGCTGGATTTAGTCAGCACCTGGTGGGATTCAGTCAACACCTGGCGGGGCTCAGTAAGTACCTGGTGGGGTTCAGTCAGCACTGTGGGGTTCAGTCAGCACCACGGGGTTTAGTCAGCACCTGGTGGGATTCAGTCAGCACCTGGCGGGGTTCAGGAAGGACCTGGCGGGATTCAGTCAGCACCTCGGGGTTCAGTCAGCACTGTGGGATTTAGTCAGCACCTAGCGGGATTCAGTCAGCACCGCTGGATTCAGTCAGCACCTAGCGGGATTCAGTCAACACCTGGCAGGGCTCAGTAAGTACCTGGTGGGGTTCAGTCAGCACCTGGCAGGGCTCAGTAAGTACCTGGTGGGGTTCAGTCAGCACCTCGGGGTTCAGTCAGCACCGCGGGGTTTAGTCAGCAACTGGCGGGATTCAGTCAGCACCGCGGGGTTCAGTCAGCACCTGGTGGGATTCAGTCAGCACCTGGCAGGGCTCAGTAAGTACCTGGTGGGGTTCAGTCAGCACCGCGGGGTTTAGTCAGCACCTGGCGGGATTCAGTCAGCACCGCGGGGTTCAGTCAGCACCTGGCGGGATTCACTCATCACCGCGGGATTTAGTCAGTACCACGGGGTTCATTCAACACCTGGTGGGATTCAGTCAGCACCTCGGGGTTCAGTCAGCACCTGGCAGGATTCAGTCAGCACTGCTGGATTTAGTCAGCACCTGGTGGGATTCAGTCAACACTGCAGGGTTTAGTTAGCACCTGGTGGGATTCAGTCAGCACCTGGCGGGGCTCAGTAAGTACCTGGTGGGGTTCGGTCAGCACCGTGGGGTTCAGTCGGCACCGCGGGGTTTAGTCAGCACCTGATAGGATTCAGTCAGCACCTTGGGGTTCAGTCATCACCATGGGGTTCAGTCAGCACCGCAGTGTTCAGTCAGCACCACGCGGTTCAGTCAGCACCTGGCGGGATTGAGTCAGCACCATGGGGTTCAGTCAGTACCTCAGGGTTCAGTCAGCACCGTGGGGTTCAGTAAGTACCTGGCGGGGTTCAGTCAGCACCGTGGGGTTCAGTCAGCACCACGGGGTTCAGTCAGCACCTGGTGGGGTTCAGTCAGCCCCTGGCGGGATTCACTCATCACCGCGGGATTTAGTCAGTACCACGGGGTTCATTCGACACCTGGTGGGATTCAGTCAGCACCTCGGGGTTCAGTCAGCACCTGGCAGGATTCAGTCAGCACTGCTGGATTTAGTCAGCACCTGGTGGGATTCAGTCAACACTGCAGGGTTTAGTTAGCACCTGGTGGGATTCAGTCAGCACCGCGGGGTTCAGTCAGCACCGCGGGGTTCAGTCAGCACCTGGCGGGATTCAGTCAGCACCTGGCGGGGCTCAGTAAGTACCTGGTGGGGTTCAGTCAGCACCATGGGATTCATTCAGCACCGCGGAATTCACTCAGCACTTGGCAGGGTTCGGTCAGCGCCTGTCGGGTTTCAGTCAGCACCGCGGGAGCGAGAAGTGCCTGGCGGGTGAGTGTGTGGACCCTGGACAGATGGGGCCCGTGTGGCCCTGGGGAGCCCCCTTAACGTTTGTGCACTTTTATGACGGACCCCCAGGTGCAGCAGCCGGGGAGACACAGCTGACGAGGCCCGCGGGCCCTAGAGGCGGACGCCCGCTCAGGGTCGGGAGGAGACGCGGGTGGCCGGGGCCCACGGCGGGCGTGAGGGGCCCGGGCTTCCTGGGGTTTCCTGGGCAGACGCGGCGGGGCCGACAGAGCAGCTCGGGACCGGCCCGAGTGATGTGAGAGGTTCTTTGGGCCTCGGGGGCGCCCCTGGCACACGGCCCTGGGAGGCTGAGGCGGAGAGATACGGCCCCCCGGGCTCGGGGCGCACAGAGCGGGCTGAGCCCCAGACCATCAGTCTGCCGGCAGCGAGCGCAGGCCGGCCCCTTGGCCGTCGCCAGGCCCTCCCCACCGGGAAGGGTTTGTGTTTTGATGGCAGAGCATCAGAATATACAGAAAATTGACAGCGTGCGCAATCCGCCTGAGCCTGATGCTTACCTTCCTCGTTGATAAAGTCGGGAGCTGTCTGGGTGGGTCAGGGTTACGCCAGACAGCCCCGGCCAGACCCCCGGAACGTGCCGCACACGAGTTACACGCGTTTACGTACACACGTGTATGTGGCTCATACGACGTATCCCCGGTACAAATTGGCGGCCGCCGCTGAGCGTGGTTTTAACGGCCAGGGAGCAGGAGGAGGCTTGGTGGGGGCCAGGGAAGGAAGGCGGGTCTGAGGCAGGAAGGAGGGGGAGGGTAGCCTGGGGCAGGAGGGGTCGTGGCCCCCGGAGCTGAGGACCCGGGGGTGCTGAGTCCACAAGGGATCCAGCCGTGTGGACAGGCTGGGGAGTCCGGTTCAGTGAGACCCGGCAGACCCCGCAGGGCGGCCTGGGGGGCAGCAGGTGGGGGTGGGGCCTCAGCCGCAGGACTGCCGCCAGTTCACGCGACAATGAGAGGGGCAGCGTCGTGGTCCCTGTCTCTAAGGTGAGGACGCTGAGGCCAGAAAGGTTGACAGCTTTGTTACGGCCCCGGGGCTCACGGGCTCACGGGCGACAGCGCCGGGCGCGGAGCCCGGGCCGGGTGGCTCCCGTCACTGCCTCCCGTCACGGCAACCGCAGAGGCTGTGTCTCTGCCGACCCCACGCGTGGGAGGGGTGGGCGGGCACGTGGGGGGTGACTGGGTGGCACAGCCGAGGGGGTGGGACGCGGGCCACGTGTCACAGGAGGCGACCCACACGCACCCTGCAATCGTTCCGATGTTCACAAGAGTCGGCACGGGGACTGTCCCCTCTCCTAAGGGCGGATCAGAGACAAGGCTGCTGTGGGGGTTGGTGACCTCGCCCTGGGAGTGGCGGGTCAGGGATCCCCCAGGTCAGGGAGCCGAGGGGTCGGAGAACGCAGGGCCAGGGAGCCATGGGGTCCGGGAGCTCGGCGTCTGGCAGCCTGTGCCCTGAATGGGTGACTGAGGCTGCCGGCACCGTCTGGCTCTGAGAGGAAGGCCTCAGGCCCAGCCGGGCAGCTCACGGGGAACAAGACGGACCGTCCGAGTCACGCGCCTCGTCCCTCGAGTGACCATCGGTGGGCTTCTAACGCGCTTAGCGCTTCAACCCTTCTTGCAGAAGGACCGAGGGTCACCAGCAAATTCGCACCCTCGGGCCGCCCTTCCTCAGCTGCCGCCATCGAACGCGACCTGATTAGCTCGCCCTCGGGGAGCGGCTTTCCCGCGCGGCTGACGGAAGGGCCGCTCGAGCCTCACTCGGACCCTCAGTTTCATTTTTGTGAGGAAATCCCGCTCCTGGGGGCGGGGAATGTTGCGCCGTGTGGCGCAGACGTCCGGCCCTGCTGTGCGGTCTCCTTGACTAACAACCCCCCCCCTTGATGCGCCTTAAATGTGCAAAACGCAAAGGCTGCTTTCCTTGTGTTACCGTAACGAGCGTGCGCTGGTGTACCAGGTAAGGTGGCAGTGCGTGGCCACAGAAGTCGCGCCGTCGGGTCACGACCGTGGCTTTGGGGTTTGGGGCAGTGCAAAGTGATGACAGCCCGGCCCGTGCCGTCTGTCAACCTGCCACCATAGTCCAGAAGGAGCCACTGTAATGAATGCGCGTGGCTGTGTTCCAGTTAAACCTTATTTATGGGCTCCGAAATTTGAATTTTATATAATTTTCACATGATGTGAAATCTCATTCTTCTTTTGTTTTTGTCAACCACTTAGATACGTGAACACCTGTCTTTCACTTTTTTTTTTTTATAGTATACTTATTTTCGAGAGAGGGAGAGAGGGTGTGTGCATATGAGCATGTGTGAGTGAGGGAGAGACAGAATCCGAAGCAGCCTCCATGCTGCCAGTGCAGAGCCCGACGCCAGGGCGTGACCCCGTGAACCGTGAGATCGGGACCTGAGCCGAAAGCAAGAGTTGGACGCTTCACCGGCTGAGCCACCCAGGCGCCCTGTGAAAACCTTCCTTTAAAGAGAAAAGATGGGCCACAGACTCAGAGAAAAGACGTGCAAAACACACGTCCGATAAGGGACCAGTACCCAAAATAGGCAAAGAGCTCTTAAAACTCACCAAGAAGGAGACAAACAGACCAACTGAAACATGGGCAAAAGACGTGAACAGACACGTCACAGGAGGAGACACGGGTGGCTGAGCACGAGGAAAGAGGCACCATGCAGTAGGTCACCAGGGAGGCGCCTGTGAAGGCAGCGGGACGCCGTGCGCACCTGCAGAAAATCCAGCAGGTGGACGGCGCTAAACGCTGGCGAGGAGGCCGAGCAACGGGCTGTCAGTCCGTCCTGGTGGGAGCCGGGAGGGCAGCTCGGCAGCCTCTTAGGAAACCGAGCGCGCGCGTAAATCCAGCGGTCTCGCTGCGGGGCGTTTGCCCAGATGTGTTGAGAATTTATGTCCACACGAAACCCTGCATCCAACGTTCGTAGGACTTTACTCACGATCGTCGAAACTCGGAAGCAACCAAGGTGTCCTTCGATAGATGAACGGACGGAGGCCGTGGTCCATCCACACGACGGAATGTTACCCAGAGAGAGAGAAACGAGCTGTGAAGCCACAGAGAGACGTGGAGGAACCTCAGCGATCGCTGAATGAGAGGCGTCCATCTGAAATCCAAGCGAGCTAGTCACTGTCTGATCCCACCCACGTGATGTTCTGGAGAGGGCGTGGCTACAGGGACGCACGTGGCCGGGGTCTCCGTGAGGGGGAGGGGTGAACAGGAGGTGCATGGGGGGGGGGGTTAGGGCAGTGAAGTTATCCCGTGTGACCTGTGTCATCACACATGTGTCCAGATCCACAGGATGTGCACAGTGAGCCCTAACGTCACTGTCGACTAGTTACTAACGTGTCAGCACGGTTCACCGATTGTGGCAAACGCACGACACCGGTGCCAGACGCTGATGATGGAGAAATCCGCCCTCCAGGGAGAGGGGGTACGTGGGAACTCTGGACGTGCCGTTCGTTTGCTGAAACCCTAAAACTGCTCTTGAAAAGAGTCTGCTAATTAAAAAGACAATTTTTTTTTTTTTTTAATTTTGTGTACAAACGAAAACAGGCATCAGACTGGGTTTGGCCATACTGCTGAGTCCTGACCTAACCCATGGTGACTAATTTTGTTTTCAAGAATCTGTGTGTATTTTGGGTATTTTAAGCATTTGCGAAATTTAAGAGAATGTAGCCTGCTTTTAAAGGATTATAACTTGAGCTGAACACGGATGCTTAACCGACTGAGCCACCCAGGTGCCCCAAGAGGTCTTATGTTTTAAAAACACATACTCAACTTTTTAAGACTAATGTGATATAATATCTGGGATTTGCTTTAAAATGGTTGAGCGGATGGGCGGGGCTGGGATGGAAAAGAGCTGACCATATAGTGATTGCTGCTTAAATTGATGAGGGGCCCACCGGGGTCACTATCCTCTCTACTTCTGTGTTCTTCTGGAAATTTCCATGATGCAAAGTTTAAAAGCAAAAACGCTTAAGGAAGAAATACAATTTCAAACTAGTTAAGTATTCATCTAAAACCCAAGTCACTTCTAAGTGACCTTTTCTGCGCACAAGCCCCCATCAAAGAGACCCCGAGGCAGCTCGTCCACTCTCTCCGGGCTTCTAGGGTGGACCCCGGGCCGGCGGGCAGACCGACAGGGAAACGGGCAGCTTTCTGCTCCCGGCACAGGGCACCCGGCCGAGGTCGGCAGGCAGCCTGCAGCCCACGCTCAGGACGTTCTCCAGGGAACCCACGTGCCCGGGGAAGGACATGAGGCGACAGTGGCCTCGTTCATCCCACCGGCGAGGTTCTGAGGGTCGGTGAGCCTCCTCGCCGGCCAGCTGTGCCCTCGGCAGGGAGGAGAGGTCAGGCGCGTCCCGGGGCCCTGCGGGGGCGCAAGTCTGAGGTCCCGCCTCGCTCACCCACGTGATCACAGCAGACGTGAGAGTGTGTGCGGCCGAGTGCCGAATGGCACAGCCCGCCCTCACTGTCTCCGATCCGCTTGCAAGGTCATGGAAGAGATTGCTTCCCAGGAGAAAAATGTCACGGTTCTCGAAAAGGCCATCGCTGACCAGGAAGGACCCGCCAAGGTGGCTCACACGCGCCTGGAGACCAGAACGCACCGGCCTAACGTGGAGCTGTGTCGCGATGCCGCGCAGTGTCGGCTGGTCAGGGAGGTCCAAGAGATCGCCCACAGCGTCGCCAGGTAGGGGGCGGCCGGCACTCGGGGTGCACAGGACTGTGCACGTGGACTGTGAACAGGGCTGGGCAGAGCCACGTGGGCATGAGTGCATTTGCACCAGTGAAGTTCGAGGGCTCCCTTTCTAGAGGGCGGCCGCTTGCTGTCACGCAGAAAATGGGTCCCAAGGTTTAAATTTTTCTGGAGCCCAAATCCAGACGTTTAGGTAAAAATCCACAGTTGTTTTTTTAATTTTTAAAAGATATTTTATTTATTTTTGATAGAGACAGAGCACAAGTGGGGGAGGGGCAGAGAGAGAGGGAGACACAGAATCCCAAGCAGGCTCCAGGCTCCGAGCTGTCAGCACAGAGCCCGACGCGGGCTCGAACCCACGAACTGCGAGATCATGACCTGAGCCGAAGTCGGACGCTCAACCAACTGAGCTACCCAGGGGCCCCCCAAAATCCACAGTTTTAAGCGTTGGCAGTTGGTGGGGGTTTCTGCCTTGGGAATCTGGCCCCCTTTGAAGTGAGGAAACTATCAATCTGGCTTCTGTCCCGAACACATGAACACATCTCCCCCCCCCTCCCCCCCCCGCACCCGGCCCTGGGAAAAGCGCCCCAGGTTCTCCCTCTTCTTCTAGACTCAAGGAGACCTTGGCCCGGGCTCAGGCGGAGCTGAAGGGCCTGAACTGCAGGCAGCTGGCCCTGCAGGAGGAGGTCCAGGTGAAGGAAAACACCATCTACATCGATGAGGTGCTGTGCACTCACATGAGGAAGTCCATCCCCCCGAGGGACGGGGGCGACCAGGGCGAGTGGGCGGGGGGCCCCCGCCCCGACGCCGTCTGCTGATTGTGCCCACGGTTCAGATGCTGATTAAAGCACTTCACGATCGGTGGCACAGAGCTCTCGCTTCAGGGAGGCGGGACTGCGGTC
Source organism: Felis catus (assembly GCF_018350175.1). NCBI lineage: Eukaryota > Metazoa > Chordata > Mammalia > Carnivora > Felidae > Felis > Felis catus. The sequence goes on from NC_058381.1 coordinate 718,819, forward strand.
AGAGACACAAGCTCTGGGCGGGGCCTCGGGGCTGAGGTTTGGGGGGCGGCTCGGGGCCGCTGGTTGGGCAGTGGTGGCTCCCCAGTTGCACCCCGTGTTCCCGGGTCCAATCGTCCATCACGGGACTCGGGGCCTGGGGCGGAGGGGTCCCAGACATTTAGTTCTGATTCTGCCCAGTGTGGTCCTGGATCCCCTACGCAGACTCGGGAGAGGGACGGACCTCTCTGGTGCCACCATCCCCGCTCCCTATGAAACCACGCCGGGGCTGCTGACTCAGACCCACTATTCAAGCCTCCCAGAGAGCAGATGAGAGCAGAGGCCCTGGATCTACCCGCACCTGCAGGCGTCTCTCTGGGCCCCTTTCTGCTGGGAGACCCAAGAGGACAGAGGGACCTCAGCTCCTAGAAAGTCGGCTGAGTACTGGGGCTTGAGGAGCCGGTGAGGAGCCGGGCTTGAGGAGCCCGGCTGCTGCCGCGTGGGGTCGTGCGTTTCGGGGGCAGGGGAGGGGTGGGGAGGACGCCTCTGGTTCACCGGCCGGAGGGGTCGTTAGTGGGCGCGTCTGTTGCAGAGCCGGCCTTCAGGCAGGGCAGGCTGTGGTCTCAGGTCGCCAGCCAGGGAGACAGAGGGCGCCTCCTTCAGCCCCTGGCTCGGGGAGGGGTTCCCAGCCTCCTTCCTCCCCTGGATGCAGACGGAGGGTGTGAGTTTAGTGACGGTCTCCAGACCAACGGATAATCATTTTTTCAGACTCAAGTAACAGTAAAGGAGAAAGGAAAAACGTTCCCTGTTTCTGCTGCAGATTCAAGCCTGTGTCTGGACGAGTAGGCAGCTCTGGAGACGCAGGGGGGCCGAGGCCCCCGCACTGCCCGCCTCGGGGGGGGGGCGCCACGCGGCCTTGTGAGCCTCGGTGACAGCCCCCTTGCCCTCACACCCGCGTCGCTTCTGCACAGCTGTGCTCACGGCTCAGGCGCGGTGAGGTATGACCTCTCTTCCCTGGTGGTGGCTGCGGGGACTGGCCACCCGCCCTCATTCTGACGTCAAAGGGCTACCTCGCAAGTGCGGGGCTCACGTCCAGGCGCCTTGCTCGGAGCCGCTGCCACGCTCGGTGCTCACACTCGACTCGGTGATGCGGGGGTTGGGAGGGGGGCACTGGCCAGGAGGGCGGAGCCCCCACGCCCAGGGTCAGCACCTGGATTCTAGTTCCCACATGGCCAGCCGAGCCCCGCCTCCTCTTAGGGCCCCCTGCAAGGTGACAGTCGGCCAGACAGCCCAGGGCCTTCCCGTCTCTGATGTTCCCTGAATCTGGCTGCCCAGCTCCAGACGCGGTGTCTTGAGCAGTGTCAGACGCGGGCCCGACTCCCTCGGGGTTTAGCATCTAAGCGTTCCTTGGCCTGGAGCGTCTGTGCGGCCGGCAAGGGGTGTCCCTAACCTCTCTGAGGCTGAGGGCGTCTGCTTCGTGCCGACCTGCGCCATGACCTGCCTGCCCAGGGGCTGCATGTCTCCTGCCAGGTGATGAGGAGGGACCCCCTCCTCCCTGCCCTGGGGACGCCCCCGGGAGCTCCTCTGCTCTGGCTGGGAAGGGTCCGGAGCCCCTTCCCAGGTGAGAGGCAGGGGGTGTCTGTGCAGACTTGGGATTATCCCAGGGGGTGTGGTCAGCAGGTGCGAGGACTCAGCGGGAAACCCTTTCATGTGAAAACAGCTCTGAGCGGCGGCTCCGTGGTTCCTTGAGGTCACCACCTGGCTCAGGTCAGGCCCGTCACCTGCCTGGTCCCCACAGGTCCCTGGCTCCCAGAGTACCCACTGCCCCGCTGTACCCACTGGCTCCCGCTGCCCCACGGGTAAACCGGGAGTAGTGAATCCCGACCAGTAAACCGACGTGTGGTCGGAGAGGACTCGATGGGGCGGTTCCATCCACTGCTCCCAGTGTCCGTGTCATTGGCGCCTGTTCCCGTTGCTTAAAAAGGGTGGGGTCTCGGTACTCAGGAAGACAGCACGAGCAAAACGAGTCGCTCTGAAACCACTGGTTGTGCAAACAGAGGGGGAGGGCGCCTCCTCGCGATCTCACTCTCAGGCGGTCAGTGCGGAGCGAGCGGGTCTGTCTCCAGCCTGAACTCGGGCAGATGCAGAGGAATGGGAATCAGGTCCATCACCCGAGCGCCAGCCAGGGAAGCCGCGCGAATCTCTCACCACGTGTGACGCTCAGCCGGTGAACACGCAGGACTCTGCGACTTCAGCCTGCAAGGTGCCTCCCCTGGGGTGGCCGGAAGTGTGAAGGGGCAGGTGTCCACTGGAGAGGGTTATTCTGTGTCTACAGAAATCGCTTCCATCAGGTTATACTTGGCGACACTTTTTCTGGAACAGTGACATGTCATCCTAACGTCATGAAGATGTATTCCTATCTTTCAATTTTACTCAAAAAAAAAACAAAAACAACCCTTAGTTCTCGGGGTGCCTGGGTGGCTCGGTCGGTTAAGTGTCTGACTTCGGCTCAGGTCACGATCTCACGGTTTGTGGGTTCGAGCCCCGCGTCGGGCTCTGTGCTGACATCTCGGAGCCTGGAGACTGCTTCAGATTCTGTGACTCTTTCTCTCTCTGCCTCTCCCTCTCAAAAATAAATAAACATTAAAAAAAAAATAAACCTTGGTTCTTGAGAACTCCATCTTCCACGGCAGCATTTCTCAGCTACACATAGTAAAACGGAAGTTTCTCTGATTCGTCCGACGCTCCCGTGCTCCGGAGTCGCAGGGGCTCCACATGTCCTTGCGTGGGAGGCAGTTGGCCAGAATGAAGGGAGAGGCTCTAAGTTCCGGTTGGCGTTGACGCTCCTGCTTCCGGCACTTCCTGAGCGAGTGACCTCGGGCAGGTTACTCTTAAGTCCCTGTTTCCTGATCTCTGAAGGAGGGAGGATGGTGTCCACCTGCCAGGGCTGTTACATGGATTCAAGGAAACCGTGACCCACACCTCGCACGCACACACTGAGCACTCCGCCCCTTCTGGGGACGCCTCCCGCTGTATGGGGGTGGGGGGTAGAAAGTGTCCCGCATTTCAGTCAGGGACTCTGGTGTCAGCTCTGCCACTAATTGGTCGTGTGGCCCCGGGAAAGCCACCTCTTCTTCTGAGTCTGTGTTCTGTCATGCACATAGTAAATCCCTCACGGCCCATGGCCAACTCTGAGTCCAGGCGACAGACGTGGCCCTTCCCGGTTCCGTGCAGCCTCCTGGACCCCGTCCCAGCTTTGTTTGCATGCTGGGGAGCTCAGCATGTCTGAACCAGGTACAGAACTCAGGGTCACACAGTCAGTGGCCCGAGGGGACGGAGGTCACAGGTATCAGGACCCTTCTGCCCACAGAGCTGAAGGCCCCTCGCTCAGTCTTCTCAGAAACAAAGCCTGCACTTTTGTTGTCGCCTTGCCTGTGGGTTGTGGTGTAGCGCCTCAGGGGACCGCGGTCCCGCTTTCCTCATGCATTTAGAAATTTGGAGGATTTGGCCCCCATCACGGTCGCCAGGGCTTCCTCTGCTGCATCCACAGCCGGGCGAGGCTCCTGTGCTCCGGCCAGAGGGGACAGGCAGGGACACGCGGCCATGGCCCACGGAGGTCACAACGCTGTGGTCATCTTCATCCACCCCTGGGCCCTGAGCATGCGGGTTACAGACTGCGTGTGCTCTGTGTTTCCCCGGGGCTCCCCTACTCTCAGCTGGGGGTCCTACCTCAGCTCCATGGGGAATGGGAATGTCTGTGTGGCCAAGGAAGTCCCGGTGTCCTTCAGACTGTCGTCAGGGGACCCATGGGTCAAACTATTTTAACACCACCACCAAGATGTTACATGTGTTTTCACTCATTCTCTCTGGAGTTTTCCAGAGGCTGCATGGCGTGTGATGTCTAAACAGATGGCAGAGGCAGGGATGAGAAACCCAGGTTAACTATTGAGCCAGACTTAAGATTGAACTGTAAACTGAGCCCACACTTCTTTGGAAAACATGTCCACAAAATGTGTTCATGTGTTTTCTGTATGAGACTCCTCTACACTCAGATTCCATGTTTGGAGATGAAAGCAAGCTGTCCAAAACTGGTCCATGCCGAGAAGTCATTAGTCAGTCAGTCAACCGGCCATCAGTCAACCAAGCAGCCAATCAGTCAATCAACGAGCCAGTCAACCAACCAGCCAGTCAGTCAACCAACCAGACGGTCAGTCAATCAACCAGCCACTTAATCAGCCAGCCAATCAACCAAATAGCCAATCAGTCAATCAACCAACCAGCCAATCAGTCGACCAACCAGCCAATCAGTCGATCAACCAGCCAATCAGTCAACCAAGTAGCCAATCAGTCAACCAACCAGACGATCAGTCAATCAACCAGCCAGTTAATCAGCCAGCCAATCAACCAAATAGCCAATCAGTCAACCAGCCAGTCATTCTTACAGGTGGTCTGCATTCTAGCCGAGGCTCTCCTCACTGAGCTGGCTGTGCCCTTGTGGCTCCCAGGGCCCCTCTGGTGCCCCAACAGGGGGACCTACCCCCTTGCCTGTGTTGGTCTATCCTGAATGCTAGTGAGACAGGAGCCACGGGGACCCAGCAGCTGCAGGGTGGTTCCTGGGGCCGTGGCCACAGAGGTGCTGGGACCTCAAAAACACTGGATCCACAGGAACTCTAACAGAAGCCTGGGCAGCTGCACAGATGCGGACAGAGCACACAGAAGGCTACGCAAATCAAGTCTGCAACGAGACCCTTGTCGAAGGTATTTCGAAATTTTATTAATTGAGGTCTATTGGGGAAAAAACCCTATATGCAAATATATGCACAAAAATCTCAAAAGACCAGGATTAATACATGTCTGGGGCCTGGGCCCAAGGATTTGTAATTACTTCCTATTTAAAACACAGGAGACCACCCCCCTCCATTCTAAAAATAACACACAGCCCTCGTAGAAAGTTTGAGAAGTGGGGTAAAGCATAAAAAGGAAAACAAAAACCACATATAATCCTGTCACCCAGGGACGCTGTTAACATTTCTGGGGTAGCTCTTCTCTGCTTTCAAAATGCCCCCCTACACACTTGACATGATTGATATCCCACCAAACATGCAGCTTTGTGTCCTGGCCTTCTCACTTAACACCGAATTAGGGATGTGTCCCCAGGACATTACAATTCTTTGTAAGTGGGAGTGACGGCCACAGCACCGCTGGCGTGGGATCACCGTGCAGGGGTCAGGGGAGGTGGGCCCAGTTCTGAGCGGCTGCATTTAAAAGCGGGAGTTTGGGGGCGCCTGGGTGGCTCCGTCGGTTAAGCACCGGACTTGGGTTCAGGTCATGTTGTCGGGTTCGTGAGTTGGAGCCCCACATCAGGCTCCGTGCTGACAGCTCAGAGCCTGGAGCCTGCTTCAGATTCTGTGTCTCCCTCTCTGCCCCTCCCCTGCTCACACGCGCGCGCGCGCTCTCTCTCTCTCTCTCAAAAATAAATAAAAGTGAAAAAAAACTTACAAGCGGGAATTTCCCCACCTCCCAGAGGGCGTGCATTTCCAACCCAGCGCTGAGCTGGTGCTGGGGCTCCTGCGGTCACCAGGGACACCAGGCTTTTCCGAATTGGCCAGTCGGGGGAAAGCGTGGTTCTGTTTGCCCCCCGAGGTGTTCTAGGTGTTCTAGGAGTCGGGCGAGGCACTGCTCTGTGTGGCTCTGGGCTCTCAGCTCCCGCCTGAGGCAGGCCATGCAGCCCACGCCCGGGGACCAAGGAGAAGCCAGCCCTGGGTAGTTGGTAAAGATAGGACTTTAAAGGCACATCACCAGCGGCCCCAGCCTTTGCTGGGGCGTCGGATGGGGTGGAACTGGCAACATGGACACGGGGGGGGTGGGAGGGGGGGTTCCGGGTCCTTCTGTGGGAACCGGCGGGGGGCTCCGACGCCCTCAGAGAGTGCTCCCTACATCATGGGGTAAGCGATGACAAAATAGTTGAGCTCGGAGTCGATGAGTTTCCTGTACTTCCGGTGGATCTCACGCAGCGTCCTGTCCTCGTCGTTGGTCTCGTACCTGTTCGTGTAAATTCGCACCTGCGCAGCACAGAAACACGACACGCGCACCGTGACTGCGCCAGGCCGGCCCCACGCTGGTCCCAGCCTGGGGCGCGCACGGTCGGGCATCGCCGGGCACAGCCCAAAGCCAGTTGCTGGGGAGAGGGGGCTCTGGGCCCCCTCCCGTGCAGGTACCTCCGGGGACAGACCCAGGGCCCCACCTTGAGAGTGCGCAGGGAACACTGCCCTTCCTCCTGGCTCTTCAGGATCCGCTCCACGAACCTGACGTCCAGGAAAGCCCAGATTTTGAAGTAGAACAGCTTCCTGCAGGATGAGATGAGGAAGCACAGTTCCTCGTCCAGGGACTCGTGGTTGTTGTTGAACTCAAACGTCAGTTTCTGGAAAGGCAGCGAAGGAGAGACAGGGTGGGGGGGTGGTGGTGCAGTGGGCAGAGATGCTGGGCACTGGCCGGGTCCTCCCACAACATGCCTGCGGCCTGGCTGTGGGTCAGATGACCACGGTGGCCCCAGGGCCACAGGTAACAGACGGGGACGTGTGGGTGATTTCACCCAATCTGCAAGAGGCATTTGGAGCTCAGAGCCCGAGGCGCTGGTCCCAGCCCCTCAGCCTCCCGGCCGGGCCACCAGACGGCCACCCCCCCCCCCCCCCACACACACACGGAAGGACAGTAACAGGCAGGCTTCAATTGAGTTATCGGCACTTAGAGGCCCTCGGTGGTGGTGGTGGTATTTGTATCAGTTGACCTCAATCGTCCCAGCCCCCCAGGAGGTCCGTGGAGGGACACAATGACCCCGATTTTACAGATGGGGAAGCGGCCAGGGGAGAGGGCCACGCGCGCCCCTGGGCTCCTCAGTGACTTGGTGGGTCTGGTCTGGAGTCAGACTCCCGTGTGCTGCCGGGACCCGGTGCCGGGAGGAAGCGGCCTCAGACCCGCCCTCAACCTGGAGAGGCTCCGAGAGGGCACAGAGGGCTTTCCCTGGCGGGTAGCCCACCCGAAAATGCCTCGTGCTGCGCGTGCACAGGTGAGCAGTAGCTGTCACCCGCTGTGACCCCGGGGCAGGGGCGGGGGGTGGGGGGGGGACGCGTAGTCCGGGAACATAGCCCGAGCGTCGGTCTGAGTGGGCACAGGCCCGGCCGGGAGCAGGCAGCAGAGGAGAGGCCTCTGCCCTGGGGGAGCCTCCCGGCCCTCGGCCCCCCTACCTGCAGCGTGTGCCGGAAGGTGGGCAGGAGATCTGTCAGCGTGGGCCTCATGGACCAGTCCGGGTCGCTGAAGTAGCAGCTTCTCAGACTGAGGCCCCGAACGGGGATCTCCTGCAGGAGGACCCGGGCCAGGCGCTCGTGCTTCATGACCCGCTCGAAGAAGAAGTTCACCTTGAGGTTGGAGGCGCGCCTGGCCAGCCTGGCCCAGGACATGCCCCAGATGACCTGGCCGTGGGGGTCGTGGACGTGGCACTTGATGTTTATGGTCCAGAGGGTCCTGGCGTTGTTCTCGCACAGGCCGTCCAGCAGCTCGTCCGAGATGCAGTTGTAGTTGAGGGTCAGGGACACCAGGCTGCGGAACGTGGCCATGGTCTTGCTGAACTGGGGGCTGCTGTAGACGGCCAGGTGGTGGCTGAAGTAGTCCTCGATGTTGAGCTGGGACACCAGGCTCTCGCCCCGCGAGCAGCTCAGGGAGCCGAGCACGGCGCAGCCCTGCTCCACGGTCAGCCTGGCCCCTTTCAGGCTGAGGTGATCCAGCTGCCTTCCCGCTTTCTTCAAGAAGAAGCTCAGGCTCTTGATGAGCGAGCCGCGGATGCTGTTCCTCCAGACGGGACGGTCCAGCTCCAGGTGTTGCACGGACAGCGACTTCAGGCGGTTGTTGTTCTTGCCCAGACAGGACAGGAGGCCTCGCATGGTGACCTGGAACTTCTTGGTGAGCACGGCATTGTAAGGGTTCAGAAACTTGATCTCCAGGTGCTCCAGATAGCGGCCAAATTTCTTCACGTACCAAAGAGCCGACTCGAACTCGGACGCGTGCACCCTGGAGGGTCTCCCGCTGAACGTGATGGTCCTGTACCGCCAGAGGTCAGCCGAGTACATCATCTGGTTCCACTTTCTGCAGACGAGGGCGGCCCGGGACCTGTCCCTGTCTCCCAGCCACCAGAACACGCGACGCAGGCACACGTCGGGCAGGGCGGCCCAGCAGCTCTGGTCTCGGGGCTGGACGGCTTGGCTTTCTTCGTCCATCGAGGAGCCGGGGTGTCCAGAGCAGCCGTGCGGTAGGCAGGGGCTTCCAAAAACGAGGAAACAAAAGCGACTGCTCGTCTTCTGTGGGGAGTAAAAAGGAAGCACCGTGACCTGGCGAACAGAAACCAGACCCCTTGACTGAACTCGCAGCCCGGCCGCACGTGCAGCCCTTCCGTGAGGGGTGAGCCTCGCCGTGAAGGCCCGCAGAGACCCAGGCCGTCGGGGTCTCTCGGACACACGCACACCGGGACCCGCGCCCAGCACAGTCCCAGGAGTGAGAAGCCTGGGGACAGGGCTGTTCAGAGGAGGCGGCATCTGGGAGGGCCTTCTCGGTCTGCGTGGGAGCCGCGAGGCAGCCCAGGTCGGCCTGGCGGTGCTGGAGGAGAGCGGACGCACTCTGGGCAGAGGGCACCGTGGCGCAAAGCCACAGAACTGGGAACGAATGGGATCTGTTCACGTGCGGGGAACTAAAAATTGTCACTTCACTTGTGGGGGTGGGGGTTGGAGCCGGAACAGGGGGGAGGTGCCGGGTCAAGGGGCCCCGGAGCCATGCAGACAGAGGCTGCGTCCTAGGGGCCAAGACTGGAATTCCGACATGCCGGGTCCCCTTCTGGGGATGGGGACCCTGGCTGCTTGGCACCGAATTGCCGATGGGGGTGTTTGCATTCAAAGGGTTAGCGGCACACCAAGGCTCACGCGGAGAGCCTCCCATGAGGCCGCTGGGGCCGGGCAAGGGCCAAGGATCCTGCATCCACAGGTGTTGTCAGTCTGACGTTAGAAAGGACCCTCCAGGGAGGGGGAGGATGAATGGCCAGAGCAGACTTTGGGCTCCGAGCCTGGGGCTAGGGCAGCGGGACCGCGGGGATGCGTGGGTTTATGCGTCCTTTGCAGGACACGGTGACTGGGAACGTAGAAGTGGGGACGACCTGGCAGCCGGGCTGCAGGCGAGACCTCTGCGAAGCTAGGGAGGCCCCGGGAGGGCCCGGCCACCGCCCACCTGGGGTGCTGGGCCCTGGGACTTTCTACAGGAGCCATCTGCTGAAGTTTTCCTGACGGTTTGATTTCCACGTTTCCCTGGCCTGAAACTTCTCCTCTTTCCCTTTCCCCGTCTCTCCCAGAGGCCCCGCTCTTCAAGCTTGCGGCCCTGTGGCCCCGGAACGCTTCTGCCGGCTACTTGACCAAGTGGCCCGAGATTATCCTCACGGCTCACGAAACCGCAGGGCCGGAGGAGCTCTGGGAAGTATGTCTTTACAGATGGCAACTGGGCCCCAGAGGGGTGAGGGCGCCTGCCTGTGGTCACACAGCCCTCAGGAGCCGAGGGACACGTTAATCGCATTTCTCAATGCGGGACGGACATGTGTCTGCGCGTGAGCTCGTGAGCGTCGCTCACTTGCTCTCCGTGCCTGTCCCCGGCTGCATCTAGGATCCGCGTGCAACCGTGGTGGGCGTCCGTGCCGCTCTCCTCTCGGCTCTCCCTGTGACGGACCCCCGGGCGCCCCCGACGGTGGTTGACGTGTGGGAGGCTGGTTCTGCCGGGTCCTCTGGGGCCCGGCGCCCTCCCCCACCTCCGGATCCAGGCAGACCTGCACGCGGGATTTGGCAGCGGCCTGGCCCCGTCCAGGGTTCCCCTCTCGCCTGTGTCCGTCCCTGACGATGATCCTCGTCCCAGCCTGTCTCCCGCGGGACTCACACACCCCTTGAGACCAGGGACGGCCTCATTCTTGTGAGTCGCACTTGCACACTGAACAAAGGAAGAGAGAGGGTCGTCTCTTTGTTCCCAGAACTGGGTCCCCAGCGCTTTGCTTGGAGCTAGGCGCGTGAGAGAGGCCAAGCCACTCCCAGAGCTGAGCAAAACCCTTTGCCCTAGCAGTCACTGGGCGCAAGAGCTCTCAGACACGGAACCGCGGGGTGGTGTGGGCAGAACCGGTCCGCGGGCTGGGAAAGCCAAAAGCCACAGTCGGTACTGGGCACATCCTCCCCTCCTAAACGACCTCGCCAGCCGCAGGCCGCGGAGCTCAGAGGTCGGGTCCTGGTTCCATCAGTTGCTAGGGATGACCTCGGGCAAGTTAAATTTCTCTGTGCCTCAGTCTCCACATCTGAAAACCAGGGATAATAGTGGCGCCTGTCTTAGCGGCGGGAGGATTAAATGAGCTGATCCGTGCAGGTGCCTGGTGCGTATCAGAGGCTATACCGCGTTTGCGCCTGGTAAGTGGAGGCCAAGGCGCTTCTGGGGGGGTCCCTGCTGGGCGCGGTGAACACACCCAGTTTGCAGGTGGGGAAACAGAGGTGTTGCAAGTTGGGAAAGTCTCCCCGCGAACGCCCGCAGAGAGCGGGAAGGGATGGGAACCCACCCCAAGGGCTCACAGACCTGTCCCCCAGGCGGGGAGCTGCTAGCCCGGGAAGAAACCTAAGGAAGCCGCGTCACCCACGGCCCGGAGGTGCCCGAGGACGCCTGTTTCCAGGAGGAGGCGGCAGGGGCCCCATTACCCGCTCACCGCGCCCCGCTCGTTGCACCCGGTTTGGGCTGCGGGGACCGCTAGCCGCCCGCCTGCTCCCGCGCCGCCTGCGCTCCGACGCCGACTCCGCGCAGGCCTCCGGGACGCGCGCCCTCGCCGGCGATGAGCCTTTGTGACGCGCCCAGGCCTGCGGGCCTCCGCTGTGCCCTGGGCGCGAGGCCCCAACCCGGGGTCGCCAGGGTCCCCGCGGTGCGTGCGGGGGGCGGGACGGCCCCGCCAAGTGTCCCGAAACGCACGCCGGGGTCTGGGGGGACCTGGTCCGGGGGTCCCGGGAGGGCGGGTTCCGTGTGCAAAGGTGCGTGGGGCGGGGCTGGGGGTCCGTGGGGGGTGGGCTCCGGGAATACGAGGGGGGTAGGTTCAGGCACCAGCGGGGAGGGGGCCGGAGAGAGTACTGGGGGCCGGGTCCGCGGGGTGGAGGAGGGGGGCGGGGTCTGGGCCGTGGATGGGGCTCGGGGTTGGGGAGGCCCAGAGGGCAGAGGGCCGGGGTCACAGAGTCGGAGGCGGAGCGCAGGGTAGGGGCGGGGTCCAGGCGTGTCTGGGGGCTGCGTGCGCGCAACTGAGGGTGGGCTTCCCTCTGCGATGGGGAAGAGGCTGTGCGGGAGCTCGGTGCCCGGCCTGTGGGAGGAGGCGCTGCGCTCTGCCCCCCCGCCTTCCTTTCCCCAACTCGGAAGTGGTTCCCACGGGAAAGTCTTGGCCCACCTGACTCACCTAAGACAAGGCGTGAGTGGGTGTCTAACGCACCCACTTTCCATGGCCCTCCCCACCGCCCTAGGGTGTCCCTAAAGGCCAGGCAAAAAGGCGGGGGGGGGGGTGTACGATTTCGGGCGGGGGGTGCATGTGGGCCTCTGACACCAGCCTCCCGGCTCCGGTGTGCGTCCTGAGCCCCGGCCTGCCCCCGGCAGCCGCATCCTCCCTGCCTCCTTCCGTTTCTGCCTTTCCCTGCGCGTTGTCCCTTCCCGTCCTGCCCGCTCCTAGCGCCGCGTCTCTGACCGGGAAGGACCAGTGAGGAATCTCAGGAAAGGTGGACAGCTGCCAGAGAGGGTATTTTCAGTCTCCAGAGACAAGCCTGGGTTCCCCAGGTGCCCAGACTACAGCCTGGATGTCCCATCCACGTGCCTGACACCTGGGATTCCCGGGCCCAAGAGCCGGGGGCCTCTCTCCTGGTTTCTGTGCGGCTGCTGGCAAACCAGTATCTCCGTTCGAAGAAAATAGTTAAATCTTTTCTTGTAAGAGGAAAAAACCCAAGAAGAAAATCCTTCCCTTTTCACAAGGAAAGACTGCCAAAGGGTGGGGGGGGGGGGCGCGCAGGAAGAAGATGTAAAACGCAGTATTCTCCATCTGCGCACATTTTCTGTTCCAGGTTAGCGGGAGGTTCTCATTCGGTCTCCTTTCCGTGAAGCCGGCCGCCAGCATTTCTCCTGAAGAAATGCGTATAGAAAACCTGGTGTGTTTATTTATTTATTTTTTATTTATTTATTTTTTTAATTTTATTTTTTTTGGGACAGAGAGAGACAGAGCATGAACGGGGGAGGGGCAGAGAGAGAGGGAGACACAGAATCGGAAACAGGCTCCAGGCTCCGAGCCATCAGCCCAGAGCCTGACTCGGGGCTCGAACTCACAGACTGCGAGATCGTGACCTGGCTGAAGTCGGACGCTTAACCGACTGCGCCACCCAGGCGCCCCAAACCTGGTGTGTTTAAAGTGCAAAAGCCAGTTCCTGGGCTATGTCTCCGTGCTGCTGTACCCGGTCCCCAAAGCACAAACCCTGAGCTGCAGGTGGCACCGAGGAGACACAGAGGAACCTTCTGGGGGCTTGGGACAGGAGGGACAGACTAGGGACGCCACACTGTGCCCTCTTATGTGGCTGTTAAGAGAGAAGAGCCGCATCATCTGGCCTGGAGACATGTCCTTGGGTGTTTGGGGTCAGAGGGACAAAGCAGTGTTTATAGTGGGACTCCCAGTGTGCGTGTTTATATAATCGGGTTGCCAGATGAGATGTAGGGTTCCCCGTGAAATTTCAGTTTCAGGGCCACATTTTTCTAGTATAACTGCGTCCCATGCAATTATTCTGTAACTGTTTCTGTCCCAAGTAATGCATTTTTACTTGCTGGATCTGGCAACCCCGTGACGTAGGGGTGGGGGAAAGCGTGGAAAGCAAAGGTGGATCATGGGTGGCCAGGGTGTGCGGCCCCAGTACCCCCACCAGCTGTGGAACTCACCACCTTTGCAAAATGGTGCCCTCGTGTGCTCGTAGAAGTAGCTAAAGAAGTCAGAAAGGAACGTTTAGGTCTTTTTTTTTTTTTTTTTTTTTTGGTAAGGAACGTGTGTTATATATGAAGAAAAAAAAAGGCCAAAGGCAGAGTAATGAGTATAGTGAGATAATATATGGGGAATGAGAAACAATTTAAGCCCCACGTGAACTTGTCCAGGTTTGCATGAGCGAAGGGAAAGTGTTCAGAGCATACTGACCAGACTGCCGGTGTGGGTGTCCTAGGGCCCCGGGGCGGGGCGGGGAGGTTGTCAGCTTTCCCCTCGTGTGTGACATTATATCAGCCGGTTACAACCAAATCTCGTACTTCTGTGTTTTGAAAAACATCCAATAATGAAAGCTTGTGGTCACTGCTGCTTTTGTCTTTTAAATGAGGCCTCCGGTGTGTAAGCTTCGGAACTCCGTCCACGTGGATTCCACGCTGGATCCTGCCTCCCTTTCCTCGTATAATCCCAGGGAAGCTCCCCGTCGGCTCCGTCTAGCTTCCTTGGCTGATTAACCATTTATAAAGAGCTTCCTGTTGAACCACGTTCACACGATGGTCCAGTAGCTCCAATGCCAACTCTTATTATTACTAGGAAATAATTTAGGATGTAAAAACTTAGCGGCTACAAACCCCGATCTGCTGGAGGCAAGCCACGACAGCTTGGATCCCGCCCAGGTCTTGTGCTCTCTGGGCCTCCGCTGCCCGCTCCACCACGAGAGCCGGCCTGGTGCCCTCCGCTTCGTTCCCTCCCTCAGCACGCGTGCAGTGCTCGCGGCGTCCGTCCCCGGGCTCGGAGCCGGAGGCACACGCTCAGAGATCCGGCTCGGCCTTCGAAGGCGGCCCGGTCTCCGGGAGCTCACGTGACGAAGCAGGTATCGGGTGCTCTGAGAGACTTCACTTGGGCACGCGGAGAAGGGGCCTGGAGAAGGGCTGGCAGCCGTGTCTGCAAACATCCGGCAGCTCTTGGGGGGTTTTAAAAACACGGTCCAGATAGTTCACGGCCAGGTAAGGAGAGAACAGAGGCAGGGCCTGGTGTTGATTCAGGGTCACACTGAGAACTGCGCTCGGGCTGTGCCAGGCTGCTCCCACGGTCTTCTGCGGGCGGACACGGGCCGTGCTCACACCGCAAAGGCGGGCTCACCGTTTTGCTTGTGCCCCTTGCCGCTTGCTTGGTTGAATTTTCAAAAAGAGGAAGAGACTCCCTATTCTCCATCTCTGGACAGACGTCTTTCTCTGCCTTGGAGGTTGGATCCTCAGTGCTTTGACTTGGGAGGGGTGCAGAGAAAATGTCTCACAGACTCTGGGATCCCACATTTACCCTGCAGTTGTGAGTGATGCGGTGAACTACAACAATGGCTTTGGCTTTAACAGTCGGACAACACGATAAACTAGATAGCCCCAAAGCTCCCGCTACGTGCATGTAGAAATGCCTGGTGAGACGTGGCAAACATTTAAGCCAACAGCCGACTTTAAAAGAAGGAAACTTTAAAGGTCCACGTCCCAGGAATGAAGGCCTGACCTTTTAAGCACATGCACTTACGGAGGAGACGTGGGTCCCCATGTCATAATAAGGGCTTGGACGAGAGAGAAGTCCTGTCCACACAAAGTTGGTGGGGGTGGGGGGCTGGAAGTAAGCTTCCCCTTCCCCTGCACGGAGCTGGGAGCCTAGAGGCTACACTTGTGGCTAAGAGAGAAGAACCAGTTCAGTGGAAGGGGAACGCGGCATGCCAGCTCGTCTACACTGGGCTGGGATCTGAGCGTGGGGAAGAAACACTCACGCTCCTGAAACCTCAGAATCACGGGCGCACGCCATTCGTGTACTTGGGGTTCAGACTTACATTAGCCTCGTGGTCCGGGACCCCCATCATAAGAGTTAACATAAAAATTGGGAAGTCTGGCTGAAGCAATCAGGAAAATCCCTCTGGAAGGTACATCAGCTCAAACTAGGTCATTCTTCCAGGTAGAGTCCCACTGAATGGAGGCTCAGGGTTCAGACTCACAAGGAAACCCTCTTCCTTGAGTGAGAGTCAGAGGCACAGGCAAGAGCAGGGCTGTTCTCTGGAAACTTCAGAAAATAGAACTGTAGGAGACAGACTGTAAAATAAGCTGATTGGAAAGGATTAAGACAATCGATGTATCTGAGTGATGAATATTATATCATATTAGCTTTCTACTTTCATATTTGCTTGAAAATTTTTGTAATACCCCTAAAAGGCTTAAGGTAGTAGAGGGACTCTATTGCCATCCAAGCTATCCTTTTCAGACATAATAGGGTCTCAAAAATTAGCTTTCTGTGCCTTCTTTCTTAAGAAACTCTTTGAGGATATGCTCTAGCAAAGAAGGGGCAAAACAAGAAAGAGAATGACCTGAACCTGAAATTTGGGAACAGAACTCGACACTGGAGAGGGTGGAAGAAATTCCCAGAATGATAGCTATTCATCAGGTCTGGGGAACACATGCCCCCAAAATGAAATGGACAGAAGACTACTGTGTTTGATTATGCCAAGGAGAAATCTTTCTCATCCAGTAGAAAATTCTAGGAATGATTTATAGTTACCTACGAAGAGAAGAAAATGAAAAGTTGGAGGAATAATCAACTCCAGGAAAAACAAAAAGTTACGGAAGAAAGTAGATACAATCATAATTTGTGTGGTGTCATCATGTGCAGTATTTACATGGTCATAGTAATTTAACGTTGAATGCTGATTTAACCAGCATGGGAGAGTGGAGAGAGAGAAGCCTGGCAGCGTGTACAGGATCAGTGGTGTAAGAGAGAGAAATCCGTATCCCTACATCCTTATGGATTAATCGATAATACCTAAAATTGAAAGCAAAAAAACAGCAGCATAAGAAGGTGCTTGAGAAGTATAGAGATAAATACCAGAAGAAACAGTCCAAAAGGTTGGGAAGCAGAGTATTTGCGTGTGGGGCGAGGGTAGCATTAAGGAGGTAGTGGCGTTTAAGTGGCCACAGTATTAAGTACATTACATGATATGTTGGCACTTGACCGATGGCGTAGAAAAGCGCCTCTGTGTGCGTGTGGATGCTGGTCCGGTGGCACATCCGTGGTGAGTGCCCACGGGTGTCCTCGGGAAGCACTAGACAGCCCCCTTGACCTCAAGAGAGAAGCTCCGGGAGGCTGTGCGGCCAGCAAATGGCAGAGCGGAGCTGAAATCGCGGACTTCCAGCCCCAAGTTGGTGTGTGGAGCCTCTGGTCGCCAGTTCGAAGGGGAGGCCTCCGCCAAGTCTTGTTCCCCGGCTCACCAAGTATCTCCCGATTCCAACGCAAGACCACGTACGGGATGGAGAAAGCCCCAGCGGTGAGGGGAACAGGTACACTGGCGAGTCCATGCACCGCTGAGCCCGGGACCCGCGTGGCTGGGGCTCCCCAAGCTGGGAACACTGGGGATCTTGTGGAGGGGCATTTCTGGGGGGAGGGGGGAGGCCTGCGATCCTGCAGCTCTCACAGGCTCCCCGGTGATCCTGATGCTGGTCCACGGGCCACACCTCGAAAAGCCAGCACCGCGAGGCAGAAGCTCCAAACGCCTGTCAGTGGACGGATGGAGCGTGAGGGGTGGCTGCCCAAAGGCCATAGGACGGATGCCGTACTGAGAGGTGCCACGATGCGGGTGGACCTTGAAAACCTTCTCCGCGAAAGAAGCCGCAAGTCCACATATTCTACGGTTCTGTTCGTACGAAGCATCCAGAACAGGCAAATCCAGAGACAGAAAGTGGATGCGTGGCTGTCAGGGGCTGGGGACTGAGAGGGTGGGGCGCGGCCAAGGAGTAGGGGGTTCCTCTTCAGGGAGATGAAAATGTTCTGGAATAGGCAGTGGTGGTGGTCGCATAACACGGTGAATTTTGTGTGTGTTTTAGCACAAGAGGGAAGGACCTAGGTCGGCCTCGGGTCTCCTTAGTCGCGGTGCTCTCTAGCTCTCTGAGTCGAGGGGTTAGGAGAGGATAAGCAAGGAGGCAAGATCCTCGGAGAGAAGCCTTGCTAAACTTCCCCAGAGGAAAAGTGCTCCGTCTTGCCAACGGGGAGAGTGGCCGGGAAACGCCAATGCCTGAGGAGGTGCCCGTGAGTGCTCCCCGCCCGCTCGTCGATCCCGCCAGTGGCCTCTACGGAGTCCCCTTCTTTTTCAGCGTCCTTGAGGGCAGACAGGGCCAGGAGCTCACAGGCTGACAGACTCTCACGAGGAACAGAAGATGATGAGGCAGGTCCTACTGGGGACCAAGCCGCAATGTCCCCAGGGGACGTTGGGGACCAGGGGCGCAGGGCGGTGCGTGCCAAGATGTGGGGCTTGGAGCCACATCACTTAGCAGCTTGGCGATGGAGGACGCCAGCAGGCCGCCTCCCCGGGAGGCTCTTCCCTCGCTTCTGAATCCCGACAGGCGTGCCTCGTGGACACCGCGCTCTCGGCCAAGTGAAGGGCTGCGGCCGCCGGGCGGGGAGCTCGTCTGTCCATGCTGTTGGTGCAACGGCGTTTCTCACTTCCTGTCTCTGGGTCACCTTTCGGTGATTCTGGTAATATTTCAAACTTTTCGCTATGATGTTGGCGATGGGACGGGATCTGCAGTGATCAGGACGCGCTAATCGCTCAGAGGATGGCTAGCATGTTTTAGCAATAAAGTATTTTTACTTGTGCCTCAAAATTGAGACATGATGCTATTGCACACTTTATAGACTCCAGAGTGGTGTGAACGTAACTCATATGCATGGTGGGAAACCGGAAAATTCACATGACTCCCTCTATTGCAACGCCACCTTTATCGGGATGGTCCACGTGGCACCACGGTGTCCCCGAGGTGCGTCTGTAGAGCAAACACGATCGCTGACGAGGCTAGAGACAACAGGGAAGGTCATGATCCCGGCTTCGGACAAACCGTGCACGGAGGGGCGAGGTAGCAGGCGTGTGTCCACAGGCAGCAGATTCAGACCCTGAACCCTGGCAGAGTGGCCCGGGCTGGTGTCCCCCAGGACGGCTGCAGGGCCGGAGGTCTGGGTTCAGATCCTGAGAGTGCACTTAGCTTTTGGGGCCTCTCATTTCGTTGGACTCCACTGGGGACCTGGGGGGGTTTAGGGCAGGTGCTCCCAGAAATTGTGCGCAAAGCTGCCTTCGAGTGCGTGTTCCTTTTCCCGAGGAGTGGTCAGCATTTTGGGGGCCGTCCACAGCCCGACAATTCCTAACCGACGGGGCTGAGTGGCCCAAAGATTTGAGATTCAGAGAAATCAAGTTCTGTTACAGGCAACAGACGTCACACGTGCATAGTTGAATCAACTGAATAGAAGACATTTCTTTGCGCACTACTTGTGGTCTTTCCACAGGAAGGAGGTGCGGGCAGTTAGACAAATAAAAACGTGGGGGCAGCACATCTCATGGCTCAGCGGGAACTTAAAGAATTTGCAGATAATTGCAACTCTGTTAGAAACATTTAGATACTAGGTGCTTCATGTTAAAAAACGTTCAGGGCATTTTTCTGTTCCCCAGAATTTGATTCATAAAAAGTCAAGCCTGTGTGTAATTAGCTTCACAATTTATACTCACCTTTTATGGTTTGTAAACACGATCAGGAAATTCCTGAGCCTTGGAGAGGGTTGAACGTGGCTGCGTATCTGTGGGCCGCGTATCTGTGGGCCGCGTATCTGTGGAAACACTGTCGTTTATTTCGGCCTCGGGGAGCTTGCATGCGTAACTTCCAATGGCAGCTTTTTGCTACAACTTGCAGACATTCTCCCTCATCTGGAATCAAACAGGGTTCTCTGGGGACACCGCTGGGTACTAATGACCGACTGCCCTTGGTCGGCCGGGCTCGGGGCTCTCGGCGCTGGATGCAAGGGCACGACCTCCCAATCTTGTCCACACGGGGGGGGGGGGCATCGCTCGGCGAACCTGCAGAAAACCACTGATGCGCCCGATCCCAGAGAGTGTGACATCCCCGGTCTGGCATGTGGCCGGGGCTGTGGAGGCTGAGAGAGGTCCCGGGGGATTCTCAGGTGCGGGGATGCGGGGTGCCGCGGGTGTAGGAGGGAAGGCTGGCTCTGAGTCCCAGGGCCGGGCCTCCGAGCTGAGCCTTGGCCTCTGGCCTTTCCATCAGAGCAAGAAGAAGACGGGAGCGGATGAGCTCGCTGACATGTCTGGAGGTGCAGGTGCACAGGGTGGGGACAGACACCTGGAGCTCGTGGAAGAAAGATGGGCTGCGTTGCTGCAGAGGAGAGAGGGGCAGAGGGCAGAGGTCCCCGTCACCACCCTGGCCCTGGATGAACTCGTCAGATGGAGGGGACCCGGCCCCAGGAGTGAGGCTGGGGCAGGGGGCCGGGGGGGCCGGGATGCCGTGGGCGAGCGTGCGGGGCAGCCCCCCCCACCCAGGTGCCGGTAAGCTTCACCTGGAAGAGAAGGGGTGACAGTCTGCGGGACGGGGGCCTCAGGGTTGCGGGGACAGGACATGAGGCCACACACGTGCCCCCATGCTCACGTGAGAGACCCCTCCTAGTGCGTACCCCTGGGGTCTCAGAGCCTTCCCCAGCCCGGAGCAGCCGTGCTAACGGAGGGCTGCAAACCACCGTACTGAGGGAAAGGCCCGGATCGGACTCCGGTCTCCTGCCTGACTCTTAAATTCAGGCACCGAACCAGAGACCCCATGGTGGGCTCTCCAGGCTTATGCCAAGCATCTTGCAGGCACTGTCTCGTTTCGTCGCCCAGCTGGTCTGGTGTAAGCGTTAACAGCCTCATTTTGCAGCTCTAGAAACGGAGGCACAGGGAGGTTATATAATTTGCCCAAGGTCACACGGCGAGTGTCAGAGCTGGGTTCAAACAAGGTTGGTGCGACTCCAGGACTTGGGTGCCCGAGCAAGTCACAGCCCACCTTGTTGGACACGTGGGCAGGGGGCGCCGGGCCAGGAGAGACCCGGGTCAGCCTCCCGGTTCCTTCCTTGATCCCGACGACCTTTGCTGCCCACCCTTGTCCGTCTCCTGGAGCTCTGGTGAGTATTGACAATAATGAAAAAAACGAGACGTCACAGGGTGTCCTGTCTCCCGCGGGGACCCCCGGGACGGAGGGGTGGCTGAGACCCAAAAGGGGGCACGTGGTGAGGCCTCCCGGGGGCAATAATCGGTGGGAGAGGGGTGAACTGGAAGTGACCCCGAGCTTTCTCGTCCACATCCTACTTTTCTTCCAAGATGCTTCCTCTTTCCAGACTGTCCCGCCCCGCTCCCCCCCTTCCCCTGCGGAGGACTCCTATGTTACCACTGGTCGGGGCTGCCCTCCTTTGCCCCGGCTGTAGTTAGCTGCTGGTCTGTCTGCACGAGTGATTGGAGAGTCAAGGCCAGTCCCGTGCGGCTTTCTGATCGGTCGCCTTCCACCAGAGGGACCCGCGTGTGGTGCCCAGGTGCCTGTGGCGGGAGGTCGGGCGCTGGCCGGCCTGAACGGGCGTGAAGGGTGTGCGTCTGAGTCAATTAGAGCAGAAGTTAGAAGCCCCTCCCAGACCCCGAGGGCTCTCCAAGCAGCAGGACGGCGGTGGTCCTTTGATTTTAAACATAACTCATGACTATGTCACTAACACACCAACATGCTTCCACTGAAAAAAAATTAGAATATTACAGACAAAGCGAGAATTCTTTCTGACCGCCGGGCCCACTGCAGAGCCACCGCTGAGCGGGTGAGTGGGCGCGTTCTGGCTGGCACCGAAGCCTGTCCCCATTCCCACCACGACGTGAGCGGGTCCGCGGGACTTCATCGTTCAGCCAGCCGGCCCTGGCTGGCCACCAAGCCTCCCCAACCTCGTCCCGTAGAACACTAGATGCAAAACGCCCCGCGTGAGCTTAGGACTCCTCTCCAGGCCACTGTGGCCGCCCGCTTGGCGGCTGTCCAGCCGTGGGACGGGAGGGGTCCGGGCTGCCACGGGAGCCCCGCCCCTGACCTGAGTCGTGCAGACGTCCCCTTCCGCAGGGAGGAGGGCACGGGGGCAGTGGGCTGGGCCAGGAACCGGGATAACGGCGCTCGCCTCCGCGCGTGGACTTGAGGGCAAGTGAGAGACTGTGTGTGAGGGGGGTCCGGGGCCACGGGAGGCAGGAGGGAAAATCACAACAGGAAGATTTCAGTCGTCGGCCTCGAGAACCATCTCGGGCGTATTCTTCCGGGACCGCTACGCTAAGGGGAATGATGTAACGGCAGAGGCATTTCGCTTCCCAGACGGAAATTACACGGTGTGATTGCGCCTGCCCCTCGGTGGTGCCTTTGGGAGGATCCTGTGGTCAGAATGGACCCGGGCCCCGCGAGACGCGATGGCGGAGGCTGCCGTCTGCCGGAGGGCAGTGTGTGGGGGTGGGAGTTTCTTTTTCAGACCGCATGCAATTGCACGAAATGACCGGTCTCTGGATGGAATTCAAGCCCCGGAATCTCTGTGTTTGTGTTTGGGGCCGACCCTGGGGCCCCGATGGGCAGCGGAGTCCGGGGGTGCCCTCCCGGCTCCTGCTCGGCCGGCAGGCGCGGGAGGGGAACCTGGTCATTAGGCCCCTGGCGAGAAGCCACGGCTCCAGGACTCCGTGTGTGCCCTGGTCCCCGGTACTCTCCTGCCCTTTGTCTGTCTGAGGTCTCTCTTCACACACTGGTGACAGCACCTGCTGCACGCTCCCCGGGCTCCCCCCCCCCCAGCAGACATGCCCCTCCTTGTCCCCAGACAGGCATTTTCCCGGGGCCCTGAGGAGCACTTCAGGGTCGGTGTTCGGGGGCCTCCGGTCTCACTGACACAACGGCCGCGTTCGCTGCTGCCAAACGCCGTGTCGGGGGACACGGGACAAATGACCATGCACGTCGAGTCTGTTCCTGTCACTCGTCTGGGGCGGAAGAGAACAAATTCAGACCCAGGCATCTCTTTACTATCAGTAAAGAGCCAATATGTGCGTGTCGTCGGGAAAAGTAAGGCGGGGCAGCAGGCGGAGGCGGTGGGAAATGACCTTACAAGGCAGGAGGCACAGTCGGGGTTGAATTATTTCCTTATCCTGCTTTGTTTCACGAGATACAGTAGAGAGGGGCTAGGCTCCTGAATTTTCCACTTTCTTTCATTGATTAATTAATTTGACAGCCAAAAGGCCTTTAAACACCTGGCTCGGGGGCTGTGCGCTCAGAGCGCCCGCAGGCCAGAGGGGTAAAGCCCAAAGCGAAGGAATGCACGTGAACTTTGTAAATGCCGAGAAATCATCTCACCAGGGAGGTGAGCAGGGATGCTGGAGGCGGTCAGGCCTGACTGCCCTCGTGCGGAGGTGAGGCCTGAGAGTGTGTGCGCGTGTGCGTGTGCATGCTGTGAATAGATCCGGAGAGATTTTTGAAAAGATGCTTTCAGGAACAAGAAGAGAACGCAAAACAAAAGACTATTGTTAATTGGAAATGAACAATGTGATAGTGGAAAAAAAAAACCAAAACAACCCAGCTCAGTAGGAATCTTGGAAGGTGAAGTTGAGGGAAACAGAAAGGAAGACACAATCAAAGAAATAATTTAACAAAAATCTCCAGAACGAAAGGACGTCAGTTTGCTAAGCTTAACACACACACAAAACTAAACATTCGATACGAAAATTTCAGAACCCTGGGGACAAGCCTGTCAATTTCCAGAGAGGAAAATACAGCAGGTTCCCTTAAAACTAACCCAGAGCAAGAATGGACTTAGAGTTTTGATAAAAACACTGGATGTTGAAAGACAGGAGAAAATTCTCTCACATTTCTGAGGGAAAGCGGTTTTCAGCATAGAGTTCTTCACTCGGCCACACTGCTCATTGAGGAGGGGTGTCGTGTGAGGACATCTTTGGTGCTGGGGCTCCTGGCTCAGTGGGTTCAGCGTCCGACTTCGGCTCAGGTCACGGTTCGTAGGTTTGAGCCCCGCATCAGGCTCTGTGCTCACAGCTCAGAGCCTAGAGCCTGCTTCGGATTCTATGTCTCTCTCTCTCTCTCTCTCTCTGCCTCTCCTCTGTCTCTCAAAAATAAATAAACATTAAAAAAAATTTTTTTAGGGGCACCTGGGTGACTCCGTTGGCTAAGTATCCAACTATGGCTCAGGTCATGATCTCGTGGCTCGTGGGTTCAAGCCCCACGTTGGGCTCTGTGCTGACAGCTCGGAGCCTGGAGCCTGCTTCCGATTCTGTGTCTCCCTCTCTCTGTGCCCCTCCCCTGCTCAGGCTCTCATTCTCTCTCTCTCTCAAAAATAAAAGGGTAAAGAAAAGACGTTTTTGGTGCTTTGTCGGACTGATTTTACACTGAGTTATTTGGGGCACATACGTGTTCATCTGCAGGCATATACTTTTCCCCTTACGAACCGTCCTTGCCTGGATTTAGTGTTAAAGTTGTCACAATATGCGCGTATTTGTAAACGACACTGCTACCCGCCAGCCAAACCCCCAGCCCCCAAGCTGGAAAACTGAAAGTCATACTGGCTTTTCCCTTTCCCTCCCTCCTCCTTCAGCCAGGCTTTGTTGAGCACCTACTATGTGTGAGGCAGGGATGAACAGGGCAGTGGACACATTCTTGCTACCTCAGCTCGTGTTCTAGTCGGGGACGGACCCGATCAAAAGCTGTGGGGAGAGGTGAGAAGAGACTCGCAGAAGGGGCTGTGAACTGTGCCCGGAGACGCCGTTGATGCGGGCGGACGGGAAAGGGCTTCTCACCTGGAGGCGGGAATCAGAGGTGGGGAGGCAGCGAGGGGCACGTCCTGTGGGTAGGCGCCTGGAAGGTTCTCCAGGACGAAGGGCCGGCATCTGCGAAGACCCCACGGCGGGAGCAGGTGTGGTCTGTTGGGGTGAGCAGCTGGAATAGAGCGGGCTCGCGGAGGGGACGCACGTGCTGGGACGCCAGGCCACAAAACACCTTGACCATTTCCGGTTGAGGCCACGGTGAGCGAGGTGGAAAGTTAACGAGGGTTTTCATCAGAGGGGAGAGGTGGCTGAGGTCATCTGGGGGCTGTGCTGCCGACGCACAGGAGAGGTAGCGGGGAAACAGGGAGGCTGCGGGCTGGGATGGGGCGGTCCCCACGGAGGTGAGGACAGGGAGGCATTCGGCTACACTGGGGACCCCATTCCCAGGTTGGGGAACAGCCAGAACAGCAGCAGGTGCTGGGGGTGGGGAGCTCTGCCCATACGGGGACAGTTTATGTGTCGGGCGTGTGTAGGGGTTCAAGGGGAGCCAGCAGGTAGGCGGCTGGAGACGCAAGTCTGTTCCAGAGGAGGCCTGGGGTGGCCTGGAGATGGACCCACATCATAGAGATGACAGTGAGCCAGCCCACTGACCAAGTCGGGAAGGAACTCAGCCCTGGGATTCTCGAATGTTCAGAGCTTTACAAGACGTGGCAGCAGGGCCCAGGGATGAGCCACCAGGGTGGGAGGGACCAGAGAGTGGGGGCCCCGGGGCTGGAGGGAGGGGTGATGGGACGGAGAGCTCGGTCGTGGGGGGCCCCGGAGGTGGAGGAGAGGGGCCGCGGGGGTGGGGAGAGCTCGGTCGTGTCAGGTGCTGCCAGGAGCAAGTCCAGCGCAGACCCTATGGGGTCACTAGACCCAGCGAGGTGGGGACACTGGTCAGTTTGTCCCAGGGTAGTTATGGCAACAGAAGCCACATTGGCCTGGATTAAAGGGTGGGAGGAGAGGTTGGGGGCCGCAGGTGTAGACCAGTGGTTCTAGTTCTCTGTTCCTGGGAGGCAGGAGTGTAGCGGTCAGTCTGGGAAGGTGGAGAAAAGCAGGTGTAACGGGGGAGCAGGGAGAGAGGCCTTGCAGGGACAGGGGTGATGCTGAGCCCCCTGTGGAGGGTCTGTCAGTAGGGAGAGGACGTCGTGGGTGCTGTCCCTCCATGCCCATGACCCAGGTCTCACTCAGGATTCCGAACAACTTTCTTTGTTACAGCAAACCCCGCACAAGGGGTGCCCGGGTGTCCCGGTCAGTTAAGCGTCCGGCTTCAGCTCAGGTCATGATCTCACAGTTTGTGGGTTCCTGCCCCGCGTCGGGCTCTGGACTGACAGCTCGGAGCCTGGGGCCTGCTCCGGATTCTGTGTCTCCCTCTCTCTGCCCCTCCTCCTCTCTCTCTCTCTCAAAAATAAATAAACATTAAAAAAAAATTTTAGGGGCGCCTGGGGGGCTCAGTCGGTTGAGCCTCCGACTTCGGCTCAGGTCATGGTCTCACGGTTCGTGAGTTTGAGCCCCGTGTCGGATTCTGTGTCTCCCTCTCTCTCTGCCCCTCCCCCGCCCGTGCTCTGTCTGCCTCTGTCTCAAAAATAAACAAACATTAAAAAAAAAAAAAATTTTTTTAATGTTTAAAAGAAAACCCTGCACAACACGATTTTGTCACTTAATTCAGCAGAAGAGACCGCTCTCTGGCGTCTTTAACAACAAAATGCAACGTGCCACAAAAGCACACGTTCCGGCCGTGGAAACCAGTGCTTTCCTCCTCCCCATCGATGGCCGGACCTGACAGAGAGGAGAAGAAAAGGACTGACGAAGAGAATTCCGTGGCATTCAGCGCGAAGGGACCTGAATAATTAGGGCAAAGGGGAAATTTTGAGACGTCCGGGAGCCCAGAGGGGTCCGCGTGCCAGCCCGTCAAGCCAGCGTCACTCGTTCACAACACGAAACTTTGGACCCGGCACCGACCTGGAAGGGGGATCAAAGTGCACATTCTACCCGGGATGTCACTGATGGACACAGCGATAAAAACAAAACAAAACTCACCTCGCTCCAAAACAACACGGTTCGGCCGCTCTCCGCCCCCGGGGCTCTGGGGTGCGGGGCGGCTCAACTTTCAGTTATTTCGTCCGAAAGGCTGTTTCCTCTCTCTTACGCCTGGAGCCTCACTCCTGCCGTTCTGGTGCTCCGTGTGTGTGCAGGCCCCTCCGAAGACGTCACACACGCTCACTTTGCCACACTCAAAATATGCGAGGAAGCGCGGGGACCACACGGCGGACGCCCCTGTGTCCCCCGCGAGGCAATAAAACGTTTCAGACACAGTGGGGGCCCCGCTCCGAACAGCGGCCGCCTCCCCAGCGGGTTAAGACTAGAGCCAACGTGATGTTTATTTGTATCGTCTTTTCCTACGTCTGTCTGTAGCCCAGAGCAAACCCACAGCACGACATGGCACGTTTTCAGCCTAAAAGGCTATCACGCGGTGAGACTTGGTGCGTCCGTCAGCGCAACGAGGATAGAGAATGTCCAGTCACCGCGGAGACTCCCCCCCAGTCACCTGCTTGGAGCCACATGCTCCCCAACCCTGCTCCCCGGGAGCCGCTGGTCTGTTCTCCCTCTTAACTTCTTTACTTGCAGAATGTCAGATAAACGGAGTGATGCGGTACGTGGCCTTGTGAGATGGGCTTGTTCACTCAGCAGGATCCCCTTGAGATCCATCCGGATACGTTCTTTCTCCCGGCTGAATGGTATTTCGCCGCATGGCCTGCTGGCTGTTTACACCCTCACCCGTGGAGGGACGCGGGGATGCTGCTGGCTTGGGGCCGTCATTAACGACATTGCTACGAACATTGACACTCAGGCTGATGTGTGAACGTGCTGTCTCTTCTCCAGGATGATGCATGTTCGACTTTATAAGCCAGACTGTTTCTACGTCTAGGCTGCCATAAACTCCCAGCAATAGTGTGGGAGAGACCCAGGCGCGACGTGCCCTCGCCAGCACCGGGCCAGAACCTTTTTTTAAATTCTCATTTCAAGACAAACGTAATCGAAAGCCAACCTTTTTTACCTTTGCCACAGACAAGTGGATTTGAAAGCACATGGGGCCAATAGATGACATCCACCCTGTGCTTTCACATTTTTTTAAATATTTATCTTTGAGAGAACAAGACAGAGCACATGCGGGGGAGGGGCAGAGAGAGAGGGAGACACAGAATGTGAAACAGGCTCCGGGCTCTTAGCCGTCAGCACAGAGCCCAGCGCGGGGCTCGAACCCACTGACCACAAGATCATGACCTGAGATGAAGTCGGTTGCTGAACCGGCTGAGCCAGCCAGGTGTCCTCAGCTCTAAATATTTTTAAGACAATCCTAGTCTTGGCCCCCAGTGATGCTGGTCTGTATGAGTGTCCAGAGCCGCGACGGCCTGTGAAGATGTTACGCTTGCCTTACATTCTCATCATCACTCAGCTCTTCTCACAGAACATCGATAGGTGTGCTTTCGGAGGCTGTTCTGCAAAGTCGTTTTGCTCGATAGATGGTTTCGTAAATGAACAAGTGTGCTGGGGAGGCGGCCTGCAGGGCTCAACATGAACAGCGTTCTGTAAATTCTGATGTGGTTGCACCTGGGTTTAGGGGATTGAAAAGCCGTTACTACATTTGTGTAATTTCTAGAGTCTGATTCTGGCCATCGCATCCGCCACCTAACGGTATCTAAGGGAATTCTCATCTCTGTTTTCATCAACACCCCATTTTCATGTCTTAGAAATTCACCCATAGGCTGGTACAGTTTCAAAAATTTAAATTGCACACGAAGCCCATTGTGTCTTACCAGAAAGTAGTAACTGCTAATTGAAACTGAGGTCAAATTGATATACCTCAGTTTTTAAAAAAATGTTGATTTATTTATTTTGAGAGACGGGGGGGCGGGGGCAGGGAGGGGCAGGGAGAGAGGGAGAGAGAGAATCCCAGGCAGGTTCCGTGCTGTCAGCACAGAGCCCGACGTGGGGCTCCATCTCAAGGACCATGAGATCATGACCTGAGCCAAAATCAAGAGACGCTTAACAGACTGACTGAGCCCCCCAGGTGCCCCACTGCCTTGGTGTTAAGATTAAAATTCTATTAGGGGTGCCTGGGGGGCTCAGTCGGTTGAGCGTCCGACTTCGGCTCAGGTTACGATCTCGCAGTTTTTGGATTCGAGCCCCGCGTCAGGCTCTGTGCTGACAGCTCGGAGCCTGGAGCCTGCTTCCGATTCTGTGTCTCCCTCTCTCTCTGCTCCTCCCCTGCTCATGCTAGGTCTCTCTCTCTCTCCTTCAAAAAAAAAAAAAAAAAACATTAAAAGGATTAAAATTCTATTAAGTTATTCAGATGGGGATAAAAGTTGCATTACACAATTACAGATGATATACATTATGACCAAATATTCCAAAATAATTTTAATTTTGTGTATATCAGTAAAAACACTTTTAGTTAGGGAACTATTTTTATCTTCAAGAAATATATCCTAATGTTTGAATCCATATCTTGAGGAACATCATTTTTATTTATTTTTTATTTAAAAAAATTTTTTTAACGTTTATTTATTTTTGAGACAGAGAGACAGAGCATGAATGGGGGAGGGGCAGAGAGAGAGGGAGATACAGAATCTGAAACAGGCTCCAGGCTCTGAGCTGTGAGCACAGAGCCCGACGCGGGGCTCGAACTCACGGACTGCGAGATCATGACCTGAGCCGAAGTCGGCCGCTTAACTGACTGAGCCACCCAGGCGCCCCGAGGAACATCATTTTTAAAAAGCCCCAAGGGGAAACAATGCAGAACAGATCCTGAGGGGGTAGGTTACTCCAAGCAGCCACATCGAGATACGACGTTTGACACCTAATATAGTTAATCCATTTTTCGGTAAGTTACCAATACAAGATATAAATTGATACACTCCTTTTCATTACTTCATTTATTATCATGCAATGTTAACAGGCTAAAATTATAAGCTTTTTTGGGGGCTCCTGGGTGACTCGGTCGGTTAAGCATCCGACTTCGGCTCAGGTCATGATCTCACGGTTCGTGGGTTTGAGCCCCGTGTCAGGCTCTGTGCTGACAGCTCGGAGCCTGGAGCCTGCTTCAGATTCCGTGTCTCCCTCTCTTTCTCCGCCCCTCCCCTGCTCGCACTCTGTCTCTCTCCCTCTCTCTCAAAAATAAATACATTAAAAAAAAATTTTTTTAAGCTTTAAGCTTTTTGTAAGTGGGAGTTTGATAAAAAACAACAGAGTTTTCTGCTGGTAAATATATTTGCATTCGAAAATCGAACCTTTATGTTCAGCTTTTGGAAATAACTAAATAAAACTCATGAATACAAAAATGGGAAATAAGTTCATTAATTTATTAGATATTACCATCACGCTGTTCCTACGTGGTCCACATGTTTAGCGAAAGACAAATATCCCTGCTGCTAAAAACTAATTAGTCTAACGGCTGCCAGTGGGCACTGAATCTCCATCAGTCTGTCTTGTCCGTCAAGGTTCCATATGAGCGTGCACAGTCCGTTTCTAGGCTCTTTAATCTGGTGACCTACTTTTTTCTGTCCCCATGCCGGTAGTGAGTGATGGCACCAATTACTATGACTTCGTAAGCCTTGAACTCTGATAGGGCAATTTCCTTCCATTACTCCCCGCAAACGTCTGAATTCTAGACCGCTTGTGAGATGAAGACTCCGTGGGGGTTTAACGGGAATCGAATGGGACTTGTTGATTGACTTGAGAGACGCGTGTCTCTTTACGGTGTTTGGTCTTCCCGTCCACGAATTGATAGAATCCCTCCATCCACGTGGTTTATTTTCTCGTCGCAGTACTTACGTTCTAGGGCTAAATTTCTAAAGTTTTTTTTTCTCAACAACTTTGTTATTTTTTCGTTCGCTGATGGATTCTGACTAGCCTCCACTGCTGCCTGGCAAATCTTACTCAGCTCCGAGGTCTCAGCTCAAATGTCACCGCCTCCGTGAAGTCTTCCCCCATCGCTGCTGCAACTCAGAGCATTTTTTGGATACTGGTAAGAGCGAATCTTTCCCGACTGCTTCTCGGATGCCAGAGATCGTGTTGGCTCTCTGAGCGTTGACTCCTGCAACCTTCAAGGCAACTTTTTGGAATCAGTGGGTGTTACTACCCCCATTTAAGAAAAAATGAGTTTCATGTGATAAGGCCGGGACACAGATCCAGGCAGCACGGCTCCGGGGTCCACCTCTACCCGGGTCGTGCCCCCTGGAAAGCCGTTGTGTTAACCTACCGAAATGGTTTCCTTGTCTCATTCACACGTCCCGGAGCAAAGGCTCTGAGAGAGTGCACCGCACCAGCCACGTGGAAGGTGCTGGCTGGCAGACGGTGAGGAATAAAGCAGACATTAAAGAAAGTCCACGCCAGTAAACATAAAGGTACAGATTGTGGTGAGTGTGCGGGGTGTGGGGGTAGAGGGGTGGGGGTGGGGAAGGCAAGGGGGGAAATTCTGAGAAGGACAAAGCAGGAGGGTGCTGGCAGGAGGCTCGCAGAGGCAGGAGGGGTCTGGGGGACCTCCTTAGGTGGGGGTCACGGGAAAAGTCACCGGCCTGACTTAGGATGTGTTGTTTTAGGTCCTGCTGTGCGTCCTGGCGGGAAAGGTTGGAAATGCGATGCGGGGCTCCAGCACCAGGGCGGGATGAGACCCGGCCTGACCACTAAGGGGCAGGCTGGGGTTCAAGCCCAGGCTGGGTGCGACTCACCAACAGAAAGCTGCAGGATGAGACCGGCCTGCGGAGGAGAAGGGAGGGAAGGAGGCAGTGAGGAGGCGTATTGTCTGCACCTTGGTCTCCAGCGCCCCAGCCAGGGGCCCGGCACACAACAGGCGCTGAGTAAGTGTTTTCAGGAGAGAGAATGTTTGAAGGGCCCTTCCACCGGAGACCCCCTGCCCCGCCGCCATCCCCTCTGTAACTTGGCAACAGCAGCCTGGGTCAGGCGGGAGCCGCAGGCAGGCGGCTGGTGTCCGCTGGAGGGCGAAAGGCGCTCGGCCCTCGGCCCTCGGGGACCTTAGCGCGGCCTCCTCGGCGATGGCTGCAGAGCGCGGGATGCGCTGGGTCGGGGAGGGCGCGCGGAGGGGGGGAGGGGTCCTGAGCCCAGCGCAGCGCGGACGCGGCCGGGAGGCCGGGGTGACCTGCGGGCGCAAGGCCGGCGGCTAGGAGGGCGCGGGGACGTCTCCGCCAGAGACCCTTCTGGAGTGCGGGAGGCGGGGGCGGGAGTAACCGGCAAAGGAGGGAGCGGCCGGGGCGTCAGTTCCGAGGGACCCAGGGGCTTGCGAGGACTTTCCGTCTGGGAGCCCCGCGGAGACCAGGAGGCTGCAGGTGGCTCTGGGGACGGGGGCTCACGCCAAAGCCGGCACCACGAAGGACCTATCGCCCCTGGTCGGCAGCCCCGCGCGCGCCTCTGTCCTGGGTGGCGCAGGAAAGGCTTGGAGAGCCGGCGGGTGCCCGGGCCCAGGACGCTCCCGGGCGGGGTTGGCGGAGTTGGGGGCCGGCGCGCCCCACCGACCCCAAGCGGTGGCCCCGCCCCTGGGGCCGCGGGGAGGCCCCGCCACGGGGGCGGGGTTGGCACTGCCCCCCCTCCCCTTCCCGCTGCGGCCCCTTCTTAAGCCCTCGGGTCGCTGGCTGCCGTCACTCGCCTCTCCCGCCGCCTCCCTCCTGCGTTATGGCCTCGGCGGCGCGCACCTATGTCTCCAGGTTCAAGTCCTTCGTGATCTTGTTCCTCACCCCGCTCCTGCTGCTGCCACTCGTCATTCTGATGCCCGCCAAGGTCAGTTGCGTCTCCCCGCAGCCCCGCCGACCCCCTGGGCCCTGCGCGGGTCGCGGGCACCGACCCGGGAGCACAGAGCTGGAGCGCGGGGATCCCTGGGCGCGCACTCTGGCGGGAGCTCCGGGGGCCAGATGGGAGGTGACCACAAACAATGTGGAGGGGCACGGAGACCCCAGGGCGCAGAAACCCGCAAGCTAGCTGGGATCCTGCCACACGGGCTGTCCATGGGCTCAGCCCCTGGCTCGGAATCTCCCTCCACTTCACCCTCAAGTGTCGCCCGCACCCACAGGGAGCCTGGGCGCCTGTGTACCCCCACCCCCTCTTAGCAAGTGAGGAATTTGCAGCTGTGGGGGGCTCCCGAGGCCAGTGAGGGACGCTGGCAAAAACCCCTGAGTGGATGCCAAAGGGCTGTTTTTGCCTCTCCCTGGCCCTTCTCTGAGCCTCAGTTTCCCTCTCAGTGATGCACATTTCTTCCCTGCTCCGAGGCCGGGAAGCCGCCGGCTGAGAGGCTGGTCAGAGTTGGCCTGCGGCTCCAGGCAGGAGGCGGGCGCGTTCCCAGGCTCACGCCTTGGGTGGCACGACCCAGGGCTTCGGGGAAGCCGCGGCCCTTACCCGGCTGCCCAGCGCTCAGGGAGGGAGGCCTGGATGAATGGCCTTGGCCGCAGGGCGGGGGCGGGCCGGGAGCCCTGGCCGCTGGGCCGTGGAAGCCCGTTTGGCAGAGGCCCGAAGCCCTTTGAAGCCTTTTGTGGCTGCTGGCTGCTCCTTCCTCCATCCCTCTTTGAGCGCCTTCACTCTGAGCCCAGACAGGAAACCTCCGGTTCCCCACCCCCACCAGGGGGCAGGTTCAGGGGAACAGAGGAGCTCTTTAGGGGGTGCCCCGGGGGCCAAGGAGGTAGGGGGGCTGGGCTGGGAGTTCGGGGAGCCCACCTGTGACAGATTTCACTTCCACCACCGCCTTCTCTGTGCGACTTTACCCAAGAGCCCGCACTTTCTGGGCCTTGGTTTTCTCATCTCTACAGTGGGCGAGGAGGTGTGCTTCTGACGCTTTCCGACTTTGGGCACCAAAAGCGGACGATGCCAGTTCCTAGGATGGGGGAGGGAGGCCGGAAGGACCCTTGGGTGGGCTGCGCGTGACCCTGGACCGGCCAAGGGCCTCAGATCCGGCCGTGGGGGGCCCTTCAGTGCCGCACCAGCTGCGAGAAGCCGTATTTTCTCGTGGACGGCGAGGGAGCCAGGCAGGAAAGCTGGCCTCCTCTGTGCTGGCAGGGAGTGAAGTTCCTGGGAGGGTGACAGCAGCTTGGCTGACCCTCCTGCTCAGAGAGAGCGTGGCTGAGACCCCACCCCCCCACCCCCGGCCCACACACACCTCTACACGCCCGCATGAGCGCACACAGGGGGGTCCTGATGGGACCCTCAACTCGGGGTGTGTATGCACGTCAGCAACCCGCCCTGGGGGCGAGGATCAGGCGAGGAAGGGGAGACCCTCGTGAGAGGCGTCCTACAGGCAGCCTTCCGTGCTGTCCCCTCCCCCCCTCCCCCGCCGGCGTCAGGACCCTGTGTTCTTGTTCCCTCCCGCGTGCATCTTGTTTTGGTCACCAGCAAAGAGCTCGCTGCCCCGCCCCCACAGCGCCCCCTCGTGCAAGGAACCCAGGTGCACCTGTCGGGGACAGGGCTTCCGGGAAGGCGGCGGGCGGGCGGTCAGCAGCGTGGGCGGCCGTCCCGGTCCCCGAGCGCGCGGAAGCGGCTCCCAGGCAGCCACTCTCTGCTGGTGCCCGGCCCTCTCCCCGGCTTTGCTCTTTTTCCACCTTGATCCTTCCTGGCTTCATCTCTGCTCCACTTCTTGGGAGTTTTCTCTGGGTCCTTCCCCGAGAAGGTTGCTCTTTAACAAAATAAACAATATGTTCATCCTATTGTTTGTTTTGTTAAAATTATTAAATAATTCTCTTTTTAAAGTTTTTTTTTTTGTGTTTATTTTTGAGACAGAGAGAGAGAGAGAGAGACAGAGCACGGGCAGGGGAGGGGCAGAGAGAGGGGGAGAGAATCCCAAGCAGGCTCCACAGTGTCAGCCCAGAGCCGGACGCGGGGCTCGAACCCACCAACCGCGAGATCACGACCTGAGCCGAAACTAAGAGTTGGACGCTCAACCGACTGAGCCACCCAGGTGCCCCAAAATTATTTAAAAATTCTTAATTGCAAGGTCTGTTACATATAATATGAACATGAAAACACCCTTAAGTGCCCTAACACACACCCACGCACAGATGTGCTCTCACCCACGTTTCCCCGTTAAGCACCGTGTCACAGACACCCTTGCTTGTTAATTAGTTTCATAATGAGCCATGGTTTTATTCACTTGTGCATCAGGCAGACGGCTGTTGACCCGCTGCGTGCTGGGCACTGCCCTGTGACTCCCACTGTCCACCTTTCTCTCGGAATTAAGCTCCCTTCCAGACGCATTCCCAGCGGGTTATATTTGGTGCCTCCAGGGACCGGGCCGTGAAAAGTGGTTACACGTGTCACGTTGCTGAGTTTAGACGACATGAGTCACACCCAGCCCTCTCTGCACACCGGACGTTAATGGGTGCTCTTGGCTGGGCAGCCGGGAGAGGGCCGGGCTGGGAGTGGCGGGGGAGGGGGGGCGGATATCTGCGACCTTGCTGAGCATTGCTACGGCAGGATGATGACGAAGAGAAGGATTTGGGGATAGCGTTGCTGTTTTTAAATTCTCTGCAATGTACCTCCTTATTGTCCGCCGCTGGAGGGGATCATTCCTAGCCTCCCCCCACCACGGAACCAAGGTCCAGACACATCAGGGACCCTGAAGGCCAGACAGTGGCAGACAGTAGACAGGGATCGGGTCTGTCTAGCGCCAAAGCCTGGGCTTCTAACTGCGCTGCAGTCCTGCCTTGAACCTTGCGACTCCAACTAGCATTGGCCCCTGCAGGCCCCGGGCCCCGGGACGTCTGGCAAAGTCTGGGGACATTTTTACGATCACCCCTGGAGAGGGCCCTTTCTACTGGCGTCTAGTGGGGGCAGAGGCCACGGATGCTGCGTCTACAGTTCAAGGCTGGCTCGGTCCCCCGCAGAACCGCTGGTCCCCACGCGGCAGTGGCCAGGCCGTCGGGCAGTGCCCCGGGGTGCTCCTGGGAGGCCGATGGAGAATTTCCAGGTCTTGGTGCAATGTTTTCTGCACACAGTAGGTGGTCTCCTGGGTGACGAGAAGGTGACCGTGCACAGGTGCATCTGCCGTCAGGTGGATGGCTCGGGCTCGGCTGGTCTGTCCCCGCATCGGTACTCGGCCAGTGTCCCCTGAGTGTCAGCTGGTGCTGGGTGCTGAGGACAGAGTGACCCACGGGCTCGGGCTCTGCGCCCAAGCTGGTCGCTGTTGGCTGTGTGTGCTGGGTGGGGGCCAGCCGTGACAGCCCAGGGTGCGAGCTGCTGGGGACACAGGGTGGGTGGGGCGGGGGAGGGGCTGGGGAGAACCCCGGAGCTGTGCGGCCAGCGGTCCCTCCAGGCGGTGGGGGGGGGACAGGTAGCATGTGTGCAAGAGAAAAGTGGTGACAGTCACCGCCAGAGAAGTTCAGGGTACAGGGCGGGGGGGGGGGGCTGTGTCTGTAGGGCCTGCTCCTCACAGGGGGTCTCCTGAGCCCTGCTGAGGCATTTGGGTTTTGTCCTGAAGGCAACAGAAAGCTTTTAAATGGGGGATGCCCTGAACAGATTCGCAGATTGGGAGAGGGAGCCACAGTGTGCAGGGCCGGACGTGGGAAGGTCAGAAGGGTGCAGGGGGGCGGTGGCACGGTGAGGGGCAGGGGCGGCAGGTGTGGCTGACTCGGGGGAAGGGCCGGGAGGGGGGAGAGGGCGCTCTGGGTGGGCACCCCAAATGCCAGCCTAGGGAGGCGGGCCAGGTCATCCCCGTCCCCGGAGGCGATGGGGCCGAGGCCCCAAGTCCTACAGCCGGTGAGCGGCCGGCCTCCAGCTTGTGCCAGAACCAGGCCTGTCTCACCACAAAGCCGAGGTCCCAGGGGCTATGCGGCTAACGGCACCGCCGGACGGTTCGCCCAGGGTTAGACTCCACTCGGAAGCTCGAGGCCTTTGTGACGGGAGGTGCTGATGAGAAAGCCCAGTGATAAAAACAAGCCTGAATACCCTGCACCAGTGGTTCTCCACACGGGCTGGTTGGCAGCTAGTTTCCGGGAGCAGGCGCTCCGGGCAGCCCTTTGGGACGGGAATGAGAAGCCGAAGCAGGAGTTGGGGCGAGCGGGTCCCCTGGAGAACGTGGGGCGGTCCCGACCTCCCGTGCCGGCCGAGAAGAAACACTTCCTCCACGGCAGGGGGCCAGGATCCCCGCCGCATCTGCTGTTGTGAGAGGGACCAGCGCGTTACTGAACAGGTGCAGATCTTCCTGGACTTGGGACGGGGCTGTGTCCCCATCAACCCACGGCCAGCGGAAGGTATCTAGGCGGAGAAAGCATTCAGCCCCTGCCGTGGCGCCTGGAGCTCACCAGCCGGCCCCGCAGTTGGGCACCAGCCTCTCCGACCTAAAGTGTTGAATGTCTTGTGCAATTCGTGGAGTGCGGTCGCGAGAGTGACCACCGGGAGGCCCGTGGGGGCGCAGAACGGTTGTTCTGAGCTGAGGCCACTGTCGCCAGGGTCACAGAGGAGGCCGGCCGCTCGTGCGGAGCCCGGGGAATTCTAAATACGGATCCTCCTTCGTGTGGCCACGATGGCACCTTGGAGGGTCGAAAAACCATTAGGTCAAACAGTGGGAAGCTGGGGACCTCTGTATTCTGTCCTCGTCCTCGTCCTCGTCGTCCTCCTCCTCCTCCCCCCTCTTCCTCCACGCCCCCTCTCTTGCTGTGTCCTGCACAGGTGCAAGGGCTTGCCCAGGACCCAGCTGGGAGGCAGGGGCACGAGGTCCTGGGTCCCCTCGGGTCCTGGGCCGGGGAGGCTGTGCCGGTGGAGCGGCCCGAGGGCAGGCCCTCTGACTACGGCAGCCTGCTCCGGCCGTGCCCGCGGCTGCCGGCGGGGAGGGGGGGTGCCTGGTGGGGGAAGGGGGCACCAGGTGCCGAGGCCTCAGGGCTGCTCCTTCAGTTCGTCAGGTGTGCCTACGTCATCATCCTCATGGCCGTGTACTGGTGCACGGAGGTCATCCCCCTGGCCGTCACCTCCCTCATGCCGGCCTTGCTCTTCCCGCTCTTGAAGATTCTGGACTCCAAGCAGGTGAGCGCCCCCGGGGGCCCCCGGCGGCATGCTGCGTCTGCCCCGTGGCACACTCCCCGAGCCCCTGTCGGAGCTGCCCGGCCCCCCCGGGGACCCGACGTGTCTGGCCCGCGGACGGACCTCCTGACCTTCCATCCCCACTCGGGCTGCCTGGCCTGCTGGCCGGTCCCGGGGCCGGGGTGGCCCTAATGGGCCCCGTGCTGTCCTCCAGGTGTGTATCCAGTACATGAAGGACACCAATATGCTGTTCTTGGGCGGCCTCATCATGGCCGTGGCCGTGGAGCGCTGGAATCTGCACAAGAGGATAGCCCTGCGCACGCTCCTGTGGGTGGGGGCCAAGCCAGCACAGTGAGTGCCCTCTCTCTCTCTCTCTCTCTCTCTCTCTCTCTCTCTCTCTCAGCACAGGGCTCTGCACGGCCGGGCCGGGGCGGGACGCGCCACACCAGATGCCCCGTGGGCGAGGGCCGGCCGCCAGGGCTTGGCAGGCATTGGACCCCTGGGTGGGGCGTGTGAGCAGCGGGGAGTAAAGGTCCTCTGAATGCAGAAGAGACTGGGCAGGGAAGGCCCCGTGTGTTCAGAGGACCTGGGGGAGGGGTTGCAGGTCCCGCAGGGAACCGAGCGGGTGGAGGCTGGATCAAGCCCTGCCTGATACCCCTAGGGGTTCTGTGGGGAAAGCAGGAAATGGGCTTGACCCTGACCGCAGCACCTGCCACCTTGCCCTCAGGCTAAAGACTGCTGATGGCCACATGGGGGTCGGACCGGCCTGAGCCTCTAACTGGGGACTCAGGCCGCACCTTTCTCTTGGGGCTCCCTCAGTGAGGGCAGGCCTGTGTCCCTGTGTCTCCAGCCCGGCCTCCGGAGGCAGCGGCTGGTCAATTCCTGGTACATCCCTCCTGGGGAGTCCATGTGCCGGGGTCGTGGCGGGCACTCCCAGACCCCGGCCCCCGATCTGTCACGCTCCATGGAGCTTCTGCAGGGAGCTTCTACGGGGTCGAATGCAGAACCCCTGCATAGTCTGGAGGCTTGAATTCTAGAATTCTCAGAATCCTCACTCTCGGGATCCTTGGAGGGTGTGGCTTCTCCACAAGCAGGTGGACCTCGTTCTGGAGCGAGCTGCACAGATTTGCCTTCCAGACGAGGGACGGCCACACACTGGTCTCCGCTCTTCCTGGGAGCTCGGCCTCCGGCCGTCCACGGCACTGCCCGTCCTGGGGGGGCTTTTCGTTGAGCCTCTGTGGGGCCTTGACTCATGCAGACATGGCCTCCTCCTGGCCTCTGCTCTTCTGGGTCCATGGGGCCCATCTGCATGGACAACTGTTGAACCTTGGGCAGTACAGCCCTGGATCCTTCCTCGGGCCGGTCGGTGACCTCGGGGAGGGGTCTGGCCCACAGGAGCACGGAACCACCAGCAGCAGAGTCCCATTCAGCCAACCCCCCCTCTCCCCCCCAGCCTTCCAGTCCTGGCCCTGGAGCCTCGGGGAAGAATCAGACCCTCCCTGCTCACAGCCGAAAGGGGGAGCAGATGTGGGAACGTTCCTCCAGATCCGGCCAGAGACGAATGTCCCAGGGAGGCTGGGGGGTGGGGGAGGGGATGTGCTCGGCCCTGGTGGCGGGAGCTGGGAGGGAGGCCATGGAGAAGGCTGCGGTCCGACAGGTTCTCCACGAGGAGCCAGTCTAGACGCTGGGGAAGGTGGGGTGTTACCAGTAAAGGGACATGTTTCCAGAACAGTCTGTGGTCCTGGTCCACTGTCGAGTGGAGGGGGCAGAGGGCGTGGATGGAGCGGGGGGCAGGCTCCCACCCCCTGAGGGCTGGCCACCCAGCCTGGTCACTCTGGGGCCAGCTCTCCCCACTGGGCCGGTTCCAGCTGGATGTTGGTGCTCACTTGCTGGATGGCAGCCCCTTACAGCCCTGACTGGGTCTGAGGCTCTCGGTGACCCCGTAGCCGGCACAGGGGTGTCAGAATGTTTGTGCGGAGGG
Source organism: Felis catus (assembly GCF_018350175.1). Classification (NCBI taxonomy): domain Eukaryota; kingdom Metazoa; phylum Chordata; class Mammalia; order Carnivora; family Felidae; genus Felis; species Felis catus. Next base: position 757,489 of record NC_058381.1, read on the forward strand.
TTGGGGGGGGGAGGCACTATAGTTGTGACACCCTCTGACACCATCCGGTCTCACACCGGCTTCCACGCCTCGGCCCCAGCCCCTGCCACCCCTGCAGGGCCGTCCTGTCCCCCGCTGGCTCCCGAGGGGGGGGGGCCGGGGGAACCTGTGGCCTCCCTCCCCGCCCCGCCTCTGCAGGCTGATGCTGAGAACCTCCCTCCCCACCCCCCCACCCTCCCCACAGGCTGATGCTGGGCTTCATGGGCGTCACGGCCTTTCTCTCCATGTGGATCAGCAACACGGCCACCACGGCCATGATGGTGCCCATCGTGGAGGCCATGTTACAGCAGATGGAGACCGCCGGCTCCGCCGAGGCCGGCCTGGGGGCCCTGGAGCTGGCAGACAAGGGCAGGGCCGGCCAGCTGCCAGGTGAGCCCCCGGCCCGGGTGCCCCTCACCCCTGCCCGCACCTGCCCCTGCCCGGGGGGCCTCTGCTCCCACAGGCATCGGGGGGCGGGGGGAGGCCCCGGGGCTGGCTAGAGAGCGCCCGTCTCATTCATTCTCTGCCGCGTTCACCGCACGTCCCCGGGGTGGGGGGGCGATGGCCTTGTCGCCGGGCCCCGGGCCGGGTTCCGGCTACAGAGGTGCACAGACACGCTCCCCGGGGACGGCAGAGCCCGGCAGGCCGGGTAGGGAGGCCCCCGGCGAGGCTCATCTGACCCAGGGATGCCTCGGCCGGACGCCGAGGGAGCGCTGGAGAGGGACGGGCCTTGTGGGGGGAGAGGGCCCTGAGGTGGATTCGGAGGGCTGTCCCTGTCCCCTAGCGGAGGGAACAGCCTGAGCAGGGACAGGGCACCAGGAGAGAAGGGCATGTGTGAAGCCACCGGATTTGTGTGGAGCTGAGCTCCTGGAAGGAGGTGGAGGCAGGCCGCAGGGGCCCGGGGCAAGGTCAGGCGCTGGAGCTCAGCCTGCCGCGTGCCCCCCACAGGGAGCCAAGTGACCTTCGAAGGGCCCCCCGAGGGGCTGCGGGCCGACCGCGACCGGAGGAGCGTGCGCAAGGCCATGACCCTGTGCGTGTGCTACGCGGCCAGCATCGGAGGGACCGCCACACTGACAGGGACGGGGCCCAACGTGGTGCTTCTGGGCCAGATGCACGAGTGAGTCACGGGCCTGCCTTCTGGGGACGTAAGGAGGGCCCGGGGCCGGGGGGCCCCCAGCTCTCCTTCCTGCTCAGCTGGGGCCGGGGCCGGGGCCGGACAGCCCTGCACCTGCCCGAGACCCCACAGGCTGGCTTCTGCTCTGGGGCGAGTCCTGCCCTCCTCCCCGGGCTCTCGCTCCGACGGGAATGCGCCCTGAATACGGAGCTGAAGTCGAGGGAAACGACAGTGTGGCGCGAGAGGCCGGGTCCCTGTCAAACTTGCAGAAAACAGACACAGAAGCCCCCTCCAGCGGGCTCGATGCGTTAACAACCCCGGCTGTTAACGGTGGTGCCCTATGGGAGGGTCACAGGTCAGGTTACTTGTTGCCTCTAAGCGCCCTTGAAGGGGCTGCAGAGAAACCACAGGGCTGGTGGGCACGTTCCCGCCCTGGCCACAAAGGGACACAGGCCTTGAGGAGTCTCATCCTGGGCCCGGCTGGTGCGGGTGGGGCTGGGATCACCGAGTGAGGGGCCCTGACGGGCAGCTACCCGCTGGACCAGGCCGGCAGGCAGGACAGCCGGGAGGCGGGAAGGAGCCCAGCCCGCAGACACTTGAGGCCCAACACGCAGACTGTTTTGATCTTCGAGGACCTTCTATAATGATGGCCTTACCGTTCTCCCCGGAGTTCCTCTGGGAAAGGCAGCTGAGTGGGGAAGGCTGTGTCTAAGGGAGCCGGTGCCTGGGGGCAGAGGGCCGGCCGCCGCGGAAGTGACCCTCCGCCAGCCCCAGGAGGATCTGGAGGGTGGCTTTCCCAGGGCCCCCCTGCCCTCCCACCTCATCCGTGGAGCCCTGAAGCTGTTGGCCGGCTCCTGTGTGTAGGCGAGGTCCCCAGGGGGGCCCGGATGCTCAGGCAGGGCGCTCAGCCACCCCCCGGTCTTGTTCTGTGCGTGGCGAGGCCCGGTCTCAGCGTCCACCCTGGGGACACCGTGCACAGCTCAGTGTCTCTCCCTTCAGGTTGTTTCCGGACAGCAAAGACCTGGTGAACTTCGCCTCCTGGTTTGGCTTTGCCTTTCCCAACATGCTGGTGATGCTGCTGCTGGCCTGGCTGTGGCTCCAGTGCGTCTACATGAGGTTCAGGTGAGCGGCTCCGGTGCGTCCGTGCGAGGCTCAGGCGAGCCCGTCTGGCCGGGGGTTAGGGCTTCAACACGTGAACGTGGGGGACACAGCGGAGTCCCTAAGAGCCCCTCTTGGGGAGGCCGAGGGTTACTGCCCTTGACTGCCACGAGGCCCGGTACAGCCAGGCGTCAGGGGCACCAGCCCGAGCTGGGGGGCTGCCCGAGGCCCCGAGGCCCGCTGAGCTCCTGGCAGAGAGAGCAGGGGGCGCTGGGCTGGCCCCGAGGCCACAGGGGCACTGCCAGCGTCAGGGGATGTCATGTCAGGAACCCCAGCTGTGGCCCCCCAGCCTGGCGAGGCTTCTGCTGCCCTTCTGAGGAGGGCGTCCGCCCGTGTCTGCCTTCTGGGCTGCCGCGCCCACACTGCCGGCCCGCCGCTCCAGCCCCGTGGTCCTTGCTAACCCGACGCGGAGCCTGGTGGGTGGGCAGCTCCCCGGAGCCTCGCCGGGACAGCTTTTCCCACTCAGCCCCGATGGCGGGAGCAGCAGGCCGTGCCTGGAGCGTTTCGGGCCCCGGGGGCCCCTGCTCCAGGCTTCCTAGATGCCCTCACCGGATCAGGGGTAGCACCTGCCTCTTGCGGTGCCCTCATCCGGGTCCCGCATCTGGATGGTGGTGGGGATCAACCTCAGGTCATGGGGCACGACCTCAGGGAGGCTGCCTCCAGCCTCCTCTAGGAAGCTCGTCCGGGAAGCCGCCTTCCGAGTTCACGAGTTCACGTCCAGCCCTGGGGTCCACAGGTCCCCAGCACTAACAGGACATCACAGCCGGCTCGTACCCGGCTTTCCTGAGCAGGCTGTCCCCGGGGCCAGGGATGGGGGTTCCTCTGCGCACCTTCCCCGGCGACGCCCTTGGGGGTCCAAGGGCCTCCCCGCCCCGGCTCTGCAGCACTGGGTCAGGGGCTCCGTGGCGGCCATTCTACAGGACCCTGCACCCCCCAGCCCGGGGCTCCCGCGGGCAGCCCGACCCACCCGCCGGCATCGGGTGCCAGCCCGGCAGCCGCCAGATTGGCCCTGAGCCGGGAGCGAACCGCTTCATGTCAGGGAGGGGGCGTCCGGGAGGCGTGGCGGCAACGGCTGGGGGCCGGCATGGACACCCACCTGCCCGAGGGAGTCCCGTCTGCAGCCGCCGTGGAGTCGGTGTCGGGACATGTGGCACCGGACACGGGCCGGGCAGCTGAGAGCACCGAGCGGCCCCTTATCCCGGGAGCCGGCGTCACGAGAACGGCTCACAGACTGGCCCTTGGTGCCGATTCCGTGCACCCCTGCCCTCCCGGGAAGTGTGCCCCAGGGGTCAGGAGGCGCTCCCGCCAGGGAGGGCTCTCCAGGGACAGTCCTGTTGGCCTCGCCCAGTGCCTTCAGGCTGACGGGGGCTGGAATGCCCGGAGAATCCCGTGGGCCGTGTCCGGGGCCCTGTGGCCCTGGCGGGCCCTTCCCACGGCTGAGGTACCCTTACAGCTGCCCAGGGATCCCTCCTCCTCCTTGTCCCTCATGCCAGCACCTCCGGGGGAGGTCCTGCAGGGCGCACTGTGGTGGCCGTGGCCACAGGCTCCCGGGGAGCCCCCTCCGGCTCTGGGGACGCCCTGGGCCACGCGCTGGGCACACCTAACAGAGACTTTCCCGCCCTGCGCACTGCGGGGGAGGGCCGGCAGGGGAGGGCCGCCGTGGGCGACAGGCAGCGCCGTCTGACCGTCCGGCCGGCCTCGCCGCCTTCTGTCTCTGCACCTCCAGTTTTAAGGCGTCCTGGGGCTGCGGGCTGGAGAGCAGGCATCACGAGAAGGCCGTGTATGAGCTGCTGTGGCAGGAGTACAGGAAGCTGGGGCCGTTCTCCTTCGCCGAGGCCAACGTCCTGCTCTGCTTCCTCCTGCTGGTCGGCCTGTGGTTCTCCCGGGACCCCGGCTTCATGCCCGGCTGGGTGTCGCTGGCCTGGGAGGAGGGCGAGACAAAGTAAGTTACGGGTTCCCCGGCCCCGCGCATGACTTCTGCAGCGCTGCCTTGGTTCACGGCTGGTTCTCTTCTCCCCAGTCCTCGCGACAGGCCCGCAGACAGTTCCTGCTGGCCAGGCAGGGTGGCCGGGATGTGACGGAGAGAGATTTGCTGAGCCCGGAGCTCTAGCTTCCAAACTTCTGTTCTGCCGTCTTTCCTCCCTCTGAAAGCAGACGGAGTCCGGGGTCCAGGGCCTCTTTGGCCCGGAGGATGTGTGCCGCCTCCCTCCAGGTTGAGCTGTTCTGTGGCCAGAAGGAAGCAAGGTTGAGAAACACCCGTGTCCTAGACAAGGCAGGCCATGCGGGCGGGCGGACAGCTGCCTGTGGCCACCTGTGGCATTTGAAGGCTCTTGAGTTATCACCAAAGCCCTCGTGGGCACCCTGGTGAACCCAGGATTCCAGAGAGTCTGATGAGCAGAGGTCATGAGGCTCGTCCACGGAGCAGCACAGACCGAGAGGGAAGCCAGTGGCTGAGGGTCACCCAGCTGGGGGCAGAGCTGGGCAGAGACGTGGACATCCTGGTTTCCAGCCAGGGTTCCGTCTACACGGCCCTTAGGGCTCCAGTCCTCACGCTCGGCTGAGCCTGTAGACGCAGAGCAGGCTCGCCGAGTGGTGATGGTCCCAAAACTGAGCTGGGCACGTCCGTGTGCTCTCTCTGCTAGGTACGCGTCTGACGCCACCGTGGCCACCTTTGTGGCCACCTTGCTGTTCGTAGTGCCTTCGCAGAGGCCCCAGTTCAACTTCCGTGGCCAGACGGAGGAGGGTAAGGCCCCCGGGAGCGTTCGTCAGGCCTTCCCTGGGGACTGTTTTCTGCAGATTCTTCTCTTGTGCCCTCCAGACGTTTGAAACCTTGGCAATATTATAAGAGAACCGACAGACGTTTCCAATTTCCCGCAAGGCCATCCGTGCTTTTTCCGGTTTCTCTCCTCCGGTCTTTGCTGGGATGCATGTGTGTTACACGGGCCGCTCAGATTCCGTTTCTCGGTTGTTTGGGTTTTCGTGTCTTTACGGTGTGATCACTTCCTGTTAATGCCACAGGCTTCACGTCCATTTTCTGTAATTATGGCATCGTAGCGCATCGAGGGGCGGAACTGTTCTCTCTTGTGGAACGTTCTGGCCGTTTGGAATTTTCCGTTGCTGTCAATTAGTGTTTTCAGGTGCATAGGTGTTTCTTCTTTTTCTAAAATTTTTTTAATGTTTTTATTTATTTTTGAGACAGAGAGAGACAGAGCATGAGCAGGGGAGGGGCAGAGAGAGAGGGAGGCACAGAATCGGAAGCAGGCTCCAGGCTCCAAGCTGTCAGCACAGAGCCCGACGCGGGGCTCGAACCCACAAACCATGAGATCATGACCTGAGCCGAAGTCAGACGCTTAACCGACTGAGCCACCCAGGCGCCCCTAGATGTTTCTTCTTTAGGATAAATTTCCAGGAGTCGTGTTATTGTAAGGGCATATATGCCAAATGGCTTTTCAAAAAGATTGGGCCAATGCGTATGCTCCCCAGGAGTGGGTGACAGCGTTACCCAGCATTTTTCACCAGCACTGGGTGTGGCGTTCATTGTGAGTTTCAGCTGATGCGAAACCTCGCTCTGGGAGGGCGTCCCTGGTCCACACAGGCTTTGATTCCCCTGGAATCGATCTCTTTTGCTTCCCGCTGCTGCTCTGGCTTGTGTATGTGTGTCTTTTGTTGTTTCTTCCCAGAAAGGAAAGCTCCATTTTATCCCCCTGCGCTGCTGACCTGGAAGGTGACCCAGGAGAAAGTGCCCTGGGGCATCGTGCTGCTGCTGGGGGGCGGCTTCGCACTGGCCAAAGGATGTGAGGTAACGCCCCCGGCTGCCGGCTGCCAGGGCCCCTCTTGCACAAGACGGCGGCAGAGACCTGAGGTGTCCCTCTGCCCACACCCCTGCTCTGTGCTCTGTGGCTCTGTGTCTGCTCCGCAGAACTGCACGCGTCTTGAGGACAGGGGACTCTGTCTCGTCACCGAGAGGCCCTGCAACACGGGCAGTGCCTGCAAGAGAGAAAGTGCTCTTTGAAAAATTGTAGAAACGAGTGAATAAGTGACCAAGAGAATAAGTTAACCAAGAGAGGCAGGGGACGCTGTGAGGGCTGCCCTGGGGGTTGGCGATAATGATCTCTGCTTTGATTTGTTCTGGGAGGTCTTTCTTTCGAGTCCCTGTGACCACTTCCACCACTGCACCTGGTTCTTTTACTTGATGAGTTCCTTGTTGATACAGTTGACATTTAAGCATTTTTCTCTAGATAGGTATGTAACAGCAGAGAAGGAGAGCACTGGTGTTTAGGAGAAAACACACACAAATGAAACTTTCTTACTTCTATTCCTCCCCAGTAGGGAAGAAGTAGGGTTGAGGGAGAGATGAGCCAGCTTCGTGCTGATATCCATCCACCCATCCAACTGTCCGTCCATCCATCCATCCATCCACCCGTCCATCCATCCGTCCGTTTTTCCTTCCTTCCTTCCTTCCTTCCTTCCTTCCTTCCTTCCTTCCATCCATCCATCCCTCCAATTGGCTGTCTGTCCATCCATCCATCCATCCATCCATCCATCCATCCATCCATCTATTTTTCCATCCCTCCATCCCTGCATCCCTCCCTCCCTCCAACTGTCTGTCTGTCTGTCCATCCATCTATCCATCCATTCATCCATCTGTCTATCTGCCATCCATCCGTCCATCCATCCATCCTTCTTTCTGTCCATCTGTCCATCCACCCATCATCCATCCACCCATCCATCCATTCATCCATCCACCCATCTATTTTTCCTTCCATCCATCCAACTATCTGTCCATCCATCCATCTATCCATTTATCCATCTGTCCATCCATCCATCCATCCATCCATCCATCCATCCATCCACCCTTCCATCCGTCCATCTGTCCATTCATCCACCCATCCATCCATCCAGGAATAGAATGTCATGGACAAATTTGGTCTATCTTATTTCTGCTGTTCCCTCAGCATCTAGAATAGAGCCCAGTGCATAGCAAGGACATAAATATCTTTTGGATGAACAAATGCATCCATCTGGTCAACTCACCCATCCATCTGTTATCTCCCATTCATTCATTCATTCATTCATTCATCAAACATTCCCTTTATGTCCCTGTTAAATCAGTCTGAGCATTACAGAGGAGATTGATATATGTCCCTGCTTTTGAGGCCTTTGCTGCCTGGCGAGGGGGACGCATCTGGAAAAGCATGTCAGGGAGAAGTGACACTTGAGTGAAGGGGGAAGTGTGCCGTTTCTAGTGCAGGAGCAGCAGAAGAGGAGGCTGGTGCAGCCACTCCACCGGGGGTTACAACAGAGAGAGTGAACTTACTGTGAAGACAGCGGGTGACCACTGAAGGGTGGTGGCCGCGGCAAATCAGTCAGATCTGCACTTGGGAAAACACCCTGAGGTCGAGTAGACCTAGCAGGGAGGCGTTGAGGGAGATCCAGCAGGCGCCCCATACAGTCGGTCATCCAACCCAGTCTCAGAGCGTGAGGCCCCGTGAGCTATTCTCTCCTGAGACTCGCTCCTGCTCTAAATCCCCAGTGTCTGCCTCGGATCCCTCTCCTGAGCGTGGAGAGCTACCGGGGGCTGAGAGGAGATGGTGATGAGGAGCTCTGGGTGACTGGGTGGCTGAGTGGGCATAAGGAAGAAGGGGACAGGGACCCCAGGGCGGTGTCCAGCTTCCCAGGGTGGGCGGCAGGTGTATGGGAGCCCCGGGGAGCAGACTCTGGGCCAGAGAGAGTGAATTCAGGTAGAGGCATGTTGAGTGTCACTGGGCCAAAATTCAGTTATAGACCAGCTGGGCTGGAAACGGATTTAGGAGACAGCAGGGCGAGGGTGGGGATTGAGGGTGTGGCCTCGTGGAGCCCACCCGTGGCTCTTATGCAGAGAGAGAGCCAGACTTGCAGGAGGGGCTGAGCTCCTCGGGCCCGCAGCCTTTGGTGACTGTCCCCCCCCCTCCGCTTTCAAGGCCTCGGGGCTGTCGGAATGGATGGGGGAGCAGATGGAACCCTTGCACTCTGTGCCCCCGGCGGCCATCACCTTGATCCTGTCCCTGCTTGTTGCCGTGTTCACCGAGTGCACGAGCAATGTGGCCACCACGACCCTATTCCTGCCCATCTTCGCCTCCATGGTGAGTGACCCACCAGGAAGGGGACCCTTAGCCGTCATGGCACAAGAAGCCGCCAAGCTGGGACCGTGTCCTGGGTCCCTGAAGGGACGGAGCCCAAACACGCTTTGCGGGCCTGGGCCTCTGAGCCTCTGATGACCCTCGGTCTCTGTCCTCGGGTCCTCCGCGGTCCCCAAAGTGCACAGCAAGAACCAGGCCCTCAAAATCCATTTATAAATGTGGCTAGTTATTTCTCAAGCTGAGGAGACAGGATTTGCGGGCCAGTGTCATGGGGGTGTTGGAGGGTCTGGAGCACGTAGCCCGGGGTGTGCACGAGGGCGGCGGGGCGGGGCCGCCAGGAAGAGAGCCTGGGGGACTGGGTCTTGGGGAGGCGGGAGGGAGAGGACGGTCAGGGCGGGGGCGGGGGGCGGTGCCAGGCTAGAGGTCTGTGCTGTGGGCAAGCATGTGCGAGCCAGAGCTCAGGAGGAGGCAGGGCACGGAGAGGCTGTGATCTCTTACGCTTCCTTCCAACGCCCATCGCGCGGCGGTCCCGACCTCAGGGTGGTGCAGCAGGAGGCTGGGCTGGCGGTCGGAGGACCTGGGTCCAAGCTGTGGTTAGGGCCAAGTAAGACGGGGGCCGTGGAAATCTTCTGTGGGCGACAGCCCGAGCCTGGGAGAGACCGTGGTTGTCACCCTGGAGTCAGGAGTCTGAGCCAAGAGCTCAGGATTCAAGTCAGTAGATTTCCACTCTGTGCCCCGGCGTCCGCGCGTATGGAAGTAAAACCCAGTGGTTTTGTCCTTCCGTTCCGGGCAGGGATGAAAGTGTTGGAACTCGGTTCCCCTAAGCGGGCTGCTGGGCCAGCGCTGGTGAGCGCCCCCCGCCCCCGGGAAAGGCCTCCAGCCCAGAGCCAGACAAATGGAGGTCTTCACCTGGGGGTGTGGCCAGGCCCTTGGCAAACAGGCTTTCCTAGAAGCTGAAGCCCACGGTACCTCTGAGGCCCCCGGAGCCCCGGCCTCAGCACCCACCCCCGGAGAGGGGGCAGGCGGCGACCCCCAAGCTGGGTCACAGAGGCACGTGGGGTGCATACACCATGCACATCCAAGGCCAGGACGAAAGGGGGGTCAGGACACAGACGGGGTCCCTGCCTGGGCCTCTCAGCCCTCCCCAGAGGGCGTGTGCCCGGGCGTGGCCTTTCCTGAGACCTGTTTACCCACAGGAACCCTAACCTGAGGTCCGCCCCGGCAATTTCATATCTGGGAATGTATCTCGGGAAGATCTCCAGAGGTGCTCATTCCAGAACAACCCATCACAGAGTTACTTGTTACAAAAATATTTTCATAACAGCAGAGGATTGGGGAGATTAAATATAGTCATATGGAATGATACTATCAAGCATGGGGGGGGGGATCACAGCTTTGAAGGGTATTTAGAGTTGAAAACATGATACTTACACGTGGCTAACAAATGTCCAATAACGCCAGACCCTGACCCCCCAGCTTCCATTTCTGTTACTAATGTCTTTTTAAAAATTTTTAAAAATGTTTATTGATTTTTGAGAGAGACAGAGCACGACCGGGGGAGGGGCAGAGAGAGAGGGAGACCCAGAATCCGAAGCAGGCTCCAGGCCCCGAGCTGTCAGCATAGAATCCGACTTGGGGCTTGAACTCATGAACCGTGAGATCATGATCTGAGCCAAAGTCAGACGCCCAACCGACTGAGCCCAGGTGCCCCTCTGTTATTCATTTCTTAGGTATCTTTCTGGATGTATCACACACACACACACACACACACACACACACACACCCTCTTTTTAAACCAATGGCCTCATTCTGTGGTCCTGCTCTGCACCTGAATTTTGTTTTCCTGTGCTGTCACTCTTCACAGCCCCAAGCTGTCCCCTTGTTTGTAGGTACGTTTTCATTTAAGCAGTCTGCTTCTGCGGCCACCTGCTTAGGGATGAGTCTGTCTCCTGAGTGCTTTGCTGATACAATGTTGCACAGGCCTCTGTCATCACGTGCACATAAATCTGCACGAGGGATCATCGCTAGTTTCCATAGACACGAACAACTATTGTGAGCTGTATCATTCGTCCATTCAGCAAACATTTAATGAACATCCACTGGGTGCAGGGCGCTGTCTGATGTGGCTGAATTTTAAGTTGTAAAGAGCGGTATCGAATTCCGTATGCAAACGATCCCAGACGTGTGTAAGAGCACGCGTGTGCATAGGTGAGGAGACGCGGGCCCTCTAGGTCCGTGGCAGGACGGACAGCCATGTGCACACGTGGGCCGCGGGGACGCCGCGAGATTCGGTGCGGCCTGAGCACCCGGCATGGTCTGTGGCACGTAGCTGGTGCCCAGGAAGTAGGTGCTGAATGGACCGAGGGGGCCTTCGGGAAGGCCTCCCCAGGAGGTGGCTGCGGGTTCAGCCTTCAGGGCCCAGCAAGGCTCTTACCGAGACCCGTGCCGACGGGAAGAGGGGCCGGCGGGACGGAGGCACAGGGCGCATTAGGGGGACGCGTTTCAGAGAGGTGGTCCCTGGAGCCTTCGGCACCTGCGTGTGTGACCCGTGGCGCCGTGTTTCTCCCCAGTCACGTTCCATCGGCCTCAACCCGCTGTACGTCATGCTGCCCTGCACCCTGAGCGCGTCCTTTGCCTTCATGCTGCCCGTGGCCACCCCGCCCAATGCCATCGTGTTTGCTTATGGACACCTCAAGGTTTCTGACATGGTAACGCACGACTCCCGGCTGGCGTCAGGGGTACCGACCGGTGACGGCCACGACCCGTGTGTTTGCATGCATGTGCTCCTTTGCTTCTTTTCTGAGACGTTCTCACGTTCCGGGGACCGCTCTGCCCCCAGAGCTGGGAGGTGAGGCGTGGAAGCTCTCACCTGGGGAGCCCTCGCTGAGCCCTCGGAAAGGGTGAGGGCGGGGGTCCCGCGTGGCTGTGACGGGCTTCCAAGACCAGCGGGAGCCCGCGAGGACAGTCAGGAGAAGCAGGGAGGCGGCGGGAGAGGCCACTGCCTGGGAGCGGGGGATGTCCTGGCCGCAAACGCAGACAGAGGACAACCCCCTCCTTTCTGCTTTGGCTCCGTCACCTGGGATGGGAGGGGGAGGCCAGAAAGGAAGGCCCTAGTGGTCACAGAGCCTCCGCTGGGCCTCAGGCCACCTCCCCGAGGCTGTTTCCAAATGCTGGCCTGGGTGTGGAGGTTTCCCGGAGGCTCTGAGCACCGAGGACACCTGCCGACCCGCCTTGCTCTGCCTAGGGGCCAGCTGAGCACAGAGCACAGGGCACAGAGCACAGCCCAGGGACAGGAGCCCAGCAGATCAGCCGTCACGGCTGTTCTGACGGCCCGGCCCACCCGGGGGTGCTGACTCTAACCCGTCTTTTTCCAGGTGAAAACAGGACTCATGATGAACATAATCGGAGTCTTCTGTGTATTTCTGGCTGTCAACACGTGGGGACGGGTCATCTTTGACTTGGACCATTTCCCTGACTGGGCTAACCTGACACACGCGGAGACCTAGGGAGAGCCTCGCGACCCGGCACGCCGCCCCCACCCTCCTGAGGACCCGAACCTCCCAGCACACCTCCCGGCACAAGTTTGGGGTTCGCTCCCCAAAGCGATCCAGTGTTGCCCACACCCCCACGGAGACCCAGCCTGGGGGCTCCATGCAGAGCTGGGAGGGGGAGGGCTCTGTAGGGTGGGAGAGGGGGGAGCCCTCCGGGGGCCTGCTGTCACTCCTGGGACAGGGATCAGGACACAGGCTCCTGTCCCAGCTCGGCCGCCAGCCGGCCCCAGGCTGGGGTCTGGCGTCATCTAAGGGGGACTCCGATCACAGCTTGGGAAGCGAGAAAACAGCCTCCAGAGCCCGTCCCTCTTCCAGCGTCTCCTGGGCTCCTCCGCTCCTTCCTGTCGCTCGGCAGGGGCCACCCGGCCTGGGGACGGCCGCTGGGGTCGGAGCCTCTGGGACCCGTGGGGACCGTGTTGCGGCCGCCCGAGGATGAGGACTTTGGCTGACATTAGCCACCGCACACCGCTGGCTAATCTCCCCTCCTGGCCTCGCCCCGTGTCAGCAGACGACGCGGACCCTTGCGCAGCCCTCCCACGCACCCCTTCTGTTGTCCGGGCCCACATATGCTCGGACCCCCGGACCGGGGCCCCCTGCACCCCGATCCTGCAGGCGGTGAGCCCAGCCTTGGGGGTGCTTTTCCTGACACCGCATGCGGCCATGGCCGCACTCCACGTACGGGAGGCCGTGGCCCCTTTGGGGCCACCGGTGGGGATCCGGGTGCTCCTGCACCCGCAGGCCCGGCGTGGACACAGCTGCTGACGGCCAAGAGCAGGGTCCCCATAGGGTCTCCCTGCCGGAGTTTCAGCTCCCTGCCGCTGACTGGTGGCCACAGAGCTGAGGATAAGCAGTGCTCGGCGGTCCCTGGGCTGACAGCATCTGGTGCCGCCGGGGGCAAGGACGGCAGGGCGGCGTGGGGACCCTCGGGACCTCCACCGCCCCCCCCCCCCCCCGCCAGCCTCCTTGGCCGCTCTGGAAGCAGAAGCACGTCAGGATCCTTGAAGGCATTTTTCAGGGCAGGACACCGTTCAGGACTCAGGGCAACGCCCTTGGGGACCACGCTCCCGGGAGGGGATCATTCCGGGCCCTGCCCTGCGTACCTTCCACGGACAGGTGCACTGGCTCTGAGAGGGGGCAGGTGGGTGAGTGAGCCTTACTGGCCGCCCACCTCTCGTCCCCGGTGCTGCCCCGGGATCTGTACCTGGGTCCCCGCGGCAGCCACATGGGCTGGGCCGGTGTTATCCTCACTTGTCTGTCGAGGACACGGGCTCCGAGGGGCCAAGTCATGTGTCCAAAGTTGCGTCCAGGTTGGCGGCAGTTAGGGCTCCATCCGGACCTTCCACCTTGGTGTCCACTGCTCCCCGTCTGGCCGAGAAGGGCCTGGCCCCCAGGGGCCTGTCGGGGACAGTGGGGGGCCACGGGTTCGGGGAAGAGAGTCGCACCGGGGCCCCCACCGCTGCCTCCTCAGAGGCAGGCTCAAGACAGCACGGGGCGTCTGTGTCCGAGGGAGCAAAGTGTCCGGTTGGGGAGAGTGTGAGGATGGCCGGCTGCTCCTCCAAGGTGAGGGGACGTGTCCGTGCCCCTGTCCGGCGGCCCCGAGGGCCTGGGCCCCCCGCCGGCCGGGAGCTGGGACGTTGGCCGGGCCAGAGGGGCCCCTGTGGGTGCGGCCGGTGGACACGCCAAGAGGGTGGTCGTGAGAGAGGTCACGAAGGCCGTCCAGGGGGCCTGGCTGGGGGCTGGGGGCAGGGGGGCTCCAGCTAGCTGACAGGAAGCTGGGCGGGGGCTTCCGGAGAGCAGACCCTTGGCCTGGGGACCCAGACCACAGGCTGCTTCTACACAACTTCTCCCGAAGCCGCGCGCGCCCCATTGTGGCCAGTGCCCGCCAGGACCGCGTTCGGCCGCAAAGTAACCATCGGGCGTGTGGTGTCCCCGGGACAGGAACTCTGAGGTCGATGGCCCTGGACTCCTGAGCACACGGAGCTTTCACTGTGACGCTTGCCCCTGCGGCCCCTGGCGCTGGAGGCGGGAAGAAGGGAGCGTGAGGTCTGCTGCGACTTCCCCTTTTACCAGGAAAGCAAACGCTTTGTCCGAAGGCCCGAGTCTCCCCTCCAGGGGCTGCCGGCCACAGCGTGGCCACAGGCCACCGTTAGGCGGGTCGTGGGCCCAGGGCAACCGGAGCGTCGTCAGGACTTCAGGAGGCCAGTCGGGACTCCTCTCCCGGGCCTGGGGAATGGGCCCACGTTTCCTCCACCCACCACAACGTCGGGGTTCTGGCAGGAAAACGGTGGGGGTGCTGTTGGGCCGCTGGCCACCAGGGCTACTCTGGCCCCTCCGAGGGCCCTTCCCCAAGGGACCCACGGCTCCCCTCACCCACCGCCGCCCCCACCCGGTCTTCGCCATTTGCCGGAAGGCCTCTCGCACCTCTGCCCCGTCAACATTTTGCCTCTGAGAGGTTCTGCCCGAGACCCTTGTTCTCTCTTCTTGGCACCTGCCTGGACGTTTGGGCCCGAGGTGCACCGAGCACGCGGTCCTGACCGGGACGGCTCTCTCAGCCGCATGGCCGGGGACTCAACGACCCCACGGGGGTCCCGCGCGTTGCCCAGGTTGTGCAGCGTCTACCCCCGTCCCGCGGGCTGAGAGCTTCCTCAGGGAAAGGCCCCAGCCTCCCCCGCTGGCAGGGCCACTGAGCCGTGTCCCCGTGTCCCCGGGACGGGTGACCGGTCCCTCCTCCCCACCGTCCGTCCCACGGTGGCCGACGAGGGACAGTGAGTCATCTGCTCTGGGCTCCGAGCGGGGATGAGCTCGGCAGCATGGAGTCCAGCCTCAAAGTGAACACTCAGTGGGCTGTTGGTGGCTTGTCCTCGGAATAGAAGTGAAGACCAGTTCCAGGACTGTCTGGAGGTCCTGCTCGTGGCTCAGAACCCCTTCTTCTAGGTGCTTCTCCCTCAGGTCCTATGGCCTCTTAGGAGCTGTACCTCCCAACCCGCCAGGGAAGCTTCCTCTCACACACACACACACGCAAAAAACTAGAAGTTTCCACCAGATAACCCCCCTGTGCCACGAGCTGGGTTTTCACGTTCTTCAGTGGAAATCTGACCATCTCGGGCTGAAATCCTCGCAGTCCGGTACTGGGTTCGTTTCTCTTGGTGCCCTGGTTCGGGATTCCGCTTCTCCCTTCCCTGGTCTGCTTGTCCACGTGCCCACGTCCACCCCGAGCGACGCAGGCCGCCCCCGGCCGGCCGCCGTAAGGCAGCGTTTGTGGCCCCGCTTCCAGAGAAACCCCAGACTCGAGTCTCGGAAGGCTGTTACCCAGTCGGGAAAGTCTGGCTGGTTTTTGTATTTAAAAAGTTAACACCAACACGGTACAAGAAATTCCGACGGTACCAAACAGCGTTGAGATGTGCCCTCCACGCCGGACCTCAAGGCCTCCAGCCCCTCCGGAAAGGGGTTTGCCAACAGTGTCTTCCACATCCTTCCAGAAACATCTTGTATATATGAGCTGTTGAAATAGATGTACATCCTCCTTACCACACGGGGCATGCTGTGTGCACTGTCCTTATTCCCGCCGCTCCCCTTAATTTATTTGGAGATCATTCCATTCCAGGGCATGTTAGGTTTGACTCGTTTTTATGTCTTTCCATTCAGCGGTTAATTTTGTTTTTAAATTGAGGTGAAATTAAATCCAGTGAATTGTACGGGTCTTGAGTATACAGCTCAGTGTTTTAAGCAACCGTCTACACCTTGTAAGCGACATCGCCGCCCCCACCCCGGCCCACGTTCCCGCCTCCCTCCGCCTGGAAGGCCGCGGCCCCGTCCCGTAACCCACCCCCTCCCCCAGGCAGCCCCTGTTCCCGTAAACCTCCCTTACCGCGGGCTAGCTTTGCTCGTTGAACTTCATACACACACGGATCCGTAAAGTACACACCCTCTTGTGTCTGATGTATTTGCTGAACCGAATGCTTCTGGTAATTCACTCCGGTCGCTGTTGCTGAGTGGCGATCTGTCGTGCGAACAGGCTACAGTCTGTTTACTGTCCTCGGGTGGACCCTTGGGGTGTTCCAGTGTGGGGTTATTACGAATAAAGCCGTTCCCTTCTCTGCACGGGTCTGTTTGTGGACGTGGGTTTTCGTTTCTCCTGGGCACGGGCCTAGGAGCAAGCCCCAGGCTTTTTAAAAGCTGCATCGTACTCCGTTGTAAGAATGTACCGTCCGACACCGTAGTGAACGTGCCTGGACTTACATCTGCATGAATCTACTCTCCCAGGACGGCAGGCTGCAGGGAAGGGTGTGTGCATTTAAATCTGGGACAGATGCTGCCCAACGGCTTTCCAAAGAGGCTCTGTGTGACGCCCTATTGTCGCACATCTTAGCAACTCCGTGTACGATCAAGCTTCTCAATCTTCGCTAATGTGACCATTGAAGAATACGAACTCATGATTTTCAATTTCTTTTTTTTTTAATTTTTTAAATGTTTTTATTTATTTTTGAGACAGAGAGAGAGACAGAGCATGAGCAGGGGAGGGGCAGAGAGAGAGGGAGACACAGAATCGGAAGCAGGCTCCAGGCTCCGAGCTGTCAGCACAGAGCCCGACGCGGGTCTCAAACTCACAAACCGTGAGACCGTGACCTGAGCCGAGGTCGGACGCTTAACCGACTGAGCCTCCCAGGCGCCCCCCGATTTCTTGAAATTACATAGAACAAGGAACATGAATTTTTTCCCCACATATTTATAAACCATTTGTGTCTCTTTTTGGTGAACTCCCTTTTCCCACTTTTCTTCAAAAGTTTTTTAAAAGGCCTTTCCTTGGGGCCTTTTTTGGGTGGCTCAGTCGGTTGAGCATCTGACTCTTGATTTCAACTCAGGTCATGATCTCAGGGTCTTGGGATGGAGCCCCACGTCAGGTTCTGGGCGGACAGCACGGAGGCAGATTGGAATCCCCCCTCCCCCCGCCGCCGTCCCTCTCTAGCTCACTATCTATCTCAAATACACATGAAAAAGTAAGTTTTTTTAAAAGGTCTTTTCTTATTCATTTGTAAGAACTCTTTATATATTAAGGACACTGGTCATTTGGCATAGGAATGTTCATAGTCTATGTTAAGATCTGGTGAAGCTCGTTACTCTCTGCTTATTCTTCTCTGTAATCTCCCTCAACCCCCGCCCTAGCGATTCTCACAAACTTTTCCATAAGAATTTCTGAATCAGCTTCTCTAGTTCCAAAAACAACCCGGTGGGCATTTACCTCTCCGGCCATCTCTCCCACTGCTCTCCCTCCCCCTCCAGGGTTTCTGGGCCTCGGCGCTGTTGGCACTTGGGGCCGAATCGTTCTGTGCTGTGGGATATTCAGCAGCGTCCTGGCTTCTATTCACCAGATGCCAAGAGCAGCCCCACACCCCCACCCTCCCGCCGGGACAGTGAAACACGACTCCACGTGTTGCCAAGCGTCCGGAACCGCGGGCAGAGCCTATCTGGCTGCACCGGACCCCTCGCTGCTCCCTGACCAGGCGAGCCACACTCTGTGCCAGTGGCCCCACGCACTCCATACGTTCCTTCATTTTTCTGTGCTGGCTGTCCATCCTCCAGCAGAGTATAATTTGCTTCTCGAGTTCTTTCGTTTGCGTCCCCTGCACCTTGAGGAGTGCCAGCCTCGCGAGGGCAGGGGATGTGGGCTGTCTTATACTCCCGCATCCCCGAAGCCTGGAGCACATCTGGCACTTAGTGTAGTCTGACTCGGGTTGTTTCCGTTCAAGAGCTCATTCTGTTTTTAAATTGGAGAAATGAGTAAATCGGAATAGGTTTGTAGTCGAACTCAGATGACAAAGGACATCTACACAGAAGATGCCCTTTCCCGTGTACCCGAGCTCCTCCTACGCCCTCCCGTCCGGTGCAAAGTACGCTGTAAATAAGCAGCAGTAAATGTTTTTCGTGGTGAACATCTGTCCAGCCTGTTTCTATTTTCCCTGTTAGTGGGCTTGGGAAGCTGGGCCTCCGACTCACAGGGTGTGGGGACGGGCTGCCAGCAGGGGACGGGCCCCAGGACTGACCTCAGCCGGGGTAGGTCGTGTCCGGGACCCCTCCCGGTCTGGTCTCTCTCCTCGGCTGACCGAGCTTCCCAGGCGCGCATCTCCGCCCCCCTCCCCGTGGGGCTCCAGCCCAGGGACACGGAAGAGAGATTGCTGAAGCGGGTCCCACCTCATGCCGTGTCCCCAGAAACCCAGGGGCTCAGCTCCGAGCTCTGCTGCGGGGCAGGTGACAGGTCGGAGAGCGACCTTTCTTGGCCGGTTCCCTCGCCTGAAGGGAGGGTCTGTGCCAGGGACAGACTGTCCAGTGGGGCAGGGGTGTTAGAGGAGAGCCTTTCCTTCCCTTTCCGTTTCCCAGACCCTTCTGGCCGGGCCTGCCCCCCACCTGGTGCTACACTCCCGCCCAGGCCTGCAGGGTGGGGGTGGGGGGAGGCCGGCCCCTCCTCCCGGGGTGGCCCCCGGCCTGTGAGGGGTCACGAGGACCTCTCCAGGGTTCTGAGAGCTCTGGGCCATCATCACCGCCTCTCGTGGGACCCCCTGTTCACCAGTGCCTGGGAGCAGGCCCCAGGCCCACCCCAAGGTCACCCTGACCATGCCTGGGGCAGCCCCCAGATGGGTCTGAAGCCGTGACCTGGACCTACCCCGGCAAGGGTCAGACCTGCAGAAGAACACAGCTCCAGAAAGACCATATAAACCAAGCTGAAGGGGGTGGTGCAGAGGCCCCGAACACGGGTGTGCCAAGCGCTGTGCGGTGTCCCGCCTGCCCTGCCCCCAGCCGGGCGTTACACCGGCCCCCGTGGCCCTCTCAGCCTCGGAGCTGGGACACGGCTTCCAGGGACCCGGGGCTCCTGCCCACGGCAGGCTCTGTGGTGTCCGCGGTTGGTCACTTGACATTTATAGCCACAGAGCCTCTCGGCTCACTGTCCCTGCGGTGGGGCCCGGCTCTGGGGACAGCACGGCTGTGGTGAGCTGGGAGCTGGCCACAGCCCCGAGGCTGAGCTGGGAGGGAGGCCCGGCGCCCGCCACGGGCTCGCCCCGAGCTCTTTCTAGAACCTGGCTTGAGGCTGGGGAAGCTGCCGCGGTGCTGAGGCCACCCCCCCCCCCGACCCCCGTCCCCCGGACCTCTGGCACTCCGGGCCTAGGCGCGGGTGCAGGGGTGAAGGAGCCATGGACTGGAGACGGGCTTACGGGAGGGCTGGATGCCAGGGGCAGGGGCCTCGGGGGGCCTCTGTGTGCTGGCCCCACCTGCATTTTGGACCCTGCGGCCCTGTGCGACCCTGCCCTGGCTGGCCCTCAGCACACACGGGCAGCAGCCACGTCTCCCTCCGGCCAGAGAGAGGCTGGGCTGGGAGGGGCTGAGGAGGCGGGCAGGGGGTCCAAACACGCCAGCCCCAGCAGAGCCGACCCTGACATGGTTCTGACTCCAAAAGCCCACTGCTGGCACTGGGAGGACTGGAGTTGTGTTGAACGTGGAAGGGAGGTCCCGCGGGCCTGAGACCTGGGAGGGGCAGGGCTTGGCTCCCCTGTGCCCAGCCTCCACTCTGCTCTGCTGTGGCTCAGTGAGGGGCCACCCAGTCACAGACTGGCTCCCTGCCCTGACTCTGGCCTGCCCCTGCCCCCCACCCACCCCTGGACCCTGGGGCCTGACTCTGGCCTGCCCCTGCCCCCCACCCACCCCTGGACCCTGGGGCCTGACTCTGGCCTGCCCCTCCCCCCCACCCACCCCAGAACCCAGGGCCCTGACTCTGGCCTGCTCTTGGAGAACTCTGGGATTAACAGTCAGGTCAGGGAGGGAGGGAGGGAGGAGGGAAGGAGTCTGGGGCCAGGCATGAGTCGGGCCTCTGGGCGTCTGGAAGCTCACACCCTACAATCCAGGGAAATTCCAGAGAGCAATCAGGGGAGAGGACGGGTGCAGGTAGGGCCTGATTATGGGGTGGGGTGTGGAGCGGGCCTGTGGGAGGGCAGGGCCACCTTGGGGAGGTGAGGCAGGACAGCTACCTAAAAATGGAGCCGATTTTCATATAAATAGAACACTTCTGGGTCTGTTTCTTTTTTAGAGTTAGGACTTATTTCAGCACTCTATCCTCCGCAAACGTCCTGGCAGCCCCTGGTGGTTTCAGCCTGGTGACACGGGCAGCTGGTTGGCTCAGGTCACCGTGCCCTGAATCTGGGTCCCCGCACCAAGGAACGATTCAGTCTTCCATTCGCCGGCCCTGCCAGATGCCTGCTGTGCGCCTGGATGGGGTCTCAGGGAAGAACCCGGCTCTGTCCCTGCCGTCCAGGGTGGACCCGGGAAACAGCCCTCAGCCGCACAGACTGTGGAAGGGCACGTGTTACCTCGGTCTGTGTGAATCAGCAAAGGCTTCCCGGGATCCATTCTAAGCAGAGTTTTGAAGGATGCACACTTTCGTAGATTCTCCTTTTTTCTTTCTTTCTTCTTAACAAGCGGTAAACAACTGTGGCAAATATCAGACCAGTGACAGAGAGACAGACGTGGACCCTGGCCTGAGGATTCTGGTAGGAGAGTCACGTGAACGGTGACAAGGGGGCACATCACGATAGACAGGAGAGGAGTCAAAGGCAACACAAGGGAGCCGTCGGCCCCACAGCTGGCTCGTCCTGGGGTTTGGCTGGGGCAGGGGGCAGTGCGTGTGGCCGGGGGGGGGGCAACAGGTGCACGGAGGGGCTTAGGCCGCCGCTTGAGCCTCAAGCGGAGATGATGACTCCAGTTGTGTCTGCCTGGCAGGGGTGACAGCGACGAGGGCACACGGGAAGGGCCTTCAGTTGACCAGCAGGGCTCCCGGGACCAGGGCTCAGGACAGTGTGGGGGCCCCGCGGGGAAAGGGCTGGTGCAGCTCCAGGTGTGCGAGTGGGGGCCCAGTCCCACTCTTGCCCCCTCAGGGGTGTCTCCGTGGGGCTGAGAAGGGCTGTTCCCTGGTGGGTGGAGGGGGGGGGTCCGGGGACAGGTCTGGCCCCTTTCTGCTCCTTGGATTTTTTTCTCTTTTCTGAACGGGGCCCCTTTGGGCAAAGCCAGCCCGTCTGTGACAACTGTCCCCAATGGCCAGGGCTTGGCCTATCTGACCCTGAGGTGAGGGGCAGGGGCAGAGCAGCATTCAGGAGCCTTCCAGAGGGCAGAGGCTGAGATCACCCTGACCGAGGACGGAGCCCCACCGGCCCCCTCAGCAGCTCGGCAGGCCCCAGGCTCAGGCCCGAGGCCGAGGCCGGGCAAAGCTGGGGCGTCTCGTCTGCTCACAAGCATCGGTGGTCTTGACCGAGGCCGGTGCTGACTCTGACAGCTGACTCTGGCTCTAACAAGACTGGCCCTGCGAGAGGCCCGTTACCTGCCAGTGGTTGGCATTCAAAATAGAATCTCGAGTTGCAGCAAAGCCTTTAATTCGATGTGTCCCAACAGCGGGTCGGTGTGTGGATGACTATGATCCGGTCGGTCCCGGGCTGTAATCACGGAGTCAGAATGAAAAATTACAGGCATTGTGTGGGCTTGTTTTAAATATAACGTAATCCACACCGTCCTCTCTCTTATTTGCTAGATTTGAAGTGGAGTCTTTGGCAATTGGCACAGGTTTTGCCTGACGTGTAGCGGATAAAAATGGCCCTTGCTCCGTGAACAGGGCACAAGGAAGGCCTCCCCAGACCCCGAGTGTTCCCTACTGCGCGTGGCCCGTGCGGCCGTGGGCTCAGACTCGGGCCCTGCGTCCGCCCAGCCGTGGGAGAGTCCCGGCAGGTAACAGATGCGTGGGCTCAGCTCTGTCGCGACGAGGAGGCCGCGCATCCTGGGGCGACCCCAGGGCCGCCACAGACACGCATGCCCTCTCCCTCCCCAAGCCTCAGCTGACCCGCTCAAAGCAAGCGGTAGACGCACCGCCTTTCGAATCAATGTTTCCTAACGGTGTTTTCCCCGGTGTCTTTGTGTGTGGTGAGGTGGGCACGGGTCGGTTCAGCCTTTCTGGAAAGAAAAAGTAGAATTGCACACGTATTCCTTCGGGGAGGAATCCGACCCGAGGGAAATAAATCAGGGACCAAGATTTGTGGTCAAAATAGGTTCACCGCGGTGTGTTTCGACGCTCTTGAAAGGCTGAGAAGAGAAACAGACGCTTCCCCGGGCGACAGCAGGAGTTTACAGCGTGCTCACCCTGCAGCCCCTCGAGGTCATGGCACACGTCTCGCTGGGGGGCAGAAGCCTACGACAGAAAGTGAAACACAGAAGCGCGCACGCTGTCCGACCCCAGCGATGGCACGGCACGGCCGCAGGAGGGAAGGGCGCGGCGAGTCTGTGGGATCGAATTTCGTTGGGGATGTTTTCTCCATTTTCCGAATGTTTTCTATCTGGTGTAATAACAACCGTAAAACAGCTGAGTGTTGAAAAACGTCAAATACGATGAGTAGGGAGGGGGGACCTGCCGTCCGGGCTCCCGTCCGGCTTTCGCCGGCCGTCCTCGGGGTCCGCGAGGTGACCGCGGAGACCGGGGCTCCCCCTGCCTCAGTGGCGGGCAGCGACGGGTCCCACGCCTGGAGTCAGCGATCCGCCAACCGCGGGGCTTCCCCAGACGTGTCTGCCTGAGTAGATTAGTGGCCTTCTAAAATCTTCCCAGGCGCCCCAGAAACGTCAAAGCCGTGGGAAGCAGGGCAGCCGCCGGCCCAGCTCATCCCTGCTGCGCCACGGAGCGCCCGTGGCCCCCCACCCACCTGGGGCCCAGTGGGCTTTCTGCCGGAGACGTGAGCTCTCCCTGCCATTTAGGCGGGGGGCCCCGTTGCTGCCCACACATCTGGGCTTTGGGGACCCCCTCCTGGCTCTGCTGGACCACCCATCCCCAGCTGCCAGGACACGCGGGCCCACCTGGCGAGCTGTCACGAGGGTAGGGAGCCTCTGGGAGGGTCGCTCCCTGCCGCCTCTCGGTAGGTCAGCCCAGACGAGGCCACCTGCAGAGACGAGGGGTGGGGCTGCAGAGGCCGGTGGCCAGTGTCCGGGTCTAGCTGGCAGCTTGCCTGGGACTTCCGTGAACCAGACCCGTGCCTGCCCAGTCAGCCGCTGAAGACGGACAGGATTCAGAAGCTGAAAGGCTGAGACGGACAGACAGACAGGCCTCAGAGGGAGGTGGAGCGGGAAGGACGGACGCAGAGGCTGTGACGTGGAAGACGCCCCCGGCCAAGCGCGCTCACCCTGGGGCAGACGTCTGCGGTGCCCACGACGCGCCCCTCCAAAATCAGCACACGCTGAGGAGGTGATGGCACCTCGTGCCGTCCAGACGGCGGGAAAACCATAAAATCCGCAAACACGTTGCCAGGGGCCTGTCAGCACAGCCTCGTAGGGAAGAAATCGGGCAATGCGTGTTGCCAGGGCTACTAAAACGTTTATCCCGCCTTCCGCGGTAATCCCACCGCCGGGAACGTGTGGGAAGCACGTAATTCAACCGAAAAATGGCAGACTTGTCCGTAGGAGCTGACGAGTGCAGGGACAACCCTCGTGTCCGACGTGCTCCAGTGTGGCCGCCGTGAGCGTTTTTAGAGATAGGGAGTATGAAGGCTATCTGACAACGTTTAAGGATCCTTAGAATACGTGCAAACAAGCAGAAAATAAAACTACCTACACGTGAAAATTAATAATTACGTAAAGCAGCCGCCGGGACGTTGGGGCGGCCCCGCCTCTGCTGGTGAACGTGGTCTGTGCCTCCCCGCTGGCCACACAGACACTCCTGTCTTCCTCGGGGCCCTGCCCTGCTGTGCCCTGTCTGGGGCTCTCTAACTGCGAAGCCGCAGACCTCAGGCTGGTGGGGACACAGTCCCGGCCGAGCCCGCCCACCCGGCCAGCTCACCCTGGTGGCCCCACAGGGTCTGGGTGATGCCCACTAAGTCATTCCAAGCTCACACCTCGAGGCACCAAACCAGAACAGGTACGGGGGGGCTGGGTGTCGGGTTAAGAAAAGGGACGAATGGGGGCGCCTGGGTGGCTCAGTCGGTTGGGCGTCCGACTTCGGCTCAGGTCACTATCTCGCGGACACGTGAGTTCGAGCCCCGCGTTGGGCTCTGTGCTGACAGCTCAGAGCCTGGAGCCTGCTTCAGATTCTGTGTCTCCCTCTCTCTCTGGCCCTCCTCTGTTCATGGTCTGTCTCTCTCTGTCTCAAAAATAAACATTAAAAAAAAAAAATTAAAAAAAAAAAAAAAGAAAAGGGATGAATGAAATGGCTTTGAAGGCTCTTGCTGTTTGCAGGCGAAGCCATCTGGGTAAGCCCGCGCAAGTCCGGACTCCCAGCTACAGCGTCACAGGGCGACGGCGCTTTGTCACGGACTGAGCCCTCCTGGCCTACCCGGCAGCAGGCACAGACCTGAGCCCGAATCGCCCGGCGCTCCTGGCGACCAGCACGGCCCACGGCACTGCGTAGGGACTCCGTACATGCTGGGGAGCGGGAGGGGACGGGAAGGACCGCGCGGTGCGTGGATGAACACGTCCCTCGGACAAGTGTGTCCTTATTCAGAGCCCGTCTGCCTCCAGATGCCCTTTGCCGGTGTTCCCACGAGGCTGCGCCCCCCAGCCGGCCCGGCCTGTGCCTGCCGCACGGGGGCCAGGAACGCTGGGTGACGTGCCTGTGTCCACACCAACCTAACCTCGTTCGTTTGGTCCACGCGTGCTCACCGGACAAAGAGAGGCTTTAGGACGGTCCCTGCCCTTGATGGGTTTCCAGTTGCCCGGGAGGCACAGGGGCAGGTCAACGAGGCAGCGTCCCAGGGGGAGCCACACGGGTGCTGTGGGGGGAGGTGCAGCGGGGGCATGGGAACACCCAGCAGGTGGGCTCGGGGGTGCGGGGAGGCCTGGGCAGGGCCTCGGGACAGGTTGCACGCCACCCGGCAGAAGGAGCGTCCGAGCGTCTGCTCAGGGTCCACCTGGGCCCCCCCTGGCCGCCCACGGAGGAGCCAGCGACCCCGCGCAGACCCACGGGGATTCAGGGGCAGCCTCAGTCTGAGTCCCAACAGTGGAGGGTCCTGAAGTCCCTCCTGACCATTCGTTCACTCGTTCATCCGTCCTTAGGGCGAACACGGTGCTGGCCTGCTCTGCACCAGGGGGCGGGAAGTCGTGACCCGCAAGCCGAGGTCCTTGTTCTTCCCGTGGGGCGCGCAAACTCCAGTGCGGGCTGTGTAAGTGCCGTGCACAGATCCTAAGGGCTGGGGTTGGGAGCGACGGAGGTGGGGGAGGGGGCATTTAATTGGTAAAATCAGCACGTGATCGAGCGCCTGAAGGATACCAAGGGGCAGATCCTTACCAAATCCGGGGCAGAGCGCTCAGGCAGCAGCCGTGGAAAGTGCACAGGCCCTGAGGATTAGCCGAGGCCAGCGAGGTGGGAAAGGGTGGAGGGAGCCGGGACACGGGGCAAAGGCGGTGGGGAGCCCCCCGGGTCGTGGTGCTGACTCCTGGGGGGCTCCGGCTCAGGCTCAGGGTTCCCGCATCTCCGCCAGGCTCCTGCCACGAGCACAAGGCCCCAGGGCTGGATCCAACAGGCTTGCCCGTGTGGGGGCCCACGCCATGCCCCACCCACAGTGCCCGCTGGGTCGGACGAGGACGGGGGACAGGCCACACGACGCCGGCCCCCGTGGCCCTGTCTCCCTCCGCGGCGGCTCTGGGGAGCACGGGCTGGACAGGAGTGAGCACCAGCAGGGTGTGATGGGAGCACGGCGCTCAGCCCGCGGCCAGGCTGCGCGCCGTGTCGGAGGCGCAGAAGCACCACAAGGGTGTGAGGACGTGGGAAGGGAAGGGTGAAACGTTTCAGAAACGCACCCGTGGCTGCACTTTGCAGACGGGCCAGCAGAGAGGAAGGGGACGGTGGGGGACGGTAAACTGCACTAGTGGGGCCTGGGGCTGGCCGGGGACGGTCCCGAATCCCGGTTTTCCAAGGTGAATGTGGCCGGGGCCCAAGCCTCAATGCCAGGACCTTCCCCTGAAGTATCCGGGGGTGTCCTGACGTCCAAAGAACCCGGTCTAGGGGTAGAGGAGGGGGAAGGGTCCTGCGGCAAGGCCTCGCCGGGGGGGAGGACGGCGGGCTCTCCCAAGTGGTCACCCCAAGGCAAGACAGCTGGGGTTTCTATTAACAGCTGCCACCTCGGGCCTGTTGCTTCTCGGCTAAGGTCGGGCCTCCGCCGCCCTGCGGGGATGGCCTGACCTCTGCTGTCCACTGCCTGTCATGGCATGGATGCTAAGCCGGGCGCGGACGGACTCGGAGGGGCTCTGTAGCGGGAGGAGGCCTCGGATAGCGCTTTCCTCCAACGGGTTTGACGTGACTCCCAGTGTGAGCATGTCCCACACGGTCACAGCACACAGCACCTCCACAGGCACTTCTCACCTTTACGGCGTGTGAACGCTCGGGCAGATTCCGCACTTTTCTGTGTTCGCTTCGTTAATGAGAAGAACGCAGGTTGCCATCCACAGAATTGACGTCACAGTCCCAGATTTTCTTCTGGAGTTTAGTGTGCTGAATGCCCACCCTCGCTTCCCAAGCTCCGGCCACAGATCCCAAACACGCAGTGAACCCCGAATGAGAAACAGGAAGAGGGTGGGGGTGCCTGGGGGGCTCAGTCGGTTAAGTGTCCGACTCTCGATTTCCACTCAGGTCATGATCTCACGGTTCGTGAGTTCGAGCCCCGCGTCCGGCTCTGTGCTGATGGCTCACAGCCTGGAGGCTGCTTGGGATTCTGGGTCTCCCTCTCCCTCTGTTCCTCCCCTGCTCACACTCTGTCTCTCAAAAAATGAATAAATGTTAAAAAAAAAAAAAAGAAGGCATTGGAATAACACTTTTAATGTACAGAGAGAGAAAGAAAGTAAGGATTCTCTGTCCAGGAAAAAACATATTTCAAACACGAGGACAAACTCACAGCTTTACTGGACACACAACACCGGGAAACCTGCACTGACAAAGGGCTTCGGGCAGGAGGGAGGAAGGCGCGAGGGGACCGAGACCCTCTGCACCCACGCGAAGGGACGGGCCTCCCGCGTCCCTGACGGTGCGAGGGAATAGGACCTTCAGAAGTTGTTATTGACATTTCTAGAAAACATCATCGAATACGCCAGCCACGAACGCGGGGTCTGCGACGTGGGGGACACACAGGAGGACGGCAGCGGAGGCGGGGGACGGGGGCGAACCCTCCAAGGCTCCCGTGCTGCACGCCACGCACATAGCATCCACGTGTGGGCACAGCGTGGTCCGAAACGGGCTCTGTGAACCCTGACGAAACCCGTAACGGGAAAGAGAAAGAGTAAATCAGCCAACCCCGTCAATAATCACAGAAAATAGAAGCTGCCTACACATCCCGAGTTAAAGGCTGAAACGATTACGTCAGGAGAAAAAACCAAGATCCGGCTACATGATACAGCATGTCCTCCATACACGGGAAGACGGGCATTTCCTACCCGTAAAGGGCCAATTTATCAACAAGACATGATGACGCTTCTGTACCTAATAACACCTTCAAAGGTATAATGAGCTGTTTACAGAGTCTCCTGGGAATGAGAGTGTCTGGAGAATTCCACAGAAGTGTTGCTCCTGTCTCTCCTCCTCCTCTGGTTTTAGTCTCGTGCACAGTGCTCCCTGCAAATTCACCTTAGGGACACCACGCTCACACTCACCTCCACTTGGCTATGACAAGAAACCGTCCCAGGAGGCAGGAAGCAGTGGTTGTAAGGATGTCTGCTCCCGGCCAAACTGCCTTCGGCCGCTGTGGACTTCAGCCTTTCCATCTGTACCACGAAGATCGACTGTGATGGGGGGAAAATGGGGGTGGGGTGGGTTTAAACAGTGAAGTCTTTCTCTGGGCCACAGCATGCGGAAGCCCCTAGAAGCTGGGTCACGGATCCAGGGCAGGATGCCCAGAGCACAGACCAGATGCCTCACTGGTTCTTCCCATGGCTTGTGTGATGGGGGGGGGAAAGAGGGTCCCGTTAAGGGCATTCTTTCGAGCCTTTTCCACACAGCTGACCGCGGTTACGCACATGCTGGAGTCCCTGAGCTGCCCTCAGCTTACGTTTAAACGGATGGATTACGAGGATGGTGACAGGTGCTGACTCGTACTTGCTTAGTTTTCCAAACTAACCTGGTCGGCGAGAACCACAGACAGCTACCTAGCTCGATCAACCCAAGGGATTAGTAGACGGAGCCATTGACGGCGGGCGTTCTTGGCAGGGGCGGAGGGACAGCATTGCTCTCTGCTTCTTGTGCACCTGCTGGGCTCAGCCTCACATCCACGTCGCAGGTACAGAAGCTCCCACGGTGTGTGGTGGGGGGAGGGCACACAGACACGGTACACAGAAGGTGCTTCAAACATTATGACCGATAGAAACTTCTTTAACATACAGGGCATTTTATTTACTCTTTTTAAGTTTAATTAGTTTTGAGAGAGAGAGAGAGAGTGTGTGTGTGTGTGTGTGTGTGTGTGAGCGGGAGACAGGCAGAAAGGGAGACAGAGAGAATCCCAAGCAGCACAGAGCCCTACGTAGGGCTCGAACTCACGAACCGTGAGATCATGACCTGAGCTGAGATCAAGAGTCAGACGCTTCACCGACGGAGCCACCCTGGTGCCCCAACACACGGGGTCATTTTAAACCTGTGGACTCGCAGATGTAAAGCAGAGTACGTGACAAATACCTTGTGATATCCTTTTCCTTCATAACTCGTGTCTTTTGTTGGATGCCATCTTGCTCTGTGTATGCCTCTCTGGGTTTCAGCTTTGAAGCACGGATAAGTGAAATTGGGAAGGACAAACTTACACAAAACCCCTTTTTTTATGGCATGATCATAACAAAGAGAAGGAAGCTCCCAGAATCCCGTATCCTTTCAAGAGAACCAATCATCTGGAAATCAAGTCTTTGGCGTTTCCAGTAATCTTCCAAGCCGTCTTCCCCGTGCTACTACGAAGGGGTACGGAAGCGATGGATGCAGAAAGGTCTAGAAGGATATGCACCAGGCTGCTGACATCAATGATTTCCAGAGGATGTAATGGAAAGGAATGATGACAAATTATTAAATTTTTCTTTACACATCATTGAATTATCTTCATTTGTTACACGTAACACATATCACCTTTGTAATAAAAATGTCAGTAAGGAACATTGTTAAAGAAAAGCAACTACTTTGTTCATTAAAAAAACCCCGCTGATTTCTGGGGCACCCGGGTGGCTAGGTCGGTTAAGCATCCGACTTCAGCTCAGGTCATGATCTCATGGTTCACGAGTTCGAGCCCCGCGTTGGGCTCCGTGCCGACAGCTCAGGGCCTGGAGCTTACTTTGGATTCTTTGTCTCCCTCTCTGTCTGCTCCTCCCCCACTCATGCTCTCTCTGTCTCTGTCTCTCTCTCAAAAATAAGTAAACATTAAAAAATGTTTAAAAACCCCATTGATTTCTGGGCGACTGGGTAGCTCAGTTGGCTAAGCGTCTAACTTGGGTCATGATGTCGCAGTTTGTGAGTTCGAACCCTGTGTCGGGCTCTGTGCTGACAACTCGGAGCCTGGAGCCTGCTTCCGATTCTGTGTCTCCCTCTCTCTGCCCCTCCCCTGCTCACACTCTGTCTCCCGCTGTCTCTCAAAAATAAACAAACAGTAAAAAAATTTTTTAAACAAAAAAATTTAAAAAAATAAACATAAAAACCACTGATTGGGGCGCCTGCATGGCTCAGTCAGTTGAGTGCCCAACTCTTGATTTCGGCTCAGGTCATGATCTTGCGGTTCGTGAATTCGAGCCCTGCATCGGGCTCTGCGCTGATCCCTGCACGGAGCCTGCTTGGGATTCTTTCTCTGCCCCCCCCCCCCCACTAGTACACTATCTCTCTCTCTCTCAAAATGAGTATTAAAATAAATTAATTAACGAATTAAAAAAAACACCGATTAAGAGAGTGTTTGTATATAATGCACATGGTCTGTCATGCTAAAAAGAATTAGTAAGCTCACCAGAGACTAAATTCCAAAGTCTAATTGTTAGTTTACAGCATCAGTTTTATGAGTCAGAAGCTTTAGGGTAGCCTCTGGGGTTTTACACCACCCCCCTGGCCTGAGCCCCTGAGCCCCCGAGCCCAGGGCACTGCCCCGTGATTAGATGAAGTGGTGTGGGTCATGACTTAGCACAGTGCCTGGCAATGGCCAGTGCCCGACCCCACCGCGAGGCCCTGCAGAATCAAGGTCACCTACACCTGCTAGATGGGACTGCCCACCCACCTTCCCTCCAGGGATAAATGTCACAGGAGTCACTGACAGCAGGCAGGTAAGGTGTCCTCAAAATCAACATCTCCCTCTCTCGGAGCACCTGTCCTGACATGTGACAGAGGCCACTGCCTCTAACCCTCTCCAGCAGCAAATCCTTCTACCAAGTGGGGTGCTTCCCCCAACGGACCACGCTCTAGCCTTCTAAGCTGCTAGAATCTTCAGAATTTTCAACCTTGATACCGTTGGTATTTGGGGCCGAGTGGTTCTCTATTGTCGGGGGTGGGGCGGGGTCCTGCACATTGTGGCACGTTTATTGGCATCCCTGGGCTCCACCCGCTAGATTCCAGAAGCGTCCAACCCGCACAGTTGTGACAAAAATATCTCCAGACACTGCCAAGTGTCCCCTGCGGGGCCAGAGTGCCCCCAGTGGAGAACCACTGTTACCGGTTCAGGTGGCCTTGGCCCTCCCATGAGGACCTGGGACTAGGATGACAGGCTGATAGCCACACCCCCCGCCCCCGCCTCCCCCGCCAAAAACAAAACCAAAAACCCAGGACATGAACCTTGGAGACCTTCCCAGGAGCAGTAGTAGCCTGTGAAAGCCAAGATTTGTCTACCATTTTAGTGCAAACTTTCTCCCTTTTGGGTGGCCACCAGGAGGCTCTGGGCAAGGGAAAATTGTGGCAGGTCCCTGTGGGGCTGAGAGAGGGGAAGGGGTGTTCAGCCAGCTGGTACTCGCGAATCCATTCACGGGGCATAAAAGGAGCGGGACAGACTGGCAGGTGACAGTCACTCAGTCCCGTGGCTTTAATGCCACCCATGCACCCACGAGCTCTCAATTTGTACTTCCAACCCTCACCCGTCACGGTAGCCAGCCTCCTGCACCCCGCCGCCCCTCTGCGTCTGCGGGTATTCTGCAGGCATCTCAGACTCAACATGCCACACCTCAACTGGGTTTCCCCCCCAGACCTGTCTTCCCTAGTGACCCTCATCCCAGGAACTGGCACCACCGCGCACCGGACCGCTCGAGTCATTCTTGGTTCTCTTGTTCCTCTCCCTCACCTTCCACGTCCATCAGTCATGTCAGCCCTGCCTCCAAAACACGTCCCTATCGGCCGTGTCTCCTCTAGCTCCCCCTCGGCCGGCGCCGCGGCTCTGCCTCTGACCCTCTGCGAGCCGCCTCCCGAGGCTGCGCGGGGCCGGTGGGCGGGGCCTGCGAGGAACCGGAGGAGGGGCCTGCGCGGAGCCAGGGGGCGGGGCCCGCGGGAGCCAGAGGAGGGGCCTGTGAGGGGCCGGGGGGCGGGGCCTGCGAAGGGCCGGGGGGCGGGGTCGCAGCCGGAGCTGGAGAGCGGGGCCTGCACGGGTCCGACCCCGCCCCGCATCCCACACTGCCCCGCGACCGGAAGAGGGGCCGCCGCTTCCGGAACCTGCGGGCAGATTGCTCGTGGGGCCGGTGGCAGCGGGGCGGCTTTGCTCGCGATGGCCGCGGCCGTCGCTATGGAGACAGGTAAGTAGCGCTCGGGACCCTAGCAAACACAGGTGCCCCGGGCCAGACATCTCTTCCCGCTTCCCCGGGGACTCCTTTGCGGCGCAGCTCCGGCGGGGCTCCTGTCCGCGGCTCCTTCCTTCTCACCTCTGCCGTTCGGACGCCGACCCCATCGGCCTCCCGGCGAGGCCCCAGTGGCAGGACGTGCTCCCGAACCGTCCCTTCCGCCGCTGGTTTTCCGCGTCCCCGATGAGCGTGCTTAAGTGTGAGATGTCGCCCGACTGTGAGCCTTTCTGCCCCTGACATTTCTCGAACCGGCGCACGTCCCGTCGGCCCGTTTGCAGCTTGCATTCTGGACTTTCCCCGGGGTACTTAGCGGGGCTCTGAGGCGCGGTTATTACGACCTTCTCCCGCTGATCAGTCTGGAAATCTCGGGTCGTGGCTCCCGGGTGGTGGGTGTCCTGCCCCGTGGGTGCGCCTTTTGCTCTTGTCTTTAGAGGAGCGCCTCACTTGATCTTGTTGAGCAGAGCGCTCTCTGCTTCCCCCGGACTAGTGGAGAAGGGCCACCTTCCCCCACGCCCAGTTTAGGAAAACCACGCCGTGCCCTTACTTTTGCAGAAATACGTTCTCAGCGGCAGTCACGTCTTTTTCTACAAGTCAGTGTTCTAGATGGTGACCTTTATTTTGGGTGACTTTTGCTGTATTCCGTCCTAGATGATGCTGGAAATCGACTTCGGTTTCAGTTGGAGTTGGAATTCGTGCAGTGTTTAGCCAACCCCAATTACCTTAATTGTAAGTTGTTGGGCGCCTGATGGAATTGAGTACCTGTTAACATCTCTGACAAGAAGAATTGCAGTTCGTAATAATGTCTACTTTTATGTATGCTCAGTTCAGTGGGATCACTGCTACACTTAAACGGGTGCGCGCGCGTGCGTGCGTGCGTGCGTGTGTGTGTGTGTGTGTGTGTGTCTGAACGGACTGGGACTTATGTTCTGAATTCAGTGTGTGGTGGTGGTGGGGATTTACATACGTAGATTCTGTATGCTAGGGGTCATCGATCGGTATTTCCAGGATTGGTTTGCTCTACAGATATATTTTTTGTTTTTATGCCTTTCAGTTCTTGCCCAAAGAGGTTACTTCAAAGACAAAGCTTTTGTTAATTATCTTAAGTACTTGCTTTACTGGAAAGAACCAGAATATGCCAAGTATCTAAAGTAAGTTTAATTTTTACAGTCCTAAATATGTATGTAGTGTATTTATTCCAAGATACTGACATTTAACAGACTTTGTAGTTTCACATTGGAAAAAATGTATTTTGAACCCCTCTACGTCTTTAGTTTCTCCGCCTCATCTCTAAGTTGGGTTACTGTGCAATCTCACTGCTCATCCCTGCCTCTCTTACCCTCATCCTGTGTCCTCCCGCCTCCAAGCCAAAGGAAGCAAAATAATTTTCTACACAGAAGCCATCTTGCTCTTTCAAAAATGTTACGACAGGACACTTTGCTGCTTAGAGCCTGTCAGTGCCCTCCCATCCCATGCAGAACAGAGTCCCTTCTCTTTACCTGGGCTCAGGCTCTGTGTGCCCTAGCTCTGTCTTGTCTGACTGTACTTGTACTGCTCACCCCATCTCTCTGCGTTTCCGACCCTGATGAACCCACAGTCTTTAAATGCAATGGCATAGTCGTCGGCTGAAAACTGAAGAACATAGGGCACTTATCAGCAAGATTTTCTGGAGGGGGTGACCTTATCTGATTCTTATTACGGTCACATCTCAGATTTTGTGGGTTTGTTCCAGACCATTGCAAGAAGGTGAACCCTGCAGTAAAGCAAGCCAAATGAATTTTTCGGTTTCCCAGTGTATAAAGCTTATGTTCACACAATACTGCAGGCTATTAAATGTGCAATAGTGTTTAAAAAAAAAAGGTAGATATTTTAATTAAAAAATATATTGTTAAAAAATGCTGACCATCATCTAAGCTTTTAGGAAGTCGTGATCACAGATCACCATAACAAATATAATAATAATGAAAAGTTTAAAATGTGAGAATTATTAAAATGCGACACGGGGACATGAGGTAAGCAAATGCTGTTGGAAAAATGGTGCGGGCAGACTTGCTTGATGAAGGGTTGCCACAAACCTTTAGTTTGTAAAAGAAAAAAAAGGCAGTATGTCTGTAGCTATTGTCTTTCTTTAGAGCTCATATGTGCAAGAATTGTGTTCTTTAAACCTTGAACTCAGGCCTTTTCTTTGTCTAGGTAATCAGAAGGCAATGGTGAAACTTGTCTTTTTTTTTTTCCCTTGTCTTTTTCTTTAAAAAGAATTTTTTTTTTTAATATTTGTTTTGAGAGACAGGGCGAGAGCATGAGTGGGGGAGGGGTGGAGAGAGAGAGAGAGAGGGAGACACAGAATCTGAAGCAGGCTCCAGACTCTGAGCCGTCAGCACGGAGCCCGATGCTGGGCTCGAACCCACGAACCGCGAGGTCATGACCTGAGCCGAAGTCAGATGCTTAACCAACTGAGCCACCCAGGCGCCCTTCTTGTCTTTTTCTTTTTTAAACCAAACACATTTGAGAGGGAAATGACTCAAACTTGTACTTTATCCAATTCACTTTTTTGATCTGTGTCTAATAACTGGTTTTTGAAGCCCGCATCTCTCTGCCTGCAGGACCCCTTTGCTCCCTTACTGGTCCTTTTTAAACAGCCACTTACTTATTTTTATTTTTATTTTTTTTTTAAATTTTTTTCAATGTTTATTTATTTTTGGGACAGAGAGAGACAGAGCATGAACGGGGGAGGGGCAGAGAGAGAGGGAGACACAGAATCGGAAACAGTCTCCAGGCTCCGAGCCATCAGCCCAGAGCCTGACGCGGGGCTCGAACTCACGGACTGCGAGATCGTGACCTGGCTGAAGTCGGACACTTAACCGACTGCGCCACCCAGGCACCCCAACAGCCACTTATTTAATAATCACAGTGAAGACTTTATTAGGTGGTGTGTGTACGTAGACTTGGAGACTCCGTGTGGACACAGGGCCACAGGCACGGGGAGTTCTGTGTCCCCCCAGTGTTGGTGGGATGGCCAGCTGCGCTCTGGAGGGCTCCAGGGAGGGCCTGTTGCTCTGTTTAGGGACAGCCGGTTCCCTTGCTAGCTGCGTGACGGGAAGTGTTTCCTTTTATTGGGCTATGATACCCCCGTGTGCAGCTTCAACCCAGATCTCCAGTTTTGCCCCTGAGTCAATCCGGAACCGTCTGTGACCCCTTGAGGCAACGGCCCTTCAGATGTTTGCATTCAAGAGAGGTTGCAGGCTAACCGCTGTGGGCGTGTGTCATCAGTCGCAGGAGGCTTTTGTTTAAGAGTTGCTGACCTTAAAGGTCGGAGAGTTTCGTATAATAATCCAGACTTGTAGTTACTCCCTAAATCTGGAGGGTCTGCTCACTGCGGGGCTTCCCCCTTCCATGTTGGGGCTGGCTCACCTGAGGGGCGGCCGCCGCGTGCAGACCCTGGCACCGCTCGTCCTGCTTCCCTGGTAGCCGGTACCCGCCCCTGCGACGTAGCCCTTACCCGTGCTTTCTCAGCCGCTGTCAGCCGTTTCTCACGCGCCCTCCCTGGGGTATTTTGCAACCGTGCCCTCCGCTGTTCTGCCAGGAACTAGACACAGGCCTTCGGGTTCAGTCAGGGTCCGGTGGACCAGCCACACTTCTTCAGGTGGACGTTACGCTCCAGTAAGTGTAACTTGAGTTCCTGTTACTTTTTCATGGGGGGGGGGGGGGGGCAGGGATTCACATCGCCGACTCGCCGAGAGCTTTATGCCAACTCCAACTCCTCTGTTCTTGTTTTCATCAGTGCTGTTAACTGAGTTCTCCGTTTATGCCTCATTTACTTTTCCGAAATCTAAAGGGGCAACTTTCCTTTGGTACCTCTTACTTCCTCTTGTCAGTTAAGGCCAGAGTTGTAGCCTGTGAAAATACTTACTCTGAGCGTTGTCTTTACAAGTTTGAGAGATGATCACTGTGTGTCCGAGTTCCGTTTACTGACCGAATGCCACCTGAGACCACTCTCTTGGTTGTCACGGTGGTTTAGGTTACAGGTGAGGAAGCTAAAGCTGCCCGAGGTTGAGAACCTGGTCCAAGGCCAGCCAGCTGGTGAGTGGCGGGGCTGGTATTCAAACCCAGGTCTCTCCCCGTCCCGATGCCCTTCAGACCCAGGTCGTTCCCCGTCCCGATGCCCTTCACACCCAGGTCTTTCCCCGTCCCGATGCCCTTCACACCCAGGTCTTTCCCCGTCCCGGTGCCCTTCAGACCCAGGTCGTTCCCCGTCCCGATGCCCTTCACACCCAGGTCGTTCCCCGTCCCGATGCCCTTCACACCCAGGTCTTTCCCCGTCCCGATGCCCTTCACACCCAGGTCTTTCCCCGTCCCGATGCCCTTCACACCCAGGTCTTTCCCCGTCCCGATGCCCTTCACACCCAGGTCTCTCCCCGTCCCGATACCCTTCAGACCCAGGTCTCTCCCCGTCCCGATGCCCTTCACACCCAGGTCTTTCCCCGTCCCGGTGCCCTTCACACCCAGGTCTTTCCCCGTCCCGATGCCCTTCACACCCAGGTCTTTCCCCGTCCCGGTGCCCTTCACACCCAGGTCTTTCCCCGTCCCGGTGCCCTTCAGACCCAGGTCGTTCCCCGTCCCGATGCCCTTCACACCCAGGTCGTTCCCCGTCCCGATGCCCTTCACACCCAGGTCTTTCCCCGTCCCGATGCCCTTCAGACCCAGGTCTTTCCCCGTCCCGATGCCTGCATGAGAAGGAAAGAGGTTGGGTGTGAGCAAGGCATTCAGGCTCAGGCACCAACAGCTACAAGCAGCTGTGTCTTTGGAGTGCCGATAGCATACCGATGTTGTCTCAGAAGGACAGCAGTGGGGTTGCGCCCTGCTCCTCAGCGTGGTCCCCAGACCAGCAGCCCTGCTGTCACTTGGGAGCCTGTTAGAGATGCAGAACCCAGGCCCCCGCCTCAGACCTGCTGAATCAGAGTCTGCGTTCAGGGAGTGATTTACGTGCACACGAAGACGTGGGAAGCACCCCGCGGTATATACGGTTTTCATCCTTCCGTCCTGTCTATACCGCCTGCACAAGTCTGGCTCCGAGCTCTCTTACAGTTGAAGGTTTTTTAATGGATTCAGATCTCATGTCTTTTCTATTTGAAATAATTTCACTTATGAAATAGCTGCAAAAATCATAAAGAGAATTCCTATATATTCTTCACCCAGATATTTTAAATGTTAACGTTTTCTGTAACCACAGGACAGTGATCAAAATCTGAACATTAACATTAACATATTATCTAGTCTGCAGACTTCATTCTGATTTTGTCCGCTGTCTCATTAATGACCTGTGTCTGGGACGGTATCCAGTCTAAGCTCCTGTGCTATATTTTGTATTTATGCCTCCTTAAGTCTTTAATCTTGAGTTTCTTGCTCCTTCCCCCTGCACTCCCCTCCTCTGCCCCCCCCCCCCAACTGTGACCCGGAAGTGATTTTCTAAACTTCTTGGTATATATCCTGTCAGGAGTTGCAGGAAGTCAATTTGACCTGCTACTAGTGATGTTAATTTTGGCCACTTGGTTGAGGCAGGTGGTAACTGCCAGGTTTTGCCACATCAAGTTACTAGTTTTCCTTTTGTATTTAATAAGTGTCTTGCGGGGAAATGCTTCGAGACTGTGTACATACTTTGTTTCGTGTCATACTTTTACCCCCTAATTTTGGCGTCTGTTGATACCTGCCCGAAGCAGTTTTTACTTGATTTTCTAATTCTGTCACTTTCTACGTTTATCAGTTGTGGTTTAGGTATGAGGATGAATCATTCCTCTTTTCCCTATTTATTTATTCATTTAAAAGAGTCACATCAATATGGACTCCTGGATTCTTATTTTTTGGATTATAATTGTGTTTTCTTGTAACGGTTCCGGATTTGGCCACCAGGAGCCCCTTT
Organism: Felis catus; assembly: GCF_018350175.1. Lineage (NCBI taxonomy): Eukaryota > Metazoa > Chordata > Mammalia > Carnivora > Felidae > Felis > Felis catus. Next base: position 795,124 of record NC_058381.1, read on the forward strand.
GGGTTGCCTCCTGCGTCCTCGTGACTCATCCCCACGATTTTCTGGGCACTCCTCTTTCTGGCACTCCATAACATTCCCGGCTCATCTTGTACCTTCCCTGCCTTAGCCCTGGAGCCACCATCTCGCCGGGGGCCCTGGAAAATGGTGTTTCACAATCCATCATCTGAGCGTGCTTGTTGGTACTGGTGTCATTGCTGCTAGGCCCTCTCAGGACACACAGCTAAGAAGTGTGTGTGTGTGTGTGTGTGTGTGTGTGTGTGTGTGTGTGTGTGTATACGTACTTCTAATCCCTGTCTGTTTCTGTGTCTCTATATTAAAAGCCAGGAGTTCATACTGATGTTTCCAATTGCAGCTCCTTAACACGGGGTCCATCCCAGCCTCCCCCGCCATCCTTGTGTGTAACAACTTTCCTAACAGTCAGAGATCTGGGTCTCTTTATCTCAGGTGTGCTTACGTACTCAGTTGCTCAGTCTCAGAGTACCTGTGAAGCAATTCCAGAGCTGTTACGTCCCTGTGGAAAGTAGGGTACAGGGCTCGTGCGTAGGTATTTCTGAAACGGAGTCGGTTTTGAATAAAACTTGTCTTTCTCACTAGTGATGGAAAACTGGTAGTTCTCAACTATAAACAGGTAATTACTAAAATAAAAAGTGTTTATGGTCCTCACCGTGGACACCACCACAGAACTGAATGATGGCCCCCAAAGCGTGACTCTGCTTACCAGCTCCCGTGTAGTGTTGGGCGGGCTATTCAGTCTTTCTGAACTTAAGTTTTTTTCCCTTTGGAAACTTTTGCTTCATGCTGACTTTTGATGAGCGGCTTCTTTGCAGAAGCAGGAAAAACAGAACCTGTACTACCAAAGTGAACAAATGTTCTAGAAATGGTAGGCTATGACATCAGTTTTGAGCGAGAAACTGAGTTGGAGCCTGGCGCGATTGACCTAGACCGTGCCGGTCGTTAACTTGTCCACTCGCACCCAGGTACCCACAGTGTCTGCACATGCTCGAGCTGCTTCAGTACGAGCACTTCCGCAAGGAGCTGGTGAACGCTCAGTGCGCCAAGTTTATCGACGAGCAGCAGATTCTGCACTGGCAGCACTATTCCCGGAAGCGGATGCGCCTTCAGCAAGCCCTGGCGGAGCAGCAGCAGCAGAATAACGCAGCGGGAAAGTGAGAGCCGGGTCCGGGACGGGCTTCTGGGACGCGTCCATACTGCTCTCGTGCAGAGAACACAGAGACTCTCCTGGCTGCCTGCCCTGGGGCAGCGCCTAGAACTGTAGTCTACTGTTTAATGCAGCTGACTTTTTGCTAATAGATTACTTCTGTCCAACCAGAATTGTTCTCCTTTGGTTTCCCTGTGGATTTGTAAGTTATTATTAGTACTTGACCAACTGAATAAAAACAGAAACGTTAGGTGCTTTAAACCAGCTTAAGGAGTCGTGGGGAGGGGGGCAAGGGGAGGGCCACCAAAGGTCCCAAACTCTAATAAGCCTAGCTCTGTTCCTTACACGTGGTGGGGCCTGGGCAAGTCCGTCTCCCTCCTTCTTACTGTCCGTCTGAACAGCTACCCTGCCTACCCTCTGTCTACAGAATGAGGGGAATAGAGTGAATGATTCCTTTTTTTTTTTTTTTTTTTTTAATGTTTATTTATTTTTGGGAGAGAGAGAGACAGAGCATGAACGGGGCAGGGGCAGAGAGAGAGGGAGACACAGAATCGGAAGCAGGCTCCAGGCTCTGAGCCATCAGTCCAGAGCCCGACGCGGGGCTCGAACTCACGGACCGCGAGATCGTGACCTGAGCCGAAGTCAGACGCCTAACCGACTGAGCCACCCAGGCGCCCCTGTGAATGATTTCTTTAAATCAGAGCAGGAACTGCAGAAAGGTTCTTAAACTCTGCCCAAAAGGAGGACTTATCCGTATCCCCACTTGCTTTGCAAGAGGGCTTAAAGGAACAGGCGGCATGTCACTGACCCGGTGACCGGAAGGAGAAGGTTGTTGGTTAACTTTCATTGCACCCTTGGACCTTGGACTGGAATAAAGATGAGGAGCCTCAAATACTTGTGATCATCCAGCACAGCTGACGTTTCCGTGGCCGGTACTACACCCCAGGGCCACGTTACCTGCCTTGTCCGGCTCTCGTGTCACTTGCAGAACCACCCACGTCCATAGAGGAGGAGACTGAGGTTCAGACAGGTTAAGAAGCTTGTCTGCGGTGGTGATCGGCGTGACTGACTCGTGGCTGGGACTCTGGCCACCACCACTCGACGACATGGTCTCTGACCCACCTGTGCCACCTGCCTCCGCCAGAGCCAGAAAGCCTCTTGAGACAGGAGAGCAAAACTGTCCGCAGTGAGTAGGGAGGCTGCATTAGGTGCGCTGTGCTCTCCGTCACTGGCTACGGGAAGTTGTACGTTCTAAAGCCAGACAAGGTGTTTTAGGAGCCATTCTTTGTAAATTTGTGGCATTTACGGTAAAAGATCCTAACTCCTTTGGAGATTTGGAATTTGCCTTTACTGGTAGGGACTTTTAGATATTTCTGTCACCTCCAGTAATGCATCCCCAGTGCTGTTACTGTCACTCCTGAAGGCGTATTTTACCTGTATCTTAGAAATTCCCAAATATTACAGGCAAACTGAGGGTTCGTGAGCATTTTAATAGCACTGTTTAGACAAACTATTTTTTACATCGTCATTCATTTATTTATTTATTGCTAACATGAATTCAAAGCAAGTACGCAACTGCTTTTATGTCAGAGCAGATCAGGAAATCAAGACACAACTGTCATCATCAACTCTTAATCTTCGGAGAACAACATCTCCACGAGGTTGGCCTGGAGACACTCGGATTCCACCAGTTTTTGAGGCTGTAAGAGAAGAGCAGTCTAGTCTTAACCCACAGCTACAAAAATGCCATTAGGGAGGGAAGGAGTTGTTCTTCCTTGAGTTAACACAGATCTTACGATGGAGAAACCATGCTATTCAAAGACCATCATCTAGTTGTAACAAGTCTTATTAGATAGTTCTAATAACTATTTGCCTTAAGATAAATCATTAAAATACTCAGCTCCGTGGACTAAAACAAGAGACAGCAAGCCCAGCACCATCGCCTTCCCTCAACTCGTTAGTTTAGAACTCGTTAGTTTTGGCCATGGCCAAACTGGAGGAGGGGCCTTCTTTGTAGCCAGAATCCTGAAGTCAGTAGAAAACAACCATTGATGCTAGTATTTTAAGGAAATACGTTAACCAACTTTCTTGAGCAGTGCTTAGAGAATTTTAAAACAGAGTGGCTTTCACAAAGCACGAAAAAGACCTAATACTTAAGATACTGGCATTTTTAATAGTTTATTTGATTGCCCATAGGGATGGACAGCCAAGCTGTGCATTTTCATAGATCCCCACCGGGAACAAACATCAAGATCTTTTAAAACCTGAATCCAGAACAGGAGTTTTGACGGGGGCAGTTGTAGTCCCGCCACAATGACACGACAGACACTTACTGTTCCGTATTTAAGGAGTGTAGGCACCGCAGTTACTTTCAGGTTTTTTCTGAACTCGTTATTTGGATCTTTCCAACTGTTTCGAAAAAGAAAAAGTGATTATGGGTAACATTTACTTGGTTTCTCCCCATTTAATATTTGATAGATTCCTACATTTAGTCTTTCAGTAGTCACTGGTTTCTTTGTAAATGTTTGTAAAAGCTTGAGGACTAGGACTTTAATAGTGTCTGTTTGACTTGCCCGACCGCCCTAAGCATGCAGACCCTTAGTCGCCGAGGCCCTTCCGCCTAAGTGCGCGAGTCTAGCATCCGGGACAGGAGGGACTGCACACGGGCACTTACTAAGGTTTCTCTCCCACTTGGCAGTAGATGAACACACATCCTTCACTGACGTGCTTCAGCCCCTCTCGCACGACTGGCTCCGCTTTAAAACAAAAGTTGATATAAAATAATTACTCTTCGGCTCTAGAATCCGGCACCGAGGAACAGCGTCCCTCCCCCCTCCCTTCCGTCTTCGCTCAAGTCCTCAGACTGTAACTGAGGTCGACCAGAAAACCACTTGAAGGCCGAGGGCCAAATCCGAGGGCAGATGGGCCCCCGCGCCACGGGCACCCAGAACGCTGCGGGGCGTCCTCGCTGACGGCGGACGACCGGCTCCCCTGTCCCGGACACACGAGGCGCACCGGGGTCGGGACAGGTGTTCGGGGACTGGATGCGCGCGGTATCCGGGTCGAGCGGCGGGGAGGGTCGGCGAGCCCCCTCGTCTGGCTCTCGCTCGGCTCCCACGCCGCGGGCCCCGAGTCCCGGCCTCTCACCCTGCACGCAGTCGGGGCACCAGCTCTTCCCGCCGGCGTCCTTGGAGCCGGTAAAGTAGGCGAAGATGGTCTTGCCGTGGTGCTGCTCCACCGCCCGGCTGAACTCCTCGAAGCCGGACACGCTCACCACCTCGTAGCCGGCCATCGGGAGGGCGCGCCGCGCACCGCCGGCCGGGTCTCCGGGAGGCGCCGCCGCGGGACGGGGCGGGGAGCGGCCGCTTCCGGGGGCGCGGCCGGCGGGGCTCCACGGCGCTACGGGAGCCTGGGGCAGCCAGAAGGCCTCCGCGCCGCGTCCCGCCTCCGGCTGTGGCTGGCCCGTGCCCTCCGTGCTGGCTCTGCGCAGGCACCCGGGCTTCTGCCCCAGCCGCCCCGGCCCGGGCCCCATGGGCGGCGGCTGCCCACCCTGCCGCCGTGCAGCCCCGGGACCCCTAGGCGGCTCGGGAGCCCTAACGGCTCCCAGGCCGCCCTGCGCCCGTTGCTATGGCGACCGCGCGAGCGGCCGGAAGCGCGGCCTAGCCGGTCCCCCCGCCCGCTCCCCGGTAGCCGCGCCGCGCCCCAGGCCAGGTGGGCTCGGGCCGGGGCCGGGGGGACTCTGGGAAGCCGCGCCCGGACTCGTGGGCCCGGGGGACAGGAGCCCCTGAGCCGCGGCCGGCCCCGCCGCTCGCGGGCCCCGTCACCGCCGCTCCTGCGGAGCTCGGGGGGCCGGGGCCGAGCGCGTGCGTGCGTGTGTGCGGCGGCCCCGGCGGCGGGCGGCGGGCGGGGGGCCGAGCGGGGCGGCGCGGGCGGGCCTGCAGCCATGAGCGGGGCGGCGGGCCGCTGCGTGGGGCCCAGCCGGCCGGGGCGCGGGCGCGGGAGGCCGTGGGGGAAGAGGGGCGCCGCGGGGGCGCCGCGCGGCCGGGGAGCGGGGCGCCGGGCGACGACCTCGGCGTGGGACACGCGCTGCGTGAGCGCAGAGAGGCTGCGAGACTGTCGGCGGCCCCGGGGGAGGAGAGCGGAGGCCGACGCGGCCGGGGCGGCGGGGGCCAACGGGCCGGAGGCCTCGGAGACCGCCGGCGCCGCAGGCTCGGCGGAGGCCGCGGGGGACCCGGGCGCCGTGTGGGTGGACGGCGCGGTGGGGGAGCCCCAGGTGGTGGGGCCTGTCGGGTCGGTGTGGGTGACGGGCACCGGCGGGGAGGAGGACGGGGCGCCTTACCAGAGCCCCCGGGGCTGTGAGCGGAAAGGCCGCCCGGGATCCATGGGGCACGAGAGCATCCTGGAGCTGTGGCTGAAGGTGCAGGCTATGCGGGCGGCGGCGGGGTGCGGGGAGGGAAGCAGAGTGGAGCTCCACCCGGTGCCCGCGGGAGAGGGCCCGGTTGACAGGGGCGTCCCCGGCAGGGCCTCCTGGGTGGAGACGAGCCGGGGTGGTCTCACGGGGCCCTGGGTGAAGGGACAGGCTCGGGCAATGCCCCGGACCTCGGGAGTGTCCACAGGCGTTGGGCCCGGGGCGGGTTGTGAGAGGGTCCCAGGCCTGTGCGGGCGGGGACAGGCGGCTGGCCTGCTGCCTGGGGGTGTGCCTGGGATGGTGCCCTACCTGCTGGGGAGAGGACAGGCCGCGGGTGGCCCGCGCCTGTGGACAGGGAGAGGGGCTGGGGGAGTGCCCCTGGTCCGTGGGGCAGAGGGCAGTCCCTGCAGGTGCGGGGGGCTCCTGGCCCAGAGACCGTCTGTGGGGACACCCCGGGCTCATGGAGAGGGGGGCAGGCCTCGAGGGTGCTGCCTGATGCTGTGGGGGCGCCCGGCAGGGTGGAGGAGGAAGCCAGCTGTACAGGTGCCCTGGGCGCGTGGCACAACGGACAGGCCGTGGAGGGGATGGGGTCTGGGGGTGCTCCTGGCACGTGGGGCACTGGACAGCCCGTGCGGGTGCCTTGTGCTGTTGAAGAGGAAGCTAGATGTGGGGGTGACCCAGGATTCAGGGAACGGGGGCAGGCTGTGTGGGTAGAGACCGGCTCTGGAGGGGACCCGGGTTCCTGGGCAGCCGCACACGCTGCAGAGGCATGCGGTCCTGCCGAGCTGCAGGTGGGCCCTGGAGGCGCTCCAGGCCTGTGGAGTGTGGAGCAGGGCCTGGGGGTGCCCACGGCCCTGGGGAGGGAGACGGGCTGCGGGAGCATCCCTGGTGTGTGGGGGACCCAGCAGCCGGTGGGGGCAGCGGTGGCGGGACCAGGGGCCCTGGGAGGACAGGCGGGTTACGGGGCTGCCCCAGGCCTGTGGGACGGGCAGCGGGCCCTGGGGGCGCCGGAGGTGGTTGTGGGGGACACAGGCTGTGGGGGTGTTGTGAGCCTGTGGGACGGGAGGCAGGCTCTGGGGGAGCAGGAGACCCTGCTGCCCGCAGCGTTGGGGGCACCCGGGCCTGCGGGTCAAGAGGCCAGCCCCAGGGACGTGTCTTGTCTGTGCAGAAGGAGACAGGCAGAGGGGCTGCCTGGGGCCGCAGTCCTGCCCAGGCACAGGTGCGGCCCGGGGGGGTTCACGAGGGCGCCTGTGGCCGTGCCCGCCGCCGTGTGGGTGTCCGGCTCCACGTGCCAGGATGGCAGCTCTCGAGGTGGCTTGAGCCTGTGCGACGGCGTCTCTGCTGCCCTGTTACCCGTGGCTCCCGAGGGGCCGTGGTCTGCGGGGGAGACTGCAGCTTCTGCAGCTTTCCCAGGCCCGTGGGAGAGGGGGCAGGCCATCGGGGGTCCTGAAGCGCCCGGGCTTGCGGGGCAGGAGACGGGCTCTGGGGGTGTGCCGAGACCTTGGGGACGGAGACCGAGTGCAGGGGCGTCTGCCGCTGCCCCGGTGCCCGTGGCTCCCAGGACGCCCCGGCCGGTCCGGGAGGAGTCCACCCCCGGGGGTGTCGCAGGCCTGTGGGGGGAGAGAGACACGGTACAAGCACCCGTAGACGCCAGGGGTCCCTCACGGATGGGGCTGCCCCCCAGCGCCGGGATGCCTGGGCCCACGGGGGAGAGGCTGGGCCCGGGGGGCCCCTCCGGCTCGCTGGGAGGGGGGCAGGCTGCTGAGATGCCTGGGGCCGAGGGGGTGCCCATGGCGGCGGGGGCCCCCGGGCCGATGATGGCCAATGCCAGCTGTGGGGATGTCTCGGGCGTGTGGGGACAGAGACCGGTGACGGAGGGACCTGTGGATGGCCCGTGGAGGAGAAGAGCCAGCGGGCCGGTCCCTGAGGCTGCCAGGGTGCCCCTCCCTTTGGGGGTGCTCGCGGCTGTGGGGGTGCCCGCCGCGGGGCGCGTGCCTGCCGTGGTGTGGGTGACTGGGTGTGCCGGGGAAGAAGCCGCTGAGGCTGCCGCCGGCCTCCCAGTGTCCGGGACGCCGTCTGCGGAGGGAGCTGGGGCTTCGTGGGGGGAGGCGGGAGGCAGACAGGCAGTGGGGGCGCCTCTTGCCCACGGGTGTGGGACCCGGTCCTGGAGCTGTCCGCGGCCCCCAGGGGAAGAGAGCCACTGTGAGAACGTGCCTGCGGCCTCAGGGACAAGAGGCCCTGTGCCCCCGGTTGCAGGGCAGGAGACGGGCATCGGCCATTTCAGAGGTCACCTGCAGCAGAGTGGGGGGGCACAGACCGGAGGAGCGTCTGCAGTGAGGGTCCGGGGGAGCCCTTTGGGGGAGGACAGGTTGAGGGGGGCCTTCTCATAGCACGTGTAGGGAACGGGGTGGGGGGTGTCCTGGGCTCTTTGGGAGGGGACAGGCTGGGGGGAGGTTGGTCCTGGGTTGTAGACGGAGGCGCAGGCCGTAGGGGTGTCTTGGGGATCTGGGACAGATGCTTTGTGGAGGCTTCCTGGGTCTATCGGGTGACAAGTTAGGAGGTGTCCTGGAGCAGTGGGGAAGGGACAGGTTGCAGAGAGAGGGGCGTCCCAGGAATGTGTATAGGGGAACAGTGGGGTGGGTGTCACTGGACTCTGTGTACGTGTGTGTGTGTGTGTGTGTCAGTCACTCGAGGTATCCTGCAACGGGGGGCCGGGGCGGGGGGGGGGGGGGCGGTCACCTTGTGTTTCCCTAGTGCAGCCCTGAGTCCTAGGCCTTTGGCTTCTGGGGAAGGTGTCGGCCACATAGAACTCGCAGGGGCCCCGGCCCCAGCTCTGCGGGCTCCTCCGTTCTGCGGCGGCTGCCCTGGACTGTGGTGACCGTGGTGACCAAAGCCAGCGGGACTGCCTCGCTCCCGTGCCCTCCCGTCTTCGTTGTCGCTCTCGTCTCTGCAGCTGTGGGAACAGGGAATCTTGAACAGCTGCCCTTCAGTTCCTACACGTGTATCTGTCTTGAAGCAAATCCAGTCTACAGACCTTGAGTTTACTCAAAAGCTTAAATTAGGGATTTTTTTTTTTTTAAACCTGGATTTCCCAATTGATTTGCTGTAGGATTCTTTGAGAGCACAAACACACCAGTACATCTAAAATGAATCGGTTTGTGGAAAATCAGCTTAATTCAACAGACGTTGAGTTCAATTATCTGCTCTGCTCAAAACCCTGTATTGTGGGGAATCTCAGAGCAGCGGGACCGGGCCCGGCCCCCCGGGAAGCTGGCATAGCTGGAAGGCTGGGGCCTGGCCGTGAAGTAGGTCAATAACAGAGACCGGTGTGTGGTCGGCACGCCCCGAGGCAGGCGTGATCGGCGTCTGAGGAGGCGGTCCGAGACAGCGGGGTGAGCGCGGCCACGTCCCTACAAATCCTGACAAAACGCTTTCCGGGCTGTCAGCTCACGGGGTGCGTGTGGGGGGTGTGGGGTTGCAGGTCTGGGGCCCTTCCGCTACTCAGTGGCAGATCCTGGCAGGGATCTCGGTGTTCTGACCCCGAGGCCTCACCCGGAGCCGGTCGGCTCTGCCCTGCCGAGCTAGCCCAGGGAGTGAGCACGCTGCCCTTCGCCGAGTGGCTAGGGTTTGCTCACGCAGACTGTGAGCAGAAGGCTGCCTGGTTCCCGTGGCAGAACCGTTTCTGGAGTAACGCCTCACTGGTGGCCCTTGAGGTTTGGGCTCAACGGGTAGCCACTCACACGGTGTCCCCCGTTCTCTTGGAAAGGAGGATTCCAAAAGGGAAGACACTTTTGTGGAGGACCCTGGCCGGTACCTTCCCGGAGTACCCGCTGGTCAGCGCGAGGCTGCTGCGGGCCTCCTCTAGAGTACTGTCCTCTGAGGGTGGCATGGTGTCCCCTCCTTCCGGTGTTTGATCGCCCTTAGTCTGAAAGCAACCTCCTCCCGTTGCAGGCGATGACCGATGACCGATGACCGTAGGTGGGCTCTCGCCAGCGCTCCGCCCTCTGACGGAACGGGCCGGGGCAGGCCGGCTCCCCGCCGTGCTCATCTAGCCTGGCGTCCCACTGGACGGGAGGAGTGACCAGCCAGCGCCAGACCCAGGTACTTCTGTCGTCTTGTCTTCGGGTTTTTAGCGCGACGCGTTTGGAACAGAAGCTGCAAGAAAAAGACGGCCAATGCCTTTTAAACCACCTTCGAGATCTGACACTTTGAGCGGCGTGTGCTGTTCTGCCCTCCGGTGTTTGGGGAGCCGTTTCAAAGCCAGCTGCAGCCGTCAGCACACTCCACTGCTAAGTATTTTAGAGCAGTCCTGCTTACGCACTATCACACCTAAGAAAATGGACAAAGGTGATTCCGTAACATCACTTAATAACCAGTTACCCTTCGGCTTCACCTGGTCGCTACCAAAATACGTTTCCCTCCAACAGCGAACTTAGGAAAATCTTCACACAGCAAAGCCGAGTTCTACAGGGAACGCCCAAGTTCCGTTACTGTCCCACTAGTTTTCCTTGCGTGTCTGTTCTCCAGTCTGTCCTCCGCAATCCACTCACCGGCACGTCGCATGTTCTGAAATGCACAGCATGAGCTGCAGACCCGGCGCCGTGCAGAGTCGCCCTCCAGAACTGACTCTTGGAACTTACTCTCGGAATTTCCGCTTTCCCTCGATGCAAACTTTAGGTCTGAGTTGGATACCTCAGAATGTACACATCTTGTCACGTTTGCTGAGTTTAGACCAACGTGTACACAGGTGTCACTCATGCCTCTGTCAAGATAGAGATCTTTTCCATGGCTCCAGAAAGTTCTCTCACACCCCTTCCTACCCTTCACAGGCAGCCATTCTGGTTTTTTCCACCGTGGGTTAATTTTGCCCATTCTAAGTAGAACCATATCGCGCCTACTCTTTGACGTAAGGCTTCTTTCAATGGGTGTGACCCTCTCTCTGTCCTTACGTGGGTCGTGGTCTGTTGCTTTGTAACAATCCAACCTCTCGTGTGGGTTTTTACAGATGAAGCTGCCGTGGACATTCTTGTACACGTTTGTAAACATGTTTGCGTTTCTGTTGTGTAAATGCCCGGGAGTGAGATCGCTGGGTCACAAGGCAGGGGTGTGTTTAGTTTTCTAACAAACCAGCGGACCTTTCTCCTGGGCTGTGCCGCTTCCTGTCCCTACCGGCGGCGATGGGCACCCTGGCCCCTTTGCCAGCCCGGCGGTGTTTGTGTTCATTAGGGCCATTCTGGTGGGCGTGGCGTAATTGCTCCGTGTGGTTTTCACCCAGGAAAGTTACAGTGACAGTACCCAGAATTCCTGGGTGCCCTGCTCCTACTCCCGGATTCCCCACATGCTAGCACTTCTGTTATGTTTTCCCTCCCTCCCTCCCTCGGTCCTCTGTCTCTCCCTCTCTACACACGCGTGTTACAGGCACACACATACATGCACACATGCTCACACATACGCACATACACACCTACACGCACATGCACACGCATTTTCTAAACTGGCAAAGTACAAGTGGCAGCCACGATACCTTTTTACCACTAAGGACTTGGTGTGTATTTCCTGAAGACAAGGACTTCTCTTACGTAGTCATAACGTGGTGATGGAAATCAGGAAGCACACGTGAGGACAGTGTGGCCATGTGATGTTCAGGCCGTCCTGAGGTTTTGTGAGTTGGCCCAATGATGTCCTTTACAGTGAAAGGAACCAGGGTCACTGAGCTGCGGGACTCATCATGTTTGCTTAGCTCCTCGGGTCTGAACAGTTTCTGAGACTTTGTATTTCACGACATCAACATTCTTGACAAATGCAAGCCAGTTATTGGGCGACTTTCCATCCGTTTGGGTTTGCCCGACCTTTCTAGTGACCTTCGGGTTACACACCCGTGGCGGGAAAACCCCAATGTGCTGCTGAGTCCTCGTGTGTCCCGTTGGGAGGTACGCGTGTCGACCTCGTCAGTCCCCCACCCGGCAGTGTTCACTCCAGCCCCGGGATGAGGGTGACGGTGGCACCCGCCAGGCTTCCCCTGTAAAGTCGCTGGCCCATTCACCTTCCGTAGTTGGGGGTGTCTGACTTTGAGACCTTGTTCACACCCTTTCACCCCTAGACTGATCTCCTAGTTCAGCCTTCATTGGTACTTTTTAGCCTGATGGTTGCTACATGGTGACTGACCTCTTGGTATCAGAGCAGATTCATCGAGCCTGGCCGTGTCCGGGAGGGTACTGAGAAGGGCCCTGACCTGGCCAAGTGGGAGCTCCTGCAGGCTGACTCCACTGCCCCTTCACACGTCTCTGTTGATCTGTGGCCACATTTGGTATAAAAAGGTATTCCGGGGCCAGCATATTTTTCCCCTGTCCCAGCCCCGGAATTGGCCATCCTCCTCCCTCTGGTGGAGAATGGAAGTTAGAACTCACATGTGGGTACTGAGTAGGCACACTGATTCCCGGGGGCTCTCGTGTGAGGCCGTCCCGGAGGACACAAGTGGGGACAGGCGTCCGTACCCGTGTGCCTGTGCACTTCCGCGTGGAGATCGACACGGGTGGTGCACCCTGCCTCCCCCGCCCCCGAGCCCGGGCCAGCTCACGCGCACGCCGTCCGTGGCAGCCCGGCACCTCCCATTTGTGACTCCTGTCATCAACCCCAGTTATCCACATGTCGTGTCTGCTCGGTCTCAGAACGTGCAGGGATTTCACTGCTGCAATCTCATCCTTACCTCCCCGGGCAGAGCCCCGCCCTCAAGAGCTCAGCATTATTTTAACCCGAGGCTGCATAACCTAGTTACTCAGGTTTATTTTCCTTACCCCTCACTCTGTGTGGTTATGTTACTCATTACAAATTCAGTTTGGCACACAGGTTTCTGTTAGTATTCATTTTCAGGGTTTTCCTTTATTCTTACGGATTTTGTTCCTTCCCTTCCTGCCTCCCTGTCTGCTCCATGTGACACATTAGCAGGGCCCCCCATGTGCCGACGCCAGAAGGCGTCGGAGAGTGTGATCCCCTCCCACCCCCCACGCACGTACCTGACCGAGTCAGTCTCTGATGTTCCGTTCCTAGGTTTCTTGGCACAAGTGATCAGACGCACGTGTATCTTGTCGTGAGAGATCCGTTCCCCGCTCGAAGGGTAGCAGTCACGGACCGTCTTTGTGCACCGGCCCTTTGCACGGAGCAGGGTGTCTCAGCACCGCCTGCTGGGGTTTAGAGAGGGGTGCACACGGAGGCTCACTCTTTCTTCCTTCTTCCAAGTGCTCCCCGCTGACTCGGCCGCTCTCCTACATGGACCTTCAGGTGGGTTCCGCACTTTGCAGTTACCAGCGGGGACCCCCTGTCACCAGTGTGGTGGCTGCGGGGGGGGGGGGGTGGGGGGGGAACGGGGGGGGGGAACGCCTGTGGACCTGTCCCCGGGGCCGGGCGGGGAACCCCTGTCACCAGTGTGGTGGCTGCGGGGGGGGTGGGGGTGGGGGAACGCCTGTGGACCTGTCCCCGGGGCCGGGCGGGGAACCCCTGTCACCAGTGTGGTGGCTGCGGGGGGGGTGGGGGTGGGGCGCCTGTGGGCCTGTCCCCGGGGCTGGGCCCTGCCTACAGCTATACCTGCCACAGCACGGCCTCCCCTCTCCCTTGTTGCAGTCGGCTGCTGGTTCAGTGTGTTTTTAATTTGTGTTTTTATGAGATTGACCAACTTTTCCTATGTTACAGTGTCATGTTTGTATCTTTTTGTATAATTGGTCTGCTCCTGTGTTTTCCCATTTCCTACTGTTGTGATCTTTTTTCACCTCCCTTTTAAACATGTGTTTATATAGGGGACACTTTGTATTTATAAATACTTTTCTTCTAAGTTTTCAGCTCTTTGATTTTGGTTATGGTGTTTTAAAAAAATTTTTTTTAGTATTTATTTCTCTTTGAGAGAGAGAAAGAGTACGCGCACAGGGGAGGTTCAGAGAGAGAGGGAGACCCAGAATCCGAAGCAGGCTCCAGGCTCCGAGCTGTCAGCACAGAGCCCGACGCGGGGCTCGAACCCACGAACCGGGAGACCGTGACCTGAACCGAAGTTGGACGCTAACCGACTGAGCCACCCAGGCGCCCCTACGGGGGGTTTATCTGAAAGTGACTCTTTGTCACGTGATCACACGTGTGCACTTTCTTACGAGAGCCCAGAGGCCGTCCCCAGATTAAAGGCATCATGGAGTGTGCACAGACCCTCGGGGCCGTTTGCTGCATGGGGCCTGTGGTTGTGAAATCATTCGTTCCCCTTGACTCAGTAATCCCAGAACAGGTGTTTCGTCGTAGGAAATGCTTTAAAATGAGGGAAAATAAATGCGTGGCGATATTAATGGAAGTAATGTGTCCGTTGGTGGAAAAATGAGAACCGTGTAAATGATTAATAGGGTTACAGCTCAGCTGAGCATGAAAAGGCCATTCATGGGAGTTTGGAAAGCGCAGCCATGGAAAATAATGAAAACAGTAGGCTACGGAAGTGCCCGTGTTCATTAAGGGAAAGACAAAACAAAACTCACTTGTGTCAGGATTAAAACTGACCAAAACTGAAGCCCGCGTAGGAGGCGTGCGGGGACCGTGGGGACCAGGTGTGCTGAGGTGCAGGGTGGGGTGGCGCGGCCAGCAGGTGGGCGGCTGGGGGTTCACAGCGGCATCAGCCAGGCTCAGCATGGACGGCGACGCCTCTCCCGGAACCTGGCGCTTGGAGGCGAGGCAGAGACCAGGGCGCGAGGGGCTCTTCGGCCGCCGCGTGGGGCTTTGCCTTTCGGAGGAGGACCCGGCGTGCTGCCGGGCAGCGGCGGGGACACGGGGGAGCCGGGGGCGTGCGAGAGTGGCCGCTTCTGTCCACGCACAAGGAGAATGCGTCTCAACAGGGACGCTCGGGTGGGGAGAGCACACCCTCCCACGTGGCACAGTGTGTTCTCACGCGCTCCCACCTTTGTTTGCCTTTTTTTTAAGAACCAGCTGCAGTTTAACAGGAGTGTTCCTGCACATTCCAGCAACTTGGCCGCGCGCTATTCCTGCCCCGACGCGATCAGAATCGAGAAACTGACGCACTCGTCCGGCAAGTCCTACCGTGGCGGGGATCCGGGCTTCAGAGCCGGGCCCGACGTGAGCGGCTCGGCTTCCTTCTCCGTCATCTCCGAGGAGAGGCTCAGCTATGCCGTCCACCTGGCCAAGAGGGACGTGAGGCGCAGGCAGTTCGAACAGCACGTGAGACAGCAGCGTCTCAGAAGCGAGCCCCAAACCTCTCAGAGGTGGGGACACCCCGAGCACAAGGTGCCTGAGCGCAGGGAGCAGAGGAAGGAGGCAAGGGGCCGGGAAATGTGTCACTGCAGCCACGAGACGTGCGGGCGGGGAGCTTCCTGCTCGGGTGCGAAGGTTCACCTGTGTACCCCTCAGCCCGGGCAGCCCCCCGCCCTGGAGCCGGGGCCCCAGCCGCACGCCAGGACGGGTGGCCCGCGGGGCCTGCTGGGGGTGCAGAGACTCCAGGAGGAGCTGACCACTTGCGTCCGTAGGATGGAAGAAGTAATTAAAAGAGGTGAGAGCAACAGGGCTCGTCACTTGGATGGGAGGCCGAGAGCAGGGGGGGCGGGTAGCACACACTCCCTCCTCGGGACCCCCGCCCCAGGAGCCTGAGCACCGGTGACAAGGCACGCGGACTTTGACCGCGCGCGCGGGAGGGCTTTCTTCCTGGCGACCTTGCCCCAGCCTGGCCCCTGCTCCCGGCAGAGGCCCCCCCTGGGCCATTCGCTCCTGCAGGTGGCCTCCTGACCCCCACCCGCGGTCCTCCGGCTCCTGGATGCAGGCGACCCTTCTTCATCCAGAAGCCCTTCTGGCAAAATTGTGTGCTTTATTGAACAAGGAGCGTGATGTGTGCGTATTTCCACAAAGTCTGTTTTAACGTGGCAGTGACGGGGCTGGGGCGTGTGGGATGTCTGACCGCGACCACCGGGCACAAGGGAGGGCTCGTGGTCGTCACAGACCGGTTCCACAGCTGTTCAGTGTTCTTTTCGCCCCGCGTTTGCCTGGGGCGCGAGGGCTAGGGCTGTGCTAGCTGCTCTGACTGCAGGGGCTCGAGGAGCCGGTGCTGGGATCCGCTCGGGGTCCGCTGTGGCCCTGGGCCTTGCAGGTGACTCCGTGCACGTCTTGTGCGCGCGTCAGGAGGGGGGCAAGGTGCCTCTTACAAAACCAGCTGTGATTGGATGCGCTAGAACAGAGATACGTAGCTGAGGAGGTTGTGGCCAGGAAAAGTGATGCTTGTTTCTGACCTTCCATGGGGCCAGCTAACGGTGGGGGACGCGGGGGAGTAACAGTTGCAGAATTTACAGGGTCTGAGACAAAGCACAGTTGCGTGGGGAAAAGAGTTCCTGTCCGTCCTGGGCCAGAAGGGACACCCCCCTGCGGTCTCCGTGAAGAGCATGGTACCGGGCGCGGTTCAGGCACCCTTGTGCCAGCTCAGCAGCGCTCCTGCTGCTCGGGGCTCTGGCGGAGTCCGGGCTGTTGGGGGACAGAGCCACAGGGCCCTGCTCTGATGATATGGCCTGACGCGGGCACTAGAGAGAGGTCCCCAAGCCCTGGGGAGGGGCTGAGTTGGGTGTTTGCTCATTTGTTTTTTAGTTCAACATTTCAGGTTGTCGCAAGTCCGTACCTTGTTTGTTTTTTGTTTTTTGTTTTGTTTTGTTTTGTTTTTTTAGCGTTTATTTATTTTTGAGAGAGAGAGACAGAAACAGAGCATGAGTGGGTGAGGGGGGCAGAAAGAGAGGGAGACACAGAATCCAAATCAGGCTCCAGGCTCTGAGCTGCCAGCACAGAGCTCGACACGGCTCAAACTCCAGAGCCGTGAGATCATGACCTGAGCCGAAGTCGGACGCTCAACTGACTGAGCCCCCCAGGCGCCCCATACCTTCTAAACTATAGCGACAACGTCACCACAATCGACAGCAAATAGGTACAAAAACCTACAGTGCATACTTGAATCAGGTGTGTGCACTTGCTTGCGGACTGGGAGCAGTTCGCCCCGTTCTCGGGTCCCTCCAGGGGCTGTGACGCGCCTGGCTGTGCTTCCCAGGTGTGGCCGGACACCGGCTGTTCCGTTAACCCCCCCACCTCCCCACCCCCCGCCTGAGCCGGATGCCGTCCCCTACGTCCACGGTGCCCATGCTATGAGCCCACACGAGACCCAAACGGTCTGGCTCCCGGGCTCCCGGGAGACAGCGTCTGTATCTACAACTCCCGATTTCAGAGTTCTGCTTTTTTCAAAATGAACGTTTTTCGTCATTTGGCTTTTTGGTGAGTAAGTGTTGAATACTTGAGTTTATAAACTACACTTGGACGAGGAAAACGTTGCTTTTCCGGCTTTGTGTGCTGGAGTTTGTGGAAGAGCTGGTTTTGGATGAACGTATTTGGGAACCGCGTCTAGAGGAAGGGATACCTGCATGCCCCTCGGAATCTTCCAGAAGCAGAGTCTTTGAGCCCGTGTTTGGAGGACGTGGAGTGCCCGGTGGGCCAGGGTGTGCTCCGTGAGCAGCGTGTGAAGGCTGTGGGCAGCCCAGCAGCCTTACTGTGTCGGTGCAAAGATGTCTCTTTTAGATTCAGGATGAGAAAGTGTCAAAGGAATCTTGTCAAGCATAAAAATAAGCCGATAAAGGATTTCTGAGAAATTAGAAAGCATTACAGGTTTTGGCTCGATAGGAAGAATTTTAAAGTGGTAAGTGACGCTTCACGGTGGCGTAGACGGTCCACTGGGGTCTGGTTGCGGTCCTTTCCGCGTGGAGGCCTGTGAGGCCTTCACGCCTCTTCCGTGCGTGAGCTATGCACACGCCCGCACGGTCCTCGTTTCTTGGCCGGTGAAAAGTGTTTTATGGGAGCCCCATTTTTTTTTTTTTTTTTTTAATAAAAGCAGAGGTCTCCAACTGTATCATCTTTGGGAATAATTGAAAATTTTATAAGTTTCCATCTGTAGTGAGTAATCCACTTTCCGGGAAACGATGTTTGCAGATAGAACGGAAGAAGCTTTGGAACCGGATGAGGAGCAGCGAGCCCGTGTCAGGAGGCAGGAACAGGCCGTGCGCTGTGCCCGGATGCTGTACTCCCTGCAGCAGCAGGTGCGGAGGGTGGGGGCGCCGGCCACCAGGGCCCCACCGTCTCTGGAGCGCTGGCACACTGGGTCGTTTGTGAGGCCGAATCTCCTGGACGTGCGGACATATGACTCCTTTTCCTTTTGCCACCTGCCTTTACGTTTGTGTATTACGTGCATACGGCCCAACTCTTTAGCGGTTTTTGGCTTTTTGGGGTCATAGGTTCTTGGGAATCCAGTAAAAGCCCCGAGTCCTTTCCCCGGAAAACAGTGCTTGTACGGCACGTATTTCTGCGGACACAGGCCGGTCAGGTACCCTGGAGCCCCCGTCCCAGCTACAAGCCGCAGCCTGAGAGGAAATCTCGTGTCTGTGACGCACTGCACACGCAGTAACAGTAAACACTGGTTGTCTTTACCCAGTGGTGAGGAATGGGGGCCGTGTCGAGGGTCTCTGGATGCCTTTCGTGGCGATAAACAGACAGTCACGTTATGTTGCAGCTAGCTAGATTGTTTTTAAACATCTGTTGTTGTTTTTGTAAATGTTTATTTATTTTTGAGAGAGACAGGGTACAAGTGGGGCAGGGGCAGAGACAAGGAGACCCAGAACCCGAAGCAGGCACCAGGCTCCGAGCTGTCAGCCCAGAGCCCAACGCGGGGCTCGAACCCACAAACCGCGAGATCATGACCTGAGCCGAAGTTCTATGTTGTAACCAACTGAGCCACCCAGGCGCCCCATAACATTTATTTATTTTTGAGAGACAGGGCACGAGTGGCAGAGGGAACAGAGAGAGAGGGAGACAGAATCGGAAGCAGGCTCCAGGCTCTGAGCTGTCAGCACAGAGCCCAACGTGGGGCTTGAACCCACGAACGTTGAGATCATGACCTGAACCGAAGTCAGACGCTTGACGGACTGAGCCACCCAGGCGCCCCTTAAATGTCTGTTTTAAGTTTGGTGCCTCACTCTTTAGTCCACGTTTACTGCATTTCCGGTCACTTAAGTTCCATGTTGGCTTTATTGCTTGAACCAGAAACTGGATGTTTTCATTGAAAGGGAGTGCCCTAGTCTGATTTTGCTCTGTATTCTTCTGGGGTTTGGTTTCAGTCCCGAACCCACACTGCCGCCATAGAGATTGTTCCAGAACATGCATCTGACCCTGTGGGAGCTCTCTGAGGCACAGGGTGGACCCCGTGCTCTGGCGTGGCCCTCCCCCCTTTCCAGGGCCGCCTCCACCTTCGCTCCTTCACGTTATGTTCCCGTGATGCCGGGGGCCTGGGGTGGAAGGTGGGCACTGTGCCGTGTTCACCACCTGGGGCTCCAAGCCGGGGCGTTGCTCCGGGTACGTGAGTGAAGAGCCTTGTGTGAATTCAAGTGCCGTGATTTAAACAGTGGCCGTAGTTGGACAAGACATGCTGTGTCCTCTTTTACCAAAAAGTCGTGTGGAAAGATACTGAGTTTTCACTTCTCCCCCTTTATGAAACAGGTGAAAGAAATCCAGGAAGAATTGGATAAATTGAGTCCACATAAGATTAAACATACCGAGAAGGTAGGCTGCGGATTGGTGTGGTTGACCTTTATTCCTTGCAGATGCATCTCCGGTGTTTGGCGGGTACCGTGTAGGGGTGCCCTGCGCTCGCTTGCAGAGCCTTAGTGAGGGCCGAGCGAGTGAATATTCTGAATTCGGGGTCGCCTTCCAAGGAACAGAGTCTGAAAATAGAGTTTTGTTGCTGTTGTTGCTGCTGGTGTAAGAAACTGACAATAGGAAGGAAAAGATCCTTTGCCACGAGAGAAGGTTTCAACGTTTTAATCCCCTTTACCGTGAAGAAGTTTCACCACAGAAACAGTTGTCTGTAGAAGGAAGACAGGCCGTAAATGTCGGTGAGGGTGGGTTAATGTTGACAAGTTCTGAGTTTCGAAATAACTTCCCATCTGTCCCCCCTCGCCAGTCGTGGGCGATGTCCCGGCTGGCGGCTGCCCGCCGAAGCGCCATCCGGGCCCTGCAGGTGTTCGTGACCCAGTTCGCCGACCGCGGGGAGCGGCCCCTCCCTGCCCGGTGCAGGGAGCTGGGCGGCCTCATTCGCCAGATCTCCCTCTGCTCCGCCAAGCTGGACGCCGACTCCTCTGTGTCCGAGGTGGTCGTAGACATCCTGCGGCAAACCGAGGTATGACGAAGCGGACTCCAGGTTTTGTTCAGAGTGCTTTGCGTCTAAGGGAAGCAGTGTTTTCCATCGCCCGGTCTCGTTGGGATCCACAGAGACGACCAGACAGACCGGCCGCCTAGCGGTGAAGCCTTGCGGAGGACGGGGGCAGCCCTTCATTTTTATTTTGTGGCTTTTACAGTCTGGTCTGTAAAGTTGCATTTCACTTGTTTGAGGACGGGCGGCTCGGTATAGAACACACAGCAACCGTTAACCGGGTCCGTTGATTAACCGGAACGCTCCATTCCCTGACCACACCATCCGGGAAAGAATTTTACTGGCACAGGAAAGGAGAGAGTACAGCAGTCTTCTGTCAGTGCTTGGAGGAGGGCACCAGCGGGCAGCTAGTGGGCAACAAGAAATTGGCAAGAAAGGTCGATTTGGGGCAAGAAGAGATACTTGTCTATGAGCGCACAGCTTTGAGGCTTGTGGCTGGAGACCTCTGGAAACCACAGCTGGCAGGTGCGAGTCAGGATGGGGTAGGGTCTTGCGTGGTTGCCGGTGACGGTGCCTTCGTCCTCGTGGCTCCCGGAAGCTTGCCGAGTGCCACCACATGAGCCTGCCACCGTCCCTGACGCGGCCCGTGGGCTGCAGGGGTTTCCGGAGCGCTGTGTCCTGGTGACAGGTCACCGAGATGCCAGCGGGATCTCACTGCCCCGCACGTCCGCCCACAGACGGAAGGCGAGCTCCGTGTCAGTGTGACCTGGGAGGGAGGGGGCGCTGGAGGGGGAGTTCTGGGTGGGTGACGCCCTCGGTGGCCCTCGTGGCCCCTCTGCCCTGACCATTGCGGCAGCCGGCATGGTGCGTGTGGTTTGCAGGTGGTGTAAGGAGAGCTCGCTCTGGGACGGCTCAGACCTGCGGACGGCGTGGCAGGCCACGGGTGCTCTGCCGACTAGAAACATTTGTTGGCCACGCTGATCTGCTCGGAGGACACGTGTTTACAATTCTGGAAAGGGCCTCAAGGGGCTACCCGGTGCTTTCCCCAACTTTGCAGGGGTACCGGAACCTAACCTTTCCTAAACACGATGTCCGCCCACTCCGACTTTGGAATTCCTCAGTAGTGCAGGACGTTCCTTCTGTCTCGTCGAGGAGCCGTGCCGTCCCACGGCCCGCTGCCACCCGGAGGACGTCTCCCTGCCATGCTCACTTGTGCCCGATGCGTCCGGACCGGGCGATGGGTGGGGGCACTCAGGAGAGCGTGCATCTCTTTTAGGAAGGGGGCACAGGCGTCCTCCCTCTGGGGTGGGTGAGTGACCGAGGTCACTGGGCATGTGGAGTAGTTGATGGAAACGTATATAAAATACGGTTTGTTTGCACGCTGAAAATACTGTTGGAGTGTATGAGATGTTTATTGAGAATTAAAATGCTTGTAAAGCGTTATGTTCTGAAGACTATGGTTAGTTTCTAAAATGTGGTGATCCTTATTTTTAAGATTTGGTTGCCTTTAAAAGTGGTCACATTCTTTATCTTTTTGCCGTTGGTTTTAGCGAACTAAACGTGTAAAAGAACGTGCAGAATCCTTCTGATTAGACAGATGTCCTCAGTAAAAAAGTTTTCAGATTAAGTTAAACAACAATTGGACGACCATGAGAGTTGGCCGTTTAACGGCACGTTTATCCGGAGACCTCGCTTTCAGTTTTGTGATCAGCAGTCAGACTTTTGTGAGACACACTAAGAGAACACTGGTTTCGCGGCAGGCTTTGGAGTCCCTCCTGGAAAAGAAACTGTCACCAAAAAAGGTGAAGAAATGTTTCCCGGAAGTTCAGACCAGGTTTCCCGTTGGTGGCCACAGGGCCTTGGAGAGATGGCGGAGTTCTTCGCCAAAAGGCGAGAGGAGACCCCTCCTAGCAAAGGAGATGCTTCTGCAGGAAGCGCGACAACCTTCCAGGGCAAACAGGCTTCTTGCTGGTATGTGTCCTGAAATGCTTGTGCGTGTCTGGTCCACAGCAGGTGCACTTGAACCCCCAAAGCCAGTAGCAAGCCAGCCGCATCCTCGGGTGGGAAGCTGGAGGATCCCCCACAGGGGAGGGAGGGTTTCCCACAGGGGAGGGAGGGTCCCCCGTGGAGGAGGGTCCCCCATTGTGGAGGGTGCCCCGTTGGAGGGAGGGTCCCCATGGAGGAAGATCCCCCATTGTGGAGGGTGCCCCGTTGGAGGGAGGGTCCCCCGTGGAGGAGGGTCCCCTGTGGAGGAGGGTCCCCCATTGTGGAGGGTGCTCCATTGGAGGGAGGGTCCCCATGGAGGAGGGTCCCCCGTTGGAGGGAGGGTCCCCCATGGAGGAGGATCTCCCATTGTGGAGGGTGCCCCGTTGGAGGGAGGGTCCCCCGTGGAGGAGGGTCCCCCGTTGGAGGGAGGTACAAACTGTGAAATGGTGACCTGAGCTGAAATCAAGAGTTGGTTGCTTAACCGACTGAGCCACCCAGTCGCCCCGTAAATTTTTAAATTTTAATAAGTAAGTTCCACTACCAATGTGGGGCTTGAACTCAAGACCCTGAGATCAAGAGTCGCATGCTCCACCGACTGAGCCAGCCAGGTGCCCTCCCCTCTTTTTAAATTTAAGTGAAACTTATGTACGTATGTATGTATGTATGCACGTATGATTTATGTATGTATGTATGTATGCATGTATGTATGTATGTATGTATTTAGAAAAAGAGAGTGAGCAGGGGAGGGGCAGAAAGAGAGGGAAAGAGAGAATTCCCAAGGAGGCTCTGCGCTGACAGCCTGGGGCTCGAACTCCCAAACTGTGAGGTCATGACCTGAGCCAAAATCGAGAGTTGGATGCTTAACCAACCGACCCTCCCAGGCGCCCTGAATGTAGACAGTTTTATTTCTTTTCTCCTCACAAGTTGAATGTCATGTGGAGTTCAGACTTAATTCTGTGTCAAATTAGGAGCCAGTGAAAGTTTTGAGAGGTGACAGTTAAATATTTACATTTTAGCAAAACCACGTTTGGTAGCCAGGTGGGGTGATCGAGGACAAAGAAGGGGTCGGTCAGGAGCCGGCATTATTATAGTCACAGGAAGGAGCGCACGTGGGAGGTGAGCTTCGGTGTCTCCCCGTGTGGGTCCGCGTGGGAGTCAAGGGCAAGGAGTGATCTTGGCAGCAAAACGCCTCTGTGTTTCCGGGCCGGAGGTCTGGAGTTCGTCTGAGGGGACGCTCGCTTGTCACCAACTTGAGTAGCACGTCCGTTTGTCCTTCTGAATTGTCCCTGCAGATAAGTGTCAGCCTGGGGCAGCACCTGCAGCGACCCAGCGGTCCGCGAACGGGAACGGGCTTGGTGTGAGGGGCGCGGACGGGGAAGGAGCCCCTCCTGCTCCGGACCACAGCGCGAGCCTCACGGCAGAGCCCGTGGCCGTGGCGAGAGCGGGAGCAGCGGCCTGGAGGCCCGGGACGGGGAGCATACCGCCCAGGAAGAAGGAGGCACCGGTGAGGCCGCCGCAGGTGGGGACGCTCCCTCCCTTGGCTGCGCGGCCACGGGCTGGTCGGCGGTGCCGCCTGAGCCCCTGAGCCCCTGAGCCCACCGTCCGGGCTGAGCTGACTTTGCTCGGCTCCCAATAGTTTTTCCTTATTTTTTTTTAAAAAAAGATAACAGTTTTTAATGTTGCCGTGACCACCAGACGTTCTCTCTCGTCCTGGTTTGGAGAGGTCGGAACGAATTTGATTCCGAGGTCTTGACTGGGCAGGCTACATTCAGTTTTTTCTGCTTCTGCTTTGGAAGTGTGAAATTGGGGGGGCTTGAGATTTGGTTCCTGCTGAAGATAAATATCGATAAATACTAACCGCTCGGTATGAAAAGGCGTCCAAGGGTCAGTGCTTTCCGGCAGGTCTTTGGGAGCCAGCTGGCTTGAGGCTACGTTACGTTTTAAGCTTCTGTTTACAGTGTGGCCGAACGAGCCGGAAGACCGCCTTCCCGCCTAGCCACCCCTCATGTGGTCCCTGCCACTGGATGGGCGAGCGCGGGCTTCCACAGCCACCCTGCCCTGCATGTGGTCGGGTGGCCCCAGGCACGGTGACCGATAGACCCTGGCTTGGGTCAGGTCTCGCTCCTTTCCGCACAGTCCTGGGGTGGGGAGGGCAGTTGCTGGGAGGTCAGGACCCAGCCTGCCCGAGGGCAGCCGGCGCCGTAGCCTGGAGAGCGCCTTCTGCTGCTTCTACAGCGGCCCGTCCAGCCTCCTGGAAACACGGGAAAGCAGCTCCCATTTTATGGATGAGACACCTAAGACTCAGAGGTTAAGGGTCTTCACCAAGAATACCATGCGGATGATCTCTTCTTTGTGTTTGTTTAATTAGAGAAAAACGTAAACATAAATATATATATATGCACTCACATATATATACACACATACATACGTGTATATTGTACACATACGCACACGCATAACTCACGTGTATATCACGCACATGTAACACACACATGTATGTTATACACACACGATACGTATGTTTATTATACGGCATACGTATACGTGCATGTATATTAGACTGACACACATGTACACGCACACACACGCATGCATATGCACATGTGCAACACATATGTACACACACATACGCTATACATACATGCACACACACACAAAGGTGGCAAATCCAGGGACTCCATCTGTACATGCACACACATGCACGTATACACACGCATACATGTATATTACACACACACATATAAAAAGGTGGCAAATCCAGGGCCTCCACCTGTAAACCCCCGCCCCCACCTGGGGGGTTCAGTGTGACGTGCACCCGCCCCCAAATTTGCCACAGCGCTTTCCAGTCAGGGGTCTGGTGCAGCATGGGGATGCCCGAAGCTCCCGTTAGCCAGAGGTTAAAACGAGCCTCTTTGATACGCGTTTGGCTTCAGGGTTCATGTTTCTCTCCTACAGGGACCCCTCAGAGCTGAGGACCGTCAGCCGCCCCAAGGCCGCGGCAAAAGCAGACTGCAGCGCACGACCGTGTCATCCAGGCTGAAAAGGAGCCAGCAGCCAGTGAGGGACCTCAGGGCCCCCTGGGTGCCTCCAAACCCCACGTCCCCGCCAGCGTCCCCCAAATGGTACGTGATCGCGCTCTCCCTCCTCGGGCCAAGGGTGACCTAGCGCGTAGAGCTGGTGAAGCGGCCGCCGTGGTTCCGGTGAGGAAGAAAAGCTTAGCTGGGTGAGAAACACGCGAGCGCTTTGTGTCTAGAGGGGGACGGTTCCTCTCTCCTCCGTGGCTGTGGGTGAGCGGGCCGCCCCGACCCGCCGTGGGCGTGTGGTCCCGTGTGGGGGTCGCAGGCATGCTCCCACCTGTCTCCACGCGGTGGATTCAGTGACCTGAGGCCAGGAGCCGTGCGCCTCCCACAGCTGGCGCGGGGCCTGACCCCTCACGGTCCTTGGGGGGCTTTCACTAAATCTTTGCTGAATGAGTGAATGTTTAGAAATAATTCTGACTCTAAGACAAGATGCTGACTTATAAAACCGTACGGATCTCACTGACTGCAGGGGACGTGAGGGTAATATGGACGTTACCGCCGTCCCCTCATCCACCGCACGCAGGGACGAGGTGCCATCGCAGGGCTGGGGGGAGGCGGGCCCTCCCGGGCAGCGGGGTCCGGTCAGGTGGAAGTAGTCTCCGAGGGAGACTATCGATTGGGACAGAGCGGCGTTTGTTTTCCGTGGGACGGAAGTTGCTGGAAGCGTGGTGGAGCAGGGATGTGGGGAGGAGGGCCCACCCTTCTGGAGGCCGGCAGGTGACGGGGAAGAGCCTGGCAGATGGGCCCACCTGGAGACTCCCGCGGTGTCGTATGAATGACACACGTGCCCACATGCTCTCGTTTTCAAGTTGACACGGCAGCACGGAGAGGGTCCGGTGCCTTCTGTAGTAGAGCGGGGTCTCAAGTCAGGCGTCCTGATGTCACCGTGGGCTTTGCTGCGTTTATCCCTCTGCTCGAAGTTCCGTACTTTTGTGTGTGTCCTGGCACAAAGCCGCGAATTCACGTGGAAGCTCAAAAAAATGTCAGTCGGTGGAAGTTTACGCTGCAGACCAGAGAGACCTGGGTGTGTGCGGAGCGCGGGGAAGGCGGTGGGTCACGGTGCTGGGTCGGGCCCACGGGAGAGGGCCGCTCTGCACTGTGGAAAGTAATTGGGTCACGTTAAATCTGGGTTCTAGCGGGGCTTTGTTGACGCTCACCCCTAGCTCTCTTCCACTCGACACGCGGTGGCGTGGGGGGAGGGGGGGGCGGAGGAAAGCATCTCTGTGGGCACTGAGCCTGGATCCCGGGGCGGCTCCCTCCTCCTCCAGCCCCGGCCCCTGCTTGCATCCGTGTCCTCGGGGCTGGCTGTCCTGGGAGGGGTCCCCAGGGCGTGACTCTCCGTGTTTTGTAGTGCCGCCTGGCTGAAGGTGAGGCCCGGCCCCAGAGATGCCGCCAGAGAGCGGTCTGTCCAGCAGGAAGAGGCTCAGGAGGCCAGTGCGTTGACAGGTGCTGTTGCGCACGAAGCCATGAGGTTTGTGCCGCTGTTTTCCAAATCTTTGAGTGAACTCTTCTTTCGTGTGTGTGCGCGCGCGCACGCGCGCAAAGCCGGTTATAGAACGCGTAACCCCCGACTTTCCTGTCCAAGTGTAGAGGGTAGACAGCGAGCCTCCCTTTCACTCCTTATTTTCTTTTAATAATTTTTTTTCACGTCTTTATCTTGAGAGAGAGACTGTGAGCGGGGGGGAGAGGCAGAGAGAGAGACACGGAATCCGAAGCAGGCTCCGGGCTCCGAGCTGTCAGCGCAGAGCCTGACGCGGGACTCGAACTCACAGACGTGAGATCATGACCTGAGCCGAGGTCAGACGCTCAACCGACTGAGCCTCCCAGGCGCCCCTCAATCCTTCTTCTTTCGTTCACTCAAACGTTGTTTGGGGCGCCTGGGTGGCACAGTCGGTTAAGCGTCCGACTTCAGCCAGGTCACGATCTCGCGGTCTGGGAGTTCGAGCCCCGCGTCAGGCTCTGGGCTGATGGCTCGGAGCCTGGAGCCCGTTTCCGATTCTGTGTCTCCCTCTCTCTCTGCCCCTCCCCCGTTCATGCTCTGTCTCTCTCTGTCCCAAAAATAAAATTAAAAACGTTGAAAAAAAAAACTTAAAAAAAAAAAAAAAAACAACGTTGTGTGTGCATCAGTGGTCCACCATTCCTGTTCTGTCTGTGGTACAGCGGTGCACTCTGTGAACACTTCTAGAAACGGGGCCAAACGATCCCAGCCCCATGATGTACAGTCATGGATGGGCATGTCTGTGGTCTGAGGCAGAACGGGAGGGTGAGGGCTGGAGGGGGCCGGCCGCTCCCTGCTGCAGAGGCTTGGGCTTCGTGGACCCGGGGATGGACTTGAGTGGGGGGTGAGGTGAGAACATTCTGGAGGGGCTCAGTGACGACAGGGCTCTGTTTGCGTGGCCGAGATCACTCCTGTGTTATGGGAAAGCAAAAATGAACGTGGACCATTAAGCACTTGGATGCTGTTCACGTACCCTGACTGGCAGGTTTGAAGCCCTTCCGCCCCCCGTCCCCCGAATCTGTTCGGGGTCTGTTCTGCCTTTCTGGTTTCATGTGACTCGGCTATGACCGTGCCCTCCGGAGGGCGGTGGGGGGGGCCTCTCTGTCTGAACTGGAAGACACAGCAGCAGGGTCACTTGGTCGCATAGGAAATCCTAAGCGCCGCGAGGGCTCAGTTTCTTGAGGATAGCTGTGGGCGGTCCGGGGCACCGTCCCCACGGACCGGAGGGCCTCCAAGTGTTAGTGTCGCTGCGCACAGCACCGCGCGGGGAGCTCTCTGCAGGTAGCGGTGTCACTCGCAGGGTGCCTATCCGTGGCGATGGCGGCCTGCAGGTCCGGGCGGGTGGGTCTCACTCTGTTTGCCGTTCTCCAGACTCGCCTGGCTCGACGCTGAAGCTCACAAAACACTGAAGGAGCTGGAGGAGGTGAAAGCCGCGGGCGCGGACGGCGCGCACAGGCAGAGGTGAGCTTGCTTCCGGTGCGGAAAGCCACGGTCCGGCCCGCCCCCTCTCGCGGCCGTTGGGGTGCTCACGCTTCCCGTGTGGATGTGCCGACGGGCTGTCTGTTCCTGAGAAGCCCCCCGAGCCGGGGACCGTCGAGTGGCCTTCCGCCCCGTCCGCTGGGCTCGCTCGGCTCCACGTGGGCTCTAGCGGGACGACCGCGGGCGGGACTGAACCCCAGACCGCAGGAACAGGTGGCGTTCGCGCCTGAGGAGCGGTGAGCGCTCGCCTGCCCTGGCCGGTCTGCGTGCCTGCGCCCCGGACCGCATGGGCCTGCCCATGTGTCCTTACGCGGTGTTTTTGCTCAGAGTATCTCTCTCGTGTGGAGTTTGATACTGAGCAAAAGGTGGCAGTTTAGGGGAGCCGCCTGAGGGGCCGGCCTGCGTCTGTCTGGCCCAGGGGACCCCGCGCTCGGCGGGAGGAGGTTGACGCGCGTGTCCAGCTCACGTGGCTGAGTGCACAGACACGGCTCCCAGTGTCCACCCTGCACAGACAAGTCGCCCGAGCGGGCTCTTGAGGTTTGTACAGGAGGTTGGTACCCTGCTGCCGTGACGGACGGCACTTCGCCCCGAGGTCAGACGAGTGGGGTTCTCTTGGGACAGTGCATCCTGCCACCCATCAGTACGGACGCTCGTCCCTCCCGCTCGAAAGAGGCCCCATCGGTAGTGAAGTCATGGGGCCTTAGGGTTGGAAGGGGCTCATTCTCCTGCTGACGCTCTCGGGCCCTGCGGCCGTACGTCCCTACGCAGCCTCTGTGATGGGACTGTCTCCGGCGGGGCAGGGTGTTAGGACTCCTACCCACCATCTCCTGGCCAGATGGCCAGACTGCAGCCCACCGTGCCCGCTTGTCCCTCGAGCGGTCACACGTGGTAAATGTGCGTGGACAGCGGCTCCAGCCAGGAACAGGCCGTCACGGGCTGTCCCCACGCGCCCTCCTCGGCCACCCCCTTCTCCCCAGAGCGAATGCCATCCCGACCCCTGTTCACCTTTCATCGCCTCCACCCGGACGTCTGTCCCTACGGACGTATCCCTGACGGACGCTGTGCGGTCCTGAGATCTGAGAAGCGAGCGCAGACCAGGGTTAGAGCTGCTGGTGTAAGACGGTGGGTCCGGGCGTGTGTCCCAGGAGGTCAGGGGCAAGGTCAGGGGCGAGTCAGGCAGCTGGGGCGCGGTGGCGAGTGTGCTTCCTAGCGGTATCTTGTTGAGGAAGAAGTGTCAAGGTTTGATAAGACCAATCTCCCACTTTTTTATTTTTCACTTAAGCTCGTTCTGTGTCTGGTCTCAGGGGTCCCCTCCAACGCTAGGGCCCCCGAGATGTTCGTCTGCGTCTTCTTCCAACTGCTCTGCAGTCTGAGCCGTATTTTCCCGTCCGCCGTCCATCCTGACCGAGTTCCCGTGTGAGATGAGGCGCCGCTCAGTGTGCTGGTTTCCTCGCGGAAACCTCGTCCCGGCCGAGCTCTACTCTGTGGGGCGCGTCGGCGGACTGCTCGCCAGGGACCCTCATGTCGGTCTTCGGGCCTTTCCTGAGGGCGGGTCAGAGATGAGTGTGTGCAGAGAAGACCCCGGAGGGCGAGACCTGGTGTCCCCGGAGCGCCCAGCCGGCCTGCGGGGCCCCCTCTCTCCGGGAGGGCACCTGCCCCTACACCCTGTTTGGCGGCTGCTCGTGCAGAGGAGGGGCCCCCAGACGTCCCGAGGCAGAACCGGGCAGGTGTGAGTTGTGCCGGGCAGGGAAGGGCCCCCGGGTCCCGCCTCTCAGCCATCCTGGACTCGCCTTGCAGCCCCGCAGGCCCCCCGTGCCTGTCCTGCCAGCCCTGCACCCGTGTGGTCAGCGGGGCACACGGGAGTTTGCATGCTTTCGGCTTTCTCGGCTCAGCTCGGTTCCTCATCACTTCTGTCCTGTTTCCATCTTCTTGTCTCTGGGGGCTTAGGTCTGACTCCGTGATTGTGGGGTTTGGAGACCGAGCAGGATTAGCTTGATTTCTTCCATGTTCTGTCCTCTTCGGTTGTTTAAAGGCAGCTGTTATTTTTTAAAACGTACCGAGAGCCCAACATACGTCTTCAGAGGTGAAGAAGTGTCCTCAGGGCGGGTCCAGGACCAGCCGCGTCGCGCCACCTGGGGGCTTGTTGGAAACGCAGTCTCGGGCCTCAGACCGCCGGCCGACTGTGGGTCTGCATTTTACAGAGGCCCCCGGGGACTTTGCGTGGCCTTCAAGATTGGAGAAGCACTTTGGTTTTATAATCGTTTCATTTCCTCCACCCGGGGTAGTACGTAAATGCACAAAATAGGGTATCTTCTGCTTTTGATTTTAATTTTTGATTTTGTCTTGACCCAGTGACTCTGCTGCCCAGTTAGCAGACAAGGTAGAGAAGGCGGTTCTGGAGCGTCTGAAGCCTCTCCTGGTCAAGGCCCAGGTAATCCAGCGCGTCTTGTTTGCTCGTGCTTGGAAGTGCTGGGATAACGGGGGGTCGCTTCGGAGGCGGCTGGGGGCCGCGGTGCCACGCAGACGTGCAGGCCCGTGCGGGTGTGTGCAATCCACTGCCACCACTGATGGGTCTTTGGTGTCTGTGAGGGGCAGACCAGGGGAAGACAGACAAAGTCCCACCTTTGAGCTTCTAGTTTGGGGAACGAGTTTGGGCGACAGTTTGCATTCCTAATCAAATAGATCCGTTGGTGACTCTGGTGTTCGGTTACCTGCTTCCGCAGAAGTCCTGGGAACTCTCGCCTCAGTGCTTTGGAATGATTGGCTGGTTCCCGAGGGAGGGGATGTTGGGACTGCGTCTGTGCACATGCTGCCCTCTCCTGAGGAGGAGGTGGCCCCTCAGACCTGCCGGCCGTGGAAACGGTGCCGTCCGTGTGAACAGACGAGCCCACGGACACTGTCGTGATCTTACACAGAACGAATGATGTTCTGGGTCCCTGAACAGGCCCTGGAGTTCTGTGCCTCTGGTTTAAGAAATGTGTAATTATTATTGGCGTCCTCAGAAATCTCCGGGGTGCGTGGCTGGGAGCCCTGGAAGTCTCCGGGGTGCAGGACTGGGAGTGCTCTTAGTAACCCTGTCGTCCCGTCTCCCCGTTTCATTGTTGGGGAGACTGGAGCGGAGACGCGTTTCCAAAGTTGAGGGAAGAAAAGGGACAGAGAACCAGGATCCACACGTGGTGTTTATTTTCATGAGAACACGGTGCCTGGAATTGCTGGGGAGCCTGATGTAGCCGAAGCTGATGAGCAGGTCCACGCAGAGGTTCCTGTCACAGTTCATCTGTACGGACACGGGCCGCAGACTTGTGTAATCACAAACGTGCCTGTCTGTCTTAACAGAGAGTCAACTCTTCTCTGGAAGCGGAGGTGCCGAAGGACCGGCCGCCGGCAGACACGGCGACAGCCCGGCCTACGGACGAGGTGCGTGCACCGGTGTGGCCACGGTGGGGGTGTCACCGCACTGGCAGATCCTACTCAGGACGTCGGTTTTCCTCTGACTCGTCAGGCCCCCTGGTGCTCACGGCAACCTCTGCAGCCACGGGGCTCTGTCCGTGGCCCCGTCCTCTCCCGGAGGACACGCCACGGCCGGGCGCTGGCCGCCTCTTGCCCTCCCATCCAGCCCAGCTCTGCTCGGGCGTGGCGCGGTCTCTGTGTGGAGGGCCCGGCGCGCGCTGTCAGGCGAGCGCGTGTCGAGCGCCTGATAACGACCGGGGTCTGGCCTAGCTCGGGGAAGAGCCGGCCGGGGAGAAGGAGGTACCGTGCGAACAGACAGAAGCACGTCTTGGGGTCGTGCGGTCCTCCAGGGGACTTGTGTCCCGCGTTCGTGGGACCGTTCCTGCCCTGCCTGGGCTCGGGCCGTCAGGTGGGCGCTGCCGGCCGGCCCACCGAGTCTGTGTGGGCCTAGGCGCCGGCCAGCGGCTCCCGCCGCGCGTGCTCGGGGCCGACGAGGGCACGGCAGGTGTGCTCTGGGGGCCGGGCGGGGGCCTCCCTGCCGCGCCGCCGCCGCCCGATCTTCACAACCGTCATTTTACCGCCCCGGCGTTTGGTGACAGAGGTGCGTGTGAGGTGAGGCTGCGCCGAGCAGAAGAGGAAGCCCTGCGTTTAGCTTGCGCCCACCGGCCGTGCCTCGTGCAGCGTGGCCTCCACGTGCCGCTCCCTTCCCGGCAGAACGCCTGACCCGGGAGGTGTCCCGAGTGACCCCCCGCGCTGTCGGCGAGTCCGCGCGTGGCAAGCGGGCGGGCCTGGCGCTTGAGAATCGCTCTGTGGGTGCGACTTGGCCGTTAGAGCCACGCGGGGTAGTTGTGCTCGGGGTTAGACGTCGGCGCCACGCAGACCGCCCCCCGCGGCACCCGGGGGTCTGTGTGTGTAAATGACGGGGCAGAACGAGCAGGAAACCTCATCGAAGCTGGCACGACGCTGTAGGAAGTCTCGTTTTCCATGTTAAGTCGTAGAGAACCCATGGGGCCCGCGACACGAACCGTCAGAAGGCCCATCCTAGAGCGGAGAAGACCTTCACCGGTGGCACCCCGCCAGTGAAATACAACCCCGACGGGTTTCCGTGGACGCGACCACCTCCGACGCCAGGAAAGAGCTCGCGGAGGTGCTGGCGTCGTGCGTCCGTCTGCTGCCGCTCTGGTCACCCACCGAGCGCCCGGAGTGGGTCTTTCCAGAATGCACAAGTTGTTCTTTGTTTTTTGTTTCCCAATCAGAAGTTGAAATGCACTTGCCTCAAGATTCACACGC
This sequence comes from Felis catus, assembly GCF_018350175.1. Lineage (NCBI taxonomy): Eukaryota > Metazoa > Chordata > Mammalia > Carnivora > Felidae > Felis > Felis catus. The sequence continues at coordinate 827,671 of NC_058381.1, forward strand.
TTCGGCAGAAGTGTAAGAGGTTAGACCGCCCAGCTAACGAGCACCGTATGCCGTTCTGTACCTGGCTTCTTCACCTTGGGGCGGTGCCTCCACATTAGGGCACAGTCAGCGTCCTTATCATTTTTGAGGGCACACGGTATTCTTTTTTCTTTTTCTTAATTTTTGTTTTGATATTTATTTTTGAGAGAGACAGCATGAGCAGGGAAGGGGGAGAGACAAAGAGGGAGACACGGAGCCCGACGCGAGGCTCAAAGTCACGAACCGTGAGATCAAGACCTGAACTCAAATCAAGAGTCTGACGAGCCACCCGGGTGCCCCCACACACGGTATCCTTGATTCACGGTCCTTACAGAGGAAAAGGGCTACATGTGCAAACGCATCTCCATTAAGGAGACCTGAGTTCCTGGGTTCGTTTTCTCTAGAGTTTTTGTAATTTTATTGTATTGATTACTCACCTGATTGTACATAATTTTAAGGTTGGGCATTTCCTTCTGTCTTTATTGGCCGTTGATACATTTCCCCCTGTGATCTGTTGGAAGGTTTTCAGATTTGTTCCCTGCATATCCCCGGGCACACGTGCGCGCCCCACCCTGCTAGCTCTGAGGCCGGACGTGTGTTTCCGCAGGGTGGACGAGGGTGAGAGGGAGGCGCAGGGGGCTCGACCACGGTGCATACGCGTCCTGTGGGTCGAGCCAGGGTCCGCAGCCCCGGAAGTGTCCCGTTCAGGGTCCGACGCTATCATTTCCGGCCGACCTTCTATGTTCCAGCCGCACGTGAGAGTCAAGGGCGCGCACGCAGCGGCGCTCCGCCTACTGGGGCGCGCACGCAGGGCGGGAGGCGCCAGGCAAGCTCTCCCAGGCCCGTGATGCAGGATGAGGACCCTCGTGGTGTCGCGAACCTGTCACGGGAGCGTTGAACCAGAAGGGAATAGATCCGTGTAGGTCCGTGTTCCGGGACAGGACACGTGAGACACCGGCCGTGTCTGGGTGTAGCGCAGGGAAGGCGTTTGTTTCCCGACCGGCAGGGGCGGCGACCCCGAGCCTTGTCGACGGCGAGCACGGTGATTGGCCAGTGCGGCCGTCTGAATGGCGGTGGCGGAGACTGTGTGGACGCAACGGCTTCGGGCGCATGGCCACGGGAGGGGCGGGCGGGGGGTGTGGCGGCGTGGACGCGCTGCAGGGCTGCTTCCCTGCGGCCCACTGGTTCTCATCGCCTCTCCGCCCCTCCTTTGCTTCGTAGGCTGTGGCCGCGGACGGGGGGCCCGGCAGCCTCCGCCAGCAGGGCGACTGTCTGGAAGGCACCGCGATCCGCTGTGACGTCTTGGCGTCGCAAGCCCGGGCCCCCGGGGCAGGCGGCAGGGACAGCCCGTTTCTGGACACCATGATGCTGCGCATGGAGGAGATGGAGGTGAGGTCAGGGGCCGCCCCCCAGCTCACCTGCAGCCAAGTGTAGGGCCCGGGGTCAGGTGATTCGGGCACAATGGGGTTGAAGTGTCAGTGCCCTCCCGACACAGAACTCAGGAAGTGACGTGCGGCGCCCCCAACGGACAGCTGGAGAACCATAGGGACCAGAGTCTGCGCCCCTCGACTCCTCCGGCCCCGAGCGTGGTCTCCCCACACATCACACCATCCTTCCTTGCTTAGCATCTGGGGCTCCGCTTTGGGACTCTTTTCTCTTGGGGTTTTAGCCCCAGACATCAGCCAGCCCAGGCCCTGGACGGTCCAGAGCAGGGCGCTGACCCACAGCGAGGCTGGGAGTGGTGTGGCCGTGGCCGGTACAGTCCCCCGGGGGCTCGGGACCCCCACAGCAGCATTGCCTCCTGCCTGCATCCTGGATTTGCCCCTAAGTAGAAACTTAGTGATCACGGAACCGACTTCCCTTCTCGGGGGAAACGTGGGGACCTGCCGTGTCCAGCGTGGCCGTCTGTAGACTCGTGTGGACCTAACTGCACATCAGGGAAGACTGCTGACGCACACGGCCCGGGTTTTGGGGGCTCAGGAGTTAGCGGCAGGCGGAACGCCTCCCTCTTGCCAGTGAGTTCTCGCGGACAGTGCTGGTCTCCATCTGTCAGGTTAACCGCTTCGTTTCCTTTTAGACTTTGCCTCGTGAACTTGACTCGCTTCCTGGCCAGGCACATGCCCATTTCTGGCCGTGTCTGTATCAGTGGGGCCTGCTGAACCACGACACCTGCTTTGTAATGAAACTAATCTTTTCTCGTAACTTAAACTTTTTTTTTTTTTTTTGAAGAAATACCAGGAGATGGTTCGCCGAAGATACAATGAAATTGTATATGCTGATCCCCGTCTGTGGATGCAGGAAGGGAAGAGTGGTGAGTGTCCCCCCCACATTGTGTTCTGAACAATTTCAAACATGCAGGAAAGTTGAAAAGCCTTGGCAGCGGACACGCGCATACCTGCCACCTTCTAGCCTCCATTCGTTTTGTGGTGTGTCTGCTCTTTGTCCGTCCGTCCCGTTTTTGGATGCACGTTCCAGAGAAAGTTCCGGGCACCAGCAGGCACGGCCCTGAATGTTGCAATGTGTGCCTCAGTAGCTAGGATTTCGTGTGTCTTTACAGACTTTTTTCCTTTTGAGATAAAATTTACGTGTAATAAAAAGCACAGATCTTAGTTGTGTCATTGGATGGGTTTTGACAAATGGATATGCCCTTGTTACCCAAATTCCTGTCAGAATTCGGGCCACCGTGTCACCTTGGAAGGGTCCCCGTGCTCCTCTCCAGTCAGCACCCCCACCCCGGGACCCAATGTGTTGTTTGCACTGCAGGCTAGGTTGTCAGTTCTAGAATTTTCACAAACAGGGGATGCTGTGTGTGTGTGCGCTCTTGTCCACGGGAGGGGGGGGGGGTCCCGTGTGTGTGCATGCTCTTGTCCACAACGGTCCCCTGTGGACATGCTCTCGTGTGCTCTTGTCCACGGGGGATCCCATGTACTGTGAGTATGTTTATGGATAGTTTGTGCTCACGTAAGTTTTTACTTCTCTTGGATAAACACATGAGCGGACTTGCCAGGTGATGGGGCTGGGTATGTGTTTAACTTTGTAAAGAACTGCCAAGTCTTTCCCTGAGGCGCTGTCCTGTGTTGCATGTTTGCGATCTTTAATTGTAGCCGCTTTAATGGACACATGCTGATGTCCCATTGTGGCTTTAATTTCACAGATCCTTGACGAATAGTGATTCTTATTGATATTAGCTACTGGTGTATCTTCTTTCGTGAGGTGTCCAGATGTTTCGTGCATTTAAAAATTGTTTTGTCTTGCTTCCCCTTCCCCGGCAGCCACGAGTCTCCACAGACGTTTGCAGACATTTTCTGTTTTGCTCACCCATGTATTTTCTCAAATGTATTTCTTTAGAGGCAAATATCTTTAATTTTGAAAAGTCTAACATCGGTTTTTTCTTGTATAGATTTTCCGTTTCTGATCTAGGAAATCTTTGCCTGTTCCCAAGTTGGGAAGAGAGCCTCGTTTCCTTCTAGAAGCTGTGAGGTTTTAGTTCGTGTGTGTAGGTCGGCGATCTGCCCTGAAGAAAAGTGCCTGTGACGTGTGCAGAGGGGAAGGTCTCTTTGTTCTCGTGCCAGTCGCTGGGAAGGCGTCCGCTCTTCTGTTCACCTCTGAGAGTTATACTTACGCACGTTTCGTAGCAGTGGCTGTCCCCCTCTTGGATGCAGGGAAGCGCTGTCGCACGGGCAGTGAGCGCCGCGTGTCGGGGTGGGAGGCTCGCCGCCGAGCCGAGTCCCTGCAGCTTCCGAAACCGGAGCCCGGGGGCGTCAGCCCGGACCGAGCGTGCGGCATGTCGAGTTTTGGCAGAAAGACGAGCTGTCCAAACATGGTGCTGACTTGGTCCTTTTGCGTTGTCTGTGACTGTCCAGGCTCGGCTCTCTGCTTGTGGCAGTGTCGGCCCTCCAAACCCCCGTCACCGTCACAGGGCAGGGGACAGGGGACGCTCGGGAAGTGGGGGTCATGCGACCCCACCCGTGCTCCCTCACCTGCGAGCCGATCTCCTCTTCCGGCTGAGCCGCGGATTCTTGGGGCCAGAGTTTATCCTCCTCCCCGTGCGTCCTGCCACGCACACCTAGCGCGGGCCTCGCAGGGGGACCTCCCAGCCACCGCTTATTAGCGAGTCCGCCGTGTGGGAGCAGAAGAGGCACAGGAGGGGCAGGGGTCGCCCCGTGGTTGGGCCCCTGGCCCCAAAGCGGGACTGCTTCGTGCAGAAGCCCGGCTCATCAAGGACTCCGTGTTCCTTTCTCAGGGACACTTTAAATCACCAGTCACGTTGATGACCGCATGGCTTCCAGTGCGCTCTGTGGGACCCTGAGAGCCGAGATCAGGGTCTGGATGCTTGCATCCCAGTGAGAATCCTGTTTCTGGTCAGTCTGGCGCTGTGCTCAGTTGCACCACAAAACCAAATTTAGAGCTGGCTTTTGCAGAGTGCGGTGTCTACTCCCGTATCTTCTCTCTTCGGTGTGTGAAAAATCGAAAACCGTTTTTAGTCGTATGTTTACAGAAACCGACTGACGTGGGAATCGCAGGCACATTCGTGTGGATCGGGGGAAGTGGTTGGACTCACGGACGCTCCTTGCCTGAGGACACGTTCTCTTCTGTGCCCGAACTGCATTTGATTCGTTTGAGTTTATAAATAACCCACTGCTCACGGGAGCCGCCAAGCCCGCGGTGCAGTTGGGCTCGCACACTCACCGTCGTCGTGCAGGTTTCTGCCAGCGAAAGACTCATCCCGGGGACGAATCAGGGTTGAGATGTAACTGCTTTTTTCCTTCCCCCATAATGAAACCCTTTAAAGGTTAAAAAACGACCCCAACCCCTTCAGACTCCTCGAACAGGTGGCCGGACCTAATCAGCGCCCACAGAGCCTGACACCCACCATTTCCCGGAGTGTCCTCAGAGGTCACGGATGCTTCCAGAAGAGCTCGTGGTTTCCTTTCTTTTCTTTTCTTTTCTTTTCTTTTTTAACGTTTACTTATTTTGAGAGGGGGTGGGGAGGGGGAGAGAGAGGGAGAGGGAGAATCCCAAGCAGCCTCTGAGCCGACAGCACAGAGCCCCACCCAGGGCTCGAACTCACGAACCTTGAGATCACGATCTGAGCTGAAATCAAGAGTCGGACGTTTGACTGACTGAGCCAGCCAGGCGCCCCAGGAGCCCGTGGTTTCTTAAAACTGATTCCTCGTCGTGCCTTTAAATTCACCTTTTCCTTGAAAACAAGCGAGTTTGCGCTGCCGGCCGCCAGGCTGGGAGAGGTGCGAGCGGCGTCCTCACGGGCTGGCCGCTGGGGCGGCTCTAGGGCCCGTGGGCTGGTGTTTATCTGCGACCGCTGTGTGCCTCTCTTCTAGAGCAGACGCTCCCGGCGGTAGGTGAAAGGCCTCTCTCTCCTCATCCAGTCGGGACCACAAAGAGCCCCGCGCGCAAAGACCCGGGCACGAGCATCGTGTTGGAAAGACCTCGCGATGGCAAGTAAGTGGCGCCCAGGCTGCTTCGGCCTCTGGTGCTGTGAGACGCCTGAGTCCGTTGCTTTCCTCAAGATGAGGAAATCCTTTCTCGGGGCCTGGGGCCCAATCTCGCCGAGCTCCAGGGAGGCCCGGTGAAGCGGCGAGGCCGTAAGACGGGCAGGCGAGCGCCGTGCCGGAGGCAGTGTTTACGGGGGGCGGCACTGCCCGGCTGTGCGGATCCCATGGCACACCTGCCCCCAGAGCCCCGTGGCGTGCGGGACAGCGATGCCCACACGGGGCGGGCGTCGGGGGCCGCGGGGGTGTTGGCTTTGCTCAGGGGGAGAGAGAAAGACTAGCCCTGGCTCATCGGGTGGGAGGAACGGCACGCTGTTGCTCGTGGGCCATCTGAGCTCGCCACCTGTCCCCTCAGCTCCCTGGATGCGAGTGTGGACGCTGGCGAGGAGTCTGAGAAGAGGGAGGCTCCCCTTCGGCCCCTTCCGGAAGAGTCTCTGCGGCAGGAAGGCCGCACCGCCCTCCTGGTGCCCCCGGGCATGCGACGCAGCATCCACGACTCCTGCAGCCGCTTCGAGCAGTATCTCCGCATGACCGCGCACGAGGCCGTGGGTGCCTTCAACCCCTGGCTGATGGCCGAGAGGTCAGTACAGCATCACGGCCTCCGCTTGGGGAGCGGGTGCCGCGCCTCAGCTCACAGAGAGGCTGGCGGAGGGCTTCCTCTGCTCGCCGCCTATTTGGGTGGGGGAGACGGCGTCCCGTCAGGTCAGTGACGGGACACAGAACGCTACCAGGCAGGAGACGGTCAGGAGCGCAGAGGTCGCGGGTGGGGCTGCTGGAGTACTTGAGGACAGAGGCTTTTCTGGTATTCAAATGGTTCATCAAAAGATGTGTAAATCCAAATTTTCGTTTTTTATTTGTTTACTTATTTAAGGTTTATTTGTTTATAAGAGAGAGACGCAGCACGAGTGGGAGAGGGGCAGAGAGAGAGAGGGAGACACAGAATCCGAAGCAGGCTCCAGGCTCCGAGCTGTCGGCACAGAGCCCGACGTGGGGCTCGAACCCACAAGCTGTGAGATCACGACCTGAGCCCAAGTCGGACGCTCAACCGACTGAGCCCCCCGGGCGCCCCTGAATCCGCTCCTCTTAAATGCAGCCCCGAGTGAGATTCCTTCTGGGCGTCGCTGCTTGCACACCTGTGGCCCGCCGCCGTTGAGCGGGTGCCGAGCTGCGGCCTGCGCTTCCTCGGGCAGGTTCAGGCTGGTGGAGTTGGTGCCTCTTTCACCTGCTGATTGTTTTGCGCACTTCCCGGCCTTCCCGCACACTCGCACACTCACCGGCTCCCAGCCCCTCGCCTCCGCCCGCCCCCGTCGTTCGCAGGGCTTGGACCTGCCAGGGGTCCCCTTCGGCGGGACGGCCAGCTCGCGTTTCCCTGGCGTCGCTCTCCTCAGACCCTCCGGCTTCCTCTTCCTTCCGATTCCGCCACCTGCCTTCTGTCCTCCCCAGGTGGTGGCCGTCTCCCCTCCGCTCTTCCGTCCTTTCTCTGCTTGGAGACTTTTGCGTCCGTCTCCCGTCGCGGTGGGCTCTTGCGTGGGATCGGTGATGACCACTTGTGTTCGGCTTCTCAGGCTTACCCTGAGGTGCCGAGACCTCCCTTGACGCGGTGCCGTCCAGAGCGTGGAGACCTTCGCTCATTTACTTTCTGGGGAGGAGGGGAGGCCGCCGCGGGTCCTCGTGTTCACTGGCGCGCCATGTCCCCAAAGCTGCCAGGGCTCCTGAGGCTGACGGCGTATGGGGAATCCACAACAAGCCGGGGAAGACGGACCCGTCCCGTGGTTCGTGGCGCATTTCGTTCGTTATTCTCCGGACATAGGGCAGCGCCGCCTGAGCGTGGAAGGAATGATTTGTACACGTCTCCCCTGGTGCCCTTGACCCTCAGGTCACCGTGCATCGAACGTTCCGGCTCTCTGTTGTCTCTGGGCCTTGTTCCTCGGGCAGGCGCTCCCAAGGACAGGCCTGTGCTGACCGGGCCTCGGTGGAGCAGCCAGGACGGCTGGGTCCATCCGGTAGCCTCTCGGGGGAGGGGAGCGAGCTCGGCCCTTCTCTTGCTTGTAACGTGTCCACCCTCCTCACGCCCGAAGAAACGTGCTGCTCCCGTGACGAGAGGGAGCAGGTGACACGGGTTGGGTGTCAGTAGCGTGCTGGCCGGAGGGGGCCCGGGCCGGGACACTTTCAGGGGAAGCAGACTCACCAGCGGCCGCGGAGACTTGTGGGGAGAGGGTGGGTGGGAGCCGTGTGTTTATCTCCTTCCTGAATCCGTGGCCTGGCGCCACATCACCGGGCGACCACGCGAAAGGCATAAAACCATAAAGGACGGCAAACGGGAAAGAACCAACGAGGGAGCCGAGCGCTGGGACCAAGGACGAGGGCGCCAGGCCTGCGTGGAGGCCCCGCCCCCAGCGCCACAGAGCTGTGACCAGACGGGCAGCCCACGCCAGGGCCTGGGCCACTGCCCCGTGCAGCCTGAGGAGGAGGAGGAGGAGGCGGCGGCGGCGGCGGCCTCCACACCACGCGCCCGGAATCACATCCCAGAGAAGCGAAGGGAACGGTCATGCCAGGGAACGAATGGATACCCGAGAAAAGAGGTTTCTGGAGAGTAAAAATATCAGCAATTAAAAGCGTCATGAATGTAGTGAATTCACTGGAAAGCTTCAAAGAAAAAGCCTCATCTCTGGAGGAGAATAAAAAGGCAAGAAAAGATCTTACACGTTAGAGGATTGTCCAGGAATTCCAACTCAGGGGCCGGGAGGTGGGCCACAGACCCATGGCTTCAGCGGCAGGGCCGCGTGCGGTGGGTGTCGACGACCTGCTTTCTGGACCCGCGGCAGCCGTCCTCGGGGGCCTGAGTGCCCATCCGCCCCCCGGGGCCGAGGCTTCAGCCTACTTACCTCGCAGGGACACAGACGTTCGTCTGACGGCGGTAGCTCCCGGCCGTGAGGACGGGGCCTGTCGTGGCGTGTGGGTGAGGTGTGTGCGCACACAGCAGAAGGCACGTCAGGGCGTCGCTGTGGAAAGGCGTGTGAGGAGCACAGAAGGTTTCAGAGGGTTCATCAGGCCCCTTCCAGCGTCAGAAGAAAGAACGGCTACGAGGTATCAGAACCCCGAACTCTGTGCTCGCCTGAGGCGTCTGTGGGCAGAAGGAAGGCGCGTTCCGGGATGCGCAGGGTCCAAGAACTTGGTTTCTGTTCGTGACTGAGCTAGCGAAGGGCGTGTGCACCAGCGAGGGGCGGACCGGAGGAGATGAGCTCCAGCGAGGGGCCTCCAGAGGAAAGGGGAAAGCTGGTTCCACGGGGGGAGCTTTTCAGCACACACAGCGAGCAGCTGGCCCGGTGGAGGGAGGACGGGAGCACATGGGGCGCAAAGGCGGGAAGCAAGGAGCCGGCCGGGAGCTCGGGCGTCTGACCTCCTGAGAGCGCCTTTGTGGGTCTGTGGGAGTTTGGGCAGGTTTGTGACGGACGGACGTAGGAAGCACAGCAGGGTAAACGCAGCGGTCGCTCGTGCCCTCGGCTCGCTCAGGATAACTCAGGACACAAGCTACGTTGAGAGGGAAGCACGCGTGCGGGAAGGCTTCCGGAAGCTGCCGGCCGACGCGGAGGGGCCCGGGGTCCCGGAGAAGCCGGCGGAGGCCCCCCAAGAACGTTCACCGGGACACATTCGCCGTGGGAAACGGTAAACGGGTGTGGTTCGGGCCGGTCAGAAACGGTCCCGGAAGAGAGGTGGGCCACACGGGAGCCACAGAGGTGTCCGAGGTCAGCGTGCGGGTAAGCGAACGTGTCTCCCCGGGTGCGCGTGCGGACAAGCACCCCACGGAGCGTCCGCGCTGCTCCGAGGCCCACGGCTTGTCTGGGAAAACCGTTGGAACGTCCGCAGTCGGGCTGGCCGGAGGTCAGGGGCGGCGCTGAGGTCCGGGACTGCCGGTAAGGGAAGCGTGGCGTGCGTGACGTCCAGGCTAGCGGCCAGGACGAAACGTAAGTGAAAGACCCCCCGAGATCGGAGGCAGGCAAGGAAGGAGAGCGAACGGACAGAGAACAGCGTCTCAGGAGGAGGAGCTCGGGTGTGTCAGAATTGCCTCCAGCAGCGCTGAGCACGCGTCTCCGAGCGCCCTTCTGCCGGCCGGGCTGCCGGGGCCCCTTCGGGCTGAGGCCGCGAACCTGAAGGACGTGCCAGGAAGGGGGGTCCGAGCTCGGGGCCGTCCAGGGGACGCAGCCAGCCTGACGGGTGCTCTGGCCGGCGCGGGGCGCTGAGCCTCGGGAAGTGCCGGGTTCGAGCGTGCGGGGCCGCGTCCACACGGGAGCGAGCGAAGGAAGGACCGCGTGGGGAGGGCTCCGCGTCACAGCGCGGCCGTTGCGCGGCCGGCCGGCCGGCTGACTCGGGCACGTGGGAGGAGAAGTCTCGATGCCCCCTGCGATCGTGCAGCCGTTCCCGGGGTTTGCGGGGGAGCAGCGCCCTCACCGCAGGTGAGAAGAGTCGCCGTCAGTGGCGAGACGGACGGACGGACGCACTGAGGGGACTCAGCGGCCCCTCTGTGGCCTTGTTCCAAAGGCAGATGACCTGAGCGACTGCGAAGAAACCTCAGAGGAGCCCAGATTGGGGGTCGTTCCCCAGAGGAGGGCCTTGCAGTTTGGAAAATGGCAAGGTCACGAGAGGCAGGCCGAGGGACGCTCCCAGGCTCAGGGTGAGCTGCGAGCGGGCGCCGGCGGGGCACGAGGCAGGTCTGAGGGCGGTCTGTCGGTGGGTCCGGAGCGCGATGTGTCGGCATCTGTGTGTGGAGGGTGCGCTCGCGGTCCAGTCCTGGCCGCGGGGGCCTCTCACCTTGGGATCGAGTTTGCACGTGAGCCACTCCGGGTGAGCGCACGAGGAGGGGTGAGCAGGGGAGGGAGCAGCCCGCGTGGCAGCCCGGGAAGGGGGGAGGGGGGGCAGGGGCCCGCGTGGCGGCCGCCTTCAGCCGTGGTTTGTGTTCCAGCTTCTCGGACGAGCTGGTGGACGAGGCTCTGGGCGCCGTGGCCGCGGAGCTGGAGGACACGTGTGAGGACTACGCGGAAGCCGTGTTCACGTCGGAGTTCTTGGAGGCCGCCACTTGAAGCCCGTCTCTGTGGCGGGCCTCCTCCCTGGGGCCCATGGGTGGCCTTGGCCTCGGCTGTCCCTCCGGGCGGGACCGCTGCCCTCGGAGAGGAAGGACGTGCGTCTCGCGTCGTCGTGGCAGTGGAGCCGGTGGTTGATGACGGTGGGTGTTCATCGGTGCCCAGTAACCGTGAAATCGCCTGACGAGACGGTGTTTTCTGAACTGTGGTTTTTCTGTTGAGATATCAGTGACGCGAGCGTCCTGGCAGGTGGTGGAAGACGTGTTTCACTCCCGGGGTCGAGATGCTCCCGTCACCCCCCCGTCACCCCCCGTCACCCCCCGTCACCCCCCGTCAGCCCCCGTCACCCGGCCGTGAGCCTGCCAGTCCCCGTGTGCGGCACCTCCTCTGGCTCTCGGCCCCTCGTGGTCCCCGGCCTCGCCCTGGGGGGCGTATGGACGCAGACCTTGAATTGAGGGGCCGGGAGGGCGCCCAGCTCACGTCCCTTCTGCGGGGTCGCACCTCCCCTGCCTCCAGATCCACCGAGCAGCCTGGGTGGGAGGACGGACGGGCCTGGATGTGCTGCCCGCCCCCCCCCCCCCCCCAAGAAAGGAAGACACCTGAGAGCCGGGGGCGCTCGGTGCCCTCGTCCCTCCTCTCCTCTCCCCTCCCCTCTCCGTCAGGATTCACCAAGAGGAAAGCCTCTGATTTTTCAGAAACGGAAAAGGCACGTGCGTGAGTTTTCCTCGACCGGAGCCCTGCTGAGGACCCACCCGAGGGGAGGATTCGCGCCCAGGATAACGTGCGTCTTCATGACACGCACGGCGTCAGTCTGGGACTTTTCTCCCAAGTACACGTGTTTCGGGGAGCCGTGCACCTGCCCCGTCACGCGACCTGTGCAAAATTGGGCTTTGTTTCGTGTGCGCACGCTCCTAAACGTGACACAGCCTCCGAAGGGAAAGTGCTCCCGGGTTACTGGAAGGTCTTCGAGGCGAGGGGCGCGTGTGCACTTGGCAGGGCGTCTGCCGTCTGTAGCTGGAGTCGTTTGTGTGCTAGCGTTTGCTGTGATTTGTAAAATAAACTCAGGATCTTAAAGGACGGGCGTGTCTGAGATGGTTCACACCTTTTCCCGTGGACAGAGACGTGATTGACGGAACCCAGGCAGGCCTGCGCTGTCTCCTCGTCCTCACGTACTTGCCCGTCCGTGCGGGAGACCGGAGGGCGGGGGGGGGGGGTGGTGGGTGGGTGGCGGGAAGGGACAGGAGGCCGTGCCTGTGTTCAGGGCTGTGTGCTCACGACGTCCCGTGTCCAGAGTTCGCTCAGGCGTGTTCTGCCTCCTCGGCCCCAGGCAGCGCGGCCCGGGCACCGTGTCCCTGTCCGAGGGGGCGCCCGACCCAGACTGCCCTTTGTTCTGGAATGCCGTCCCCCTGCCTCCACGTGGGGTCTGCGTTACAGCTTCGGCCCACAGCGAGTCTCCGCCGAGAAGCCTTCTCCAGGGACGCAGGGATAAGCCACCAGAAGTCACCGGGGTCGCCGGCGAGTGGTGCGGAGCTGTTGACGGGGAGTCCCCCGTTGGTGGCCCTGCACCCCAGCCTCCAGGCCTCATACCCGATCCCCGTGCTGGTTCTCTGGGCCCGTGCGTGTGGCTCTCGGCCGCACAGCCCGCTGGCACTCCCCCCGTGTGGCCGGTGTCCCCGTGTGTGGAGACGTGGGTCCCTGGCGCCCGGCCTGTGCACTTGCCTCTCTGGTCTGTCTGCTCTGAGGGCGGGGCCTCCGCCCACCCGTACTTGGCACCCAGTGGGTTCTCTTAGGTCCACACGAGGAGAAAGCCCCCTTCCCGGGAAAGGTTCTGGGGGAGGGGGGAGGGTCTGTCCCATGTGTCAGCCTGACGTGGCCTGACATGTTTGCCACCGGCTGAACTGCAGACCCTGCGTCTGAGGCTGGTGCACGGGAGACGCCACGCGTCCTCCGTTCTCCCTCTGCGGCGGCACCGGGACCTGGGAGGGAAGGCAAGGGGGAGGGAAGGCAGCGAGGGTGTCTTTCTTGTCCCTGAGGGCTTCTCTCCGGGTGAGGGGCTGAAGGCCAAGGAGGGTCTCAGTTGAAGCCCTTGGCGCCAGTGGGACAGGAAGGGGCTGAGGACGGGGTTGGGGACTTTCAGGGTTTCCTGGGCCCCAGAGACATCACAGAGAGGCAGTGGCAGGCAGAACCCCTTCTCCTCCCCTCCCCCTCTCTCCTGCCTGCCCCCTGGGGGTCTTTCCCCACCCCCACCTACCGTCCCTCTGCTTCCCCAGGTGCCCCAAGACCCTGGGATCTTTCCCTGCAGCCCCTCCCACACTCTCCTGCTCTTCCCTTGGGCCTGGGGGTGGGGGGTTGGGTCCCTGCCAGAGAAGTCCCCGCCCCACTGGGTGGGACCCTCAGGCCCAGTGGCCATATCTCCTTGCCCGGCTGCTCGGCTGCTCCTGCTCATGGAAGGGAGAAATGGGGGGGGGTTCCTCTGAGCCTGGGCTGATGACCCAGAGCCCCCGGCAGAGGCTGGGAGAGAGGCAGCTGCCCTCCCTGCCCCCCCCCCCCCCCCCCGCCTGCTGTACGCCCTCAGTTCACGTGTCCTTTGTCTCTCCCCACCCGGCCTGTGTGCCTGCAGATCTGGGCTCGTGGAGGGTCCGGAGCCATGACGTGAGCTCCTCTGGGACCTCCGTGCCTCAGTTTCCCGATCTGGGACTCAGGCTACTGGAGGATTGAGGGAAGTGATTCCACGCGCACGCCTGGCAGACAGTAAGCTGTGGGCGGATGTCAACCTTCAGGCGTGTTTCCGGGACCCTTACGGGAGGGAGCCTGGGGGCCGGCCTCGTGGCCTCAGTTCCCAGGGGCCTGCCTGTCGCCCTGCTCCTCCTCTGCGTCCTCTGCTGGCGATCCCGTGTCTCTCCCTGCCTCACCTTCCAGCCCAGACCGTGGCCGGACCGCTTCCTTGAGGCACGCGGCAGAAACCCTGCCAGGCCCGGGGCACAGAGACGCATCCGGGGCACGCTTCACACGGGTCCGCCTGGGGGCCTAGAGACACAGTGACGAAGCAAACTCGCCGAGCGTCCCTCTGACTTCCAGCCCGGCCTCTGCTTTCTGTCTGTGTCTCAAGCAGACGATTCCTAGTCGGGCCACAGGCCTTAGCGGGTGTCACCCGCGGATGCAGCCTCTTTTGGCCGGCAGGCACCGCGGTCCTTCTGTGCCGGGCACCCTGCTCAGTCCTGGGCTCGCACGTCCTAGCCTCCCGCCAGCCCAGACGGCCCAACCGCCCGGGCGAGCCCCTGCCTCCCTACCGGAGCTGGACCCAGAGCGCGGCCCAGGGAGGGTGGCGGCTGCCGTCCCCCGCGTCCTGGGTGCCCGGTTTCCAGCAGCCTCACCATTTCTGACGCAAACATCGAGGCGGGGATCATTAACACGTTTCACGGGTGGAGCCACATCCCGGTGAGGTGGGGCCTAAGCGGCCAGGAGGTGACCGTCCACTGCCCGAGGCGGCCTGCAGGGCCCTGGCATCCATCCAGGCCCCTCCCCCAGCCGGCACCAGGAGCCGTTCCACCCCGAAGTCGAGGGGCAGCCCGTGCCCACGCCACACGGGCGCCCCTGTGGCCTCGCCGCCCCCACCGGGTCCTGCTGAGCTGCTCCTCGCCCGGTGGCCTCAGTGACACCCGCATTCCCAGCGCTGCCCTGGTCTCCTCTCGTCCTGGAGGCGGCCTTTTCAGGCAGCACCGCCAGCTGGTGACGGGCTGCACAGCAGCAGCCACGGCCCCACGGTCCCCAGGGAGCTGGGCAGCGGGCTGGGCTGTCACAGGCCCTTTCTGGCCTGACCCCGGGGCTCTGACCCGCCAGCTCGCACTCACCTGCATCACGCACTCGCCGCACAGATGGACCACAGGTGAGGGCAGCTTCCCTCAGGGGAAGCGAGGCCCCGCTACCTGAGCCTCAGGACCGCACGGCCGCCAGGGCAGACCTGCCGGGGGCGCCTCAGAAAGATGGGCGGTTTGTACTAACATTCACACAGGTTCACTGCCTGCACCGGGGACGCAGGGACAGTGGAGGCCAGGCCCGCGCAGCCGGAGCACGATGGCGGGGTGGGGGGGGGATTCACCCCAGACTGCCCTCGCCCCGGGGTCCCAGTCTGTCCTCACAGATCCCAGCCCTGACAAACGTGTGGGGTCTGCAGGCACGGGCTTTCACAGTGGGGATCAGCCTCACTTCCCCAGTGTGGACATGGGGCACAGAGGGAATCCATGGGGGCGAGCAGCCTGGCACGTGCTGAGGCTGCGGGCCCCACGGGCACCCTCTTGGCTTGCTCTCGTGTCAGCTCCCGGTGATGGATTTTCTACCTGCTCGGTGTGACCCAAGGCCCACAGAGCCAGCCAACACGCGCGTCGGTGTCGCGAAGAGATCCCCGATGCGGGGCCGCTGAGCGGGGGTGCCTCGCGAGGACAGTGCGGTGTGACTTTTTGCCAGTGAGGACGCTGTCGTCCTAGCCTCTGGAGGGAGGCGAGGCCCACGCGCAGGGGTGCCATGGCCACGTGGCCACATCACAGGGGCCGCTGGGGCGCGTTTTAATGAGCTCACGGCTGTTCCCGGCTTCAGACAAGCACGTCCCGGATCCCCCGCACTTAGGGGCCTGTTTCCCAGCCGCTAAGTTAGTCAAAGGGATCGACTCACCCAAGTTCTTGCTGTTGAAGGGTCAAGACCCCTGCAAAAATCAGGTAAAGGCTACGGACCTTTCCTCAGAAAATGCACACACACACATACACTTGTAACACGTGCACACACGTGCACAGATATGCTTGCACACACATGCACAGACACATACGCACAGTGCACATGTGCACATGCATGCACACATACACATGACAGAGCACATGTATACACGTGTACAGATACACGTCGCACGCACGCATACGTACACACGCACAGGCACACACCACACGTATACACACGTATGCATTTACATCTGCACACGTACGCACACAGCTGCGGTTTTGGGGGCTCCCAACCCCTAGACCCAGGCAGGTGGGACACCTGGTCAAGGAGGCCTGCTGGAAGGCCCCCCCCCGCCCCCGTGTCGCGCTCCCTGACGCGTCGTGTGCCTTGCAGGGGCTGTCTAGGGCATTAAAAAAAAAAAATCTGTTTTTAATATTTATTTATTTTTGAGGGAGAGAGAGAGCATGAGTGGGGGAGGCACAGAGAGAGAGGGGGAGACACGGAATCTGAAGCAGGCTCCAGGCTCCGAGCCGTCAGCACAGAGCCCGACGCGGGGCTCGAACTCACGAGCTGCGAGATCACGAACCTGAGTTGAAGTCGGACGCCCAACCGACTGAGCCTCCCAGGTGCCTCTGGAGGCATCTTCTCATCTCTGGGGGAGACGCAGGAGGGTTTGTTGCCCTTTCCTGCAGAGCGCGTACAGGGCTCGCAGGCGTCAGCAGTGACACTGGCTCCAGATCCAAGGTCTCGGGTCTGGTGCACATCCCTTTCTCCCTCTTGACGTGTGAGAAACCTCTCCCTTCCGGCTCCAGGATTTCCCACCCCGCGCCCAATTCCCTGCATCGTCCGCCAGGGAGGCTTCGCGTAAGTTTTACTCTGTGCAGCTCGAAACAGAGCTGGATTCGGTCGCAAGTGTTCTTACTCCCCGAGTATGAAAGAACAGGACGCCGAAACACGTAAAACCGTCCGCAGCCACTTTTCCCCCGGACCCCATGCGTCCGGCAGCCCCGCTCACACGCCCCGACAGCGGATCGCACACCCTCCAGAAGGTTTCGGGAGCCCTTCGCTTTGGCGGGGCCTCAGGAGCGAGCTCTGGGGATCACAGGGGCCCAGCGTCTACGGAGCTTGGAATTCAGCATGCGGCCTCCCCTCCGAAGCGTGCGGGACCCCCGCTGTCCTGACAATGTACCCGTGAGGCCCACTCGCCTCCCGCTACCGTCCCCGAAGCCGGGAGAGCTCACGTGTCCCGGCTTGGCCAACCAGGCGGGCCTGAATGAGAGAAGCGGAGGAGATGGGGGTCCTGTGAGCCGTGCGGGCACCTGTGGTGTAGACGGGGGCCATCGGGGGAGTCGGCTGCTGCGCTTTACGGTGTTGGCTCTGAGCAGCCTGGGTTCCTCTCTGCCCCCCAGACTAGTCAGCGAAGCCTCCTTTGGTCTCTCAGACCCTAGGAAACTCCCCTTCTGCCTGAGAGCCTGAGCGTGTGCCTGCAGGGTCAGGAAGCACCCTGCCGTGTGCGTGCCTGTGCCCTGTGCACACCGCCTGCACCACGTGCTGTTTGTGTAAGCAGGCACTCACTGCTGCTCCTGCCAGCGGGGGGCAGGACGAGGACAGAGCACAAGGGGCTCCTGGGGGTGTGAGGAGAGAGCCCAGTGCTAGGAGCCCCGTCGGACTCCCCGGAACCTGGGCCCAGCGTCCCAACCTGTGCAGCAAGACGTGTCCACTGAGCATGGGGCATCCCTGAGTGGGGCCTGGGGTCCTTCCGACTCCCACACCCCCTTCCTCACTGGCACAGAGGACGTAGGATTCTGGCCTCCCCGAGACCCCGGTCTGAGCAGGAGCACAGCGGGTGGCCGCCTCCGCAGCCCCTGGCCCCTGGCCTTCCCGACACTGCCCACTGCAGGGCTTTGCTTTCTGCCTTCGGCAGCTGATTTACATGAAAAAGGGATTTTATTTCTGGAACCGCCTCTTCCTTCACCCTCAGCCCCCGTGAGCCCCCGGACAGCTCCGGGCGGACCGCAGCCCCTCGGCTGGTAACCGAATGGGCACGTGCTTCACTGCCGCAGCTCAGAGGGGCCGTTCCCATCCTCGCCGAAGGCTGCACGGCCCGGGGTCCCCGGGGTGCTTTTTCACTCCGCGGGTAATCTAGTATGTCCGTAATGAGTGCAATCAATTCACTCTCAGAGCCTCGTAAAATTCGGCCTTTTCGCCATCGGTGCACAGCGCGGCAGGGTCTGCGGGGACAGGGCCCCTCCTGGGCCGGGCGGCCCCACCTGCCCAGCCTCCCCCACGTGCTGATGGGGGGGCGTGGACGCCAGGGGGCGGCCGGTCCACCACTCAGGGCCTAAAGAAAGATGGGTAGCTTCTGAGCCTCAGTTTCCTTGTCTGCGAAGTGGGAGGGTTCATGCTGCTTGGACAGAATAAGGCCGCTGGGGGCACAGGAACCACACAGAAAGTATCTGCTGCTGCTGTGCTCACAGGGTGACGAGAGCGGCCCCAGGAAGAGCTCCCGGCCTAGGCTCTGGGGGCAGAGGGGTGGACAGGATGACCCCCCTCCCCGGGGCTCCCTCCCCCAGGGACCCTGTTCTGGCTCATCCGAGCCCCGTGAGCCCCAGCAGCGGGTGCTCCCTGGAGCTGAGACCAGTGCGCGCCACACCTGAGCCGCACGCAGCGACTGGGCCGCCAGGGTTTGTTCCCGCCGTGAAGGAGCCCCCTCCGGAGCTCAGACCTCCCGCCTCCTTCCCCAGCACCGCCCTGGGAGGCTCCCGGTGGGCACCACTGTGCTCAGATGTGGGGGAGGGAGATGAAGTTCGTGTCCCAGCGGAGGTGGGGGGCGGTGGGGCCCGGGCTGCAAGTCAGGTTCTCAAACTGGGGTGAGTCACCCCATTGCTTGTGGCCTCGGTCTTTCCGTCCGAAATGAAGACAGGACCACCTGAGAGCGATTTGTGATGCAGTAGTTAGGGAAATCTGCGTGTTCCCGACACCCCACCATCCCAGGGCTCCGCGTGTGCCCCGGAGTCTCCCAGACGAGAGCACACAGTGCAGGGCGATGTCCGCACAGCGAGAAGCTGTCCTAAGTGGCCATTGAGAGGGCTGGAAAACGGGGCTCCCCGGGGGGCCCAGTCGGTCGAACGCCCAACTTTGGCTCAGGTCATGATCTCCCAGTTCGTGCGTCTGAGCCCCACGTCGGGCTCTGTGCGGACATCGCTGAGGCTGCTGGAGATCCTCTGTTCCCCTCCCTCCGCCCCTCCCCTACTCACGCTCTGTCTCTCAAAAATATGATGATAAAACGTCAGAAGGGGGGGGTCAGAACAACAAGGGGAGGTGACTTCATGCTGTGAAGTATTACGCGGGGCTACAGGCAAATCTGCAAATATCGATGCGGACAGAGCTCAGACACCACAAAGGGAAGGGGAGGGCAGGGAACGAGCTGTCCGCCCAGGTTCCGGGACCACGACGTTCCGGATGCAGACTTGCAGGTGAGTGACGTTGTGCACACACACAGAAGGAGCCTCCGCAGATAGACCGGGGAGGCAGACACTGGAGGAGGGGAGGGGAGGGCAGCTAAGAGCAGGAGAGACGCACACAAACGGCCACACAGCGTGGCCGGAGCCGGAGCGAGGACCCGTCGGAGTAGGGGAACCCGAGGCCCGGTGTGCCCGCGAGGGAGCCGCAACAGGTGTAGACGAGTGCTCGGTGCAGGGGAAGCCACGCCTACTGACTCAGGGTCTGATTGTGATTTCCCGTTCTCGCTGGACCGGCGGCCTCACTGGCGGAGCCCCGGGTGGTTCCCCCGTCGACCTGTTGCTTCTTAGGTGCCTTGCTGTCTACGGCAGTGTCTGGCTTTCCGTGTTCTGGAGTCTGGTGCATGAGCCACGTTGTGCGTGGGGCTGGGGCTGGACAGGTGAGGCCGTGTGGACGTTGCTGCAGGATGGGGACGGTCACACCCACCACCAGCGGTCGATTTCCAGCCGGGTCCTAATTCGTGTCTGGTCCGCGTATAACTTGAAGCCGGCTGGGCCTGCTCGGGGCCAGTGTCAGCAGTCCTGACGTGGGACAAACACAAAACGCAGCCCCCTGCAGGGCCGAAGAAGCAGGTGCAGTGTCGCTGGCGTCCCCGACCGTGGATGGGGGTGGGGGGGTGGGGTGGGGGTCGTGCGCCACAGCGTAGCCTCCTTAAGCACCTCCTCGGAGCAGCCGGTACGTCTCCCCCTCGTCCAGCTGTCGCCCCCTGAAGAACCTGCCCCTCAGCCCCTCCAGCCCCTCCCAGGCCCTGTGATGGGCACCCTGCTTGGTGAGACAGAGAAGCAGGCCGAGCAGCGACCTGACCCTCAGCGGCCTTGCGCTCAAGCCCAGGTGGACATGGCCCCGTTCAGCGGGTTCTGTGGGTGTTTGTAGAAAACGCTGAGGCTATGGCACTGGAATGTTGACCCCGGAACCCCCCGTCGGAGGCTGGAACGGGACACACTCTGTGTAACCGCGGAGCCTTGGGCTTGGTCTGCCAGGCTGGGGGCTGCCCTGGCCGGGGGTCCTTGCACGTGAGGTCCAGGGCGCCCCCGAGGGCTCATTTGGCCTCTGCAGATGGCAAATGAGACCCTTGGCCACCCAGCACCTCCTTTACAGACTGCTGTGAGGGTGAGGCCGTGGTCATCCACGTGGCAGAGAACGGGCTCCTGCTGAAGGGTGGAGGCGGGCGGGGTCCTGACCCTCCTGGGGTGGAAAGTGAGAACAGACTACATCAGCAGGAGGAGGGCCGGGGGGGCTGCCGATGGAAGAGCACGGTCCACCAGGCGTCCCGCGTGGCGGGCAGGGCTGGGAGCAGCCACTCTCAGAGCTTCCCTGGAAGGCTCCAGAAAAGAGCATCTGTTTCCGAGGCTGCTTTTGTGAGTGGAAGCGGCCCCCGCGGTGGTGACAACAACCTAAGGACCCGGGAGGAGGGGCAGGGAGTCTCCAGGGAGGGAAGGTGCTGCCAGAGGTTCAGGGGAGACCAGGGGGGGCTTCTCTGCCCACGGCCGGGGCGGCCCAGTCCACCTGCCATCCACCAGCAGAGGGCAGCGATGCGGCACCGGGCCAGCCCGGTGTCCCATCGGGGAGCCGGGAGCAGCCGGCCAGGCCCCACAGGCCCCGCAGTACCCACCCCACCAGCCAGCACGTCCGGAAAGGAAATGAGTGTAGCCGGGCGTGCCTGCCTTTCTATGGGCCCGTGTTGGCTCCTGATGATGGCCACTTACCTTTCCAAGTGCGTGGACACCAGCTGTCCCGGATCCGGGTCCAGGCCCGGACTGCCTACCTGCCTGGAGCTCTCGGTCTGTCCAGTCGGCGCACGCGTTCTCGGCGGTGGGCGGCACTGACCTGGGCACCCGTTCACCAGTTCTCGGGGCCGTTGTGCTCGTGGGGCCTGGGAGCCGCGGGGGCTCTGGAGGCAGAAGTGGGACACGCTGTGGACCCACAGTCGGCCTGGAACCCTGCCCGGGACACCGGCCACAGAGCTGGGGGCCCACAGACACCTTCTGGCTCCTGCTTCCCTCCTGCGGGCAGCCGAGGGCAGCGCCTCCGAACGGCTGCTTATTCTTTCTCCAAACACGGTGGTTCTTCTGAGGCAGGAAGTTAGTCCCCAGCAGGCAGTCCAGCGGCCCCGACCGTCCCGAAGTGTTTGCTCTGCCCGGAGGCTGGGCCGGAACCTCCTCGCGGGCTGGTAAGGTCCACGCGGCCGGGTGCACTCCCGGCTGGACCGCATGCAGCCCTCGGGGTGAACGTCAGGCAGGCCGGGGTCGGGGAAGCACAGAGACCCGGGGCGGCTGTCCTGAGGCAGGGGCCCATCCGAGCGTGGGGCGCAGGCGGTCCGGCTACAGGATGTGTGCACTTCCCACCAACGCGACACCGGCTCTTGACTGCCCTCTCGTCCTCTCCCAGGGGTCTGCGGCGCCTGCACAGAGGGGTGGGGAGGGGTCTCCGTGCCCACCGCAGGGTGCACCTCCCCTGAGTAGGGTGCGTTTGCCTGTGTGTGTGTGTGCACGCGCACATACCCACACACATCCACACACACATCCACACATATACGTCCGCATCTGTGCACATCCCCACCCAAACCCACGTGCGCATACCTCCACATGCACACTTGCACACATACATGCACACACATGCTTAAAAACACCTGCGCACAGGTACACACACGGACACACAACCACACACACGCACGCATACATATTCTCATATACACACATACACACACATCCACACACGTGTACACACCTGTTCACCTACACTTGCACACACACACACCCACACACATCCACACGCACATCCACACGTATATGTCCACATCTGTGCACATCCCCACCCAAACCCACGTGCACATACCCCCACCTGCACACTTGCACACATACATGCACACACATGCTTAAAAACACCTGCGCACAGGTACACACACGGACACACAACCACACACACACGCGTACATATTCTCATATACACGCATACACATCCACACACGTGTACGCACCTGTTCACCCACACTTGTGCGCGCGCGCGCGCACACACACACACACACACACACACACACACACACACACACGGCAGTGCCAGGAAATCACAGGTCCCTGCAAACTGCAGTCACTGTTGCTGCTGTAAGCCAAGGGCCCCGGGGAGGCGCTCAGGCCCGGTGTGTCCCCCCCTGCCCGAGGCAGGTTTATTGCCTTTCGGTGGCCATTCACACCCACAGCCCAGGTGGCCAAACCTGGACTCTCTGCGGGGGCCCAGGCCTCTGGCCGTGCCCCGCCTGCAGGGAAGGGTGAGGGCAGCCTGGCACAGCGGGCAGAGCACAGGCCAGCAACCCAAACCTGCGGACCGCCCACAGCGAACCTTCACTTCCGTTCCTTCACGGACAAGCTGGGTTGCACAGCACACCTCCGAGGGCACCTGCGGGTCCACCGACCGGCTGTGGATGAAGCCGCGAGCTCACTGCCCGTCCGGCCAGCACTCACTGCTGTTCCCATCCCCACCGGACCCCAGGAACAGGGAGGGTCTGCAGGAATCCATTCACGCTCTTCCGGGAGGGGGGGGGGGAACCAGTGGCACACCGGTGAACAGCTGTGGCTCTGTGTCCCTGGGGCTTCTGAAATTCCGTCTTCTGGAGTCAGCGCTGCCGTCTGGTTCCGGGATCCAGAGCTCCCGGGACTGGGGGACTTTCAGAGCTTCTGGTGAAGCTGCCCTGGGGAGTTTGGATGGAGGGCCTTAGGAGGCCCTGGTTTTGTTAGCTGGGACACCAGTCAGAAGGACCCACACGTGGGTCGTACAAGATGCAGGTTTCAGCTCAAACGAGGAAAAACGTTTTCACGGACAGCACCATCCAAAGACAGAAGAACTCTGGCCCGAGCTACTGGGCACCCTGTCCTTGGATGGAATCAACCAGGAGGTGCAGGCCACTTGATGAGAATCCTGTGGTTGGAGTCAAAGACCCAAGCGGGTGCGGGGACTGGATACTCACGGAGACCTCTGGTGGCTCCACCTGGGTCCAGTTTCCCACAGAGGGGCTGATGGAGTAAGGACCGAGGCTAGCCGGTGGGGGGTCACGTAACACACCTTTTCCCCCAGGAGGCGAGGGTGGGGCAGGGAGGGTGGGTGCCTGGCTGTGGACTCCTCACAAGTTGCCGAGGGCTTGTTTTCAGGGCAGGGCCTGGCGGGTGGAGGAGCCCTGAGGACCAGCGACCCCAACCTTTCCCGCTGCAGGGGGCAGGGTGGCATTGCCCTGTGACGAGAGCTGGAGGGCCGGGGACCCAGCCCAGCCCTTCCCGGGCTGCCAGCCGGGCTCTGCTGCCTGGGGCTGGGCTGGCCTGCAGAGCCCTGGCTGCGAAGCCTCCAACCGGCCTGCTCGCCCGGTGAACGCCGGAACGTCTGCAGCCCGGCGTGGGCACGCGGAAGGGCCGCTGCCCGCCCCCCACTCCAGACTGCTGCAAGCGGACTGCCGTGTGCCGCTCGCGTTCCTGCGGAGTTAAAGGCACTGAAGTCCCTCCCCGTCCCAGGCGGGTCAGACCCTGGAGATGACCCCGGACGCCAGCGTGGGGGCTGACGGAGGGCCCCAATCCTCCGGTGACAACCCCCCGCCCCGGCCCCACCTCCCTGTCCTCTCCTCTCTCGGTACCCCTCCCGCGCGGGGCCCTGGGTCTCCAGGCTCCTCTGATCTCCCCCTGCCCCCGGGGGTGCCTCCCCGGCGGCGCCGCGCCCCCGCGTGCACCGCAGGGCCTGCCCGCGTCTGCGCCCCCCGCGCGCTGCGGTGTCCGGAGCCGGAGCCGGGCGGGGGTGCGGGCCCGCGGGGGCGGCGTCGGGCGCCTTCCTCCGCCAGTCCCTCCCCGGCGGCCGCCGCTCGGCGCCTTTAAGGCAGCGGGAGGGAGCGGCGAGGCGGCGGCTGCGGCGGCCGAGGCGCGCGGGGCGGGGGCGCGGGGCGCGGCGCGCGGAGTCCGCTCGGGGCCGGAGGAGGCTCGGCGGCCGGGGCCGGGCCGGGAGCGGCGAGGAGCGCGCGCGGCGCAGCCGGAGCCCGCCGCCCGGGACATGGCCAAGGCGGGCCGCGCAGGTGAGGGCGGGCGCGGGGAGGGCAGGGCCGGCGGCCCGGGGGAGGGACCCGCGCGCGGCCCAGGTGAGCCCCCGCGCAGGTGGGCGGAGGTTCCGGGAGGGCCGGGCCCCGCGCGCCTCGCGCGTCCTTCCTGCGCCCCCCGGTCCCCGGAGGGGCGCCGCGGGCGGCGGTGGGGGGGGGCCGGGGCTGCGGCAGCCGGGTCCCGTCCGGCCGCCACCCCCCCTCGGCTCTCCGGGCAGCCCCGGAGCGCGGGCACCGGAGGGGCCGTCTTGAGGCCACCGCTCCCTCCTGCGCCCCCAGCGTCAGCCCGGACGCGCCCCCCCACCCCCACCCCCAGTGCCGCCGCTCGCTCCATCCGGGACGCGGCAACCTCCCCCCTCCTCCCCCCGCGCCACCCAGCTCAGTCAGGAGACCCAGATTTCTTCTGGGGAAGGAGGGGTACTGCGCGCCGCACCGCTAGGGAGCCGTCCCGCCCCCTCCCCCACCGACCCCGGACGCAGAGCCGCAGGTGCGAAGGTCTGCGGGTCTGCAGGCCTGCCTCCCGTGGGGTCCCGCGGGCTCTGCGCTCCCCCGGGCGCGAGCATTGAGGCCAGCGGGGTGAGGGAGTGGGCGTCAGTCATTCGTTCGTTCCTGCATTCATTCATTCAGCCAGGCGTTAATTCCCCAGCGTCCTGCGTGCCAGACCGGAGCTGGGCACCGGGGGTCAGGACGGCCACCCGGCTCTGCCCCCCGTCTGCACGGTCTGGGCCTGCCGGCGCCCCCAGAGGCCCCGGGGGGAGGACAGACCACCAGGCTGGCGCACAGTGGCGACACTGGCGTGTGTAAATGCACCGTGAACTCACCCCCGGCCTGTGACCCTGGCAGGTGCGGTGCTATCCCTGGGGACCCGGCCTTGGTCTGACACGAACCCCACCCCTCTACCCACAAGCAGTGGCCGTGATGGAATGAGTGTGAATTCACCCGTACGCACACTCGGGCGAACACCCTGGTCCGTGTGCACGTCCACTGCCGCCCCACGGGTGCTGCTCGGAACCTTGGGCCGGTCCGGACCCCCCTGTACGCACGCTGGGCGTGCGATTTAGGGCCCGGAGGAGTCCTGCCGGGGTGGGGCTGGCTGAGTGAGACGCATCTAAACACTCCTTTCTCACTTCCCTCCCTTTCCCCTCCTGGAAAAGGCTGTCTCCCTCTTCCTCCTCCAGGAGCCTGGGGCCTTACCCACCCCCTCGCCTCCCAAAGGGCACATGGCAGGGTGTGTGTCCCGCCCGCCGCCCCGCTCCGCGTGTGCGTGCACAGCCCTGCACAAACCACCTGCCGGGTACAGTCACCACGGTAGAGGCTAACTGTGCCGCCAGAACTGGGTTCCGGGCAACATGCACAGTGATCCCAGGAGGGTGGAGATGGTCCTGGCCCCCCTTTAAGGCATCTGGAAGCAGATACTCAGAGAAGCTCTCCCTCCAGGTGGCCCAGAGGGTCTGGGCAGAGCCTGGGCACCCAGCCGGGTCTGCCGGACTCTAAGGGTGCTGAGTGACAGGCTTTCTCCATCACTGCCCCGTCAGGCCACCCCTGCACCAACGGTCTGGGGTGCAGTCTGGTCCCTCTAACTGTGGCCTGTGGGTCGTTTGGTTCCCCAGCTGCCAGTCCGTGGGCATTTGTTCAGTGACGGGTGAAAACTGCCCCAAGCGTCTGTGCCTCGTGCGGCTCTAACATCTCGTCTTTTCTGGGGCATTCTGTGTTCGGCCCTTCCCTTCAGGGCAGCCCTGACCCCTCCTCTGTGGATCCCGTGCCCGTACTCGGCCACCGCTCCAAGGAGCCTTTTCGGGATTGAGCCAGCGAGATGGGGTTACGTACGCCTCCTTTTCTCAATCTTTCTGGGTTACTTTGCATTTTGTCAATGTCCCTTCTCTTTAGGCTCTAAGCCTACTGACCTGAAAACAGCTTCTGGTAACACGTGTATGGGACCCACGGTGACAAAGCCCGTGTGGAATGATCAGTGAGCTTTAGAACAGAGGCGTCCTCGCGGGGGGGGCGGTGTCCCTCTCTGCACAGCTGGAGACACTAGGGCCCCAGGAGGGGACATAACAGAGAGGGTTGGCTGTTCGGGACTGTCTACCGCAGATGGGCAGACTGGCGATCAGAAATGATCAGGCCTTCACTCTGGGGTGCCATTAGAACCAAGGGTGGCTGAAGGTGGGGGTGCAAGGCCTATAAGGGTATGTTCTGTGGCCTAGGAGACATTTCCTCTGAAAACTGGCCAAGGGACCACCTAGTGAGGTTTGGGCCCCAGCGCCACCACAGTGCGTGACTCCGGGATCATCATATTGTAGTCCAGTGAATGGTGTCCCTGGGCTTGTGCAGTGTACCGCCTGAGCAGCCAGCCATGGCACCGTCAGCTATATCAGACAGGCGCCGAAGGGAGGCAGTAAAAGGACTTTCACTTGGTCGGGAGGACCCAGGTGCAGGAAAACATGCTGTGAGGTTCCAGAAAGGATTGGATAAATTACAGGGTGTGGATCTCAAACGGGTTACTACTAGTTCCCAGCGTCTGGGAGATTTCAGTCACCCATCCCAGAAGTGTTGTGCCCTGTGTCCGGTCTTGAGGGGAGGGAGGGCCCTGTGGGAGCTCCAGGTCCGGTGGACTAGGGCGGGGGTGGGTGAGGCCTCCCTGGGGGGACAGCTGTTCACACCCAGGCCTACCTGTGGCCATCCTCCAGTGCGGTCCAGACCGGAAGAAACTAGGGGTGGTTCGAAACAGGGAGGGCTGGCGCTCTCTAGGAGCCGCGCCTCAGAAGCTGGCCGATTTGGGCAGGAAGGTGGCGAGGGGCAGGCCTTGGGTCAGCTAGGGGCTGGATGAGGAAGATTTTCCCGTGGAGGGGCCAAGGTAGGGTGGAGGTAGGGAGGGTGGCAGAGGGGTCCTGAGGGTGGGGAGAACGGTCTGGCCCTGCACGGAGGCCCTGGAGGGCGTGCGGGGCAGGGCTGGGGTACTGGAGGGGTGCATGGGGAGGGGCGAGGCTGGAGAGAACTCCGGACAGAGAACAGCATGGGAGGCGGGGCGGGGTGGCGAGGTAGTCCCTCTGCCTGCTTCGAGGGCGGCTCAGACCTGCGTGGCAGAACCCACTCTGTTGGGAAGGGCTGGTTCGGCTTCCTGCCCCTTCCCCCCACCCCCCGCTCCCAGTGCCCCAGCGGTTTGGGACCTCTCAGCTGGGCAGGGCCAAGGCGGGTGGGGGGGCGGTGCTGGGCCTTCCAGGCTGGAGGAACCAGTTTATTTGCTCCCAGGAGCTGGCCGTGTTCCGAGGGCCTGTGGGCTGGATTGCATCAAACCCGTACTCTGGGGGGGCGGGGGGGGGGGCGCGAGCACTGATCCTCCAGTGGCAGGGACAAGGGGACACTCCTAGATCCTCCTGTTCAGAGCCCTCGGCAGGCCCGGCCAGGCCACAGAAAGGTGGTGGCAAGCCGGGCCTCGAACCTGCATCTCCAGAGTCTCGGTTCGGACCTTGTTCGGCCGTCACCCAGCTTGTCACCATCTCCAAGCCAGGCAGCGTCCTGGCCAACCCCCCCCCCCCCCGCTCCAGCCGTGGCCAGATCTCTCGGAGGAGGGTGGGATTCTCAGCACTCTGGGAAGCTGCCGGGGGATTCAAGGGGCCAGTCTGAGGAGCCCCCAGGCCTCGGGCACTAGGATGGCTCGTAGGTGTCCGGGAAGGGCATGGCGTTCCGCAAGGAGGTTGCAGATTCACTCGGAGGAAACGCTGGGTCCAAATCAGAAGCCAGTGTCCCAACTCACGGCTTGTCTAAAACTTTGTCTCTGAGATGCCTTCATGGCCTTCCCTGCAGCGGTGGGAGTGCTGGAGCTCTGGTGGGTCTCCCGCCCTCTGCGGAGCCACCCGTCCCGGCGGCTCACAAATAGAGACCCTTCGCTGCCCCGAGGTCTGGGCCCAAGCCCCTGTCCCAGCAGGAGGCCCCTGTTTGCGAGGCAGGTGTTCGGGGTTTACAGGTGGGACACAGAGTGTGAGCCCACGGCTAGACACCCCTGGCTGGGGCCACGTCGGATCGGCCAGGAGGCGTGACGTGTTTCTTGGACGTCTTAGCCTGTTGTGATGGTTCACCCCCGGGAGAAGTCTGGAGGTGGCCGACCCCACCTGTTAATCATGTGCGGGGCAGGGGACCGAGGCCAGAAAGGCACAGGGTCGCCCGGAGACCCATGGGGCTCCGAGTGTGGGGATGTCCCGTGGAGTCCAGGCGTGGGGGTGGGAGGCGCGGGGTCGGTGGGCACAGCCTGGCTCGTGATGTCGGCTGCCGTCCCCAGCATGCTTCCACCGGGCGGCTCGACGGCGTCTCCTTCGATGAGGGTTGCTGCGGCTCCCATTCCGTGGATGAGAAAACGGAGGCCCAGAAAGATCGAGGGTCTGGTTGTAGACTCCCGTGAAGTGAGAGGCAGAGCTGGAGGTGGGACTCGGGTCTCGTCTGTTCTCGGATTCGCCATTCCTAGCGGGGAAGCTGTGCCACGGAGAAGACGCTGGTTGATCTTGAACTGTCTCTCGGTTTCCTCATCGGTGAGGGCGCAGGAGGAGGCGAGGGGGAGAGCTCGGGGGCCAGGACCAGCCCCCTCCCCTCTGGTTTGTGCCTTGGGGGCCCCCTCCCCCCTCTCCTGTCTCCCAGGGACCCCCAGAGACGTGGGGGGCAGGGCAGAGGACAGAGAGAGCACATGCCTCTGGGGGGCCTGGCCTGCCCATCACCAGATCTGCAGCTGGGCTGGGGAGGGGGCAGCCGGGCCCCCACCTAAGGGCTGGAGTGGGAGGGGGCCGAGAGCATAGCAAGTGAGTTTGGAAGCCACGTGAGATCCCAGCACCCCCCCCCCCCCGCCACGCGCCCTCGAGCTCTCTCTACTCCCCGTTTTAAAATTCTTGTTTTCTAAAGAGAAAGAAAATGCTACACTGCAACCCCTTTTGCAAAGGAAGGAGCCGTAGTGAGTCACTCCGGAGGTAAAGCCACCTCCAGGGCCCCACGCCCGCCCGCCCCCCTGCACAGCTGTGTGGCCACAGTCCCCGGGGTACACGTGTGGGTGGGGGGAGCCTCCTGCCTGTAAGCGGCTCCGGGGTGGGAGCAGGGGCCCTGCCGCGGCCCCCGCCCCCCGCCTCCAGGCTCTCCCGGGGCTGCATTTACGAGGTTCACTCTCCTGCGGCCTGATAGCCCCCTTGCGCCTGTTGGCTCGGCCTGAGGCCGGGGGTGGCCTATCTGGGGGGTGAATTCAGGCCCCGGGGCGGGGGGCGTGGGGGCTCAGTGTGCGTGGTCAGGGCAGGCGGGGACAGGTGCTCCCTGGGCTTCTTGGTGCGACTCTTCCCCAGGCCGGAGTGCCGCAGAGCAGAGCGCGGGGCTGACCCTCCAGGGGAAGGTGCCCGCGGGGTGTCTGGAGCCTGCCTTCCTTGGAGAGGGTCTCCCCCCTCCCCCCCGCCGTTTGTTTGCAGAACTGCGTGGGGCGGGCCAGCGAGGAGGTGTTCCCTTCCCAGATGACCCGTTATTCTGGAAGGGAGGGAAGGTAGCAGCCTGTCAGCCGGGTTGCCGAACGAGGGTTGGAAGCAAAAACAGATGTGGCGGAGCAGAGAGGCCTCTTCGGAGGCGCCTGCCGCCGGGGCCTGTGCGCTGGGCGTCCCGTGTGTGCCCTGCTCAGGGAGAGACCTAGGTGTGTGGGATGCGGGGTGAGCCCGCAGGGGCAGCAGCTGTCCGGGAGCCTGTCCCTGGAGGCTTGTGGCATCCGCGGCGGGCCGCCCGTCATCACATGCACACCTCTGACCTCTGACCTCCTGTGCACCTGCTCCAGCCGGTCCGGATCCGCGTCCTCCTCCTCCCCCTCCTCCTCCTCTTCCTCCTCCTCCTCCTCCCCCTCCTCCTCCTCCTCCTCCTCCTCCTCCTCCTCCTCCTCCTCCTCCTCCCCCCCCCCTCCTCCTCCTCGGGATGCCTCTGCCCAGCCGTGGCCTGAGGCTTCCCTCTCCTGCCCTCACCCCCTCCCTCCCTGGGGAGGCTGGTCCCCGCTGAGCAACTCTGGAGTCATCCCTGGTGGTAAAAGAGCTATTTTCAGCCTTCCCATTACTGCCCAGTGTGCAGGGGGTGTCTATCCCTTGTTGGCTCTTCGTTCCCTTTGCGTGTGGTGTCGTCTGGAGCGGCGAGAGCCTCGCGCAGCCCCCAGGGTCCCCACCGCGGCTCCTGGGGCTGCGGATCGGCACCCGATGGGGGGCCTGCCCGGCAGAGGCGGCCTGGGGCCCCACCCTGCTGGGTAGCAGCCTGGGAGCTGCAGGTGGTAAGTGCCCACCTGGGGTCACCGTGACCCTTTCCCCTCCCTGCTCCTTGCTTCGGGCTCACGGTAGGTAGCCTGTGGTGCCCTTCGAAAACCCGGGCCGGCTCAGCGAGGTGGGGGTCTCCGCAGCATCCTCCGCGGCCCGGGCCTCTGTTTCCCGCTCCCTGCAGGGGCTCCTGGGGGGGACTGGCAGGAGGGCCCCCCGCCCCATCTCCTGTCCCCCACCCGCCCTCCTGAGGAGCCCTTGTGGCAGGTGCTATGGGAGCTCCCCTCAGCAGGAGGGCAAGAAGCCGGTGGGACAGAGGGGGGCGTCTGGGGACCTCTGCTTCCACCGGGAGGTCAACTTGTACTTGTGAAAAGTACAACACATAGCCAAAGCTATTAATCACTAATTGCCTCCGGAGTAACGTGATTAACGGGCATTTAAATGCTATATTTATGAGATTACCCGCAGGTCTTCAAGAAGCGTATTTTTTCAAAGTAACTGGTTTGGCCAGCCGTGTCCTGTTGGGAGACGGGGATCCTAACCCCGCTCTGGCCCGCGCCTGGGGACGGGGGTGTGACGGCGGCCAGGCCAGCTTCCTCCGTGCGGCTCTCAGCGGCAGGCGGGGGTCCCTGCCCCTCCTTGTTGGGCTCACCGGCCATGCGGGTCTCTGGCTGCACAGAGGAGATGCCCCTTGACGGTTCCCCGGGGGCCGGCGTGGCCGGGGTCAGGGGAAGGCGGTGCGAGTGCGTTTGCTCGGTGGTGCCCGATTGGCAGCTGGCTCTGTGACCGGGCAAGGAGAGGGGGCCGTGGCCTGCCGTGTGGCCGGGTCATGGCCGCATCTGTGCTCAGGGCCGTGGCTCCATACGTGGGCTGCTGCAGGTGCGGGCTGTGGTTGGGGCCAGGTTGCGTTGTGGCTGGTCTCAGGCTCACTCTGGACTCCTGGCATGGAGCTGCCTGGTCCCCCAGAAGCTGGACTCCTTCCGGGCCCTCCGGGATCTGGGCTCCGGGTACCCGGAGCCCCAGCAGACAGGCCCTCCCAGGGCTCCCCGCGTGTCCCCGAAACAGCTCAGCCCCATAAGCTCATCAGTGGCGCATACAGCAGTTTGGGACATGTTTCCATAGCAACCAACCCCCAGCCAGCATTGGTTTCCTTCGATGATGCTTTTTTTCTGGAAGCAGCTTCTCCGAGCCTCTCGGTCCCTCCCTAGTGTCCCCACAGCCCCGTGAGGTCTGCCCTGGATTGGTCTGCTTCCCAGACTCATCCTGACCCCAGGGGGGCCTGAGGACAGGCCGGGAAGGGGGGGGATGCTCCCCCGAGAGGCCCACCCCTGTGGTCTCCCCTGAAGTGGGCCGGGAGAAGCTATGGGCCTGTGGGGGCCGCACCAGGTATCTGCCCCAGGGAACCCACAGCCCGGGGGCAGGCAGGCCTGGACCCAGGTGCTCGAATGGGCACAGGTGCGGGACCTCAGGGGAGCACGGAGGAGGCGGGGCCAGACCAGCAGCATGGGTGGGCATTAGCAGAGGGTGGGCTGGGGGACCCTTCGGGCACCGACGGGCAGGGACAGGCAGGAGCAAAGACGGCGTGGAGGGAAGGAGCGCAGTTCCCAGAGGCCGTGAGCTGCCGGAGCCCAGGCCGGCAGGTGGAGGGAGCACGTTCTGGCCCCGGGAGCTCAGAGGCTGGGGGGGGCGGGGAGCCGCACCAGGGGAGGGTCGTGCCCCCTGCGCCAGTTTTAGGGCCTGAGGACAAGGGCCGCCCTCGGAGTCTCTGTGTGTGACTGTACCGGTGGAGGGCCAGGCCCCGTGCTCGGCCTCTCTCAAATTTATCTGTTCATTTAGGGGCGCCTGGGTGGCTCAGTGGGTTCAGTGTCTGACTCTTGATTTCCGCTCAGGTCCTGATTCCAGGGTCGTGAGTTCGAGCCTCGTGTTGGGCTCTGCACTGAGCGTGGAGCCTGCCTGGGATTCTCTCTCTTGCTCGCTCTCTCTGCCCCTCCCCTGCTCACACTCTCTCTCTAAAAAAAATTCATTCAGTTACTCCTCATGGCCACCCTCTGTAAGTCCTGTCCTTACCCCCATTTCACAGAGGAGGAAACTGAGGCACGGCGTGGTGTGGTAACACTTACTGAGAAGCCCAGCGGACAGGCGGCAGGGCTGGGGCTTGAACCAGCGCCAAGGGGGAGAGTGAGCGGGACGGTGGCTCACATCACACGTGAGGCAGAAGGCCCGGCTCTGGGGAGGGGGGGCCCCCGCCAGACCCTGCGTCTCACTCTGTCCTGCTCGTGGACCCCTGGGAGCCCGGGCGGGATCAGAGCAGCAGTGAGATGTGGCTCCGTGTTGCGAGGCTGGGTGTGAAGCTGTGTGAGCGTGTCTGTGCGAGCCACATGCAGGCTCCGCGCTCTGTGTGTCCCCAGGGTCTCCACCGCCCACAGGGAGTCTGGTGGCCTGATTGTTTCCACAGCATTGACGGTAGCGAGACCCACACTCCGGAGCCGTTCTCGTACATGAGTGTGCACGTGTGTTTGTAAGTGCACACGTGTGGGTGTGCACGTGTGCATGTGTGTGCGTGTGTTTGTGTGTGTAGGTGCACAAGCATATGTGTGTGCGTGTGTGTGATAGACACAGAGAGAATGGGGACAAGGGCCTACGTGAGCCACAGCAGAGCACTTTTCTCTCTCAACCCGTGTCCCCTGAGGCACGTTTTGTTGGGACGCAGCATGTGTCTCCTTGGCCTCAGGCAGGGCGGGGGAGGGCAGGTGCAGTGCTGGCCGCCCCACCCCAGCCTCTCGGGGGCACTTGAGGGTCCCTGGAGGTCTGGGACTTGGCAGGTGTTACCTGAACACCTGCGGAGTGTGGCTGTCACGGCAGACGCCTGGGTCCCCTCCTTGCTCCTTTGAGCCAGACTTCCCATTTTGGAGAAGGTTCTAGATCCAGCTTCTTGTAGAAGCGGCCTGATGGCTTTGACCCATGTCCTTCCTTCCTCCCAGCCTGCCCACCCTCTCTTTAAGGCTCAGCTGAGGCCCCCTCCCCGGGAAGGCCTCCAGGCTCTCCAGCCTGCAGGCCCTCTGCCTGGGGACCTGTGTCCACACCTGTGGGGCGCAGTGTTGACATTTAGTGCTGGGCCAGGCTGGCCTAGGGGGCTCCACTGGGTGCTGGGTCCCCAGGCTGTGTCCCAGGGGGAGGGACTGCTCTCTCCCTAACTGCTTCCTCCAGGCGCCGTCTGGCCCCCATCTGGCCCTAGAAGACCGGGCCAAGCCCACGTCCCTGGCTTTACAGGGCTTTGCCCTCCGGCTGGGCTCCTGGGCGCAGGGCGGGGTCTCCTTCCGGTGGGCTCTTGCCCTCGGGCTGGGGAAGGGTTTTCCCTTTTCCCTCCAGTCCTGATTTAGACCTTTAAGTCAGTGTGGTGGGGGAGAGGGGCCAGAGGAGAGCATGCGGGGTGTGCTGGGGGGCGTCTGTTGGGCCTTGGAGGAGCAGAGGGGTCTGTGGCCCTGGGGGGAGGGCGCCCTGGAAGCCCCCGTGCCCGTCTAACCCTCGGTCCGGCTCCTGAGGGGCTCAGCGTCCCCCGAGTGCCGGGATGCCAGGTGCGACCGCGGGCCGTGTGCGCGGAGTCTCCTGACAGCGAGGTAGCGCCTACCCATCTCACAGATGACAAAGGTGAGGCCCGCCAGCTTCCCGTGCTTCTGCCGCGGACACGTAAGTGGTAGCGAGGAGCCCAGGTTTGTGCTGCTGCACGGCCTTTCTGCGATGTTTTCACGCGCGGCTGCGAGCTGGCAGGTGTGCATGAGGGACAGGGACGGGGAGGGGGTGATGTGGGAGCACGTGTGAGTCTGTGTGTCTTCAGGACCGGCTCGGGGACGGGGAGGGGTTTTGGGAGGACGGCGCTCTCCAAGGAACGCAGGTGCACCTTCCGATGTCCACATGGGCCTGGGGATACCCAGACGCTGACCCGCAGACCCGGTGGGCAGGCCGGACGGGTCTGGCGTCTGGTCGGGCCTCGCCTCCGTCACTTACCAGCTTTGTGACCTGGAGCAAACAGGTGCAGGACAGGGACGCACGGTGCCCTCCGGGGGGCTGGTTAGGGTTCCTCTAGGTAAGTGGGGGACGCACGGTGCCCTCCGGGGGGCTGGTTAGGGTTCCTCTAGGTAAGCGGGGGACACACGGTGCCCTCCGGGGGCTGGTTAGGGTTCCTCTAGGTAAGCGGGGGACGCACGGTGTCCTCGGGCTGGTTAGGGTTCCTCTAGGTAAGCGGGGGACGCACGGTGTCCTCGGGGGGCTGGTTAGGGTTCCTCTAGGTAAGTGGGGGACGCACGGTGTCCTCGGGGGGCTGGTTAGGGTTCCTCTAGGTAAGTGGGGGACGCACGGTGCTCTCCAGGGGCTGGTTAGGGTTCCTCTAGGTAAGCGGGGGACGCACAGTGTCCTTGGGGGGCTGGTTAGGGTTCCTCTAGGTACATGGGGGACGCACGGTGTCCTCGGGCTGGTTAGGGTTCCTCTAGGTAAGTGGGGGACCCACGGTGTCCTCGGGGGGCTGGTTAGGGTTCCTCTAGGTAAGCGGGGGACGCACGGTGCCCTCTGGGGGCTCGTTAGGTTTCCTCTAGGTAAGCGGGGGACACACGGTGTCCTCGGGCTGGTTAGGGTTCCTCTAGGTAAATGGGTGATGCACGGTGTCCTCGGGGGGCTGGTTAGGGTTCCTCTAGGTAAGCGGGGGATGCACGGTGTCCTCGGGCTGGTTAGGGTTCCTCTAGGTAAGTGGGGGACGCTCGGTGTCCTCGGGGGGCTGGTTAGGGTTCCTCCAGGTAAGCGGGGTGTCTGGCACATTCTGTGACTCCGCACCTCACTTTATCCATTTGCCCAACATTTCTCGGAGCTCCCCTCCCTGGGACCCTGTGCTGGACACAGCACGCAGAGAGAGGAAGCGTGGGGACCAGCTCAAGGACACTTTACCCTCCAAGCTCTGGGGTCACAGAGCCCAGACGCTAACGGTGTGGCCCTCAGTGCACCTGATCTGTGTGCCCCACCCCATGCTTGGGAGACTCCCTGGTCCTCTCAGCATCGGGGTCCCCCTCTTCCCGAGTGTGTGGGTGATAGAGTCTGGGTTGGGAGCCCCCTGTCCACAGCGGGCAATGTCCCACCCGGCCCGGCCCCCTCCCCCCTTGCACCTTACTCCCCTCCATCCGGCTCCAGCCACGCGGCTTCTTCCCGCCCCTCAGACGTGCCCAGCTGGAAGAATGTTTGCACGCATGCACTCTGTCCGTGTCCCCCACACGTGTGTGTGCAGGAGCATGTGTGCATACACACGTGCACACGCACTTGGTGTGTCTGGCCCTTTCTCACGATGGACACCCTGTCAGAAAGGCCTTCCTCTCACACCCCCCCAAGTCACCCGCCCATCACTGCCTCCCTTTGTCACATAGGACCTCGCTGAAAGATCTGCTGGAGGAACAGAGGAAGGGCACACCCCCACGTGGAAGCCAGTCACGGCTGCTGCTTGGCGCTGCCCGCCTTCGCGGGTTCTTGTGTCTGCGTGCGTGGACAGCTGAGAACCCACCCCACCCTTTCCAGACATTGTTTGCGGTGGCCCCTGCCTGAGAGGAGGGATTTGCAGGTGTCCAAGCAAACTTACCGTATGTTTCAAAAAATTTTTGAGAGAGAGAGAGACAGAGTGTGAGTGAGGAGGGGCAGAGAGCTGGAGACGTAGAATCCAAAGCAGGCTCCAGGCTCTGAGCTGTCCGCACAGACCTTGCCACAAAATTGCTGTATTTAAAAACCAACGCATAAATAAACAGTAAAAATATTTTTTTAAAAAAGGGGCGCCTGGGTGGCTCAGTCGGTTAAGTGTCCCACTTCAACTCAGGTTCGTGATCTCGCAGCTCATGAGTTCAAGCCCCACGTCGGGCTCTGTGCTGACAGCTCAGAGCCTGGAGCCTGCTTCAGATTCTGCCCCCCCCCCACCCATCTCTTCCCCTTCCCTGATCATACTCTCTCTCTCTCTCTGAAAAATAAGTAAACATTAAAAAAAAAAAACCAACACTGCAGGGATGCATTTTGAAGGCAAGAATAAACCGTAAACAAGGTAAAATGTGCCTTTGAACAGAAATTCGGGTACCGACTTTGGCCACAGAGGAGAGTCAACCGGCAGGTGAGGGTCTATTCGAAAGGAGAGGCACACGAGAGTTCAGTGTCCACAACTCCCTCCGTGCTGGCCTGTTCTTCAGGCCATGATGCCACCGTCAGCTGCTCGCGGAAGGGGGCAGAGGTAGGAGGCAGGGTCCTATTTTCTCCACGTCACTCTCTGCTGCGGAAATCATCTTTGTCAGTCACCCGACCCAGCTCTGTGTCCCCCACGCCCCCGCAGAAGGTGAGCTCCGTGCGGTCCCCACCCTCTCTGCTGCCTGCTCGCCACGGTGTCCCCAGCACCCAGCGCGGTGCCTGTGGTCCGGGCAGCCCTGTCTGACACCGAGCCCCCTCCGTCTTGGCCCACCTGCAGCGGGGAGAACGGCTCTCCCAGCGGAGCCAGCCCAGCTTCCCCGCAGCCGGGCCCTCCTGCCGGGGCCCCCACGAAGCCCAGCCCGTCACCCACGTCGTCGGCGTGGCAGCAACCTAGGGTGATGGTGGCCCAAAGGGACGTAGTGGGGGTGGCGTGTGAGTGACAAATTCTGGAGACTTTCTCTTTCTCAGGCTGTAGAGCGTGTGTGTGTGTGTGTGTGTGTGTGTGTGTGTGTGTGGAGGGCTAGCAGAAACGTCCTTGCCTTTTTTCTTGGATGGAGTGTCTCCCGAACAGGTGTGAGAGCCACCATGTTGGGAACTTCTCCCAAACCTGAACCCTCGCTATTCAAGCTCAGGAACCAGGGAGACTCGGGTAAAGCTTCAGATGAGCCCATCACTACTTACACGGTTGCAGCCCATGCGCCCCCCCCCCAAACTCAGGGACCGAATCTTGGGGCCAGTATGACTGTCCTGACCATCCAGGTGCTCGCTTCTTGGGAACAGGATGGATTTGGACCACAAGGGATGTTGGCATGTTAATATGGCGTGTGTGGTGGGTTTTAGACCTTTAGTATCTGTTGATGGAGAAACCATATAAAATTAATGTAAATTCAGCAGAAGTTTATATCGTCGTACTTTTTGTATCACCAAAATTTCCATATCCGTTTGATTTATACCTACATGCACTTCTTTTTGCGGTTTCACTATTTTTTTGGTGATATTGTAAGCGGTATTGTTTTTTAATTTCAAATTCTCATCCTTCGTTGATAATATAGAGAGCGCAGTTGACTTTTGTATATTGACCTTGTATGCGGCGATCTTGCTATATTCAACTATTTGTTCTCATAGCGTGTTTTGGTTTGTGGAGTTTGTAGAACTTTTTTATTTTTACAAGGTTTTAAAAAAATTTTTTGGATGTATATTTATTTTTGAGAGAGAGAGCACGGACAGGGGAGGGGCAGAGAGAGAGGGAGACACAGAATCCGAAGGAGGCTCCGGGCTCTGAGCTGTCAGCGCAGAGCCCGACGTGGGGCTCGAACCCACGAACCGCGAGATCATGACCTGAGCCGAAGTCAGACGCTTAACTGACTGAGCCCCCCAGGGGACCCCATAGAGCTTTTTTCGAAAAAAGATGTTTATTTTGAGAAAGCGAGCAGGGGAGGGGCAGAGAGTAAGGGAGAGAGAGGAGCTCGAACCCAAGAACCGTGAGATCTGAGCTGAAGCCAAGAGTCAAAACACTTAACGGTCGGAGCCCCCAGGCGCCCTGAGCCTTTGTTTTCTGTGTAGACAATGAGGCCATCTGAGAACAGAGGCAGTTTTGTTTCTTGCCCCGTCTCACGGCACCGCACCGGCTGGATATCCTCCACCTACGTCAGGGACACAGTCCCTCCCCTCATTGGAAGTACTCAGTTTTGGTGCATCCCCTGCGGGAAATCCAGGGCGCGTGAGCGGGAGATTGCCAACCACCGTGCCACAACGCCTGCTTGGTGGGTAAGAATCGAAAGCTTCGAGGGTCCCCGTGGGGAGTGGGGCCCAGACCCAGCTTTACACCCGGAGGTGGCTTCCGGGCTTCAGAAAGGGCTTCTCGCCTGGCGCCCAGGCTGGGTGTGTATTTGGGAATTTGTGGGGGGTGGGGCAGGAGGGACAGGCAGGAAGCGGTGTCCCTGGGCCGGCAGTGCCAGCCTCACCCTTCAGGAACAGTTTATGTGCTGGGATCTGGGCCCCAGGCAGGGAACAGTGCCAGCATCCTGCAGGGGTGGGGCGGGGCGAGGAGAGCAGGGACTGGGCACAGGGGGCATGGGAGCCATGGCCGGGGAGAGCGCCCACCTCTCACTTGCTCATTGGCCCCAGCCGTGCGTCCCCGACGGGCACCTCCAACATGAGTCAGAACTGAAAACGGTTAGTCTCCGTCAGGTTTCTCCCCTCGCACAGATGGGGAAACCGAGGCAGGGGCATTGCTGCTACAGGAATGCGGGTCTCTCCGACACAAGACTTGTGTGCCTGGTGGCCAGGGCTGAAGCCCCAGGAAAGACGTACCCTGTGTGCCTGGTGGTTTTACTGTTTGCCACAGAATCCAAGATGCGATCAGTAGCTAGGATGCATTATTATTTTATAAACCCTGGAACTATGTGGGGGCTGGGGGCGCTGACCCCCCCCATAGTCAGGGGCTGGGGGCGCTAATCCCCCCACAGTAAAAGCTCTGCATATGACTGGGCCCCTGGGTGGCTCAGTTAAGCCCCTGACTTCGGCTCAGGTCGTGATCTCACGGTTCATGAGTTCGAGCCCCACGTCAGGCTCTGTGCTGTCAGTGCAAAGCCTGCTTGGGATCCTCTGTCCCCCTCTCTCTCTGCCCCTTCCCTGCCGGTTCTGTCTCTCTCTCAAAATAAATAAAAACATTTTTTAAAAAACTTAAAAAATCTGCATGTGACTTTTGACCTCCCCAAACTTGACTACTGATAGCCTACTCTTGACCAGAGCATCGCCAGTAACAGAAACAGTCGATTAACACGTGTTCTGTGTGTGGTATGAGTTATATACTGTATAAGTGCAGTAAATTAAAGCTGGAGAAGAGAAAACGTTAAGAAACTTACATGAAGAGAAAGTATATTTACAGTGCTGGACTGTGTTTATTGAAAGAGGAAACCCCTGTGTGAGTGGGGGGTACGCTGTGAGCCATGACACAGGGTTAAGGACGATGCACTCCATGGGGCGCCTGGATGGCTCAGGAGGTTAAGCGTCCGACTCTGGCTCAGGTCATGATCTCACAGTTTGTGGGTTCGAGTCCCTCGTCGGGCTCTGTGCTGACAGCTCGGAGCCTGGAGCTGCTTCGGATTCTGTGTCTCCCTCTCTCTGCCCCTCCCCTGCTCGTGCTCTCTCTCTTTCCCCAAAATAAATAAACATTAAAAGAAATTTTTTAAAAGCGAGATGCACTCCGGTTTTGAAGATATTGGAGAGCGTGAAACAATGCGCACCTTAGAACTGATAAGGTAGGATGGTTTATAAAATTAACAGCCCCGTGAAATTACGTGTTCCGTGTAAACACTGAGTCCTCCCGGCCTCCCCCCGTCAGGTTCTGCTCTGTGGGGATAGTGTCTGGCTGGCATTTGGGGCACGCCCTTCCTGCTATGGCGCTGCCTCCGCATGTAGGTGCGATGACGGCTGATGTGGACACTGGCCGTGCCCCAGGCCCTGCGCTAACGGGCGCTGTGTTGAATTTGCTTGAGTTTTCCGACAGGCGGCGCTGTGTTGCATTTGCCTGAGTTTCCCGACAGGCGGCGCTGTGTTGAATTTGCTTGAGTTTTCCGACAGGCTCCCACCTCCACCCTGCTGTCTGAGGCACGGAGGGTGCGGGGCCCTCTGTCATCTCACGGCTTGACCCCTGGCCCCTTCCTCCCCCGACCTGGGCTCTTGACCAACACGCCGCGCGCATCCTCCTCAGACGCGGGAGCGTTTTTCAGGACGTGGGGCCCACGGCACACGCGGTCCCGGGACCCACCTGCCTCCCCCTCCTCTCCCAGCCACACCCAGCGGGCAGCCTTCCCCGCGCACACACCAGGAGCGACTGCGTCCTTGCGGCCGCCGCGAAGAAGTCCCTTTATGGCCGTGTGTGCGCGCATCCCCTGTCCCTGCGCCCGGGCTCTGGGATTTCTTCCCAGGCCCCGGAGCTGCCAGAACGCGAGGGTTAACGGTGCACTCCTGACTGCTTCCTCAGGAAAATTACCGGGTCAGTTTTGTCCTGACGCTTTTCTGGTTTCAGTTTTGGCAGTTAGATCTCAATCCCCTGGGCAATGCCCAGGGTTTCGTGTGCCTGGGGGACGGGGGGGCATGGGGAGGATGTGCTGGGCACCCGCTGGTCCACGGTGAGGACCCAGGTGCCTGTGGAGGTGGGGCGGGGGGTGTTCCGGGTCCAGGTGCGCCCTTCCCCTGACCGTCCCCGGGGGCCCCTCGGCCCCCCTCCCCGCCCCTGGCTTCTGTGGACGTTAGTCATCATAATTACTGGGCCTGAGATGCAGACTCTGACTGTACATCTCTTCTGATCCTTCGAGCTCCGGACTGATGGTGGTCGGTTCTTTAGAGGTGGGGAAACTGAGGCTGTGGTGTGGAATGACGGCCATGGAGGTTGTAAGCGGCAGGGACGGCGCGGGGCTGGGGCTCAGGCCGTGCGTCTGCGATGGAGGCCGAGGTCCTGGCCGGGACATGCTGCCCGGGTATCGGCTGCCCCGCTCCTGCACCCTCCTGCCCTCCCCGGGCTGGGCCACCTGACCGGCCCCAGACAGAGACGCACGCGGGAGCACATCGCCCTGCGCGAGGAAGTGCACGCGACCGGCGTGATTTTCTGGGCCCTTCTCCCCTGTTCTGCCGACCTTGACGTCCCGTTGGCTGAGGGTGGTGTTGTAAGGCGGTGGTGCCTCTGAGCGGCCACCGTGACCAGGGCCCCTTCCCGCCGGTGTGTGAGCGCGAGGTCCAGCGCTCACCCTGCACGTTGCGCCGTGCGTTCTGGCAC
Organism: Felis catus; assembly: GCF_018350175.1. Classification (NCBI taxonomy): domain Eukaryota; kingdom Metazoa; phylum Chordata; class Mammalia; order Carnivora; family Felidae; genus Felis; species Felis catus. The sequence goes on from NC_058381.1 coordinate 868,806, forward strand.
ACGTGGAGCACTGTCCAGACTGCTGCGGGGGGGGGGGGTGGAGTGCTGAGCCCCCGCAGGGGGTGGGGGAGGTGCTGAGCCCCCGCAGGGGTTGGGTGGGGGGGTGGGGTGGGGTGCTGAGCACGGGGCAGTGGGGGGGGTGGCGTTTGTGCAGCTTTACCGCTCAGCTGGGACTGGGTCTCAGGACTGGCTAACAGGTATGTTCTCTTCCACAGGTGGCCCTCCCCCGGGCGGCGGTGCCCCCTGGCACCTTCGAAACGTCCTCAGCGACTCAGTGGAGAGCTCGGACGATGAATTCTTTGATGCCAGAGGTGAGTGAACTCCATCTTCCCGCCACTGGCTGGGTGAGCTTTCTAGAAGCCTCACGAAGGGGATCTTTGTGGGGGTTAGCATCTCTTCCTCTTGGACGCTGTGCCCTGCACTTCACGTGTGCCCGATTCTGACTCCCCGAGGCAGGGGCACTGGCTGTGTCCTTGGTCCACCTCAGGGGCTGTGACAGGCGCTCGCTGAGCTGTAGAGGCCTCTGGGCGTGGGCGCTGCCCTCCTGATGCTGGTGGTTTAGCGGGAGAGGCAAAACCCAGCAGTGACACGGAGGAAGTCACCCTCCCAAGGGGGTGATGCCCCTGCGTAAGTCAGCAGGTGTTAGCAGGGAGTGGACGCGGGTCCCTAACTTAGTGGGGTTGGTAGCGCCCTCTCCGTAGTCACGAGGGGAAGGAGCCTTCTGACGGAGGAGGCGGCCGGTGTGATGGCACTGAAGCAGGACGGTGGCCCTTCCGGGGACCCAGGGGCCCGTGCACCAGGGGTCAGGGGCCTGGCACGAGGGGCAGAGGAGAGGCTGGCTGCCTGCCTGAGACCCTGTGCCAGGCACATAGGATCAGTCGCAGAGGGGATGCGGGGCAGTGAGCAGGACTGTTGGAGACCTCCCGTGGGTACCAGGGGGGCACGTCCAGCAGGTGCGAGGGTGGCACATCCAGCGGGCGTGAGGAGGACACGTCCTGGGGGCACGAGGGGACTGTTGGGCGGCGTGTCGGAAGGCGGGATGGGGGCATGTCCAGCGGGCGCAAAGACGGCATGTCCAGCGGGCACGAGGGGGGGCACGTCCAGAGGGCACAAGGGGGTCAGCGGGCAGCATATCCAGAGGGTGCAAGGGGGGGCACCTCCAGCGTGCGCGAGGGGGGCACGTCCAGTGGGCACAAAGACGGCACGTCCAGGGGGTGTGAGGGGGGAATGTCCAGGCGCGAAGATGGCATGTCCAGCGGGCACGAGGGGGGCACGTCCAGGGGAGCGTGAGGGGGGCACGTCCAGCAGGTACAAAGGGACATGTCCAGCGGGCACGAGGGGGGCACATCCAGGGGAGCGTGAGGGGGGCACATCCAGAGGGCACGAGGGGGTCAGCGGGCAGCATATCCAGAGAGTGCAAGGGGGGCACCTCCAGCGTGCGCGAGGGGGGCACGTCCAGTGGGCATAAAGACCGCACGTCCAGGGGGCGCGAGGGGGGCACGTCCTGTGAGTAAGGGGGGGGGCGTGTCCAACAGGTATGAGGGAGGCCGGTGGGCAGCACATCCAGGGGGCGCGAGGGAGTCACGTCCCGCGGGCGTGAGGGGGGCACGTCCAGGGGGCATGGGGAGGTTGGTGGGCGGCCGGTCCAGTGGGTACAAGGGGGCCGGCGGACAGCAGGGGCGTGGTCAAGGGGACAAAGGACAGGAAGCAGGGAGTGGGGACGGGCGCGCCAAAGCGGGTGCGCGTTTCCGGCTCTGGGCGAGAGCGCGCACGCAGGGCAGGTGTGGGCGCCAGAGGGCAGCGGACAGAAGGTCCCCACGGTCACGCTCGCCTGGCTGCCTCTCCCACCCAGGGGCCCCGGTCCTCACCTGGCCGGCTTGGCCCCACTGGGGAAGTCACCGTATCTGGGGGGCTGACGCACTCCCGGGACAGCCAGCTGTAAAATGCCTAGCGAGATAGGGTCTCGAAGCAGAAACAGACCGTGTGCTGGGAAGACATCTGGGCCTGCAGCAGGACACCGGGGACGTGGCCTCATGGTCTCAGCCACGCCATTGCCCTTCTCTGGGCCTTAGTATCCGGGTCAGCTGTGTGCCTCCGAAAGTGGGGAGTGCCCAGTTCAGGTGCCTTTCAGGGAGGCACAGGACACAGCTGGGCAGACCCCAAGCCAACCGACACCCGGCCCATGTGGGACCCGTTTGCTGTCTCCCAGGGGTGTCTGGCCAGAGCGCTGCTGGGACTGCTTCTCCATAGCAACTAGCGCACAATGTGACAGCAGTGACGTCAATATTTTGATGCTTAGAACGCTTTTATTTAAAATATTTTGCAGTTCCTCAGGGCCGGCTTCCCCGATGACGGGACAGCTGGTAGCAGGAGGCACTGGGGGCGGGCCTGCTCACCGGCTTGCCCCCTGAGCAGCTGTGGGCCCGTCCTGCCCCCGCCCTGCACCCCACAGGCTGCGGAGGCCACCTTCCTCCCGGTTGCCCTCCCCACCCCCTGTGTGCTCTGTGCTGTCCCTGAGACAAGGCTGTTGGAGTCTCTGTGGCTCAGGCAGTCAGAGGTAAAGCTGTCCTTCTCTGTCCCCTGGGCTGGACGAGGCCCAACAGGCAGTCCGAAGCCCCCAGGTCCGGGCGGTGAGTGTCCCAGACTCGGGCAGGAGACCGTCTGGGTCCCTGACACCCTGGGCAGAATGCCGGCTCCATGGGCCACGGCGGCAGGCCCGGGGCCTCGCGTGGCTGGTGAGCGCCACGGGGTGGGTGTTGGGGTCCAGGTCCCCAGACCCAGGAGAGGTGCCTCCCTCCTGTCAGAGGATATCTGGGGGCCACGGCCCAGTCTGCCAGGGCTGGGGTGCAGAGCAAGGGAAGACTCAGGGGGGCCCAGAGGGGCCCGCAAGGTCTTGGAGTTCGGCACCACCACCACCGTCTCCGGGCTGGGAAACTGAGGCCAGAGTGTTGGGAGGCTTGCTCAGGGTCACCCAAGGTTACTCAAGGTCAGGCCAAGCAGGGGCCAGAATCTGCTCCTCGGGGACGCTGCCTCTCACAGCGGGGGTGTGGCAGATGGGCGCTGTCCCCGTGCTTCCGGAGCCACCGGTCAGCGGTGGGGGTGGGAGACAGGCGAGCTGTAAGTAAGGCAAAGGAGCAGACTCCGGCAGACAGCGAAAAGCAGAAACTGGAGGGGAGAAGGGGAGAGGGGGGGAGGGGGAGGGAGGGGGTGAAACTCGGGAGATGGTGTCAGGGGTGTGTCCGTTTGTCAGCACCTACCAAGTTGTATTTGCATTTTTTTTATTATTAGTTTTGATGTTTATTTGAGAAAGAGAGAGAGAGAGAGAGTGTGTGAGCTGGGGAGGAGCAGAGAGAGAGGGAGACACAGAATCCTTAGCAGGCTCCAGGCTCCGAGCTGTCAGCACAGAGCCCGACGTGGGGCCTGAACCCACAAACTGTGAGATCATGACCTGAGCTGAAGTCGGACGCTTAACCCACTAAACCACCCAGACGCCTGCCTCAAGTTGTACTTGTGAATACGAGTGGTTTGTTGATCACCGTTCTGCTCAGCATCGCTGTTCAAAGTGAAGGATTTGCCCCCCTCTGACATAAGGGAACACGGAGGGGTGAGTGAGTGAGCAGGAGGCGCCCCCCGCTGAGGCCCAGGCCCCTTCCCTCCGCTTGTTCTCTCGGTCCCCTCTCCCAGCATCTAGACAAGAGCCGGCTCATTGCTGTGGACCCGCACAAGCAGCCTGGTCCCCGAGGTCGCAGCCGAGCCCAACCAGGGGCCCAGCGGAGCCCTCCCCGGGCGGGACGTTGGAGGTTTCCGCCTGCCGCCTCATCTCCCGTGTCCCCTGCTCTGCTGTCCCCATGCCCGGTGGACACCCTGCTCCCCTCCTGGTGCGAGGCCGGGCGAGAGCTGCCCTCGGTCTTGCGGAGACCCGGCTGCGTGCTCCAATCCCCGGTTCCTCCCAGCGAAGGGAACAGGATAAAGCACTGAATTTACAGACCGCGGCCGGTCTCCTGGAGAACAGGGGGCACATCTCTGGGCTTTTCTGGTGGGCACACAGCCTCCGCCTCGAAGGGAGGTAGCAGACACAGGTGCAGGCCGCCAGGGGCAGAGGTTGGGCCAGTGACTGGCCAACGTGTGGCCCCAGGTGAGTCTCTGGGGCCCGGGCCCCTGGTGTTGCACACAGCCGGGGTGGGGCTGGTTGTCCCCGGGACGAGTGGGCTGTTGATGCTGTGGGCACTGGGAGATGGAGCCATCCCGGGAGCAGAGCACAGGCGTGTTCCTGAGCCTGGCCCTGTCTCTCCGTTAGGGGTGGGAGCAGAGAAGCCGGTGTCTGGGGGTGGGCACCTTGGCCCCCGTAGATTTTACAGATTCACAGTGTTCTCCTTCACCCTCATGATGGCCTGCTGGAAAGGGCTCCAGAACCAGAGCTGTTACTCCCAAGGAAGAGTTGAGGGCACGTGCAAAGGCCCAGGCTCACGTGGGGCAGAGTTTAGACTGGAATCCAGCCAGGAGCCTGCCCGGAACACAGCGCTGCCTAGAGGTGTAGAATGGAGCACATGGGGCTCGGGAAGTCATCTGGGCAGGTGTGGATCCTGGGCGGGGGGCTCGGGGGCCGATCCAGGACATCCAGGGCAGGCCACCAGGATTGCAGGACTCTTGAAATAGTGTACCTGGGCTTCAGTCCTGGCTCTCGCCGGTGACCTCGGGCAAGGTACTGAGGTACTCCGTGTTTCAGATCTCTCGTCTATAAAATGCCGATGATAAGGGTTGTACCTTTTCAGTATCATGATGAGAGTGGGGTGAGTTGGTATTTGTAAGGCATTATGACCATCTCAGTGCAGAGGAAACATTTCATCAGCGTTGTTAAATAAATCAAATAGGCGAGTCCATGAGGCTGGCCGAGGTGTCCCAGCCAGAAGTGGGGGAGAAAAGTGCTGAGCTCCAGAGCGGTCAGAACTCTGGACAGCTCCCCGTGCTCTGCCATGTTGGTTCCATCTTTGGCAGTGAAATGGGTCCTGTCCCTTTATTCTCAGTTGTCACGAGCTTGAGGATTTTCGCCACCACCCTTCAGTACCTGCCCCATGAGAGAGGGCACAGCATCCTTTGCCAGGAAGGCCCGTCACTTTGCAAGCGGGGGCAGGGCACACCTGTGGGTTTGTTCTTGAGGGAACGCCCCGCCTTGGGACGAGGGACCGCATCAGGTGTGTGCAGCTGTCGTGTGGGACCCAGGGGCTTGTGTTCGGTGTGGTTGGGGAATATGGCCCCACTGACTTCTTCAGAGTAATCGCTGAGCTCAGGTTGGGTAAGGGCACGGATAGAGACAGGGTTGGTGGGGGGGGGGCGTGAGGAGGATGGGGGTATCACTAGGTTCACAAGGTTGGGATGAGAGTCAGTGGTTCTGTACAGCTCAAGGCTTGCTTGGAGCCAGAATTCCGTGCCCCGGTTACTGCAGACCTGCTTCTGCCCCATTCAAACCCCAGATACCTGTGGCAACCCATTCTCATGCAGAGGAGTAACCATAATGTCTATCTGTGGGCACCTCGTGTGCTCCGAGACCTTTATCCCCCTTAGCTCACTTAATTCTCATGGCAGCTCTTCGAGGTGGACCTTGCCAGTCCCGTTTTTCTGATGGGAAAACTGAGGCTCAGAGAAGTCAAGTCACTTACCCAACGAAAAACTCCTGGCAAGTGGCAAGGTTTTTCTTTTCCTTCTTTTCAGGAAACACCACCCTTGCTGCCAGGAACAGAAACTTGTGTGGGTTTGTACCCTTTCCCAGGACTGTCCCCTGGTTACTTTCTTCAGCCGCAGCTGGGGGGCCCCGTGGGGCACAGCAGCGATGCCTGCTTGCAGCGGAAGCTTCCTGAATGTGTTGTACTGTCCAGAGGACAGACACGTCCAGCAGTCGAGGTCTGCGTCGACGGCTAGGGTCACCTGAACACAGCCTGTCCGCTCACGCCCATCTCTGCTTCCCCCACAGAGGACATGGCCGAAGGGAAGAATTCCATCCTCATCGGGATGAGCCAGTGGAGTTCTAACGACCTGGCGGAGCAGATGGGGACCTTGGGGAGACTGGAGGGGCACCAGGGTGAGCCCCCGGGGTGTGTGTGAGCGGATGGGGTCCTTGGGGAGACCGGAGGGGCCCCAGGGTGAGGCCCCGGGGGTGTGTGCACGCGTGTGCTGTGGGAGTGCTGGTGCGGACAGCTCGGGGCCAGAAGTCGGGTCTTCTGTAAAAAGTCTTCTGTCTCTCCAGACGCCTCCCCTCCCCCTACCTGTGCCCCCTGAGCTCTGTGACCTGCAGGGACCCTTGTGGGTGCTTGCACATGGCTGTCTGTGCAGAGCAGCTCCAAGATGCTCGGGCAGAACTTCCTGTGTCCCTAGGATGACCACGGGGGGCATGGGTTATGAGGGGCAGGTGGCGGGGGCCAGGCTCCTTGGAGTGGGCTGGGGGTCCGCTGGTTAGTCTGGGAGCCTTTGAGAAGGCACCGGGCAGGGCGGTCGTGGGGATCGTAACTTCCTTGGGCTGAGTGCCTGGGGATGGGGATTCATCCAGGAGACTTTTCGTGGAGGGGGGCTTGACCAGGAGCTTAATCAACAGAGCAGGCCTGGCCCTTCAGGCATCCTGCCCGTTTGGCCATTTTGCATCAGTAACAGATTTTTTGTTGAGCACCTACTGTGTATGCGTGTTTGGTAGGAGGAGTGAAGGTGACGTGGCTGAGATCTCCGACCGTGACACGGTGACAGGGTACAATCAGGACGTAAGGGGGTGAGGTTTGGGCTGAGGGTTGCTGGGCCTGGGGTGGGAGGGAGGCGGGAGAGGGGAGCAGGGAAGGGCTGCTGGCAGTGAAGCTACGGGGCCAAGCTAGGAGACACAAGTGGAGGACGCAGCTTAGCTGAAGGTCAAAACGGTAGAGGGGCTGCATTTGAGTGAGGTCACTCAGGAACGAGGCAGATCGAGAACCCACCTGGGTCCACAGTGCTCACGTCTGCACCTGTTATCCTGGGGCTGCTGTTTTCTGTCCCTCGTCCCACACAGCCCTCCACCCACCTCCCCTCCTCCTGGTGGCCTGGCCCTGTCATTCCTCAGTCATGGTCTGGGCCAGGCCGCCCTCTCCGGACGTGTGCTGCTCCAGTGGCGGTGTTGGTGCCGGTGCTTTGTCTGTAGCCACTTTCCTTGAGCCCCTTCCCCGCCCCCTTGGCTCGGTGCTGTCCCCGTGCCACAGTGCTGGACACGCCAGGGGTGGCTGTTCATTTCACAGATGCAGAACCCAAGGCCTGGGGAAGCGGTGTCTTGCCCAGGGCCCTCCAAGTTGGTGGCAGCATCGCGCTCACATCCCTCGTGTCCTGGTTCCCAGCTGGGCGGTGTCCGGGGCCTCTGCAAGGTGGTCAGGTTCAGGAAACCCAGAGGCTTCAAGGAAAGGCCCTCAGGCCACTGCTCGAGTCTGGTCCCCCGGGCCAGTTCAGAAACGACTTCCCCATTGACACAGCCGTGCATTTGTCTGCTCTTTCCTTCGCCCCAAGCCCTGGAGGGGCCCAGAAGGGGTCACGGGTTCTCTGTAGCCGTGAAGACAAACCCAGATCTTAGTCATGACCCATCTGGCCATCCTCTCCCAGGCCGGCCCGCTGGCAGTCAGAGAGCGTGACTCAGCCCAGTGTGAGCCGGGGAGGGGTGAGGAAAGGCAGGGAGAGGGGCAGGCACAGGGAGGCAAGCGGAGAGAGAGGGACACAGGGGCCGAAGCTACACTCTGCGCGGTCTGGGCTTGAACGTGGCTTCACGGCCGGGCAGGTTCACGGTGGGCAGAGTGAGGCTTCTACACAAGTCGGGAGGACCGAGTGAGCCGGTGGTTGGCTAAGCGCTCTCAGCGACAGGTGGTTGTGGTGCGGGGACAGGTCCCATTCTGGCAAACAGCCGTAGGCGCTCACCTGCTCACCAGGGAGAGGTGCATTAAGGCAGTGCCTGCCCCCCCACCCCCCGGGGCGAGCAGGAGGGGGCAGGGCAGGCGAGGAAGAGGAAACCAGCCATGACCCCATTCATGGTGTGATTCCTCCGCAGGACAGAGGAATCCTTCCACTCATCGACCGTTATCAGCCACGACAGGGGCTTCCCCGGGGCGGGGTGTGGGCACAGTGCTTGGAGGGGCTCACGGCCAAGGAAGAGCGGGGTCCCGGCCTCCGTGACTGTGACTGTGCAGGAGGAGGCTGAGCTCAGGGCCTCAGGAGGGAGGCTCCGGGGCACTTCAGGAGAAGGCTGCCTCCCACCGTCCGGGGGCGGTGCCTTTGTTGTTCCTCCAAAGGAGTGGGTTTGCTTTGAAGTCCCATCATGGACGGAGCAGACCTCAGGGACCCCTGCCCTACGGGGACTTCACTTTAGCGCCTCGCCTTCCACGGGCTGGGGCCACGCTGTCGGGGTGACAGTGTGGCTTCCAGCCACTGGTCCTGCAGCCTCCATCCGCCACGGAATCTTCCACGTTCCGTGGGCCCCTCTGCTTTCTCCCCTGGGTTGTATTCCCCTTGTTGGTTCTGCTACTTGTGTATTAACCCTTCTTCACCTTGAGCTCGGTTACAGGTTTGCATTTTGTTGGTGAATTTGGCCCAGCATATACACGTGTATAGAGTTACGTTTTGTGTAATTGTGTAAGTATCTGTTGTACATGTGTGTGAATATATGGTGTATGTGCATGCGTGTGCATATAATATAAAACGTTTAGCGTGTGTACGTGTGATACATAATATGATGTATGAATGTCTGTATATGATATATAAAATATTCATGTAAACATATTCAAACATATACATATTTATGTGTATATATACACATATGTACACACAACTTATTTTTTCAAATTTTTTTTCAATGTTTGTTTATTTTGAGAGAAACAGAGCATGAACAGGGGAAGGGCAGAGAGAGAGAGAGAGAGAATCTCAAGCAGGCCCTGTGTTGTCAGCGCAGAGCCCAGCGTGGGGCTCGGTCCCACGAACCCTGAGATCATGACTGGAGCCAGAATCAAGAGTCAGATGCTCAACCGACTGAGCCACCCAGGTGCCCCTCAAGTGTTTCTCTCTCTCTCTGATTCCCCTTCTAAAGCTTGCATTAGACGGATGCTGGACCCGTGTCTCACCTTGTCTGGCCCCGTTCTTATTTCTTGGTCCCTGCTGGGCTCTAGAAACTTTCCTTGGCTCTAACATGATCGATAGCTCCCCAGACCAGTTTCTCTTCTTCTGCTGTTGCCATCCCTCTGGTCAGCTCTTCTGTGGAGTTTGTTTGGGTTTTTTTTTGTTAAAGCAATCCTGTCTTCGTTTTCACGTGCTCTGTTGGTTTTTTTTTTTGTTGTTGTTGTTGTTTTTCCAGATACTGATACAACCTGTACTGTCCATGGGTGCCGTGGACTCATTCTCTGCTTTTCACAGCCTCCCTCCTCCCTGTGCTTTTTAAGTTCGGAGTCTCCTGGTGGGTTAGAAGTGGATGCAAACGGCCCCCACACACTTGAGTTTGGGCTAATTAGCCAAAGATCCCTAAGTGAGGTTATGGCACAGAACAGGAACTGGTGTGTTTCCAGTGATCTCAGGAAGCACAGAGCTGCCGTTGACGTTGTCCAAGTAAAGCGGGTCTTGCCAAGTTTTGTTTTGTTTTTTTTTTTTTTAATCGGGACATAATTCACATACCAGACAATCCACCCTCTTCAAGTGTATACTTCAGCAGTCTCTGTATATCTTGTAGATGCACAAAGTTGAGCAGCTACCTGGTTCCAGAACATTTTCTTCTCCCCGGAAAGACACCTCCTAACCTGTCAGCAGTCACCCACCATTTTCCTCTCCTCAAATACGGAATTGCGTAGAAATGGAACCCGACAGTATGTGGCCGTTGGTATTGAGGTCTGCCTTGGCATCACGTTTTTGAGGCTCAGACGTGCCGTGGCATGAACCAGAATTTCATTGCATTCCACGCTTGAGTAATAGGCCCCCGTATGGCTGTTGCACATACTGTCCATCTACCCGTCAGCTGGACCTTTGGGTTGTTTCCACTTTCTTGCTGTTATGAGTCACGGTGCTCTAAGTGTTTACGTACAGGTTTGGTTTTTTTTAATGTAATTTATTGTCAAACGAGCTAACATACAGTGTGCACAGGGTAGTCTTGGCTTCAGGAGCAGATTCCTGTGATTCATCGCTTACGGACAACACCCAGCGCTCGTCCCAACAAGTGCCCTCCTCGGTGCCCATCCCCCACTTCCCCTCCCCCCATCAACCCTCAGTTTGTTCTCTGTATTTAAGAGTCTCTTAGGGTTTGCCTCCCTCCCTGTCTGTCTGAAACTATTTTTCCCCCTCCCCTTCCCCCATGGTCTTCTGTTCAGTTTCTCAAGTTCCACATATGAGTGAAAACATTCGGTACCTTTCTCTGCCTGACTTATTTCACTTAGCATAATGCCCTCCAGTTCCATCCACGTTGCTGCAAATGGCATGATTTCCTTCTTTCTTATTGCCAAGTAGTATTCTATTGTGTATATAAACCACATCTTCTTTATCCATTCATCAGTTGATGGACATTTAGGCTCTTTCCATAATTTGGCTATTGTTGAGAGTGCTGCTATAAATATTGGGGTACAAGTGCCCCTATGCATCAGTTCTCCTGTATCCTTTGGGTAAATTCCTAGCAGTGCTGTTGCTGGGTCTTAGGGTAGATCTATTTTTAATTTGTTGAGGAACCTCCACACTGTTTTCCAGAGCGGCTGCACCAGTTTGCATTCCCACCAACAGTGCAAGAGGGTTCCCGTTTCTCCACATCCTCTCCAGCATCTATAGTCTCCTGATTTGTTCATTTTGGCCACTCTGACTGGCGTGAGGTGATATCTGAGTGTGGTTTTGATTTGTATTTCCCTGATGAGGAGCGACGTTGAGCATCCTTTCATGTGCCTGTTGGCCATCCGGATGTCTTCTTTGGAGAAGTGTCTATTCATGTCTTCTGCCCATTTCTTCACCCGAAGAAGTATGTTTTGGGGGTATTGAGTTTGATAAGTTCCTTATAGATTTTGGATGCTAACCCTTAACCTCTATGTCATTTGCAAATATCTTTCCCATTCTGTCAGCATGTACAGGGTTTTGAGGACATACTTTCTGTTCTCTTGGGCACAACCCAGGAGTGGGATTGCTGGGGACTCACCACATCACCTTCCCAGAGTTCAGACTTCCCCACGCTCTTGCCAGCATTTGTTGTTGTCTGTTGTTTGAGAATAGCCTTGCGAGCGGGTGTATGACTATGGTTTGGGTTTGCATTTCCCTAATGACCGATGATGGTGAGCATGTGTTCGTGTGCTTGGTGGTCATTGTTCATCATCATTCGGAGAAATGTCTATTCAGATACTTTGCCCATTTTATTTTTATTTATTTATTTATTTTTATTTTTTATTTTTTTTTCAGCGTTTTTATTTATTTTTGGGACAGAGAGAGACAGAGCATGAACGGGGGAGGGGCAGAGAGAGAGGGAGACACAGAATTGGAAACAGGCTCCAGGTTCTGAGCCATCAGCCCAGAGCCTGATGTGGGGCTCGAACTCACGGACCGCGAGATCGTGACCTGGCTGAAGTCGGACACTTAACCGACTGCGCCACCCAGGCGCCCCAACTTTGCCCATTTTAAAATCAGGTTGTTTGTCTCTTGTTGAGTTGTGAGTGTTCTTTACATATTGTGGACGCTAGGCTCTTGTCAGTTACATGATTTTCCATTACTTTCTCCCATTCTTTGGGGCGTCTTTTCACTTTTTTTGATAATACCCTTTGGAGTGCCAAGTTCTGAAATTCTGATGAAGCCCGATTTGTCTATTTTTGCTTTTATTGTTTCTGCATTTGAGGCCATATGTAAGAAACCACCTTAATGTGAAGTCATGAAGGTTTACCCTTTGTTTTCCCTGAAGAGTTTTATAATTTTAGCTCTACATTTAGGTCTTTGATCCACTTTGAATTCATTTTCATTTTATCTATTTGAAAAAAAATTTTAATGTCTTATTTATTTTTGAGAGAGAGAGAGGGAGAGAGAGGGAGACAGAGTGTGAGCAGGGGAGGGGCAGAGAGAGAGGGAGACCCACAATCCAAAGCAGGCTCCAGGCTCCGAGCCATCAGCACAGAGCCCGACACGGGGCTTGAACTCACATTGTGAGATCATGACCTGAGCTGAAGTCGGACGCTTAACCGACTGCGCCACCCAGGCGCCCCTGGAGTTGTCATTTATCTGGTCAGGGAAGTTCCCTCCTATTCTGGGTTTGATCAGTGCTTTTATCACAAAAAGGTGTCGGATTTTGCCAAATGCCCTTTCCGCATCTGTTGAGATGATTGTGTGGGTTTTGTCCTTTTTCTGTTACTGTGGTGGGTTTCCATTTGTTGAACAACTTGGCGCTCCTTGGAGAGATTCCACTCAGTCCTTGCCACAGTTGTTAATCTTCTATGCTCGGGGTTTACACATGTCTTTCAGAATAATTTATGCTAACAGGCTATGAGCTGTCGCTTAAGGGACACACTTGTTTTAGAAACAAAGGGAGTGTCACCAAGGCCACATTCTTACTGACAGGAGGGAAGCGGTCTCTGCACAGGTGTCCCGACCGGCTTCTCCTGCTTCAACTTTGCAGAGGGCTGTTTTCCCATAGTTCCTCCTGGACTCCAGCTGATGCCTGTGTCTAGATGATGTGGTTCTCAAAGAGTGGTCCCTGGACCGCTCGGAAAGTGGTCAGAAGTGTGAATTTTGGAGCCCGGCCCAGACTCGGCGAATCCGTGATTCAACTACCCTTTTAGATCCTTCGGGTGCTTGCTGACATCAGACAGCCATTGGCTATTAGGCCAGTAACTGGCGAGAGGCCCACAGATCCATTTCCCTGGATTTCCCCTCCCTCAGTCACCGAGTTTGGCCTCTTTTTTCCACACTTAGTTTTCCTCTAATATTGAGTGAAGTTGACCGTGAACCCCGCTTTGTATCTGCCCTTCCCCCTTAGCCTGTCTCTGGGTGATGTGATGCGTCTAGTTTTCGCAAACGGCTGCCATCTAATTATTGGGGAGGGTGACAGAGCTTCTGGCTTATTCTTCTTGGTGTTTTCAGCTTCCTGGGCTGTCCTGTGCCTCCAACATTCAGCCCTTCCCACACCCGGGGCAGATGCCTCTGCTTGGCGCAGCGGGTGTTCGGGGGGGGGGGGCACGCACGCCCAGGCCATTACACAGCTTCCTTTGCTCCCCGGTTTTCCATCCGGGAGCCCGCTCTCCGCCCCCGCACTGGCCTGTCCTCTGGCCACAGACGTTCCTTTGCAAGATTGAGGTTGTGGCCTCCTCTCTGCTCTGGCAGCGTTACGGACATTGGTTAGACCTTCGCAGTCACACAGACCTCCCTAGGAGGGCCTCGCGCTCGGTAGCCGGCCCTGCCCCCCTCCGTGGGTTCTCTCTGCCGTCCACCTTTCGCAGATGCCTGATGGTTTCAGGTCTGCGAAGGACGCCCCTTCTTACCTTACGATACCACTAAAGACCAACTGGCAGAGAAATATTTAGCGCCGTTTTCCAGGGACTTGGGGCGGGAGGAAGGGCCCGGATCACGCAGTGAGCTCACTGTATTCAGCCGGACCCTGATGCTTCTGAGATGTGGACCCAGTAACGTGGCCCTGCGGTGAGGTTGGCAGCGGGTTTCCCTCGTCTGCGGAATGAAGGGCGGACCCCCGCCTGGCAGGAAGGCCCATCGGTGTGGCTTTCACCACCCCCTCCAGCAGCTGTCATTGTCTGGGGATAGTAAGTTCACCATCGCCACAGGAGTCAAGCAGCCCCGGGCGGCTTCCACGAGGGACTGTCAGATCCGTCCCACGGCTGATTTCCACTCCGGTATGTCTCACTTCCAGGCCGCACTCCCGCCTCTCTGCTCGCCTGTGCTCTAGACAGAGCCTCTGGGGGGCTGCAGGCTGACCGCCCAGCACTTTCTCAGCAGGCCTTCCGGAAGCCCAGCCTCCCCCAGGCCACCTCCTTGCCCTAGTGTGGCTCTAACTGGCCACACCGTGGGGCTGGGCCGTCGCTGGTGGTGCCGGCCTGCCGGCTGCCTGCAGCCCTGCCTTCGAGGGTGTGTGCTTTAACTACCTGTCTGCACCTGCAGCGATGAGGGGCTCCCCACATTTGTGCCTCCCCCCACCCCCACTGTGCACTGGGCTCACGAATTCTGCTGGTCAGCCCTGGGGACACACCGATGGCTCAGAAACGGCTCCAGGCTGGGGCGGGGCAGGCACAGTCCAGTGAGGTGACAGCATACAAGAGGGGGAGCACAGGACATTGGGGTCGGAGAGACACGGAGCATGAGCAGGGAAACGCAGGCCCAGGAGGCCTTGCTGGGCTCTGGACAGACCCGTTAGGGCGCCGTGGGCGGGATCAGCATGTGCAAAGATGCAGAGGGCGTGTGAGAAGCAAGGAAGTCTGGAGAAGCACATGGGTTCTTGTTGCCTGAAGTCAGGCTGCGAGGTGCTGGGCTGGGGGCTGGAGAGGGGGTGGGGAGAGGGGGTGGGGAGGTCTGAAAGAGGCCGGAGGGGACCCTGGTGCTGAAGGCTTGGAATGGCAAGCTAACCAGTGTTGGGGGTGGCGGCTGGGGATCCGTGGAGTTATTTAATCCAGAGCCACCTTCTAGAAAAATTATTCTGGAAGTCAACGAGAAGATGATAGGAGGGCCTGGGAATGTGTGCAGGGGTGCAGCGGTCTGGGTGAGAGGGCACCTTGAGCCTGCAGCTTGGTGGGAGCACCAGAACAGGAGATGGGCAGGAGGGCTGTTGGCTTCGGAGCCCCGTTACCAGGCAAGCCCCGCACCCCAGCTGCCGCTCCCCACCCCCCCACCGTGGGGTCTGCCAGGCCCCCTCTGGCTCTTTGGGAGGGGATTTCCTAACATCTTCCTCCTCCCAGAGGCCCCGCCATCCTGAATGATCCCCCCCCCCCAGCCTCCCCGAGGCCCCCGCTGTCCCGGATGCCCCCCCAGCCTCCCCGAGGCCCCCACCATCCAGAATGCTCCCCCTTCAGCCTCCCCGAGGCCCCTGCTGTCCCAGATGCCCCCCCCAGCCTCCCCGAGGCCCCCGCCATCCAGAATGCTCCTGCCCAGCCTCCCCGAGGCCCCCACTGTCCCAGATCCCCCCCCCAGCCTCCCCGAGGCCCCTGCCATCCAGAATGCTCCCCCCCCAGCCTCCCCAAGGCCCCCGCTGTCCCGATGCCCCCCCGCCTCCCCAAGGCCCCCGCTGTCCCAGATGCTCCCCCCCAGCCTCCCCAAGGCCCCCACCATCCAGAATGCTCCCCCCCGCCCCCAGCCTTCCCCTTTCAGGTTTTGGTGGGAGAGCTGCTCTTACTCTGGGGAGGATGGGGGGGGGTCTCACGGTTTGTTGGACGGGGGTTGGGACAGGAAGTAGGAAATCATGGGGGAACCACTGGCAGGCGTTGGACGCGTTCCCACGCGGAAGATGTGGCCCAGATGTGCAAGCCTCCGTCCCGGCCCCCTGCACAGCCTGTCCTGTCTGCAGGAATTTCTGGCAGCTTCCGCTGAGGTGTGGCTGTGGGGCCAAGTGGGGTGCCGTTAGGCAGCCCGGAACCGGGGCGCATCTGCTTGGTGGCTGTCGTCTGGGGAGCCTGCCCGTCAGGAAGCCCGGCTCACGGCTGACCCTCGTGGTGGCTCCGAGGGAAGGGGGAGCCGAGCCAGCTTCCTGCCCGGGGGGCTCCAGTCTTCCCCCCACAGCGAGCTCCTTCTTGCCCCACCGGTCAGTCGGTCGGTCAGGTGGTGGCCTCACCAGCCCACCAGGCGCCTGGCTGAGGCTTCACGGCAGAAACCCCCCGTGTGTGGAGACATGGGGCGGCCCAGCCTCCCTGGCGGACGGGCCCTTTTCCACTGCCTTGACCCCAGCCCTGCGCTGTCTGCTTGCCTGACCCCGGCCTGAGCCATCCCGTGGGGCAGAGGTCGCGGCAAGAGCCCTCAGCAGACTGGGGCGTCACAAGGGACCAGATCTAAACATTAAGGATGAGGTTAACGACTTTATTCTTCTGAGTCTCAGTTTCCTTCCTCCCGAAGGTGTGTGGAATCTCGATGATCTAGCGGGGTGGGGGGTGGGGAAGCCGTAAAGCTGCTGCTTTCAGTTGGCCCAGCTGAGCACCCCCCCACCCCCCGCCCCCTGCCCCTGGGGCTGGCCCTGCCTCCTTGCCCGGCATCCCTCCTCCTCCCAGGTGACCCGTGTCTCCTGCACACTGCCCTTGCAGTGACCCTCCCTCCTGGCTTCTCCAGCTCCGCACCCCTGCTTCCGGGCC
This sequence comes from Felis catus, assembly GCF_018350175.1. Classification (NCBI taxonomy): domain Eukaryota; kingdom Metazoa; phylum Chordata; class Mammalia; order Carnivora; family Felidae; genus Felis; species Felis catus. The sequence goes on from NC_058381.1 coordinate 885,071, forward strand.
CCAGCCTCAGTGGCCCTGCCCACCCCCCCTGCCCCCGCCCCAGGCATTCCTGCCCCTGAAATCCTGCCCGGAAGCAGTCATGCCTCCTTCCTGGTAATGAAATCAGCGTCTCCTATACCGTCTAGGTTAAGTCACTTGCAGGCCTTGGCGCAAGGACAGGACGGCGATGAATCAGACCCGGCCGCACCCCCAACTAGATGCCTCCCCGCCCCCGGGGTCTGGCACGCAGTAGGTGCCCAAGAAACGCCCAGGGGCGTTATGCTGTGGGCAGGGCCTGGGTTAGGGGTTAACTTGTGAGTTCTGAATAATTTACCCTCGGGTCTGTGTTTGTAAGTGTGGCCAGATGGGATGGGGTCCCGGCTTGGCTTGCGCTTGGCTGGCGGGCGCTGCCTCGGGCCCCCTCCCTGCCTCCCAGGATGTCTCCTGCCCTCTGGCTCCCAGCCCTGCCTCCTTTTCCGGCCGGCCGGTAGGGGCCCGGCCACAGGGTGGGGCAGGGGTTGGGCTGTATGCCTGTGTCTCAGGGCCGAGCGGCCATCCCTGCCCTGAGCACGGACAGGACGCTGTCCTATAGGACAGCCAGCCCGTCACCCACCCCATGCGGGGACCTGGTGCATTTTGACGGGAAGGTTGCAGCGTGCCCAGAGGCCACCTGTCTGCCCGGGCTGGGGTGGCAGGCCTGTGGAGGGCAGATGTATGTCCCACCGTTCCTGCTCTCACCGTGGTCGGGTGTGTGGGTCCGGTGGGCGGTGGGAGGCCGGTGGGGGTCGGGTGTGCCGGGTCGGGGAGACCGCCTCGCATACAGACCACCAGGACAGGTAGAGAGTGCACAGGGAAAAGGAAGAACCTTTTTATTTTAGGACCGCTAACGACACTTTCTTTTGCTTTTTGGACAAGGACCCCTGAGTTTTCATTGTGCTGGGGCCCCAGTCATTCAGCTGCAGCTAGGTCCCAGGGGCCAGCCCCCCCCCCCCCCCCCGCCTCTCCAGGCCTCAGTTTTCTCCTGTGGCACCAGGTCTGAGGGCTCTGCTGGGAAGCGGTCCTGGCCGCCTCCCCACACTACCGGGGTGCCCCGTGAGGGCCGGGCCTCTGCTCTCCGTCTGCCCCCTCTTGCACCCAGGCTCTGGGACGACCCGGGATGGGGGCACCAAGAGCCGCGAGGACCCAGGCTGGGGGCACCGGGAGCCGGGACGCAGGCTGGGGGCACCGGGGGCCAGTACGACCCGGGCTGGGGCACCAGGAGCTGGGACGACCCGGGCTGGGGGCACCGGTAGCCGGGATGAAGGCTGGGGGCACCGGGAGCCAGGACGACCTAGGCTGGGGGCACCGGGAGCCAGGGCAGTAGTGACCTTGGCTCGTCCTCGCCTGCTGAGTGCTCGCCGTGCGCCTGGCCGTGTGCTGAGGGTTTCACACCTGTGAGCATCCGGTACTCACCATGGCCCTGCCCCGGGTACCGCTCTCCCCAGTCTGCAGGTCAGGAGACTGAGGTGCGCAGAGCGTAGGCGAGAGACCGGGATCCGAGCGCAGGTGCACTTCAGTGCTGTGCTGCCCAAGGCGCCACTGCACACGGGGACCTCACACACCTTGGGACCACCTGCCCGGAGAGGGAGGTGACGGAGAGGGAGGCGGACGTGGAGGCAGCCCTGCGGGGCGGGCGTCTGGGCCCCAGGAAGTGCCAGTGATTTGGCACCTTGGAGAGCGGGGGTCCTTGGGGACACTGCAGACACCTTTTGTTCAGGGAACTCAGGCCTGCTGGGGAAGCTGTAACGTGCGGGCAGGGTCACGTTCAGGAGAAACCTCGGTTCTCAGGCTGGGCGCGGCCTCTGTCTCCCCAGACCCTGGTGCGGCCACGTCTGTGCCCTCCCCTGGCCCCGGAAGCAGGGAAGGCAGACACTCTGGAAGGAGGGCCGTTCACCATGCGGGGTGGAAATGCGAGTGTAGAGCTCTGACAGGCGACGCCCCGGAGGCTGGGGGGGTGCTGGCTGGGGGGGGGGCGGTTCTTCAGGGGACCTTCCGGCTCCTGGGGCTTCAGGTTTAGTTTCCTTTCTGAGCCTCCGTGGTTGGGGAGTGGGCTCGAGGAAGGGGTGCTGGCCTCTGCCGACACTGCCCCTTGGGGCCCAGAGCTGACCCCGGAGGGCAGGGGTCCGAGAACTGAGGCTCGGGTGGGAATGGGAGGCCTTCACGGATGCGGCCGGGGCGGTTCTCAGAGGACGCGGCGGATGTGACCGAGGCGTGGTGGGAGGGCGGGTGGGGCTCCAGGCACGGCCTCACCCGTGCAGGAAAGGGGTGCGTTCAGGGAAGGGGACTTGGCGGGCGGAGGGCGTGGGGACGGGAGGGGGCCGCTTTCCCGAGAGGCCTGCTTATCACGTGGGACCCCAAGGAGGGGAGCCACTGCAGGCCCATCAGCGGGAGGGAGGTCGGGGCAGAGCCAGCGTCCCCTGCAGAGGGGGGAGCGGGTCGGGGCCCCCTCCCTGCAAAGCATTGCCGGCACCCACGGGGCCTTGTGTGGGGTCCCTGCGCCTTGACCGGGCTTCAGGATGCCAGGAGAGCGGGGCTGGCGGCAGTAACGGGAGCAGGTGAGGTCACGGTGGGCCGGGTCTGTCCTCGCTCACACGGGGCCTCGTGACTCGGGGAATAACTTACGCCCAACCTCGCGGTTCAGAGAGTGTGTTTTGTGCTTCCCGATGGTCTGCGATGAGTCTGGCTGGTGGGACTTCAGAGACGGGTGGCGTAAGCCCAGACGGAACGCGGAAAAGCCCGGAAGAACAGGCGTGAGGGGATCGCGGGTTCTCTCTGCGTGACGGGATTATGAGACGTTTTCTTCCTTCCTTATGTCTGTCGGTGTTTTCCAGATTTTCAGTGAGGAGTTTGTACGACTTTCACGATTGCAGAAAAAAGCTGTTCGCAGACAGGAAAGAACTAGTTCCATAGTCCAGGGGCGGATTCTGCACGAGGGGAGGGTGTGCGGTTCGTGCACTGCACAAATGTCGGCTGAGAAGCGTATTCTAGGTGTGGGGACACCAGCTGGCAGCACAGTCGTCCCTTCCAGCGAGGGGTCCAATTCTCAGAGTCAGACACCCCAGGACCTGGGGACCACGGGGGCCCGAGGGAGGGAAAGGGCCCCAGGGGGAGAAGGGAGAAGGTGGTGCCTTTGCTGAGGCGGGGCTGGGGACGGACCCGCGCAGGTCAGGGGACATCTGAGCTGACGTGGCGGGGGAGCAGCAGCCGATGAGGGTCAGGAGTCGGGAAAGGGGCTGGCGGTGTGCACGCTGACCGTCGGGGGGTCAGGCCTGGCTTTCCCTGGCTCGTGCTTTGTGCTGCCTGAAGTGCCCGGAGTGGCAGGGCTGGGGCAGGGCACCAGTGCCGGGAGGGACAGGACAGGGCACCAGCGGCCTCCCCGCGTCCGGCCACAGTGCTGGGGACTCTGCTCATGTGCCTTCTCTCTCTCCGCAGGAGATGGGAGCGCCCCGTGCACGTCCAGCGCCCTCCAGGAGAAGCAGCGTGAGTTCCCCTGACCTGCCAGGAGGCTTGTCCCTCCCCGCCCCCCCCCCACCGTGGGTCCAGCCTCCTCGGGCCCCTCCCTGCCCATGAGCTGAGCTCCTGGGGGTCCCCGGCTCCCACCCGCCGGGCAGCTCAGGGGCGGCAGAGCCAGAGTGGGGGCGGGACCCTGCAGAGTGTCATCTGTGTGCAGGCAGAGAGAGCACGGGAACGGGGGGCCCTTCCCAGCCTTTGACGCCGTGTGTCCCGGGTGATGTGGTGCTGAGGTCAGAGGCCCCTCATTCGAGGCTGTGCCAGGGTCAAGACTCCTCCCACAGGCCCGGACCCGGGGCACCCTGTAGAGATGCCCGCGGGCCGACCGCGATCGGGGCGTCCTCCCCGGAGGCTCCGGCAGACTTGGTGGGCGGCTTCAGCCAAGCATCTGAGGTCGGCAGCATTGAGTTTCTCAGCAGGCCGGGGTCGGGGAGGGTCTGGCGCGTGATGGGCGTGAGCCCTCAGAACCCCCTTCTCTCTCCTGCCGCTTGGAGGTGTGGTTGGAGCCTGGGGGCTGAGCCCGCCCTGCCCACCTGTCCCCAGGCTCGCACATCCCTCGGCTGCAGGAGGGGGTCCGCCCGGCCCGGGGCCTGCACTGGGGACGTGTGCCGGGGGCCGGGAGGCCTGGGCGCCTCTGTCAGGGGCACCCCACAGCTCAGGCCGCGGGGGCACGGGGCAGGGGGAGGGGGAGGGCATCCTCACACCGTGCGAGGAACTGAGCTCAGCAGGAGCGGGGCGCGTCCAGCGTGCCCCCGGATTCTAATCTCACCCAGTGGCTGAGCGAGGACCCAGAGAGAGCGATGCATTTGCATTTCCCGAGAGGAAAGGCCACTGGGAGGCGCCAGGTTTGCGCCCGAGGGGGAGGAAGCCAGGGTGTGCGTGGCCGGAGCCTGGGTGCTGTCTCCCTTGGGAATGGCGGCTGGTTTGACAAGCGTGGGCCTTCGGGGTGTCCTCAGCCCGTCCTGGGTGAGGAGGGTTGGCTCAGGGGGTGAGGGAGGAGGGCGGAGCTGGAGATTAGTGGTCTTCGGGTGGAGGGCCCGTTCCCATGCACCTTGTGTGTCCTCTCTAGGGATTAGTTAGCCCGGTCCCCCCAAGAGGCCCCGCGTCACATCCCTCAGGTGTGGCCACTGTCCTCAGGAGGGAGGGAGGACCCCAGCCTCAAAGGGAGAGTGACCGCCCGCCCGGGGCCAGACCGCTGCTCCAGTCTGGACCTGGCTGAGCAACGTGGGTATTTAGTAGAGACACAAAATGTGTTTGTTGTTGTCTTTAAACTAGGGCTGTGCGGGCGCTGGGGGGCTCAGTCCGTTAAGTGTCCGACTTTGGCTCAGGTCATGATCCCACAGTTCATGAGTTCGAGCCCCGCGTGGGGCTCTGTGCTGACAGCTCAGCTCCTGGAGCCTGCTTCGGATTCCGTGTCTCCCTCTGTCTCTGCCCCTCCCCCACTTGTTCTCCTCCCCACCCCATAAATAAACATTAAAATTTTTTTTCAAAAAATAGAATAAACTAGGGTTATGGATGTCAGAATCCACTGCTGAAGGCTCCTCTGTGGTTCTGCCCGTCGAGGGTCGTCTTGCCAGTGGGGAGTTAAGGGTAATAACAACGGGGCCAGTGGCCCTCAGTACACAGCCAGCAGTGTGGACAGTGGGAAGGACGACCTTGTGACACCCCTCCCTGCGATGTCCACACGGCCGGCCGACGGGTCTGCTGGTTCTGTTCCATGCGTGCCGCCCGCAGATTTCGGCATTTCACTGCCTCTGTGTTTGTGGAGTGAGGGTTGTTGACGGCCGCGGTTTACTCTTGATCCAGAATTGGTGACGCGGAGGTCCGCCTGGTGCCTGTGACCCCGTGACGTGACGCGCTTCAGCGTTCGCCGTGTTCTTCCGCGCGCACGGTCGTTCCGGTATTTCCGCCGGCCTTATGCAGCCTCACTGGGGGCCAGATGCAGGGGGGTGCGAGTGGCCCCCCGACCAGGACTCAGGAGGCCCCAGGGCTGTTGCTGCAGCCTCTGAGCTGGGAGGGAGCCAGGCCTGGGGGTGAAGCCCTGTTCCTTCATTCAGTGCTGTAACGCTCTGGGCAGGTCACCAAGCGTCTCTGAACCTCAGTTTACTCCCTCGTGGAGAGAGGACCGTAATGTCTTCTTCCCAGAGTGGCAGACAGGCAGAGGGGCTTCCGGAGATCCGTCTTCTCGCTCTGCCGGTGCTGTGGCCGCTTGGTTGTCCCCGCACAGAGGTGTGTCCTGTGCAGGCTCCAGGGCATGAGCGGGGAGGGGGCCGGCCTGGGCCGCTCAGACTCCATCCCGCAGCTGCACGGCCCGCAGCCTGCTGCTTCCCTGTTATTTGGGACCAGATTTCTGTGTGTGGGGGACCTGCCTGGGGGCAGAGGACGGAGGGTCTGGTCCCCCGGCCCACAGGCGCCGTCCTGCGTGCACGTGGAGCCCGCGCAGCCCCGTGGGCTCTGACATTCTAGCACTCTCCTTGCCTCCTGGTTTCCTCTGTCTGTGGGTCCCGGCTGCCCTGAGCTCAGCAAGCATCCCCAGCGCACGTCCAGCCCTCTGACGTGGAGCTCGGCGCAGGGGCCCCGGACACATGGTCCGCACCAGCCGCACTCTCCACGCGGCCCTCCGGCCCCCCGGCCACCTTCCCTGCCACTCTCCTTCCCCCCCACACCCACTCGGTGGGGACTCTGAACTTTCTCCCGTCCCCAGACCGGGATCCAGAGACCGCAGTCCAGACTGAGTACCGTTACAGGCTCCCGTCTGACCCGCGGGTCTCCGTCCTGCCCTGGCCGCCAGCGAGCCCGGCTTTGTCCAGGGCTGCGTCCTGACTCTCCCCCGCTCCTAGGCCCCATCACCTGTCAGACAAACATCCCCAAGGGGACGGAGAAGACGTGGATGCTCAGAACCACCCACCCCCACTGTGTGTGTGGGTCTGACCTCACGTCCCACCGCCTGGGGCCGGCGACCAGAGGAGCCGCTCGGATGCCCGGACCGCCACCTCAGGGCTCCCCTCCCGTGTGCCCGCGGCCCCTTGCCCACAGCTGGCCTCCCGGCTCCCCCCCACTAACCGGTGTCTTTTCCTGGCCTGTGTGGGCAGCTTGCTGAGCGCAGCTGCAGACGGGCTATATTTAGCCGGATTTAATGAGCTCAGGGTGGCAGACGGCCGCCTTGGGAGCTTTTCTCTTGCGTGTGCGCGCGAATGTCTGTTCGACAGTGTCCGCTCTCGCGTGTGTACGTAAGCGTGTGCCCGTGCGCGTGTGTGCATCAGTGTGCATGTTAACGTGTCGGCGCGTTCATTTTCACGAGGATACGTGTGTGTTCCCGTGGGTCTATCCGTGTCGTGTCTGTGCTTTGCTGGGGACACATGTGGCTTTTGACACTCGTAAGGGTCTAAGACGGGAACAGATTGTTGGTTCCCTCGTCTGTTTGAAAAATATTTCACGAGCATCTTTTATGTGCCAGCATCTTCATAGTCTTTGGGGATAAAATGGAACGTAAATGAGCCCGGCTGCAGCCTTTAAGGACCTCACGGCCTGGGGGTGGAGGGGACGGCAGATGGAGTGACCACAGAGCTAAGTATGAGGACTCCCCCTGGGAAGGAAAGCCAGCTGCTTCGGGAGGAGGACAGGAAGGACGGAAGTTTCACAGGAAACATTTGGGCACGGCAGCATGAAGGAGAGTCCAGGCCTGGGGGGCAGAATGTGCAAAGGCCCCTTGGTGAGAGGGAGGAGAGGTTTGAAAACCATCCTGCGGCCCAGGGGTTGAGCTCCGAGGGGAGGTGGGACCACAGCACACGATTTGCGTGGAGCTGTTAGAATTTAGTGCATGACTCTGTCAGGGTCCCGGCGGGGAAAGGAAGGCTGTGCCAACACAGGACTGGGAGAGGGTCCCCTGAAAGGACCTTGTTCACAGGCTTAGGGAAACCCACGGGCGCGCAGGTAGCGGCCCAGCACCCTGCCCCACCGTCGGTCCACACCAGGGAGCCCCAGTCGACGGTCCCCGGCGTCCTGCTCTGCGGCCCCGGCCGGCGGTCCGGCCCCGGCCGGAGCCCTCGTAGGGAGGCTGAGACCAACGTGGGTGGGGGCGGGGGTCTGTCTTCAGCCTGAGAGAATCTGTTTCCCCAAATCCTTTTCTCCTGGGAACAAAAGAGCTTCTGGAAACAGCCCAGGAAGCCATGCGGCAGACCTCCCCAGCGGCACAGAAGCCCAAGCGGGAAGAAATCGAAATTACTGTCTCAGAAAAGTCGCCGCCAGCTACACGGGCACTGGAAGCTCTTCTGAGCGGGCAGCGCAGGGAGGCGGTCAGATTCCTGGCGGAACAGACGCGACGCACGCGTGGGCTCACCTGGCCCCTCCCAGAGGCAGCGGGATTCCCCGGGAACCGAACACCTCCATGAACACCCGCTTGTGCGTGTCTCTGTTCGTGCCGCACGCAGAAGGGAGCAGACGGTGCCTTCCCTCCCGGCCCCCCTCGGAGGACGACACACGGGTGACGTCCGCATCTCGGGCCGCGGGGGGGCGCATCGGTCTCCCTACCTGCGTCCTGGCTCACTGCCGTGCATGCGCCGGCCGGTCCCCCAGGGCTGGGCATGCAGGTGGTTCTCCATTGGTGTCACGAGCGGCGTGGCGATGCTCAGCATGCACGTGTGCCTTTCTGCACCAAGGCTCCGTCCCGGAGCGTCGCGGGTGCTCGGTGCTTCGAATGACGTTCCAAACCGCCCCGCTCAGGGTCGAACGGTTTCTCCTGTCACCGACCACGAATGGGGAAGGGCTGTGCCCCCCACGCTGGGCGGCACGGTGATTGCTGATCTGGGGGGTGAGGAAAAGGCCTTTTAGGGTCATTTCGCCGAGCGACTCCCTGCTGTGGGTGCCTTGTCCTGTGCTGACACCACACCTGGGCCCACGTCCCCAGCGCTTCACCCACACGGGGATCACAGCCCCTCCTGAGCCCCTGCTTTCTCTTCTGTAAACCAGGGAGGGCACCCTGCTCCCTTGTGAGTGTAGGGAGGCCTGAGACCCTGGAGGAGGACCGGGACCCCGGGCACATGCCGAGGAGGCACTGGAACGGGGTGCTGAGCCCTGCCTGGGCCAGGAGGGTCTCTAGTGTGTCTGACGTCTCCCTGGGGCCTGACTCAAGATGGTGCCTCCCCCAGTCTGGGCTTGGCACCCCCTCCCCCCGGGGTGTGGCCCCTCTACTGCCCCCGACGGTGTGCTTTTAGGGGCTGGATCTGGGGCCCAGACCCTCTGGGGTCTTAGTCTGGGACTGCACCTCTGTGGGGTGCTGAGCGGCCCTCCAGGGTTTGGGCCCCGTGGGCTGGTGGATCCAGGCTGACTGGGTTGGGTTCTGACCCTGGAAGGGTTAAGTTGTCTCAGCGGGGCCTCAGCGTCCACCCCCACCCTGCACTGCCCCGCATCTACTCGCTCCTTCCTCCTGGCCCCTCCTGGACGACTGTGAACCTTTCCTGAGTGCTGAGACTTGGAACCCCCCAGAAACCGCCCCACCCCGTTCGCGGGGCTCTGCCCTCTGTCTGGTGACCCAGACCCAGCTCCTGGGGATTGGCGGGCAGGTGCCACGCGTCCTCGAGCCTGCTTTTCCCCCTGGCGGGGCCCCGTGTGAGCCCCCAGAGCGGCCTGAGCTGTGGGGGCAGGGACGTGCCCGCAGCCTCGGAGGCCCCCTGCCCAGCCTAGGCCTGTGTCGCACGACCCCAGGGCCCCGAGGTCCTCAGGCTCATCGAGGTGTCTCTGGGCCCAGCCGGTGGACCAGGAGGCCTCCATGGTGTCGACCCGGTTTTGGAACCCAAACCCAAACGCAGGATCTTGGTTCACTGATTATGTTTCAGGTGTATTCCGTCCGCAGACGGTCCTTCTCGGTTCCCCTCGCCGCCGGCCGTCAGCTCCCAGAGGGCAGGGCGTTTCCCTGTTCTGTCTGAGGGGTTCGCGTGGGGCAAGTAGGGGACCGCGGCTTGTCTAAGGCGTTCCTGTTGTAAGCGTGACAGACACTTGTGCTGTGTGCTCAGTGGACACGCTCGTAAATGGTTTTAGACTTACATATGGGCTCACTCGCTGGAGAAAAGTTGGAAAATACAGGACGGTTAGGAAAACCACCAGCCGTTGTCCCACCATCCAAACAGAACCACCCTCGGGCTGGGCCGGACGCTCCCGCCCCTGGACCTTCCATGCCTGCGTGCTGTGTGTGCTTGTCCTGGACGCTCGCCTGGGGGCCTGGGGCCGTGGCCGGAGCCCCCGCTGGCCGTGCAATGAGGCTGTACCTCCTCCTGTGAGCTCCCAGGGAGGGACACGTCCCGCGTCACACTCAGGGCAAGGTCACAGAGCCACTGGGTTCTTCCCCCGGATTCGCGCTTGCGGCCGAGCGTGTGGTGTGTGTGCGTCCGTGAGCTCACAGAGGACCGGGTGCTCCTGTGGGCCACACGGTCGCAAGCTGGGCCCAGCTGTGCTCCCTGGAGGGCAGGGGTGACGGGACGGGGCGCCCAGCTCCAGCCAGGGGCGCCCCCAGCCCCCAGCCCTTGCGGGTCCCCGCGGCCCGGCAGCGGGAGGGGCAGGGGCAGTGGGCCCCTCGACCAAGCCGGTGCCGCTTTGCTCTGCGTGCCAAGCGCGTGGGTGCCGACCTCGGCCCCTGTCTCAAGAGGAGTGTGGCACTTGGGTCATTAGAAGGATGATCGCAGTGTATGCCTCTCCAAGGTTGCGATTAAGGAAACCAGCCTCTGCTCTTCAGCTGGCGGGAGTGCTGGGGGCGGGCGCCGGGGTCAGCAGATGGCCGGGGGCCCACCCCGCCCCAAATCTGGGCTCGGCAGGGACCCGCCTGGATAGGGCCATGCTGGCGGAAACGGGTCTGGGGCTCCCCGCCACGCCAGACCCTGCCGGCGGCTTGTGTCACCGGGGGCTCTGAGGGAGCCTGTGGAGGGGGACCGACGAGGCCCAGGCCCAGAACTCGTTCGGTTCCCTGACGCCAGCTGCCCTGGGACTTTCAGGAGACGCACGTCCCAGCGGGTGACACTTCCCTGAGCCCAATTTCTCCCCGGCGCTGACGAGCATAGAGGTACCTCACGGGCCGTGTGCACCCTGGGATCTTTGCTTGGAGCGAGTTTTCCCAAAAACGCCACGCCAGACCGTGACAGCAGGGGGTCGCGGCTGTCAAGGGGCCCCGAGTTGATCGCAGCAATGACAGTGAGCCGGGCCCTGCTGAGCATGTTGTGAGGTCTCCATCTCTGCCTCAGTGGCTCTGAGAAGGCTTTCCAGATGTCAGGACGATTGAGCAGGGTTTTGGAGGACAGGTAGGAGTTTGCTGGTTTCCCCGGGGAGGAAGGCCGTCCCAGGCACAGGGCTCAGCACGAGGCAAGGAGGAGCGAGCCTGCCGTGTCTGGTGGGCGAACCAGTGGCCTCCATTACTGTGGTGGGGACGCCTGGCTCTTTGAGAGCACAGCGCTGTGGGCAGGGCAAGGGCGGCGGGGCGAGGGCCGCCTTTCTAGGTTCCACAGGGGCCTCTGCTGACGCTGGAGACGCGCCTTCCTGGAGGGCCCTCCAGTCACGTTAGCCCACTCCCGGGGGCAGGATCTAGGTCTGCGGGCGAGGCCTCCCCTCCTCTGTCCCCCGAGCAAGATGTCTTCGGCTGCCGTGGCCAGGGAAGGGGCGAGGGGTGCTGAGGACGACCCTGTCAGTCCCAGCCCCCCCTCCCCCACCCGGAGCCAGGAGCCCCACTCTGAGGCCTGTGTGTGTATGAGCTCGTTTATCCTCGGCCCCGCCCCGGGGGTGGCCTCTGTCATCCTCGCGTCCAGAAGAGGAAACCGAGAAGCCGAGGGCCCGCTCACACCGCGGGCGGGGGCAAGATGTGGACGCGGGCGCTGTCCGAACCGGGTGTCTCCCGGCCTCAGGAGTGAGGGGTCCCCGGGGCCAGAGGGGACCTCAGCTGCACACAGCTCCTGGTGTGTGCCCGTCACAGGCCCTGGAGCCGCGCACGAGGCCACACACACCACGGAACGTGGCTGCTTTGCTCTGGGGCGGTGTGTGTGTGGCAGGCCTAGAGGTACCACTCGCCAGCACCGTCCTGGGTTGGGCGTGGGACTTGGGTGCCGGCCGCTCAGCCTAACCCTGCGGCCCGGGGCACGTGAGCCAGGATGTATGAGCCTCGGTTCCTCGTCTGCAAATGGGGCTGATACCCAGAGGACCAGAGCTCAGGGGTGGTGTGGGGACTAGGTGACAGTGCCTGGGACGTAATACGTGCTCAGCAAAACCCAAGCCGGTTCTGTGTTTTGTCAGGAGCCTGTCCTGAGCACGGGGCCCAGGGCAAGGTCCCCGGGATGTGAGCCGCTGGAAGGAGCCGGGGGAAGTCCCGGGCAAGCCTGGCCTCGTTCCCTCCTCCTCCTCCTCCTCCTGGCCACCCCTCCATCCTTTAGGGAACGAATTCCTGTCTGTGTGGGCGGGAGCCCTGAGCCCATAAAGCAGTTACCCTTAGACCAGGGCGGTAACCGGAAGGACCGAATCATTCAGAATTACACTTCTGGTTTCGTGTTCTTTGCTGAGTACCCTGAGGCCAGGAAGGTGGGGGGGAGGGTGTCCTAACCCAAACCCTCGGTCAGGCTCCCACCCACACCTGCTGCACCCCTGCCCGCAGAGCCCCGGAAGGACCCTCCCCCACATGACCCCTAAGAGGTGCAGCAGGTTCGGGTGGGGTGGGTGAGGGAGGGGGGGCGAAGAAGGAAAGGGCCGTCCCAGCATGCAGCTGGCTGCTTCAGGAGTGAGGGAGTGAGCTCCCCGTCACTGAAAGCACACGAGTGGTCCACGGTCTCGCCACGTGGTCCAGACACATACAAAATGACATCTTCCTTGTGGGGAGAACAGAGAGGAAGCAAGGTCAGCGTGGTGGGTGGGTGGGTTCCTCAGGATGGCAGGCGGCCCCAGGTGGGCAGCGAGGGGGCCACGGGGTGTCTTTGAGGTCTCTCTCCACCCGAGAGCCAGCACGGTGACATTGGGAATGTAGGTGTTAGATCACACAGCCTTCTCTGTAAGGGCCAGCCGGTAAATACTCCCAGCTTGGCAGGCTGTGAGGACTCGTGCAACTGTGTAACTCTGTCGCTGAGGCCCGTGTGCGAGCAGCCACAGACGGACGTGGACCAGAGAGCCCAGTGGTGTTCCAGTAAAACTTTATTAACAGCAATGGGCGTGGGCCAGATTTGCTTCTCGGCTGTCGCCTGCGGGTCCCTGCATTAGAGGGACCAGGGGCTCAGGCCCGGAGGCCCCGGAGGAGGGGTGGCAGCTGAAGGAAATGAGGACAGCCTTTCTTGGCGGTGGAGGGGATGACAGGGGCCTCACCCCAGAGGTCACCCAAATGCCGCCTTGCCTCTCTGGGGGTCCACCTGCCCTGGGCCCCGGGTCCCCTCATTCAAGGCCTCGCTACGGCTCTGATGGCGCCAAGCAGACAGTTTTAAAATGTGCAGCTCTCCACTTTTCAGGAGGGTGCTCGGCCCCCCATTTCCGTCCCTCACTAGAAGTCCCCCGATGGCACGCACGTGGTTGCCGTTGTTACCGGCGAGGGAAGCAGGACAGCCTCTTCCGGGACACCCTCCCTGGCCTCGGGGACGGCGTGTGGGCTGGCCCGGCCCTGGGGGGACAACGGCTTCTGGTTGTGTTGGTCTGGAGGCGGGGGCTGGACGCTGTCGTTCCAGCTGGGGCCCCGGGGACGCGGGGGCCCGAGGGCGGGAGGCCTGCAGGTGCTGAGTCCTCTGTCCCCCCGCAGGAGAACTGTATCGGGTTTCCTTGAGAAGACAGAGGTTCCCGGCCCAGGGCAGCATCGAGATCCACGAAGACAATGAGGTGGGCGGGGCTCCTGGCCGTGTCTGGGCTCCCTGTGGTCAGGACTTCAGGGGGACCCCCAGGCCGGTGGACATTTCACTGCTCTTCACCGGACTTGCCGTGCGACCCTGGGCAGGTCCTTGTCTGTCTCTGGGCCTCCGGCTCAGACCCCCTCAAGAAGGGTCTCTTGGGGCCCTTGGGGCCTTGACAGCGAGGGGCTTGCTCCGCCAGCAGCCTGGGCGGCCCCCTCTGCGTGCACAGGGGGCCACACCGGGGGCCGAGGGTCCCCGCGCCTGCGCCCCCTCTCCCTGCCTCCCGTGTCTACCCCGCCCAATGTCCTCCTCAGGAAGGCTGCCCGCGGCGCTCCTGCAAGACGCACGTGCTCCTGCTGGTGCTCCACGGGGGCAACGTCCTGGACACGGGTGCAGGGGACCCGGCCTGCAAGGCGGCCGACATCCACACCTTCGGCTCCGTGCTGGAGAAGGTCACGCGCGCCCACTTCCCGGCGGCCCTGGGCCACATCCTCATCAAGTTCGTGCCCTGTCCTGCCGTCTGCTCCGAGGCCTTCTCGCTCGTCTCTAAGTGAGTCCCTTCTGCCCACGTGGACTGGCCAAGGTTGGTGGGGTTGACGAGGGAGTGCTGTCCCGGCGGGGGGGGGGGGCGGGGGGTGCCTGCCGGGGCGTCCACGGGATGTCAGGCGCTGACTGGCCATGAACACGCTGGCGGGGAGTGGTCAGCGAGGGTCCCGAGCAGTTAGCAGGTGTGCGCCCGGCCTGCCCTGCCCTGCCCTGCCCTGCCGAGCCCGGAGGTGCTGGCTCCCTGTGCTCAGTAGGCCCCGGTCCCCTGGCCCCGAGGACGCTGAGGCCCCGGGAGGCCCAGCAGTTGCCCCCAGGGTTACCCAGAGAATGGAGCCAGGAATGGAACCCGGGCAGCCTGGCTTTCCCGCCGCACGGTCAGAGCCCGGTGCGGGTGTGTGTTCTGATGCGGGCGGGCCATGCGTTCTGGACGCCTGGGAAGAGCCAGGGAACCTTCCCCAGCCTGTGTCATCTGTAACGTGGGGATGATCGCGTCGGGAGCACTGCGTGGAGTGTTTGTGAGGACGCTGAGCGCTAGTGTGACTCACGGCTTCGTCCTCCGGCGTGGATGGCGCTCTCTCGAGGACAGTGGGCCGGGGAGAGGGTGTCCGGGTCCCCACAGAGAAGCCGGCCGCAGGGGATAAGGCATCAAGCTCCCCGGGCCTGGTTCCTCCCCCCACTCCCGTCCCCAGTGGGGTCATGTCGGGCCCTGGTCAACCTGAGTTTGGGCCCTGGGTGGGGGTGGGGTGGGGCGGGGGCTCCAGCCAGCTGGCTCTGATGACCCAGGGGACCACGGCAGGCAGGGTGGGGGTGGGGGCCGGGCAGGAGCTGGTCCCCGAGGGGTCTGAGCTGCGGCAGAGGGAAGGGCTTGCACGTGGGGAAGCAGGGCAGCAAGGATGCCGTAGAGCAAGCTCTCGGTCCTTTCTGGGCTCACACCTTTCTGCAAAGCCCGCGGCCCTGGACCCTCGCCCCAGGACGGTGCACACCATGTCATGCGCACAGCTACGTGTCCATCTCCAAGCTGTGGCTGACGCGGGTCCCCTTGCCTGGAAGCCTCTCTCTCCTCCTCTGTAGCGTCCGTAAAGCCTTCCTTGAGGCCTAGTCCAGATTGCATCTCCTCCGGGAAGTCTGCTATGATACGTCCCCACCCTGATCCACACCAGGCGGCTTCCTCCAAATCGGGGTGTCCCTTGGGGCCGTGCAGAAGAGGGCAGGGGAAGGTGGCCGGCCAGGAGACGCCAGGCCCACATCCCGGGCTGGCGCGGGGACGATGCCCCCACCTGCGCTTTGTTTCTTGTGGCTCCTGCCTGGTTCTGCTTCGAGGGCCCCAAGCAGGGGCCTAGCCACGGCCGGCCCGTGCTCTCCTCTGCCCGGCGCGCAGCCCCAGACCTGCCCCTGCCTGAGCCCGGCCGGGCTTACCTTGACCCTGTCTGCAGCCTGAACCCCTACAGCCACGATGAGGGCTGCCTCGGCAACAGCCAGGACCACGTCCCCCTGGCCGCCCTGCCCCTGCTGGCCATCTCCTCTCCGCGGTACCAGGACGCGGTGGCCACCGTCATCGAGCGGGCCAACCAGGTCTACACAGAGTTCCTCAAGTCCCCTGACGGAATCGGCTTCAGTGGGCAGGTATGACAGCCTGCCTCCCTAACCAGCCCTGACCTAGCCTGACCGCTGTCCTCAGGCCGACCCTGACCCGAGTCTGACCCCTGACCCGAGTGTGACTCCTGACCCTGGCCTGACTGCTGTCCTCGGGCTGACCCTGACCCGAGTCTGACCCCTGACCCTGGCCTGACAGCTGCCTTCAGGCTGACCCTGACCCGAGTGTGACTCCTGACCCTGGCCTGACTGCTGTCCTCGGGCTGACCCTGACCCGAGTCTGACCCCTGACCCTGGCCTGACTGCTGTCCTTATGCTGACCCTGACCCGAGTCTGACCCCTGACCCTGGCCTGACAGCTGTCCTTACGCTGACCCTGACCCTAGTTTGACTGCTGCTCTCAGGCCGACCCTGACCCAGCATGAACACCCATCCCCCACAGGGGTTCTGTCAGTGGCTCTCCGGGACAGGTCCCTTATTCTGCCAGGGACAGGGGACTGGTGCTCTGGCCGGGTAGGGGGGCGGTGGGTCAGCGGCGGGGGGGCCTTTAGCCCCAGCTGTGTGTGCCCCAGGTGTGTCTCATCGGGGACTGTGTGGGGGGCCTCCTGGCCTTCGATGCCATCTGCTACAGCGCGGGGCCCTCGGGTGACAGTCCAGGCGGCAGCAGCCGGAAGGGCAGCATCAGCAGCACCCAGGTGCGGGCCAGCCGGTGGGGGTCGGGGAGGGGCCTGTCCTGGGGAGGTGAGGCGGGCCTTCACCCCGGTACGCGGTCGCTACCCCAGAAGTGTTGCCCTACGGGAGGAGGGCGGGTTTAGGCCGGGGTCGGGCGCCTACGTCCGGACCCCCGGTGGGTCGCCCCGGGCCGAAACCCCGCCGTGACTCGGTGGCTCCCGCGCTCCTTCGCAAGAGTGCTGACCTGACGTCTGGGGAGAAAGGGGTTCATCCGCGCCCGGGGGAGGACGCAGGGCCCCAGAGTCTGTGGTGGCTGCAGTGCTCTCCTGTCCTCTGCGTGACCCCAAAGGACGCCCCCGTCGTGGCGGACGAGGCGTGCGGTCTGGCCGGCAGCAAGCGTCTCAGCAAGAGCAGCATTGACGTCTCCGGCGTGCCGGACGAGGACGCCTCGGAGCCCCAGAGGCCGTTGCCTCGGAAACAGAGCGATTCCTCCACCTACGACTGTGAGGCCATCGGCCAGCATCATGCCTTCCTGTCCAGGTAACCGCCTCCCGGGCCCCGTCTTCCTTCCAGCGCGGCGTCCGGGGCGGCGAGGACCGGCCCTGGGGCCCAGGCCCTCTCAGGAGGCCTGTAGACGGGCGCGGAGAGGCTGGGACCCCGGCCACTCCCCGTGGGCCCGGCGCCCCGTCCCTGCACCGCCCCGACTTGCGGAGGGAGGGGACGGCCCTCCAGCGCCGCGGACGCTCAGTGTCAAGCTCTGGCAAAGGGAAAATTACGCCCGGCCCGCTTCACCGCTGCTTAAGAAAAGGCGGCGGAAAAGTGGATGCGGGTGTGTTTTGCGAGCCACTCCGGGGGTCGTTCTGTTTGTCAGACGGGGCAGTGGAGGCTCCTGGAGGCCGGGAAGCGTCCTGGGATCGCACGGCCAGCGCCCAGCAGCTGGGGCCGGACTCCGACTCCTGGTCCCCGGCGCGGTCCCTTCTGCAGAGTTGAGTGAGTTACCGGCACACTCATCAGGGCACAAGGGACCCACCTAGGAAAGCAGGCCTTGTTCCGCGCTGTCCCTCCGTTCTCTGCCCTGTCTGTCCTCGCTCCTTTCTTACCCAAGTGGCAAGTGTCACGGGGCCATCAGGAGGTTTGCAAAATAGGTCCCCTGTGACCGCTTTGGGGTCTTCCTCTTTGTACGTATTTTGTACATCCTTTGCGTTTAGTTTTCCTTGGAAAAAGAACCCTTCTGCCGGGATCTTTTCTGATCCTTTCCCTATGTGATACGTATTCGGTAAATGTTCTTAACGGGGAGCGTTTCACTGGGTGAGCGGACAGCTCCCTTCATCCCCGTAATTGGATACTTGGCTCCTTCCAGTTCTGGGAAGTTACAGCGTGCGTGAACGTTTGCGCGTGTGTAGGGCTGTTTCATTCGGGTGCATTCGTTCCCCGAAGAGAAATCCTTCCATCCACGGCCCCGCACATTCAAATCGCTGACTCTTCGAAGCCCCTCTGTCAGCCTCCGTTCGCATCAGGCTTGCAGGGTGAAGTCGTGACTTTTCTGGTTCACCCTTGAAAAGTCCTTTAAGAAGGCCCCAAATCCGGAAGGCGACAAGAAGTTGGAGGCTTCTGGTAGCCGGTTCGGCGCAGCCAGCTTTTCCCTCTAGCGTAGGGACAGATGGCAGTTTCGTCAGACGCCGGCGCTGTCCTCGCGGGGAGAGACAGGAGCCCGAGGACTCAGATCCGGCTACCCCGACCCCTCACGCACGGCCGGCGGGAGACTGGCCCGCGCTCTTTCCGTTGTTATTTCTCAAATTCCCTCTCTCTTCCACCTGGAATATTCCAGTTGAATTTGCATTCAGTTACTTGATTCGTAGATCACGGGATCCCACTGGATCGTCTCACACCCTGAGCTGCACTTAAGTGCCACCTGGACGGTCCAGGGGCGCCCGGCTCTCCTGCCCGCCAGGCCTCGGCGGCCGCTCTGGGTTCAGAACAGCATCGGCCCGGCTCTCGGGAGCAGTGGCGCCCGGGCTGGGACTGGGGGCAGTTCTGTGTGTCCCACCTTTCTCTTCAAGCCCTGCTCCCTGTGCAGGTGGTGCGGGAGGGAAGCGCACGCTGTCTGCACCTGGTTCTGCAGGTGGCCTGGGACCCGGGTGACAATGAACTTGCCCGATTCTGCAGGACCGGCTCCGTCCGGCTGGTCTGCATACCGGCCAGGCCAGGCTCCGCCGGCAGACGGCGCGGGAGCTCACCCGGGGCCCTTGCGAAGCCGGCCCGATGCCAGCCTGCCAGCCTGCAGGATGCTTAGGTGCTCTTCGGCCCTCAGCCCAGCTGAGAAAATGTTTTACCGGATCGTGGCCGTGAGCATCTGTCCAAGTACGGTCTCTGGCTGCCGGCAGGTGACAACGGCAGAGTTGGGTAGATGTGACGGAGGCCGTACGGCCCCGCGGTCTAAACCATTTACCATCTGGCCCTTCAGAGGAAAAGGGCCGTCGGCCGGGCCCCGGTGGCCCGTGCCAGGGTGGCCGTCAGCTCTCCAGGCTGGCCGGCGGGCTCTGACTCCGGGCCCCGCCATGGAGGCGGCGGGCTGGGCTCTCCCCGCTCAGCCTACGCACCCCCGCTCCTTCGCTGACCGCCCTCCCGGGGCTCTCTCCCCTGGGCAGCATCCACTCGAACGTGCTGAAGGACGAGGCCGAGCCCCCCGCGGCCGGGGGGCTCCCGCCGCCCGAGGTCAGCCTGGGTCGCTTGGACTTCGACGTGTCCGACTTCTTCCTCTTTGGCTCGCCCCTGGGCCTGGTCCTGGCCATGCGGAGGACAGTGCTGCCGGGACTGGACGGTGGGTGGCGCTGCCGGGGCCTGAGAGGCCTTGTGTCTCTGGACCACGGTGTGGGGGCCTCCGGCTAGGGGACTGTGGGGAGGGGTGGGGCATGGGGAGGGGGGAGGGAGGGGCAGCCTCCCCGGGTGGGGCAAAGGTGAGCCAGCCCCGGTGGGTTTCACCTCCCTGTCACATGCCCCACGTGGACAGTTGTCATGCTCCACAGGAGGAGAAGCCACATTTACCCTCCTGCCGCCCTCCTTCCCCGGCACCCCCAGGCAGACCTTCTGCGGCCGGGGCGACCTCCCCGACCCCCGCACAGTCCCAGGCCCGCCTTAGTGCCCGTGGCCTGAGCACCTGCCCCCAGTGCTCTGAGATACACAGTGAGGTGATGTGCACCGGCCTGTGGTTTAGCAGTGAGTCTGAGGGGACAAGCGGCGGGGGCACCTCGAGGCCCACACGTCAGGGCTTCTCAAACTCCTTTTCCACAGCGCTCCCCAGCAGCTGCCACCGTGGGACGGAGAAGGGAGGGGCTCTCCTTGAAGTGGGGAGGGGTGAGACAGAATCCCACGTCGCCTCCAAGTTGGCGAGGGGACCTGGGTCTCCCAGGACTCCGGACTCCGGACCATTCAGTCCCCCCACCCCGGGGGAGGGGGACACAGGGAGGCCTCAGGGGAAGACACCTGCTGGGCTGGGGGAAGAAGTGTTCTGCGGCTCTGGCCAACCTCGAGCCCTGTCTCCCGCCTGCCTGGGGGCTGAGCGGCTGGGGAAGGGGCCGCTGATTCCGACTGAGAGATCCTGGGTCTGCCTGGTAGATCACATGGAGAGTTCGCGGACGCCGGAAGGATTTGCAGGAGACCGAGCAGGGGAAACAGTGGAGGGAAGGTCTGCGTGGAAGAGGGGCTGCCTGAGCAAAGGCACAGAGAGGGGCAGCCGGCAGGCCGGGGTGGGGAACTGCAGAGGAGCGCCGGCCGCAGCCCTGGGGCCTAGAGCGCCGCTCCTGGTGGGGCAGGTTGGCAAGGCCCTGAATGCCAAACGCAGCACGATGGCTTTGGTCCTGTTGGTAGCAGGGAGCCACGGCATGTTCTTGAGCAGAGGGGTGGGCCACCCGAAGCCGCACTCAAGGAAGCCTGCTGGGCCCAAGGGAGCAGGAACTGGCAAGGGGCTTCCCCCACGTCCTCTCTGTCCCCCTCAGGCTTCCAGATGCGTCCCGCCTGCAGCCAGGTCTACAGTTTCTTCCACTGCGCAGACCCCTCTGCTTCGCGGCTGGAGCCCCTGCTGGAGCCCAAGTTCCACCTGGTGCCGCCCGTCAGCGTGCCCCGCTACCAGAGGTTCCCGCTGGGCGACGGGCAGTCCCTCCTGCTGGGTAGGCTCTCGGCGGTTGGGGCGGGGGGGGCGGTTGTGTGAGCGTGCTGAGCCGGGGGCTGGGCCCTGCCGGGTGGCACTCCAGGGCCACCCTCTCTGGTCCAGGCTCTCCACGCGCTGGCCAAAGGAGGGACTAGACTCCCCGCCGACCGGGGCCACGTGCTCCAGAGCAGGAGGAGGGGGTGGAAACAGCTGCTCACCTGTGTGCACCCCTGCTCTGTCGGGGGCGTCTTGGGGCCCAGAGGCCAGGCTCTGCCCCTGACGGGCTCCTGGGGCCAGCACGCTGCTCGAGCCATCAGACCTGAGTGCAAGCCCAGGGGTCTGTGCTGGGTGTTGTTCCCCAGCCTCGCCCCTGGAGGTGCAGGGCCAGGAATGTGTCATCCCGGTGGGCGTCATGGAAGAGGGGGCTTTTGACCACGGCATTTGGACAGGTGGAGCAGAGCTGGAGGATGAGGGTCGGGGGGCACTTGTAGGTGGAAGGAGCAGTGGGAACAGGGCAGGTGGGTCTAGGGGAGGCCAGTGGTCTCCAGGGCTGACACGGAGTGAACCAGGCACGGGCAGGGGAGGCCGGCGTTGGCGGTCGGGGCTGGGAAATCAGGGCCTTCGTTCCGCATCCTGGATGAGGAGGTTTGGTCAGAGCCTGTTCAGAAGTTTGGGCCAGACTGGGGGAGGGGGGGTGCCGTGCATGAGGCTCATTCAGGATCCAAAAACAGCACCCCCCCCATTTTTAATGGAAACTTAATTTCCAAAGTCCTGCTTCGTCAGGAGCTTCCACAGACGGTCTCCCCCGTGCACCCGAAAATGTGTTGCTCTGGGCGGGGCAAGGCCCAGCCCCGGAGAGCGTCCTAGCGCCTTGGCTGTCACGCCTGTTCCCGCCCGGGCTCGGCCGCAGGCCTCTGTGCCTCGGGGGGGGGGGGGTCCGTGGAGGGGCACGTGGTGACCGTCTGCCTCCGGAGGTGCCCTCGGCAGTTCTGCCACAGATGGAGGGGATGGTTGGGACCCACAACTTAGAGGAGGTGAGACCCAGCCGGGCCCTGGGGTGCAGGCGCCCCGTCGAGCCCCAGGGGGTTAGGGGCACGGGCTGGGCTGCCTGTGGGGTGGGGGTGATGGTGAGCGGACCGGGGGGGCCCAGACTCCCGCCCGGTGCAGGCAGCTCTGGACACACGGCCTGGCCCTGACCGCGACCTTCCCCCGCCAGCTGACGCTCTGCACGCCCACAGCGGCCTCTTCCTGGAGGGCGGCTCACGGGACAGCCCACCGCCCCCGGACGCCCCCGCCCCGCCTCCTCAGGCCCCGGGGGCCCAGTGCCCTGCACGGAGGATGAGCCGGGACAGCTCACACAGCGACAGCTCAGACTCCTCAGACAGCCTGGCCCCCGCGGGCGTCTCCCACAGTGAGTGAGGGTTTTCGGGGCGCTGCCTGCTTTGAGGGACAGGGACCCCCCCGCCCCGGGGCGGGCGCTGGTCCACTGCCGGGGCTGCTGAGGGTGGGCTGGGAGCGATAAAGGAAATTCATCCAGACTGAGCCCCGGGGCCGAGCCGTGACCCCAGCGTTTGTCTCCACGGGGCCAGCCCCCGCTGCCGGGGACTGGGTTGCAGGGCTCGTCCTGGGGACAGGCAGGAGAAGGGGCTGGTGGCTCACGGGAAGCTGAGTGGTCACGTCCGGGGCTCCGGCCCCGGACCTGCGCCCCGAGTGGCTCGTTCACCGCGGGGTCCGTGTGCCGGGGCCCCACGCTGGCTCTCGGGTCAAGGCCCAGCCGGGCCACACGGTCCTCACCGGGATCTCGGGCCCACAGTCACGGCCAAGTGGTGGGGCGCCAAGCGTATCGACTACGCCCTGTACTGCCCCGACGTCCTCACGGCCTTCCCCACCGTGGCCCTGCCCCACCTCTTCCACGCCAGCTACTGGGAGTCCACGGACGTGGTAGCCTTCATCCTGAGACAGGTACTGCTGTCCCTCTCCGGGCCCCTCGGGAGGGCCCGTCCTGCTCTCTGGGGAACAGGGTGTCTTGCGGGCCACACTGCGCCCTGGGAGGGCGTGGGGGTTACGAGGCCACACGGGGGGTTTCATGGAGAGCGCTGGCTTCTGGTCAATGGCGTGGCACTTTCTGGAAAATTAAACAGAAACCGCACAGGAGAATGGACCCGTGTTCCGCCTGGAGACGAGTCACAGATGCCTGTTCCTCTGAGGGTCTCGGTGTCCTCAGAGAGGCCGGTGACTGAGGGGGAGCCTGGGGGCGGGGGGAAGGGGGCCGGGAGGCGGGGTCGGTGGCCAAGGGCGGGAGTTTGATTCTGTTCTGTGTCCCGCGAGAAGCCACCGCAGGGCTGAGCAAAGAGAGAGCTCGTGCCTGACCGTGTTCTGGGTAGGGAGTCCTGTGTCTGCTGCTTGAGGGGCCAGAGAGAAAGCCCCAGGCCCATTACAAGGCCAGCCTGGGGGCCCGGCTTTGGGCCGGGAGCTGGTGAGGAGGCCCGGGGGGCTGGGGATGGGGCGACAGCAAGGCTTGCTGGCATCTGGGCGTGAGGGACCGAGGGCCGTGCTGCGGGGCCTGACGCCCACCTGAGCACCTCTGGGGGGCTTCCTGCGGGTGGGGAGGAGCAGGGCCAGGCCGGGGCGCAGGAAACCGAGTCTTGGGTCTGGGCCGGAGAAGCATGAAGGGAGGCAAGTGGAGGCTGGGGCTCGGCAGTCGCCAGTGGTGGGTGTCCCAGTGACGGGTGCGGCGCCCCGATTCTGAGGTGGGTTTTGCCCCCACCGAGCGGCTCTCCCCGCCAGTGGGGCATCCTGCAGCGTAGCCCAGTTGTGACCCCGCCGACCCCACGGCAGCGTCGGCCCCGCCAGTTCCGGGTGCAGGTCATTGCCCGGGCTTCCGGCCCCTGAGATGGACGGTCTGGCAACCCCGCCTCGGGTCCTGCCGTCCGCTGGGGCGGCCTCCAGAATGCCTCCCACCTGGACCTCGTGGGTCCCCAGAGGTCAGGGGGTGGGACTGGAGGTGCCAGCCTCTGGTCACGTGTGGCCTGCTCCTGGCCACGCCCCCCCTTGGGTGGGGTCCAGATGCCACCTCACTAACAAACAAAAGGTATCTTGAGGGCTGTCTGGCATCGAGGAGATTCCAGAGGTTTTGGGAGCTCTGAGACCGGATCTGGGTTTCCCACGTGGGAGCCAGGGGTGTCATTGTAGGCAGAGAAGTGCAGGGACGGGGACCCAGGGGGTGGAGGAGGAGCCCTGGAAGGTGCAGGAGAGCCGGGAGAGGGCGCGAGCCTCTGCGCTGGGCCGGACAAAGTCCGGGGGCTGCGGGGGGGGGGGGGTCTGGAGGAAGCCCGCGTGGGGCAGGTGCAAGGGGAGCAGGCGGGTGGGAGCCACGCAGGGTGAGGCTTCCGTGGGGCGTGGCTCCGACAGGCACAGGGTCCGTCCTGGGGACGCGGAAGGGCGTGACCCAGTGGGGGAGGGACGGAGCCACAGGGCTGGGTGGGAGGGAGGACCAGCTAGCTGCTGGAGCAGCACGGCAGGGAACAGGTCCGAGCGGGGGGGGGGGGGGGGGGGGGGGGGGGGGGGGGGGCTGCGGGTTTGGACGCCGTGCACAGAGGCTGCTCCCTGGCAGAGCATCTGAGAGCCCGCAGCCTGGCCCCGGCTGTCAGGATGGCAGCAGACGGGTCCCGGGGCTCCCGGCCTCCCGAGGGTCCCAGGCTGGCAGGTGTGGGGGGGAGGGGCTGCCGGCCCTGACAGCCTTCTGGGAAGGAGGGAGCGGGGTGGGGCCCGGCCGACCTGGAGCCCTGCTCGGCTGCCCGTCAGGTGATGCGCTACGAGAACGTGACCGTCAAGGAGAACGCAGGCCTGGATCCTGCGGCACTGAGCCCCGCCAACCCCCGTGAGAAGTGGCTTCGCAAGAGGACCCAGGTCAAGCTGCGGGTATGTGGTCATTGGCACCGTGTCCTGGTGGGGGCGGGGGTCTCAGCTGGTCTCAGGGAGCGGGGTGCCCTGGGGGCTGGGGCACCCGTGTGGCGGGGGAGGGCTGCGGGTGGCAGGGAAGGTGGGGGTGGGGTCGGGGTTACGCGGGGTGGGGGGGCCGGTTCCCGAAGGCCCGGCTCCAGGGGAGCACCAGGGCGGGGTCCAGGGCGCTGGGGGTGGAGCGGCTGCTGTATGTCAGGCTTCTGGAGACGCGGATGTGAGTCAGGGTCTTGCCCGTGACCGTGGGGCTCACAGTCTGATTCGCCTCTGAGTACGTACGGCCTGGCGTGGTGTCTGCGGTGAGAGAGGGAAGCGCAGATTAGGAAGAAAACGGAGAAAAGGACTTGGGGCAGACCAGGCAGGGCTTCCCTGAAGGAGAGTCGCCTCCGTAGGGTATTGAAGGATGAATAGGAGCGTGGTATGCATCACTTCATGTATGTACTCAGCAAAGCATCATCAGTTGTGGATGTGGCCCCCTGTGCCGGGTCCACAGACGCAGCCACTGCTCCGGTGGGCCGTCTGGTGGGAGCACCAGACGTGGACGCTGAGGACCCTGAGCGGGGACCGGTGCTCCGCGAATCAACCCAGTTCTCGCAAACGTATTTATTGAGCTACGGTCACGTTTTCTACAACTCGCCTGCTGAAGGGGGACAGTTCGGTGGATGTGAGCGTGTTCACGGATGCGCACAAACATCACTACAGCCAAGTTTAGGACCTTCTCATCACTTCGGAAAGAGGCCCCTTTCCCCATAACCGTCCCCTGACCGTGGTCCCTGGCCCTGGCCCTGGCCCCAGCTGTCTGTCTGCTCTGGGCCGTCCGTGTAACGGAACCATCTGGCGTGTTGCCTCTTCGTCCGGCTTCCTTCTTGGAGCCCTGTGCTCTGGGGGTGCGCCCACGTTGCGGCAGGCGTGGGTACCTCGTTCCGCTTGACGGCCCGAGGATCTTCCCGCGGACGGACACATTCCGTTTACCCAGTCGTCACCTGTGGGGCCTTCGGGCGGTTCGCACCTTTTCTCTACCGTGGGCGACGCTCCGGGCTCTCGTGTGTCCTCGTCTCTCGTGGGATCCAGCCGCCCCGGCGGGTGTGAGGCGGGGTCTCCGTGTGGTTTTGCTTCGCGTCTCCCCGCGGATAGGTGACACAGGCGTCTTCCCGTGTGTCTGTTTCCGCGAGTTAAGTCTCTCCTCCCTGGAGTTTTGGCGGTGTGGCCCGTGCCCCCTCCCGGCCGTCTGTGGGTCTGGGTCCCCCGAGCCCAGTCCAGGGGCCGGTGCAGGTTGGGGGGGGGTCCGCTGAATTGCACGCAGACGCCGTGAGAATGGAGGGCGGGGGTCCGCGGGGAGCTTCTCGGACGCGGCCGGGCCAGGCCGTAGCGGGTGGGCTGGGAGGTGGGGGCAGACAGAGTCGGGGGGGGCCCTGCAGTGCCCGGCCCATGACAACTGGGGGCCACAGACGGTCACCGGGCACGGCCGTGACGCCGAGCTCAGGATCCCGAATTCACCGCGGGGGCCTGGGCGTCGGCAGTTCTGTGCTTTGGCACGGCTTGTGTGTTGACTGAGGGTCCCCACTGAGGGCTGTAAGCAGAGCCCCGGCCAGGGGGGAGCTCGGTGGGTGGGGACAGACGCCTATGGGAACGGTCACCGGCTTGAGGGGTTCGGTCTTGGAGCGAGGCTGGGGGCCTGGGGGGGGGGGGCCTTTGAGCTGCGGGGCGAATTGAAACCAGAAGTGGAGAAGCCTGGGGACCCTGGATGCTTACAGACAAAGTGACTCCGTGTCCGGAATGATCCGCAGTGTGGGGGGTGGGGGACCCCAGGGAGGCCGTAGCTGGTGCGGGGCGCAGGCGGGGTTCCCCACGCACCTCTCCACGCTCTGACACGTTTACATTTCCCAGTAAGAAGACACACGGTAAGTGGCTGTGGGATGGGACCTGTGATGTGGAAGGCGGAACGGGAGGCGTCCTGGCAGGGTCCGGCCCAGGAGCCGGGGAGGAGGACAGCCAGGGGCCCGGCCGCCACCTCAGGGGGCGTGGGACGGTCAGGATCAGGGTTGCTTGTCCGTCTGCGGGAACCCGGGGGTCCACAGCACACGGCTCAGAAGGGGTGACGCGGCAGGGACACGTGTGCCCCGCGGTCCTGAGGACAGCGTCGGGAGGAAGCTCACGGTCCAGCCCCAGTGGCAAAGGCCGAGCTGATCTCTGCTTTCAGAACGTCACCGCGAACCACCGGGCCAACGACGTGATCGCCGCGGGAAGACGGCCCGCAGGTCCTGGTGGGGCGCTTCATGTACGGGCCCCTGGACATGGTGGCTCTGACCGGAGAGAAGGTGCGAGGGGCCGGGCCGGGCCGGGTGGTGGGGCGGAGCAGGGCCGGGAGGGTGAGCGGTGGGGAGGGCCCGAAGTCCGTGCGCCCGAGGGCTGGGCGTGGGGGCCGAGGAGCCGGCCGAATGGCCCCTGGCCCCCGCCTGCAGCCCCCGGCCTTCAGGGCGTCCCCTGGCCCCTCACCGCGTGCAGGTGGACATCCTGGTGATGGCGGAGCCGTCCTCGGGCCGCTGGGTGCCACTGGACACGGAGATCACCAACAGCAGCGGCCGCATCACCTACAGCGTCCCGCGGCCCCGGCGCCTGGGGGTGGGCGTCTACCCGTGAAGATGGTCGTCAGGTAAGACCCAGGCGGATCGTGCCGTTCGGTGCCCTTCCAGCCGGGCCGGCCGGGTGATGGAGCCCTGGGGGTGCTTTCCGGGGCGGGGGGGGGTAGAGAGAGGAAGACGGGACCGGCTGGCCAGCTGTGGCTTCAGGAGATACCGGCCCGCTGCTCCCTGAGCCGGGCCCGGGCCGACCCCTGGCCTCAGGCTACGAGCTGAGTGCGACGCGGGCCGACCACAGGCAGGTGCCTTTTAGGGGCGACCAGACCTTTGCGATGAGCTACCTCACGGTGCTGCCCCGGGGCATGGAGTGCGTGGTGTTCAGCATCGACGGGTCCTTCGCGGCCAGCGTGTCTATCATGGGAAGTGACCCCAAGGTCCGGCCGGGGGCCGTGGACGTCGTCCGTGTGAGTGTTCCCTCCCGTCCCTTCCCAGAGGCCCCGGGAGAGCGGGGGCCGTGTGTTTTTTCCGGAATTCCGCTAATCTCCGGGGCAGGAACTGGGGAGTCCCGGTCACGTGTACCGAGGGTCCCCGAGAAGAAACGCCCTGCCACCGTCTGGACGCTAGCTCCCCCTCCCTCCCCCCTCCGTTTAACCTCTGCAGCCAGCCAAGCCTGGGGGCTCCCGAGTTCTGACTGCAGGCCGGGTCCAGTCGGCGTGTTCTGGTGGCCTCTGGGAGAAAAGGCTCCGAATGTAGCAGCCGAAAAGAATACTATTCCGTGTCTCGCGGTTCCGTGGGGGGTCTGGGCTCTGCTTGGATGTCGTCACGTGGGGTGTTCCCGTGACTCACGGCCGGGGTGGCGATCTGGGCTGGGGGCGGGGGGCTCATCCACAGGCTCCCCTCGGGCCCGGGGTTCGAGAAGGCCTCTGTACTCGCGGTGGCTGGGCCCGCTCTCTGTCCGCGGGGGCCAGCCTGGGCCGTCTCGTGGAGACCCGGGTGGAGGAGGCCGCAAGCCTTCTCAGGACCCAGCCTGGGGCGTCACAGTGACCTTTCCGCTGTGTTCCGCTGGTCACGAGTAGTGGCAGGATCTGCCCGGATTCACGGGGAAGGGACCACCTAAACATGTGACTACGGGACACGTGGCTCCCAGGGGCCACCCTCTGAGCCTGACTCAGGCGCAGTGATAAGGGGAAGATTGGAGCTCGTTGCAGCTGATTGGGGAGAGCAGGGCAGGCTTCCTGAGAGAGGTGGCGTCAGAGATAGTCCCCGAGGGGTGGACGGGTTCAGTCCAAGCCGCTGCACAAAGATCAGCAAACGTGGGGAAGCGAGAAGAAAATAGAAAACGGATTTTGATGGGCCAGGAAGGAGGACGCGGGGCGCCAAGGACAGGAGGAGCAGAGCACGTGGTGGGATGGGGTCAGGGTGGTTGGAGTTTGGAGGCCAGACCCGGACGGGGCCGGAGATGGGGCTGGAAGCAGCTGTGTAGAAGGGTGTCACCATAGGAGAGTGAGGGAGGAGCCACTTTCTCCCCTCCCTGCCTCCCCCCCTCCCTGCCTCCCTCTCATCCCTCCCTCTCACCCTCCCTGCCTCCCCCCCTGCCTCCCCCCTCCCCCACCTCCCTCCCTCCTACCCTCCCTGCCTCCCTGTTTCCACCCCTGCCTCCCTCCCTGCCTCCCCCCACCCCATCCCTACCTCCCTGCCTACCCCCTCCCTGCCTCCTCCCCTCCCTGCCTCCCCCCATCCCTGCCTCCCTCCTACCCTCCCTATCTCCCTGCTTACCCCCACCCTACCTCCCTCCTGCCTCCCCCCACCCCATCCCTACCTCCCTGTCTACCCCCCTCCCTGCCTCCTCCCCTCCCTGCCTCCCCCCATCCCTGCCTCCCTCCTACCCTCCCTCCTACCCTCCCTATCTCCCTGCCTACCCCCCACCCTACCTCCCTCCCTGCCTCCCCCCACCCCATCCCTACCTCCCTGCCTACCACCTCCCTGCCTCCCCCCATCCCTGCCTCCCTCCTACCCTCCTTCCTACCCTCCCTATCTCCCTGCCTACCCCCCACCCTACCTCCCTCCCTGCCTCCCCCCACCCCATCCCTACCTCCCTGCCTACCACCTCCCTGCCTCCCCCCCATCCCTGCCTCCCTCTTACCCTCCTTCCTACCCTCCCTATCTCCCTGCCTACCCCCCACCCTACCTCCCTCCCTGCCTCCCCCCACCCCATCCCTACCTCCCTGCCTCCTCCCCTCCCTGCCTCCCCCATCCCTGCCTCCCTCCTACCCTCCCTCCTACCCTCCCTGCCTCCCTGCCTCCCCCCACCCTACCTCTTTCCCTGCCTACCCCCCTCCCTGCCTCCCTCCCTGCCTACCCCCCTCCTTACCTCCCTCCCTGCCTCCCCCAGTTCCTGCCTCTCTGCCTCCCTCCCTGCCCCCCTCCCTGCCTCCCCCATCCCTCCCTGCCTCCCCCTATCCTTCCCTGCCTCCACCCCTGTCTCCTTCCCTCCCTGCCTCCCTCCCTCCTACCATCCCTCCCTCCCTCCCTGCCTCCACCCCTCCTTCCATCCCTGCCTCCTTTCCTGTCTCCCTCCCTCCCTGCCTCCACCCTTTTGTGAGGCTGACTCAGGGCCAGGCCAGGGAGCAAGGCAGCCCCACGGGGGAAAACAAGTCTCAGGCATGAGAAACTAACCCCGGACCCCAGGTGAGCAGGACCGATGCCGGGCCTCAGCGTAGTAGCAGTGATCCCTCTGGGGAGAGCAGACCAGCCTGGACTGGGGACCCCAGGGTTAGCTGCCCTCCAGGTGCCCCTGGCCCTGCGGGAACAGGCCCTGGACGGACAGGCTCGAGCTCCTGGCAAGTGTCCAGCTCGCCCTGTGAGGGTGGGTGGCTTATTCCTCTTACGTCTCCCCCCCCCCCCGCCCGTCAGCGCCCCCTTTCCACAGCTGGGAGCTGGGGGGGCTGTGGTCCTCTCCCCCGGGGACCCACACCGTGGTCTTCACGTGGGCTCCTGAGTCCCTGCCGTGTTCCACAGACCCTGCTGCTGATAAACGGACTACCGGGTCCAGCTCAGAACTAGCCAGAGTCCCCAGGGTGGCGTCTGAGCCTGTGTGGGATTATGGAACATCCCCCCGACCCCTCGGGGCGCTCTCCAGGTCTGGAGCCCCCCAGTCTATGGTGAGCCGGGGGTGGCCGGTGCCACAGCAGCCCCTGACAGGCCCGAGCTCATCTGGCATCTTGTGGGCAGGTCCCGTGTGAGGTCAACAGACAGCACACTCCCACCGTGCTGCGGGAGCAGACAGGGGAGGGACTGATCGCGCCTGGGAAGCTGGGAGGGCTTCCTGCACGAGGGGGCCTTGAGAGGGGATGGGAACGTGAGGAGATGAAGCCCTGAAGGGCGTCCAGGGGAGGGGTCCGCGGCTGGGGTCCCAGCTTGAGCTGGAGCTCGAGGCCCGTGGGTGCAGCAGAGCAGCCCCGTGTGGCCGGGGCGATACGATGGTCAGGGTAACAGGTGCACGGAGGGCTGGACACCTCGGGACGCTGGGGAGCCAGGGACGGCTTTGGGCACAGGAGCGACGGTCACCGTGGAAACAGGACCAGGGGGAGCGCCACGGCCTCTGTCCAGTTCGCACTATGCTGGTCGTGTCTGGACTCCTCCTTTCCCGCCTTGGGACGGCCCTCGTCTCAGTTCTTGTCCCCCGTCACGGGTGGGGCCTGGAGGGGGTTGCACGGCCCAGGTCGGACTGGACTCGGGTGGGGGTGTGAGCGAAGGCCAAGGAGGGCGCCGAAGCAGGAGGGGGTCAGGGGTCAGGTCCTGCTGGTCGCCGGTTGGACGGGAGGCCGCTCACGGGAGCAGGAAGGGCGACGGGGACAGCCGAGGAGGCAGAGGTGGCCTGTGCTCGGCGGGGAAGCCCGAGTGACGTGGAGGCCTCGGGGACGGGGGCCAGTTTGGTGGTGGGCGAGCGGTGCCTGCGGGCCGTCCAGGGACACGTCCCGACTCATGGGGCTCAGCCCCCCCCCCCACGGCGTGTGGCTCCACTGTCCTTCCCCAGGGTCCCGGCGCTGCTCAGGACGGCTGCGGGGGGGGGGGGTGCGGGGGGGGCTGCGGGGCGGGGGGGCTGGACCTGCGATGCCGTCCGTCCGCAGGCACTGGCAGGATCTGGGCTACCTGATCCTGTACATCACGGGGCGGCCGGACATGCAGAAGCAGCGGGTGGTGTCCTGGCTGTGCCAGCACAACTTTCCACAGGGCATGATCTTCTTCTCCGACGGGCTGGTGCACGACCCCCTGCGGCAGAAGGCCATCTTCCTCCGC
Organism: Felis catus; assembly: GCF_018350175.1. Classification (NCBI taxonomy): domain Eukaryota; kingdom Metazoa; phylum Chordata; class Mammalia; order Carnivora; family Felidae; genus Felis; species Felis catus. Next base: position 916,227 of record NC_058381.1, read on the forward strand.
AACCTCGTGCAGGAGGTGAGTGCGGGCCGGAGGCCAGACCCGCCCTCCACCTGCAGGTGCTGGGAGCCTCCACGGCCCCCGCCCCCACCCCGAGGTGGGCACTGTCACCCGCGGGGACAGAGGAGGGCGGGGAGGCTCCCTGAGGCTCGGTGACTCCCCCACGATCCCCGAGTCCGCATCTCCTCCTTTACCTCCTGACCCCAAAGCCCGAACTCCGTCTCTGTGCCCGGTTATTCGTTCAGCCGACGGGTGCCCGCCACGCTCCTTCAGGGTCCTGGCGTCGGCGGCACGGGCTGGCACCTGCTCTCCTTCCGGAGCTTTGACCTGTGGCCCCGGCACGGCGTCCCTGGGAGCTGCTCAGAAATGTCGATTCCCTGCCCCCCCCCTGCCCCCACTCACCCCAGACCCGCTGCATCAGAAACTGGGGAAAGGGCCCAGCGGTCTGCATCTTGACAGACCCTCCGGGGGGATTTCAATGATGGTAACATTTTGAGAACCAGTGATCTGTGGCCCAGGGGCTGAGCCCAGCCGGTAGCCCTTCTTCTACGTGACCTTGGCCTGAGAACGGTGTTTATAGTTTTAAATGGTTGCGGGTTGGGGGCGGGGATCAAAAGGAGAATGCTATCTCATGATGCGACAGCGGTACGAAAGTCCGATCTCGCTGCCTACGAAGGCAGATGCGTTGGGACACGGCCACGCTCCCTGCTGGCCACGCTCCCTGCTGGCGCGGTGTGCGTGGCTGCTCGGAGCCACAAAGGAAGAGTGTGGTTGCTGCACAGCGCAAAGCCTGAGATACCGATTATCTGGTCTTTCGCAACAACGTCAGCCAATCCCTGGTCCAGAGGAAGAAAGATGTGTAAATCTTTACCTGGTGGGTGATCAGTAAAGGCCTGTTGTCATGCAGAGGAACTTGGCCTGGGGAGGGCAGAGAAGGCTTCCAGGGGTTGGTAACTCTTGAGCTGAGTCTTGAATCAGGAATAGGAGTTTGCCTGGCAGACACAAACAGAACGTGCAAAGGCACTGAGGTAGAAGAGAGCCTCAGATGTTCTCAGAGCTGCAGGCATGCAGGATGCTGGTGTGCACAGGGTCAGACCCAGGTCGCGTGGGAGCAGAGGCCTGGAGGTCATCGGGGGCCTGAGGGTTGGCAGACCTTGGAAAACCTTGGCCAAGACCGTGAACTCCGCTGAGGGCAGTGCGGAGCCGGGGAGCGGCAGTGACTGATCAGGGCTGCAGAAAGAGCCCTGGGGTGGCTGTGTGGAGACCAGATGGGTGAGACAAGAGAGGCAGGGAGGCCAGGTGAGGCAGAGGCCGACCGGAATCCAGTGGCGGCCACGGGGATGGAGAAAACGGCATCGGGAGCGGGGATTGTCAGGTCATGCTCGGGACTGGGTGGCGGCCCCCCAGCAGGAGGTAGAACTGGGGAAGAATGTTCTGGGGGCAGCAGAAAGTTCAGGACCGGAGCTTCGTGGCCCTCCAGCGGCTTTCAGTGGCCAGCCGGTGGAACCGGGAAGGTGGCGAGAGAGCAGTCTCCCGGGCCAGGGCGTGGCCAGGCGGGCACGGGAGGGAAGGGGCAAGGGGCAGGGTCGGCGTGGGGATGGGACGTGCAGTCCAGAGGGGCGGTTCTGGGTTTGGTCCTGGAGGCCGCTGGCCGTGAAGATGGCAGGAGGGAGGCCGAGGTGCTCGTGGGTCACCCCGCGAGCGGGAGGTCCCCCGGGGCTGATGGGGCTCAGGAGGCAGGGAAACTGTGACCTGGGACCAGAGGGTGGGGCTCAAGGTGAGCAGCCGGAGGGCGAGGGGCTGGGGGGCGAGCGAGCATTGGGACACGGCCACCGGACGGAGGCACTCCACGCCAGTCTGGGGTGGTGCGGACGGCACAGGGCGGGGGGTCAGGCCCAGACAGAACGCCTCCAGTCCTGTGACACATAGAGCCGCCCCTCGTTCCCTCGTCCGTGTCTTTGCCCGTCACCCAGTGACCTAGGAACGCTGACGGGGTCAGCAGGTGGCGTGGTCCCGACCTCCCCAGGTGGAACCCTTGAACTGGGGCGCAGGGTGGGGTGGGAGGGGAGCTCCTGCAGGGCCGAGTCCTGCCGTGGGGTGGCCCCGGGACCTGGAGCCCCCCCCCCCATGCGGAATCGGGTCCTCTGACCCCGTGAGCACCCGCCCCTCCACGGGCTGCCCTGTGTTTCAGTGTTTCATCAGAATCAGCGCGGCCTACGGCTCCACTAAGGACATCTCCGTGTACAGTGTGCTGGGTCTGCTGCCCTCCCAGATCTTCATCGTGGGCCGGCCCACCAAGAAGTACCAGGCCCAGTGCCAGGTGGGGGCGCCGGGCCGGGTGGGGGCGGCGTGGGCGGGGTCTGCCGTCCATTCAGTCGTTTTTGTTCATTCCTTCATTTGCCCACTCACTCATTTGTTCATCCGTTCATTCGCCGTTTCCACGCGCACCACGGGCACCTGTCCTGGGCCAGGCCCTGGTGCCGTCGGATGTCCCGTCATCCAGGCGGCAGTGCCCGTGGCAAGAGGCCTAATGGATGATGGGGGCACGGGGTCGTGACCCCCCCCCGGGGAGAAACAGAGACGATGGGGGCAAGGCTGCTTTGGAGGGTTCGAGGGAATTGTCCAGGAGGCTTGAGGTGGGAGGAGCATTTGTGACAGAGGTCGCCGCAAAAGTGAAGGTCAGGAGGTGACAGAGCAGGTGTCCCCCCTGGGCGGGAGCAGGAGAGGGGGGCCCGCAGTGCCTGGCTGACGGCCCACCCCTCGGCGGGCTGGGACTTCGGGGGTGAGTCATGATTCCTGCGGTCCACAGGCTGCAGGGGGAAGGCCCGTCAGAGGAAGGGGGGAGGGAAGCAGGGGGAGGTGGTGGCCAGCGGGAAGGTGAAGGGCCCCCGAGTCACTTCGGAGGCAGGACGGAGGGACTGGACTTGGAAACGAACGGGTCAGAGGTGTGGGCTGAGCGGGAGCGAAGGCCAGGGGTGGCGCCTGGTTTCTGGGAGCGCGATCAGCTCGGGAGTGCTGTTCCGGGGACTGAGAGCAGGTTGGAGAAGGAGGGGTGGGGGGGGAGGTGACGACCCCTTTGGGGGCGTGCTGAATGCGGGGCATGGGAGCCACCGGCGGGTGCAGACAGGAGACGCTGACGCACACACGTGGCCCCCGGGGGCTTGCGTGCATGCAGACTCTGGTTCCATAGGCCTGGCGGGGGGGGGGGGGGGGGGGGGGGGCGGTGGCTGAGATTCTGCCTGTCAGGGCCCCGGTCACGCTGAGGCTGCTGGTCCGCGGCCCCCTTCGGGGGGTGGGGGGGACAAGGGCCTGACGACCCGGTGGGGGGGTGATGGGCAGGGAGGACAGCAGCGGGGCCAGCACCCGACGGAGCTCCACGGGGCGGAAGCCGGATATGGCGCAGACTTGCGTTTGGGGATCTCAGTGACAGGTGATGAGGACGGTGTGCCCCGTGGGTACAGAGGGACGAGCTCAGACGTTCAGAGGCGGGCGGGGAGCTCCCTGTCTCCCCGGCGACGATTTTGGCGGGGGTTGGGGGGGGGGCCGGGTCACCGCCCCGCCGGCTGACGCCCGTCCCCTCCGCAGTTCCTGAGCGAGGGCTACGCGGCCCACCTGGCGACGCTGGAGGCCGGCCACCGCTCGCGCCCGAAGAAGAACAACTCGCGGATGGTGCTGCGCAAGGGCAGCTTCGGCCTGCACGCGCAGCCCGAGTTCCTGCGGAAGCGCAACCACCTGCGCAGGACCATGTCCGTGCAGCAGCCCCACCCGCCCGCCAACCCCAAGCCCGAGCGGGCCCAGAGCCAGCCCGAGTCCGACAAGGACCAGGAGCGGCCCCTGCCCGCGCTCAGCTGGGCGCGCGGGCCCCCCAAGTTCGAGTCGGTGCCCTGAGAGCCGGGCTGCGCGCAGAGGGCCGGGGCCGGGCGGGGGTGGGGGGTGCTGCTCCCCGAGACGGGCCGTTTCCTGCTTTTCCCCGCCCCCGTGTGTGTCCAGCGGTGTCCGAGCAGAGCGGGGAGGGACCCTGCCGAGCCCCGGGGAGGGGGCTCCCTGGGCCACGAGGGGGTGAGACCCCAGGGTCTCCGCAGCCGCGGCTGCCTCCCCGTGCGGGACCTGGGACCGCGAGCCCGTCGGGGGCGGTGTCCGTGGAGTCCTGGGGGGCAGGCCTGCCCCGAGCTGGCCGGTCTGACAGAGTTGACCACCTTTCTGGGGTCCACGCAGGCCCTAAAGGGAGAAGCCGCCAGACCGGGGATCAGCAGCCGCCGGCACGTGCAGCTCCCAGAGGCCTGGGGGACGGACAAGTGGCATCGCGCCGGCCCCCCCCCCGTGACATCCTGGGTCAGCCTCATGGGCCTGGCTTTCCTGTGGCAAAGTGGCCACTTTCTGGGAGGGAGGGGACATCCCCCGGGGCTCCTCCTGTGTCCACGTGTCTGTCCACGGCCCTTGCGGGGGTGAGGGGGGGTGGCGGGGTCTGGTGCTGACGGTCTGTCCTTCTGCGGCTGTCCATTGTCCCCGTCTTGTCCTCGGTATTCCTGCCGTTCACCCGCGGCCGGAGAGGACGGCCATTCCTCTTCCCGGGGTCCTGCCTGGGGCCCTCCCTGGGGAGGCTGCGGCCCTGGGCGCTGGCCCGGCTGGGCTGGCTGAGAGCCCTTGAGCCCCTCGTCGCCCTCTCTGGGCCCTGGCTTCCTTACGGAATTGGAAGGTCCCCCCGGCTGAGACTGGTGCGCGGTTTCTGACTCCTGGGCTGTCTTCTGTCTTGCACTTCTGTGCCCTGGGGTTTCTGGGCCTCAGAGCCCCTCAGACCACCCCGGCTCCACCTTCCACACTGTCTGAGAGAGGGGCTCTGGGGGGGCCCTCACTGTCGCCCCACTGCTTGGGGAGGGAGGGGGATGGGAAGGGGTCCCGGCTCCGTGAGGCAGCGTGCTTTGCACTGATGCCCAAACCAAAACCACGTGTCCCGGCAGCGGGGACACCCCCCACCCGGGGGGCCGGGCTCGCCCTCCCCAGCGCTGCTCACGCTGACTCTGTTTTGGCTCCTGGAGGACATAGAGCTGAGATCCCAGCGCTCCGGGGGCGCGTGTCATTTTGGCTCAAACTGTTGTACTCTTTTCCCCTCCGCCTGCCACTCAGCTTGGTTTGGGGCCCACGCCCTCCTCCTGGGCCGTCCCGTGAGGTGAGGTCGGCAGGGCTCTCCTGCAGCCCAGCCCAGGCCCACACCCGCCCCGGCCTGCTTCGGAGCCCCTGAGGCTGGCCCAGCTCCTCCAGGCGGGGCTGTGCCCGAGTCCAGGCACCTGCGTGGGCCCGTGTCGCTTCTGCTCCGTGTCTACCTCTTGCGGCTCCCATGTGGCCAGCGTCCTCCCCGCAGCGGCTGCTGTGACCTGCCCAGCAGACCTGCTGGGGCTGGAGGGGTCCGGGCTCCCGGCCCCCACCCCGCTCTCTCCAGTGTGCGGCACCCCCCTCCCCCAGTCCTGCGGCTCCCCTGTAGGCAGGGGCAGGTACCCTGGGGGTGTCCTCTCCAGCCCTGCCTCCTGGGTTCCCAGGTGCCCATCCCTCCTTCCACACTTGGTCGTCGGGGCTCCCCAGAAGGTAGGAGGTCATAGGCACAGCTACTCCCACCCCAGGCCTTCCTGTCCTTCCCGAATTCTAGCCTGCGTTGAAGTCTGGCGGACTTACTCTGATTCTCTGAGGCTCCGCTATCCCCTTTCCTTCCAGAAGCCCCTGCCGTCAGTCTCCACTGATAAATTAGTGGAGTTATGTCTTCCCGAGTTAGGTTCCCTCTGCCCTGTGAGCCCCAGGCTGGGAGTGAGAGACACAGAGAGACAGAGAACACCAGGACCCTGGGGAGTTTGGAGTCCCAGTGAGCAGGGTACTGTGGCTGGGGATGTGGGGTTCTGGGGGTGCTGTGGTTTTGGGGGTCCAGGGTTCTGGGAGGTGCCATGGTTCTGGGGGGGTGCTGGGGGTCTGGGATTCTGGGGGTCCCGTGGTTCTGGGGGTGCTGGAGTTCTGGGGATGCTGGGACTCTGGGATTCTGGGGGTCCCGTGGTTCTGGGGGTGCTGGGACTCTGGGGGTGCTGTGATTATGGGGGTCCGGAGCTGGGATGTGGGGCCCGGCAGGAGGCCACCCCTTCTCCTTTGTGGAATCGGAGGACTCACACCTGCGATTGGGGAGATGAAAGGCGGCGTCCTGAGCCCGCCTCTCGGGTTAGTGGGCGTGTGCGCATGCGCGCGAGCGCCCCTCCGCCTTGGCGTTGGTTAACGCGCGCTCCCGGACGAGCGGTTTGTGCGGTTTTGTCCGTGCGCTGAAGTTGGAGGGAGACGAGCAGGCTGCGTTGTTCCCTGGAGGGGGGCCGCCGCCCCTCCCCGAGTGGGTCCGTGAGCCCGCCTGGCTGTTTCCCAGAGAACCCTTTCGGTCCCCGGTGCGCCCTCTCCCGGGACCTGGAGCGTCCTTCTTCCCGCCTGATCAGAGCTCCTCGTTTCTCGCGTGGCATGTTCGTTCTTCCCTGTCTGGTGGCCGTCCCTGTCCCCTGTCGGAGGGCCTGCCTGCCGCCCTCCCCCGCGCCCGCCCCGAGGGGGTCTCGGGGGCCTACCCTTCTGGCTTCGTGGGGTTTTCCTGAAGATCGGGACCTGCCCTTGGGCTCCACAAAACATGCGTTAAAAAAAGTGGACCGTTTTTATGCCCTTGGACGGACGGCCCTCCTGTCTGGGTGCTGGGCCACAGAAACTGCGTCTGAACCCCGTGTTCCAAAGAGGTTACGGGGGCGTGGGTCCCCGGAAGGAGGGGAGGCTGGATCTCCTGGCTTTTTGAACTGTTTTTACCACTTTGGAGCCCCTGGTCTGCACCCTGGGAGTGTCCTACAGGCAAAACAGGGCGTGCATCTTTCAATGAAAGCCAGAGGCCCGAGCAGGCGGCTCTGGTTTCCCGTGGACGCCCTCCCTAAACATGGGCGCAGCCCCGCCAGGGAGGGGGGCCCTAGCTGGAAAGGAGCCTCAAGGCCGGACCCCGCCTTAAATAACCAGCTTCCCCGCCGAATCCCCCGGGTCTGGGCACCAAGTGCTCTGGAAACCTGTTCTCTGGCTCAGCTAAAACACGTAACCCCTCGCTCCTTCCCCTCCCTCTGGGCTTGGGGGAACCTTAAAAATCACAGCTGGGGTTAAGTCCACACAGGGAGGCCCGGCCGGGGCCTGCTCTTCCCGTGGAGAAACCAGGGTGGCCGGTGGGGGGGGGGGGGAAGTAGAGTCACTGAGGAGGGGCAGGACGGCTCGCCCCTGGGGACATCCACCCTCGAACCCCTGTCCTCTGTTTACTCCGAGGTGGCAGCCCGTCCCGTCTTGTCCGTGGTCCGACTGTTCCTAAATGTGTGACTCTCAGTATTGCCAGTGGCAGCCGGTTCTGTGGTGAAAAAGGTTTATTCCCTTCCTCACGGCTGCCTTGTACAAAATCCGTTAGAAAAGGAAATGTAAAATACCAGATTTCTAAAGCGACAAACACAGCACTACGGGGTTAAAAGATTTTTACTACTGGTCTTGATTTTGACGTGAGCTGGTTTTTAACTCTTGAACGTTGTCACTGAAATAAAAACCTGATTTGCCTTTAAAGTGTGCTTTGTTCTGAGCGGAGCAGGGAAGCCTTCCCTGTGCGGGGTGTCTTCTCCCTGAGCTGGGGGCCGGCCGCTAGGAGCGGGGGGGCGAGGGGAGCGGAGCCCGGCCCCGAAGCAGACCCGTCGCCCGGAGTGGGGGTGCGCGCGCACAAACACGTGGGGGTGTATACGTGTGTGTGCAAGTGGGCGTGTGTGCGTGCACGGCTGTGTTCACGCATGTATGCGTGCGCACGTGCACGTAGGTGTGTGCACATGGGCACGGGCACATAGAGGGTGTGTGTGCCTGTGTGGTTGTGCGTGCACACGTGTCTGTGCATGCGCGTGGGTAACAGAACAGATGTCAGACGCAGAAGTGGTCTTTATTATGAAAAAGCAGTGTTATCCGGGGAAGTCACACGCGGGTTTCTTTCTAATAAAATGACACAGCAGATTTCTGAGATAACTGGCCAAGCGCAGAAGTCGCTAGTCAACAGTGATGCCCGTCCCTGCACACCCCCGGTCCCCGTGCTGAGCATAAATAGCTGTCTGCGGGCCCAGGCTCTCGGGGCCGGGAATCTCTTCCCCCATCCCTCCCTGCAGGGCTGTGGTGGGGGCAGAAGGGATGGCGGCTGGGCTCCCCAGAGCCCGGGCACGATCCCTCGGGGGTCCCACCCTTGGGTCCCCAGTCCCTTCTGGTGCCTCCGCCTTCACGTTGGAGAGGACACAGCCACGTGGCCTAAGTGCAGGTGAGTTCCGAGCTCAAAAGGGGAGTAGAGTGAAACCCCCCCGCCACCTCCGTCCCCCTGGTCAGTCTCAAGCTGGGCCAGGTGGCCACTGGCAGAACCACGTGTGGCCCCGGGGGAGTCCCCACCCGGGGCCTCCTTGGGAGCTCGTGGGGCCGCGTGGATCCCGCTGTGAGGTCGTGGTGTCCGCCGTGGCTTGCCTCCTGCAGTGCGGAGCCCCCTGCGTGCCCCTGGCTGGGCTCAGAGCGGGGGCAGGTTCCCCAGAACGAGGGGATGGACGGGGGCTCGCCGAGGGCCCGGCGTGCCCGGCTGGGGACGCGGTCAGTGAGGTCGGCTGGCTCTAGGCAGGTGGGCTAGACCTGCATGCTTCCTACGCTGCTGGGCCCATCCGCTCTTCAGGATTTTCCAGAAAAGACTACGTTCTTCCATACGTTCGTGGTGAGGAGGAGGAGGAGGAGGAACCTGGAGAAAAGGCTTGGGAGGCGGGGCGTCACCTGGAGGCGCTGTCCTCAGTCACGGATGAGAGAAACGGTCATGGTCATGTCGCCGCTGGAGACAGGAGGGCGGGAGGGGCTGGTGTCACCTGTAGGAGGGGCCCTACCACCCCGCAGTCAGAGCTGGCTGGGCCCTGCCCCAGAGCCCATCCGGGCCCTTGTATAAATGGGGAACAGGCCCCAAGTTAGGGGGGGCTGCAGACCGAGGCCCCGCCTCCAGAGGGTCCTGGGCAGTCAGGCCAGACGCTCCAGAGTGGCCATGGGCCTTTTCCCAATCCCATGGGCAGGCAGGCGCAGGGGAGCCATGGGGAGTGCTGGGGGAAGGGCAGGTCTTCCGGAAACCAGGTGCCTGGCCTGGTGGGGTTCCCGGGGGGCCGTTCACATCCAGGATGCGTTCCAGACACCATCCTGATCTATGTTTTCTGCCCCCTCGTGTTGCACGTGAGCAGCCTGAGGCTCAGAGAGGGCCGGGGACGGGCCGGGGTCACACAACAGGTCAGAGCCCGAGTCGGAGAGGTGTAAAAACGTGGCAGGACTCAAGGAGCACGGGACCCCCCCCCCCCCGCCCGCCTCAGCTCTTCCGTTTTGAAGCATGACCCGCCAGCTCACCTCTCTTCAGCCACAATGGCCTCGTCCAGCTGCCGGGACAGCTTCTGGAGGTGCTGAAGTCCCGCTCCCACAGGCTCCGGGTCACTGTCAGACTCACTGAAAGGAGGAAAGCCGCAGCAGCGACTGGCGGAAATGTGCAGCACGAGGCCCTCCCACCCGGTGCCGGGCCGGGTGCGCGCAGGCCCGGAGACGCCCCGAGGGGTCCGGGAGCACCTTGTCTGGGCCCTCCCTGCCCTCCAGGAGGTGACAGCCCACGCGGCTTGGAGCACCTGGCAGAGAACACGTGGCTCAGGGCCCATCAGGTCCAGGGCCCGGACCCTGCACAGGTGAGCCCTGCGGTTCCCCCTCGTCAGGGGTAGAGTTGGGTCAGGACACAGATGCCCCCGGGGAGCCCCAGGAGGGGGTCAGAAGCCGCTGGGGCCCAGCTAGTGATCTGGGGGCAAGGCACCCCTCCTCTTACCTGGGGGAGCACAGGGGCTCCGTTGAGGAGTAGGGGCTCCGGAAGGTGGGCTCCCTCCGGGACCGCCACTGTGGGTGGGCGCGGGGGCCCACGTGCCCAGAGAGTCGGCGACAGGGTCTCTCCCGCGGGCCCAGGGCTGAGGAGGCCGGGGCGGCTCCACACAGCCGGGGGCTCTTCTGGCCCGGGGTGTGGGCGGGGGGACGACTGCCCGTCTGTGCCCCTCTCCTCCTCTTCCTGGCCTTCACCTGGGTCCCCACCAGCCACTTGGTGCCGCTCTGGCAGGACTCCTGGATCCTCTGGGACGGGACCACGGAAGGTGAGCGCAAAGCCAAGGACGAGCTCCTGCAGTCTCCGGGCCCCTCCCGCCCCTCAGCGCCCCAGCCGCGCAAACACAGACAGCTCGGAGCCCCAGGGGTGAGGGGCGTGCGTGGGTCCCTGAGAAGCGAGTCCGCTGCGGGGAGCCAGCTCAGGGCCACCCAGGGCACCGGTGCGGCGGTCAGCAGCCCAACCAGCGGCTTGTGGAGTCCACGCTCGTTTCGGGACACGGAAAGACCCTGGCGCCCCCTGGAAGGCCCCCCGGGACCTGCCTCGGGTCTCACTAAGTCGCCCTCCGCACTGGTGCGGATTCGAGGGGCAGCTCTCCCGACACTCGACGGCTCAGAGTCCCTCTGGGTTCCTCACGGCCTGGGGTGGGGGTGGGGGGCAGGCCCTAGCTCCTGGGCGCCTCCCACCGGCTGGGGCGGCTGTGCTGGCTCCTCGAGGCCAGAATGTCGGCCCAGGCAAACCAGAGGCCAGAGGCCAGGACGAGTTACGTTTGGTGAGGTATGTGGCCGCGGGCGCACCTGTGTTTCTGTGATCCCTTCGGGACAAAGGGAGTCCCAGGACTCCTAGTCGGGGACTGACTTTCGGCTCAGAGACCCCAGAGCAGAGCGTCTGTAAACAGGTTCAGATTCCCAGCCTGACACCAAGGGGGTACCCGCACCCCTTCTCTCCTCGGAGGCTTTCGCTCGCCATGACGTCGGTCCTTTCCGGGGGACACCTGCCCCCATTTTCGGGTTGGAGGACCCGTTCGCCTGCAAGGCCCCAGGCACCTCACGCCTGCCCATGTGGCGTCTTTGTGCCCACACGTGTCGTCTGACACAAATCCTCGCACACCTACCTTCTGAGCACCTCTCGAGGTCCACGCCTCTGCCAGGCCAGGCCCCCAGGCCCCCCGGTGGCGAATGCTTCTCACCCCCTTTCCACCAGGCAGCCGGGGAACGAGCTCTAAAATGCTCCTCGGACTGGATTCCCACCAGGTTGAAAATCCTCCCCACTGGCCCCCGGTGGCTCTTGGGAGAGTCTAACCAAACACCCTCGGCACGCGGGACGCCTGCCCTTCCCCTCCTGGCTCCCTGTCCTCTGGCCACCCAGACCACGCTCCCTCCGCTCTGGATCTGGACCCACGCCATCTCGCCCTACGCTCTCCTCCCACTTCCTTCCCCCTTCCTGGGCGATTCCGCGGGGTGGCCTCCCCTGCAAGCCTCGCTGTGTTTGCTGTGTCCCCGTGACGCCCATGCTTGCTACGCTGTGACACCACAGCTCTAGCATCTTATACTGCGAGGCTCCGCTTGGCCTCCAGGACGCCCTTCCCATCCGTTCGTCCCACGGCTGGTTGAGGGCAGGAGACACAGCGAGGACACACCAAAGTCCCCGTCTTCGTGGGGTCGGCCTCCTCAGGGGCCCCTTGAAGGCACCGGCTGCGGGCACCGAGGAAGCCCTGGGTTAAGGGCCCGTCGGCATTACCTGGGACACGGAGCCCAAGGCGTTCTTCGCTGAGCGAGCCGCAGCCTGGAGGCCCTGCTGCGACGGCTCTGGGTTCTCCAGGCGTTTCCAGGAGGGCCCCGCCCCGAGGTTGCGGCTGACTGCCCTCAGGGGCAGCCTCCTTTGGAAGTGTCTGCACAGGGAGCCCAGGGCCCCGCTGGAGGGCTCCGGATGGCCGCCCGCAGTCTGCTCCGCCTCCTTCTCCGCCAGCTGTTCCCGCTCCTGGAGCGGCCCCCGACGCAGGGAGACCCCCACGCCCGGCCACTTAGAAGCCATCTGCCCGGTCGGGAGTCTGCTCAGCCCACCAGATCCTGGGGAGGAGGTCAAAAGCAGGTCAGCAAGCCATCCCCTCTCCCCCTCCCAGGCTCCACGGAGACACAGGTCGCCCGGGCTGGGCGTGGGGGCACGTGGCAGCGGTGGGTGTGGGAAGGGAGCTGCTTCCCGGAGGAGGGGTCAGCGCTTCCCGCGGTCCCTGGCGGCCACTGTCCGCAACAGCTGCGTGTCCATCTTCCCACCCAGCCGTCCCAGCTCTCTGCCTCAGGCGGGAGGGAAGCAAGGGTCAGGACGGGGCCTCGCCGAGCCTCGGCTGGCCAGGGCCCCATCCGGGGCCCTCTCCCGTCGCCCAGAGCCCCCCGATTTGCAGCTCGCAGTCCCCAGACGCCCCCACTTGCGTGCCCATCCTGACTGGCACACCCGCCCCACCCCCACGCTCCGCCCAGGTCCCGTCGGAACAGAAGGGCTCCCGGGCCCCCGGGCCCCGGACTGCGCTCACCCGGCAGCCCCCGGCGCAGGCCGCAGCCCCGAGCAGCCGCTCCGCGCCCACCCGGCGGGTTTGAAACTCCGCGCGGGTCCGCCCCCTGGCCGGCCCTCGCAGCTGATTGGCCGCGTCCCCGCAGCGCTGCCGCGCCCGGGATCCGATTGGCCCGCGCTCTAGCGGCGGGAATGCTGCCCTCCGATTGGCTGGCCTCCCCATTCGTGCTGGGGCCGCGGCCGGGCGGGCGCAGCCGGGCGCCGCCCCTTTGTCTCCGAGGTCTGCGCCCCGCCGCGCGGCCAAGCGGGTTCGGTCGGGAGGCGCGGGGCCGGGAGCTCGGCCGCGCCCCGCGGCCGTGGGTTTCAGACACTGCCTCTGTGTCCCCACGCTCGGCACCCACACTCTGGACCCTGGAAGATCCTGGGGGCGGGGAAAGACCAGGGTACACCTCCCGGTCCTCCTGCGACAAGGCCGCCTCCCGTCTCCAGTGGGGCATCCAAACCCCGCCCTTTGGAAAGCCCTCTCCCACTTTCTGGAGACCCCAGGGCAGCCCGGCCCGCGCCCCTCTCGGGTCCCTTGCTGCCGACCTCACCGCCCCCCCCCCTCTCTGGCGGGGTCTCCGCCGGTGGGTACCTTGTGGCTCTGCCCTTCACTGCGACACGGCTGGGTGACCCCACCCACTCCTCTCTGCTAGGGGGGTTGCACGCACCAGGTGCTGCTGTGCTAAGTCCTTTTATGATGAACTCTCTGGGCCCCGATGGCAGCCTAGCAGATGGGGAAACCGCTGTCCGGAGAGGTTGGGTCGGGCCCCAGTTCCCTCAGTTAGGTGGCGGGATTCCCACTGTCCGGGACCCGGGTCCAGGCACCCAGCACCCCCTCGGATCCAGTGCGTGGGGAGAGACGGGCGTCAATGAGCCGCATCATCAATAATCCAAGAAAATTATGACACCAACATCGTGTCATTTAGAGCTCGTGCCTGAAGGATGAGCTAAGGGAGCCAAGAATGTTTGAGCGTGTGGGGGGGAGGGGTGGGGACCAGCGCCCGCGGTCGGTCGCCCGGCTCACACACAGACGTGCAACCGAAACTGGTTTCCGGAAACAATGCTGGGCTCTGTGTGACCTGCTTTGATTTGTTAATTTGCTACTTTGTCGTTTAAGAACGCCACTGGCAGCTGGCGACGGGGCTCCTGGGCTCTGCTCCCCTTCGCCGGTTCCCGGAGCTGGATCATTGCCGGCTCAGGACAGTTGTGTGTGTTGGTCATATTTAGGAGGTTTAATTCACGCCCTTTTCCGGTGAAAGACAGGGGGGAGCAAGCGTGGTGATTCTTAGGAAAACTACGCCACACGGGTGGGAGAGACTCGGTGCAGGAGAAACACCTAGAAACAGTCTCTCGGGCTAGACCCGCTCTCGTCACACCTGTCCGAGCGGGTGACAGTGCCCCGCGTGTCCCGGGCGTCAGAGGACAGCTCACACTGGTCCAGCACTTAGCTCGCACGCCGGGCACGTTTCCTGTCTTCACCCTTCCTTCCTCAGCCCTCCAGTCTGAAGTCGGGGCTATTTCCGTCCCCGTTACAGACGACACAGACCCACAAGGGTGAAGTGTCTGCTGGGGACAGAGAGACAGTCAGCGCTGGAACCGAAGCCCTTGGATGTCTGGCTTTAAAGCCTGAATGCTTAACCCTGGGACACGTGACCTCCCGGAGGCTCCGGAGAGCCTGGGTGACCGCCGACCAGACCCTCCCCTTCCCTGCCCTCGGGGGCTCGGAACAACTCCCAGCAGCCCGGGTGCTGGAGTGCGGTCGCCATGGCGACGAGGGAAGAAGGAAGAAACGTTTTTCTTCTGAATGAGGAGGCTCCCTCTTGCCTTGCAGGGGGTTGGTGGGGAGAGGGGGTGGGAGGGGGAGGATGTGCTGAGGGGAGCAGGCTCCTGGTGCAGGGGTGGCGGGGACAGGGGTTCCTGCACCTCCCTGTAAGGAGAGAACGCTGTCAGTTGTCCCAGGCGGAGGCTTTCTGGGGTCCAGCCCCACCCTGGCCTCTGTTGGGGAGGAGGGTGGATGCTGAGGGGGAGCTCCAGCCTGCCCTGTCGTGGGGGCTCCCCCGTCCTGGGGGCTCCCCTGTCCTGGCGGCTTCCCCTTCCGACAGCAGAAATTCTACCCGCTTCCTTGGCCTATGGAATGGCCAGTGCAAACTCCCAGGAATGTGACCTGCGGCGGTGGGGGACAGGGCGCCCCACATGAGCTGGGGGCAGGTGGTGCTTTCGCTGAGAAACCAGGGGATGACAGAGTGCAGGGATGAGGCGTTCCCACAGAGGGGTCCGCGAAGGCTGGTGTTGGGAGGCCAGAGAACAGGACAGAGGAGGCCAGGGTGACTCCAGAGGGTGCCCTCCCCCCCCCCCCGCCACCCCTCCCTATAGTGGCCGGAGGCAGGGGCCGCCCCACCATGCAGCCTAGGAGGTTGGGGCGCCTCCTGAGGGCAGTGGAAAGCCACTGCTGGATTTTCAGAGGGGGTGGGGTTAGAGTTGCCTGTAAATGAAGTCCATTAGGAGGTTAGTTTGGGGGACAAGGGGTGGCTGGGGGGCCCCGTCTGGAAGCTGTGGCCTGAGCCCCTCCCGGCTCGATTGATTTTCTGGCATCAGCCTCATCAACCTCCCTCACCCCCGCCCCTGCCCACAAGGGGCCAGATCTCTCAGCTCCTCCCCAGCCACCAGTGATTTCTACCCTCCACACTCGGAGCCGTCGTCAGTGGGACATGAGGAGACCCGTTTCTTATCACTGGCAGGAAAGTGCCGGACGTTAAGTCTAGTATCACAAGTACTTAGAATGCAAACACCCACGTAACCGTCGGGAGGAAGAAACAGCATGCCAGGACCCCGGAAGCGCGGCCCCCACCCCACCCGGCGCGGCCCCCCTCCCCCTCTCTGGACTTTTCTGGGAATCGATGTTACTTTTCTTCGTAGTAGTCGTAGCACCTAGTATACATCCTGCTCCCCGTGCACGCAGACCCCTCCAGGCTGTTGTGTGGCTAGAGCAGGACGGAACAGAGGGGAAGGACCCCTGCACCCTCACCCCACCCCCACCCCCCAGAGAAGGACGGGTCTGGGCCCTTGGAGGACTGAGCACCCAGGGAGGGGTCCTGGAGAGGTCTGATCCAGCCGCCCCCGTCTGGGTTTGGGGGCTCAGGCTCAGCCCCCCTCTGTGCCAATGGCTCCTCACGGGAGACTTCCAGGGTGCTGGGTGTGGGGTCCCACTTACTGCTCCAGGGAGACTTCTCAACTTCCTGGGGAGGAAGGTGGGAGAGGTGGCTTTTCCCATTTCAGTTTGGAAAATGAATGGAGTTAGGAGTTGTGACCCCCAAGGCCACAAGGTCAGGAATAAGAGGTGGGGTCGGCCCTTTGAATGCAGCTCCATGTGGCTCCTCTTAATCCAGGGTTCTGGTCAGGTCCCTGCTTCCCTCCCTAAACAAGTCAGTCTGGGGTCTCCGACAGGAAGGACTTGGGAGCCGGGGCGCAGGAGCTCTGACTGGCCACCAGGTGGCGCCAAGTGCCAAGCTTTCAGGCCCCCTCTCCCTTTAGACCAGAAGGCGATCCCAGATGCAGGCACTGAGCTCCACCTGGGTCCCAGGCTCAAGGATGAGGCCCTCCAAAGGGGAGAGGAGAGCCCCGCTCCCCACAGCCAGACTTTGTAGGGGAGGCTGAAGTGGGGCTGAGAGAGGCTCTTTGCCCAAACCTGCACCTTTCTCTCACCCCGTTCTAGAGCCACCCAGGCCAGACGGCTGCTTCTCTCCCCTCCCCTGCCCTCCCAGTGTCACATCCTCCGGTGTGCAGAGTATGGGGGGAGGGGAGGAGGAAATAGGAAAGGGAAGGCAGGAGCCGAGGAGCCCTAGGCTCAGGTCTCCCCTCCTCTTCCCCTTTGGTGGGAAAGCTCCAGCCGGCTTTCTTCTTTCTTGGTGACAAGGGAGCAGGAGCCTGGGGTGAGCTGGGGGGCGAAGTACAAGCTAGCCCCCCCCCCCGCCGCCCCTGCCGGCAGAGTAACCCCCCCCCCCCCGCCAGTGGAGTATGTGTGATAATCCTTGCACATTCCTGGCTCCCCAAGAACAGGGGAAAGGGGTTTAAGTGCCGCCATGGGGATGCGGGAAACTAAGGCAGATGAGAAACTAAACTGCCTTACTGCCTCCAGCCACTGACAAGTCCTTGTAACCCGCAGAGTGACCTCCCTCTAGGAGCTCAGCTGCCTGGATGATGACACTTTGCTGGGGGCAAAAGGGAATCTTGGCTCAACATTGTCCTGACCCCCCAGGATCCCGTAAGTCTATTTAACATAAAAATTCCTTTGCAAACCTCCTTTGTCTTTAACCCCCAAGTATATGCTGGCCATCCTCCTCCAAGCTTATGGCCCCCGATATACATCTGAGGGGTCTCATGACTGGGGTCTTACTAGACGGTAATAAATGATGTTTTGCTAACAGCAGCCTCTCAAGGGCCTGGAAACCTTGCTTCCAAAATTCCTTAGAGACTTACACCGTCCCTGACCCCCTCCCAACCTGAGGGTATATGATGAGGTACCCGGCACGACCCCATACGGCTTTTTCTGCCCACAAGTCCTGTCCCCGTGCTTTAACAAAATCACCTCTTTTGCACCAAAGACGTCTTCGAGATTCCCTTCTTGGCTCTGAACCCCCCCACCATCACTCCCCCAAACCCTCATTGGGGTGGGAGGAAACCAACGGTGGGGGCCCCCACATCGCTGTGAGGAGCAGGGATGAGGCACCACCGACCTACTCCTCACTCACACCCCTGCGGGCCAATCCCCAGGTCTCCGCCACCCAAGCCTTCTTCCGGGGAGATAATCTGTGCCTGAGCCCACACCTCCCTCACCCGCAGCCATGGACGCCGCTCTGCTCCTGAACGTGGAAGGGGTCAGGAAAACCATCCTGCACGGAGGCACGGGGGATCTCCCCAACTTCATCACGGGGTCCCGGGTGAGTGGGCCCCGCCCCCCACACCAGATATGGGCCCCCACGGCAGCCTTCGCACTGAAACCACGTCCGGCTTTGTCAGAACCCGGCCGGACACGTCGTCCCTGGATTGTCGGCCCCTGAGCACCTGGGGACCTCTGGATTGGTGCCCATTCACGGGACACTTTTGACGCTGGAAAATTAAACTCTGGCGTGGGGCAGGGGAAGGGCTTTGGGAATTTTCTGGAGCCCCAAACGTCGAGTTAAAAGGAGGGGCCCTCGGCGGTCGTCTCTGGGGGCTTCCCTAGGTCTGTGGCCACAGATCCACGGCTGATGTAAGCGAGGGGCTCCTGACCCGCAGGCTGCCAGAGGGTGGGATGGGGTCCTCTGCGAGGGAGTGGGTTCCCAGCCGCCCCCCCCGGGGGGAGCTCTGGCTGGGGCTGCGTGAGCTGAGCCCCGGGGACCCCCCCCCAAGAGTGCCGGTGGGGGGGCTTCCGCAGGCGCCGTGGAGGTGCGTCTAGACCCGGGGTCCCTGTCTCGGCCACCAGGTGATCTTCCACTTCCGCACCACGAAATGTGACGACGAGCGGACGGTGATAGACGACAGCAAGCGCGTGGGCCACCCCATGCACATTATCATCGGGAACATGTTCAAGCTGGAGGTCTGGGAGGTGCTCCTGACGTCCATGCGCATCGGCGAGGTGGCCGAGTTCTGGTGCGACTCCATTGTAAGTAGGCGCGCCCGCCAGGGCTCCTGCCGGGCCGCAGAGTGGGGCTGAGACAAAACCCTGGGTGGCCTTCCTCCGTGCAGGTGGAGAGTCACCCCCAGGAGCAAGCCCCAGAGCGACAGTCAGCGTGGCGGCTGGCTGGCGGGATGTGGGACCAGGGCCACCCATGCCCCACACACCATTGTTGGATCCTGGGGACTTTTGGCCACGGGTCACTTTTCTGCCCCCTCCCCACTCCTGTGAGCCTTGTAAAATTATTTCCATTTGAAAAATCGTTTTAAATGTTTATTCTTGAGAGAGAGAGGGAGAGAGAGAGAGAGACAGAGCACGAGTGGGGGAGGGGCAGAGAGAGAGGGAGAGAGAATCGGAAGCGGGCTCCAGGCTCCGAGCTGTCAGCACAGAGCCCGACGCGGGGCTCAAATATATGAAATTTATTGTCAAATTGGCTTCCATACAACACCAACAAACATTTCTTAGGGAAACTTTCAAACATATACAAAAGCCAACAGAAAGTGCGGTGAGGTCCCAAGTGCCCATCCCCCAGGCCAGCCACCATCGACCCGAGCCCGGCTTCCAGCCCCATCCTCCCACCTCTCTCCCTCACCCGCGTGGTTACAGCACCTTCCAGACACCGGATCGTTTCACCCACAAATACTTGAACTTGTATCTGTAAAAGAGATACTAAAATAACATAACCTCGGTGTCATCGTTACATCCTTTTGAAACCCCGCTATTTCCTTAATGCCAGTCCTCCTTGGTCCTGTTCCCGCCACTCTCTATGGCTGTTCCAAGCTGGGCCCAAACAACGTCCATGCACAGGCCCTGTGGATACGCGTCTTGGGTCTCTTTTTGGGTCGTCTCCCTTCTTTGTCCCCTTGGCATGGATTCGTTGGAGGGACCGGACCCCTGCCGTGGATCGTCTACCGCGTCCCTCTGTCCCAGTAGTTTCCAGATGTCGTGCGCCACACCTGCTTCTCTCTCTCACTGGGTGGTACCTGTCTTGTGATTGGCCGATGGGTGCAGACGTTGAGAGCCTGGTCCAGCCAGCACCAGCTCCCCTGGGCTCTCCCCCGATGGACGCAGCGGCTGCTGATGGTGGCCGATCAGATTCAAGCCCTCACCGGGGGTAGTTTGGGGGCTGTGTGACCCTGGGGAAGTCCTTCCTCCCTCTGGCTGTCTTGTTCATCCGTAGACAACCGAAACCCTAGGCTAAGGGGCTGTTGTGGGGAAGATGTGATGTGGTGCTTACGAGGGCAAAGAATAGTTCGGGGCAACTGAAAAGTGCCGGAAGAATTTCGGAGACGAACTTTTATTTATTTATTTTTAACTTAAAAATTTTATTTATTTAAAATATTTTTTTAATGTGTATTTATATGAGAGAGAGAGAGAGAGAGAGAGAGAGACAGGGTGAGCAGGGGAGGGGCAGAGAGAGAGGGAGACACAGAATCCGAAGCAGCTCCAGGCTCCGAGCTGTCTGCACAGAGCCCGACGCGGGGCTCGAACTCACAGACCGCGGGATCGTGACCCGAGCTGAAGTCGGACGCTTAACCGACTGAGCCCCCCAGGCGCCCCGAACTCCCCTGTTTTAGTCGAAGCAGAAGAGGCAGAGAAGAGCGACTTGGGCTGGGCCAGACAAGTAAAGGGACAGGGTGGAGGTGGGACCCCTGGTTCCCCCACCACTTATCCGGATGGAAGGCTGGACCCCGCCCCCCAGTGACCGCCAGGGGCTGCAATGCCGGGGTCTACCGCTAGGGGCGCCCGCCCGACGGTTCCCCCGCCAGGTGCCAGGTGCCAGGTGCCAGGTGGGCGTGTCTCCTCTGCCTACCAGCGTCTGTGTTGTGCCTCGTCCTAATGTGTAGAAAGAGTGTAAAGATGTGTCTTCAACGAGCCAGGTCTTCAGGAAATCGGCTTTGTGGCTTCCGTTAGTTCAAAATACCATCTGTCGGCTTTGCTTATGGTGAGGTTCTCCGGCACGCGCACCTGTCACTGGGGGGAGGGGGGGGCGCGTGGGACGAGCCTCGGCCGCCAGCGGGGTCGTGCTCCGCAGGGTGCACGCTCGCTCACGTCGCCAACGAACCCTCGATTGGCCGATTGATTTGTTGTGCGCAGAACCCCGAACTGCTGCTACCCCCAAACGCGGGCACGGGTCTGCGTGTCCTGGCGGTCTGTGTGCGCGTCTCGCAGGCTGGCGACTTCGATGCCCCAGGGACAGCCTGCCATGCCTCCTCCCGGCCCACGGCCACCGTGATTGCGCACGCACGTACGCACGGGCCACGGTGGTTTCTCTAATGACGTTTCCCCCTTTTCTCCGTCGCCGCACCCAGGCATCAAGCATCCACCCTTCATGGGTCTGTCGGTCTGCTTATCTATCTGGGAACATTCGCTGGGCACCAGGTTTGGACTGTGCCGTGTGTTAGGGGTGGAACAAAGTCCTGTCCCTCAGTCTGGAGGAGGAGCAGAGACTTAAGCAGTTAAGACCGAGAGCGGCCAGTGCCCTGATGGGAGTCAGTGAGGGCACAGTGCTTTGGGGCCACAGATGACGGGCAACTAGCTGCTTTAGGATCTTGGGGGAAACTTTTTCAAGACGACATTGAATCGGGTATCGAAGGATGAATAGGAGTTCACCAGGTCTACATGTGGGGAGAGAGGTGGCATCTGGGCCAGGAAGTGTGCAAAGCTTTGGCGTGGTTAATTTACCTAGCCTCTTCCCTGGGGGCCATCTCTCTGAGTTTTGGGGGGCACCTGGTGGCTCAGTCGGTTAAGCACCCGACTTCGGATGAGGTCACGATCTCACGGTCTGTGGCTTCCAGCCCCGCATTGGGCTCTGTGCTGACGCCTCGGAGCCTGGAGCCTGCTTCGGACTCTGTGTCTCCCTCTCCCTCTGCCCCCACCCCCTCAAAAATAAATAAGCATTAAAAAAAAGAATCTGAGTTTTGGAACAACTCAGCGATCGGTGGGATCATCATGTGTGTTTGTCAGAGGACTTAGGAGGGCCTGGCTCTGCCCCTCACTCCCTGCAGAGCCCTCCTCCTGGACAGCCCTCATCAGCTCTCACTTTGAAGAGCGGGGGGCCTCCTCCCTCCCTCACCTCCCCCTACTCAGGGGAGGCAGGGTCAGTGAGGAGCTGGGGGCCTCTGCCCTGAGAGCTCTCCTCCCCGCCTCACCCCCACCGTGGGCAGGACACTGGTCTCGAGGTGGGATTTCGTGCTGGTGCCCAGTAGTGTGGGGTGTGAGGCCAAGGGCTGCAAACTCCGATTCCACCAAGGGCCGGGCGCTCTGGCCGATCGACGGGGGCAGCCTGTCCTCAGCCACCGCGCCCCTTGGTTGCCGCATGGCTGCATATTCCGAGTTTTTAAGATGAGCCAGAAATCTTCATTAGCATGCAGACTCCCTCAATACTTGAATGTCAGGAACTAATTGGTAAAAACTCCACAAGGCGCGGGTTAAGACAAAACCCATCTGGCAGCTGAATATGGCCTCGGGCCCACCGGTCTGCAGCCTCCAGTATAGACACAGCCCCTCAGAAAGAACCCGCCCTGGGCCTTGAAGCCTTAGAGACGGGCAGCGGTCCTGAGGCCCCCTGCCTCCGTTGCAGCCTGGGTCCCAGTCCCCGGGGCTGGAGCCCCACAGAGGGCCCCGCGTGTGTCTCTAGCTGTCCTGCCGGTCCCCAGCCAGGCAAGCTGGCCTCACAAGACGGGCACAGACGGGGACTCCATCCTTCCCGGATTTCTCCTGGCTCCTGGCGGCACCCCAGCCCCACCGTGCTGCCCAGAGGGTCTGCTGGCTCCAGGGTGCCGGTGGCTCCGTGGACTCGTGGGACGAAGGGCGTGTGAGCTGGGGGCCGCCTGCCGGGGGCCCTGCCGGGGGCGGCTGCAGGCCGCCAGCCGTCTGCTCCTGGGGCCTCTCCTGGCTTTAGTTCAGCCTTGATCCCCATGGGATTAACTGCCATCTGGTCACCTCCCTCACAAAGGAGCCTCGGGCATTCTGGGTTAATCCTGGCTCCTGGGGGCGGGGAGCGCTGACCGTCACCCCCACTCACCCGCACGCTGGTGACTTGGAGGACAAGCTGAGCTGTTTCTGCCCCTGGAGTCCCCGACACCGGGTCTTTCCCGGAGCTGCCCTGAGAGAGCCGGAGATGGGCCGTGTCAGAACCGGGTCCAAGCAGAGGGGCTCACAGCTGGGAAGCTGAGGCCCCAGGGGCTGATGTCCCCAGGCCTCCTCCACCCCCAGAAGGGCGAGCCCGGTGCCCAGCGCAGGGAGGGGCTGGGATGAGCTGGGATCTGTACCCACCCCCTGCAACCCACGACAGCTCCCCTATGGCAGGTGTGGTGCCCAGGCTCTCTGCGAACCAGTGTGGCCCTCTCGGCCCCTGGAGCCTGCTCCATCCCCTGCTCTCCACACCTCCCTCCCTGCGGGTCACAGACTCAGGGGCTCAGGTCTCCTTGGGAGAGAAATGCGTCAGCGCCGAGCACAAGGGCCAGCAAGAGGCAGCATGGCACTGGGGCGAGAGTGTGTCCTCTGGGGCCGGGTTTGAATCCCGGCTCTGTCATTTCCTAGCTGTGTGACTTAAGCAAGTTACTTAACCTCTCTGGGCTGCAGTCTCCTCATCTACAGAGTGGGGATAATAGTCGTGCCTCCCTCACCGGGTCATCTAAGGACCGAAGCGGCTAACAGAAGGAGCTGGTGAACACTTTGCCCGGGACACAGTGAACCCCAGTCATCGGTGGGGCGTGCTGGGGACAACGCGTGCTACCAGCCACGGGCGGGGATGGCGGCTGTGGCCGGACCCAGAGGTGGGCTCTCTGGGGCCGGAAGCCACCGTGGTCTCTCCCCACAGCACACAGGGGTCTACCCCATCCTGTCCCGGAGCCTGCGGCAGGTGGCGGAGGGCAAGGACCCCACAGAGTGGCACGTGCACACGTGCGGGCTGGCCAACATGTTTGCCTACCACACGCTGGGCTACGAGGACCTGGACGAGCTGCAGAAGGAGCCACAGCCTTTGATCTTTGTGATAGAGCTGCTGCAGGTGCGCCCCGGGGCAGGGGGAGGGGCGGGGGGAGGGGGGAGCAGGTGCGTGGGGGGGCAGGTGCGCCCCGGGGTGGGGGAGGGGCAGGTATGGGGGGAGGGGGTGCGCGGGGGTCGGGAGAGGGGCGGGGGGCAGGTGCATGGGGCAGGGGAGGGGCAGCAGGGCAGGGATGCCAGGGGCAGGGGGGCGGGGAAGGGGCAGGGGGCTGGCCCAGCCTCAGGGCAGCTGTGCCCGGGGGAGCGGGCCCGCAGGGAGCCTGACCTCACTGGTCCCTGGGCGTCACCTGCTTTCTCTTTAGAGCACAAGAGGGTTCATAAACCACAGCAAAAGTGGAATCTGACCCCCAAAAGTACCAAAAGCCCATCTGAGACCAGCTCTCTTGGGAGTTACTGGTGTTCACTTCGGAGGCATTTACTTCTGTTGGTTCTGGGCTGTGCTTTTGTTTCCAGTGGTTTCCAATTAGTCCCCGGGGTCCTGGATTCGGACCTGGTCCTCCAGCAGTGGGAGAGGCTGAACAGAAGTGCCCACACCTTCTCACCCAGACCCCAGAGTGACTGATAGCTCGTGTTTGTGGGGTGGCGGGAGAGGGTCAAGCCGGGGTCGGGACCCAGCTCCTGGCCCAGGGTGAGATTCAGCCCGAGGGCTACGTGGATGAAAAATAAGTAAGAGAATCGTGTCGGCGGAGGGTCTTTGTGGGCCTGCTAGGACAGTTGTGCGGTTTCTCCACTGCACAAGGGCATCACCTCCAAGGTGCTCGTCACCGACACCGTATATGGGAACCTTTAGAATGACGATTACCCGGCAGATGGCAATAAAGCGTGTAGTTCTGCCAAATGAGTATCCTGACGATCTTCTGAAGACTGAAGTCAGGTGTGTTGACAAAGGGCGGTCTTTCCCTGATTCGCACAGAGGATCTGATTTAGGCCCCCCGTGTCCGTGGCTGTGGCTGTGGCTGTGGCTGGCGAGCACGGTTCTGCCGCCCGGCCCACCCTCCCCGTGGAATACGCCGAGGGGGCTCCCCCGCCGCGGGGACGCAGGCACCCCGGTCCCCGCCTCACCCGCCTGCCGCTCTGGGGCCAGGTCGAGGCCCCGAGCGAGTACCGGCGGGAGACGTGGAGCCTGAGTAACGAGGAGAAGCTGCAGGCGGTGCCCGTCCTCCACGGGGAAGGGAACCGGCTCTTCAAGCTGGGCCGATACGAGGAGGCCTCCACCAAGTACCAGGAGGCCATCGTGTGCCTGCGGAACCTGCAGACCAAGGTGGGAGGCGGCGGGCAGGGCGGGGGGGGGGGGGGGGGGGGAGGGGACAGGCCGCCGAGGGCGGGGGGCGGCCGGGGGCGGGGAGGGGGCAGGCGGCGGCCCGAGCTCACGGCGCACGCGCTCCCCGGGCAGGAGAAGCCCTGGGAGGTGCAGTGGCTGAAGCTGGAGAAGCTGATCAACACCCTGACCCTCAACTACTGCCAGTGTCTGCTGAAGAAGGAGGAGTACTACGAGGTGCTGGAGCACACCAGCGACATCCTGCGCCACCACCCAGGTGCGCGTGCGCCTGCGCCTACGCCTGCGCGGGGGGCGGGGCCGCGGCGGGAGGGGTCCCGCGCCGAACGATGCGTCCCTGGTCGGGCGACCCGGCAGCTCGCCGAGCCCGGGACTCTGGGGCCCGGCCCGCCCGTAGCAGGTGCTTGTCAGGAGAAGCCTCGCGGTCCTACTGCGCGCCGGGCGCTCGCCTCGCCTCACTTGGCGCCCAGAGTAAGCGCCGGCCGCAGGGGACGGGGGGGGGGGGGGGGCAGGTAGAGCCCCCCCCCCCCCGAGGCCCGCGGTCTGGGGAGGGAAACCGAGGCGGCGGCTCCGGCGGACACGGAGGGCACGGCTCGTGATCCGGGCTCAGGGCGGGCGAGGCTCGGCCTCGCGGGGCCGGCCTCTGAGGCCCCGGCGGCCCGGGGCGGCCCATCCTCCCCTCAGGCATCGTGAAGGCCTACTACGTGCGGGCCCGGGCCCACGCGGAGGTGTGGAACGAGGCGGAGGCCAGGGCGGACCTTCAGAAGGTGCTGGAGCTGGAGCCGTCCATGCAGAAGGCGGTGCGCAGGGAGCTGAGGCTCTTGGAGAGCCGCCTGGAGGAGAAGAGGGAGGAGGAACGGCTGCGCTGCCGGAACATGTTGGGCTAGGGCAGGGAGCGGGCCTCCGGGCCTCCCCGGCCTCCGCTGGCCTCCCCCGGCCTGCCCCGGCCGCGTCCTCCCCTGACTCTTCAGACTCCTCTGGCCTCCCTTGGCCTCCTCCTGCCCCCCTCCTCCGCTGACTTCTGGCCTCCCTCAGCCTCCTCCGGCCTCCCCCAGCCTCCCAGGCCTCCCCTGGCCCCCTCCTCCACTGACTCTCCGGCCTCCCCCAGCCTCCTCCTGCCCCCCTCCTCCACTGACTCCCACCCCTCTCCTGGCCTCTGCCTGTCCCACCCCCCCACCCCTGGCCTCCTCCCGGCCTCCTCCCGGCCCCCTCCTCCACTGACTTTCTGGGCTTCCTTGGCCTCCTGTAGCCTCCTCTGGACTCCCCCGGCCTCCTCCTTTCCCCTTCTTCACCGACTCCCAGCCTCCCCTGGCCTCTCCCTGCCCCCCTCCTCCACTGACTTCTGGCCTCCCTCAGCCTCCCAGGCCTCCCTGGCCTCCCTGGCCCCCTCCTCCACTGACTCTCCGGCCTCCCCCAGCCTCCTGGACTCCCCCAGCCTCCTCCTGCCCCCCTCCTCCACTGACTCCCACCCCCCTCTTGGCCTCTGCCTGCCCCACCCCCCCACCCCTGGCCTCCTCCCGGCCTCCTCCTCCACTGACCCTCTGGGCTCCCCTGGCCCCCTGTAGCCTTCTCTGGACTCCCCCGGCCTCCTCCTTTCCCCTTCTTCACTGACTCCCAGCCTCCCCTGGCCTCCTCCTGCCCCCCTCCTCCACTGATTCCCCAGCCTCCCCCACTTCCCTGGCCTCCCCTGTCTCCCACAGCCTTCAATGCCACCCGACCTCCCCTGGTTATTTTTGTTGCTTCATCCACTTCCTCTAGAATTCTCTCTGGAGTCCCCACCACTCTCTTCTGTGCGGGGTGACCACTGGACCTTTGCTTCTGCTCTGTCCCCACTGTTAACACCTGTGCTCCTTCTGTAGCCAAAACCAAGTTTCTGTGCTTTGTCCGCAGACTGACTTTAAAATGAGAAAACCAATAAACGGTGTAAGTTTCCCCAAAGGCCCCCGTGCGGTGCTCTGATCGCGGTTCTTTTTCTGTGCTTCCAAATTCACGGCCCCCAGGGGCCGCAGAAGGAGGTCACTTGTGGCGAGGAAAGGGGGTTAGCGTTCGGTGGGTTCAGGCTCGTGGCCGAGGGCCGTCCAGGTATATGTGCGCGAAGCAGAGGGGAGCGGGTCGGGCGAGGGGACACCGTGGGCTGCAGCGGGACGGTCACCGGCCTCCCACTACCCTGGGCGGGACCACCGGAGGCTGCAAAGCAGATGGGGAGCCTGGCAAGGGAATTAATTGAGGACCAGGACCTATGGCCGGAGACGCCCGGCCCCCAGGGTCCTTCCGTTTTCAGTGTGCGGCCTTCCCTCCACCGCCCTCTTCCCTGGGGTCCATGAGGGTCTCACCCCGTCTGTGCTGAGGCCAGAATGTGTCCCATGACCCTGGTCCCCTGCCTCCATGCCCCCTCCTGATGCCCTAGGACTTTGCAAGCCCCGGAGAAAAGAGAGGCGGGGGGGAGGGTGGAGGGTGTTTGTGTGGAAGCTGCCCGCGCCCCCCAATGCTGGAGACCGTGTGGAACCCGTGAGGCTGGAGACCCTCCCTCCCTGGAGACCCGCCAGCCACCCAGGGGGTGGGGATCGGCCACATGTTGGTTCAGGCCTTTCTTGGTCAGCCCTCCCCTCTCTGCCTGCCACCTGCCTTTCTCGGGTGGTCGGAGCCTCCCCCCCGGCCGCACCCCTCCCTGGTGATTTCTGCCCTGCTGGGCACACTCCCCCTCCTCCCCGCCCCCCTGCCCCCGTGTGTGCCAGGTCCAGACACAGAACAGACTCACCCCGTCCAAAGGCCAAGGACGGGACCACAGGTCCTTCTTCAGGACCCAGGTGCCTCTCACCCTATCTGGCTGGCGCAGGGGTGGGGAGAGCTGACCAGGGCCCCGAGGTGCGCCGCCACCCTGTCCAGGCCTCTGGCCCTGGCGCTGGCTTCCTGTGGCCCTGACACAGCCTCCGGGAGGTGCTCTGGGCCAGGTCTGGGCAGGTGGGCGCAGGAGGGTCCTGGGATGTTGCCCCTTCCAACCTTTCTAAGGGACCGAGCTGGAAGCTGCTTCCGAGTGGCCAGCAGGGGGCAGCAGAGATCAAGCAGGTCGGGGTCCCCAGGGCCGGAGCTGGGACTGGCTGGGAGCCCTGAGAAAGCTTTGCTTCCCCAGGAGCCCCGACCTGCCCTGACTCTCTGACTCTCACGGGTCGCCAGCAGGTCCTGCGGGCAGGGCGCAGGGAAGGGAGGGTTTAGAGCTGCAGCGTCCGAATGCCACCAGGCACCCCCCTGTACAGATGGGGAAACTGAGACTCGGAGAAGGGCAGTAACATTCCAGACCCCACTGCAGTTCTGGGACAGCCTCAGGATTAGTGTTCAAGGTTTCCATGTTTCCGGGCTGGGACTTTTTGTACAACACTCCTCCCGGGACAGTCTACACGTGAGTGTGATGTATGGGAGGGAGGGAGGGAATGGGGGCTGGAGAGAGGGAAGGGAGGAAGGGAGGGAAGGGAGGAAAGGAGGGGCAAGGGAGGGAGGAAGGAAGATGGGAGGGAAGGGAGGGAGAGGGCGAGGGAGGAAGGAGGGAGGCAGGAAGGGAGGGAAGGGAGGAAAGGAGGGGGCCAAGGGAAGGAGGAAGGAAGGGGGAGGGAAGGGAGGGAGGGGGTGAGGGAGGAAGGAGGGAGGGAGGGGAGGAAGGGGGGAGGAGGGAAGGGAGGGAGAAGGGAAGGAGGAAGGGAGGAGGGAGGAAGGGGGGTAAGGAAGGGGAAGGAAGATAAGGGGGGAAGAGCATGTTTGAGATCTGTCTCTCGGCCGGGACATCGTGTGTCCTCATAGCGAGTTGACCCCGCGTCCCCACCAAGCCCTCCCCCAGGGAAGAGCTGGGGGGACAGTGTCCCGTGGCCCCTGAGGTCTGATGTCGAGCAGCCCTGAGCCCACAGCCGGGCACCGCGTCCCACGGGGGCCCAGGCGGGGAGGGCATCACGGTCCAGGCGGCCGCTGTGACGTCCGGTTTCCGGGAAGTTACGTTAAAAAGGCAAAAAATGGGTGCGTTAACCTTGACCCCGTGCGTCAGCAGCGTTACCGGCTCGTCCCAAACGAGGTGCTCTGCGTTCCGTGCCTCACGCCGTCTCTGGGGCGTGTGGTGCTCCCAGCGCGTCCCGAGGGGCGCGTGTCGGGGTGTGGGTGGCGGCGGACCGTGCCCCCATCCCACTCCGACCCTGCACACCGTTCACAATTCAGTGTGACTCGTCGAGCTGCGTGTGAACGTGATGCGACGGGGGAGTCTCTTCTGTGCTCTCTCCTGGGTTAGCGCGTAAGCCGGCTGCGTTCGTGCTCCTGGTGGTCTTTGCCGGCAGGCGTGTGAGATCGTTGGGCGGGGTCCGGGAGGCAGACAAACAGAGCAAAGGAGAGCACCTATCACCGCCATCGTTCGGGGTGTGATGGGGCTCCACGAAAGCTTCCCGGGCTGCCACTTACAGTTGTGCGCGTTGGGCACTGCACAACCCAGGGGCCCCTGTTTGTCTCATGGTCATCGTAGGTATGTGGTTATTGCAAGTTCCCAGCAGGTGGCGGGAAAATGTCTGGAGGAAGGGGCACCTCTTCCTAATTTGCTCAGTTGCCGTATCGGCTAGTGCTGGCCCCGCGTTCCAGCTACGTTGGCCTGTGAGCGTCGGTTGCCAGGGGCACGGCCCGAGGACGTCCCCGTGTGACACGGGGCGCCCTTCTCTCATCCAGCAGAATCCCGTCCTTGAAGGCGAGCGAGGGGTGGCCAGGCTGGGGTGGGGGGGAAGACAGGACGCTGGAAGGCCGTACGTCCCCCTCTGTGCCCGGGGCCGCGACAGTCCTCCTGGGACTGTCCACTCGTGTTCCAGCCGGGAGGAAGGTCCCCGCTCCTCCGCAGAACTCGCGCGTGGCCCCGAACCCTGCACGGGACACGAGCGGCATCTCCGTGTGGCCCTCCTGCCGTGTCTTCACTACCCTCTGTTCTTCCAGAAGCTGTCCGGGTGCTTCCTCAGTGGCTCCCTCTTCCCGTGGAAGCCCGCCAGCAGGTCCGGCTCTGGGGACAGTGAGGTCAAGGCTTTGTCCCCTCAGCTGCCTTCTGGGGGGGCTCTCGTGCACCTGCTGTCGGGGCAGTGCTGCGCTCAGGTCACCGGGTGTCCCTGTGATCGAGGCATCGCCCGTCAAAGACGCGGAGGCTCAGACGTTGCATGTGTGTCTCCGGGTTCTGGAGGTCGGGAGTCTGAAATGGACCTCGAGGGACTACAATTGGGGTGCAGGCGCGTGGTGTTCCTCCTGGAGGCTCGGGGACGGGACCCTGTTCCTTCTGCCTCCAGCTGCTCCGGGCCTGCGGGCCGTGGCTCCTTGCCCCTTGTCACCGCAGTCCCTGTAGTCACATTTCCTCCTCCGAGTCCCCTGCGTTCCCCTTACCAGGACCCCATGACCAGCCGGGCCCCCGTGCCCCCAGGATCACTCTTGCAGAGCCCCCGTTGGGGTGGAAGGCCACGCGTGCACAGGCTGGGGGATGAGGCCGTGGGCACCGGAGAGGGGCCGCTCCCCTGCCGCCCGCACTCCACCTCGGGGCTCGTGGGGGCCTGGCTGTTACTGTCTCCCATGGCTTCGCCGCATCCTGCCCGCGCCCCCCGTAAACCTTCCTCGTGTCGGCAGTGCTCGGGGGTCCCTGCTGAGCCTCAGCGGATGTTCTCTGCAGGTTGATCCAATCTTTCGACAAACAACCTTCGAAGTGGGTTCTCCCCCCCAATCCCTGCCCCTCTGGCCCGAGGTTTCCTGGTTTGTGCTCGGGAGGAGCGAGCGAGTTAATGCACGTAAAGAGGGTGACCCTGCTGTTGTCATTCTGACCACCAGGCACGCTGTGGCCCCGGGGTCACCTGCTCACATGCCGGCAGGCCGCAGCCCTGCAGCCCTGGGCTTGCCTCCGGGACCCAGCTTGTCCTCTGGCTGGAGAGCAGACTTTACTCCACAGCCTGGTCGTAGCCCCGAGTCGGGGGAGGGACGCGCAACCTCGGGGCACCTGCTGCGTATGTCATGGGGGGGCGAGTGGTGCAGGCTTTCAGGGACACAGGTCCCCTGTTCCTAATAAATACCGAGAACAAGTTTTTCAGGACCCCGCGGGGGATTCTACACGAGAAAAGAGAGGCTGGTCTCGAGCTTTCGCATTCATCCTGCCGATGGCTCGCCTTTGTCTCCTAGAAACTTCTTTCCTTTTCCCAGGACTTGGCATCTGCAGCCCGGCCTGCCCGTTCGCGGGCCACATCCCCGGGCCCACCGCTGGGTGCTCCAGAGTTCACAACATAGGAGGGAACGGGGAGGGGAGACTTGCAGCGGGGGGCGGGGGGGCAGCAGCAAAGAGGCCCCCTGGGGTCCAGTCTCCCCAAACACTCCCTCCCTCCCTCCTCATTCCCGTTAATTCAGGAACAGCCCACCGGCACCCACAGAAGCCAGTCCCCAGGAAGGCCGCCTTCTCCCCCTGGTGGAGAGGAACTCCCAGGGCGCGGGGCGAGCAGACGGTCTTTGCGACAGCAGCTCGGGAACCCGCAGATGTGCTGGAAGGGACCTTGTGACAGACTGGACAGACAGACGGTCCCCGGCCTGCTGGTGGTTGGCTGGCCCATAGAGCGGGATGCAGCCGGTGTGGCCGCTTCTGGGCCTGCGCCCTAGAACCCCCTGCCTGACCGCCTTCCCACCTGCCGACCGATGATGCCAGCGTCCCCGGGGCCCCGTGTGTGACGGCGGGACTGTAATGTGGTCTTGTTGAAAGGTGTCGGGGGCGGGGGGGGGAACAGAGGGCCGGGCCTGATGTCAGGGACCGGGAACACGAGGGCACCCGAAAGCCAGGACCGCAACCGGTGGGATCAGGTTGTGCTCGAGGAGGAAGCCCCCCGGCCCGAGATTCGACCGTGATGATGCTGGGGAACGGGAGCCCCCTCTGCGGTCAGACGTGCGTGCTTCTGGGTAACGCGGGCGAGACCTCGCAGGTGGAGGGAGAGAATCGGAACCCAGAGCCCTGACAGCCACGTTCATAAGAATCCACGTCCGTGCTCGCCGGGACCAGTTCGAAAATGTTTGCGTCTCTCTTTCCCCGAGGCCCCGAGCGTCTTCCTTCTTGGTGGGTCGGTTCCCAACTGCGGGCCCGCCCTGCCTGGGGCTTTGGACGCTCCCCTGGACCCTTCTGTCCAAACCTGCTTTCCCGGCACTTGGTGGCCGTGACCTGGCGGAGGGGGCCCGGGTCGTCCCCTGCGAGCCAGGCCCTCACTCTCCTCATTCTCCAGCCTCCGCGGAAGCGGGCGGGCGGGCGGGCCGCTCCCCGGGGGCTCCTCGGGGAGGGGGCCTGAGGGCCCGTGGCCAGGGCCCCACAGCAGGCCCAGCTGGGAGCCGGGGCGCGTCCTGGTGTCCCTGGTCCCTTCTTTCACGATCGCCTGTGTGAGTCATTCCCTGGAAGGACTCGGGGCCAACGGGGCCAAGAGGTCCCGACGGGGGTGTCACAGAGCCGCCCGCCGGTGGTCAGCTGGCCGTCCTCGCTGGGGTGGGGGGCCCCCCATCGGCCTCTCACTCGCCCGCGGGGACCGGAGCCGGAATTTACCGGAACCACCAGGGAGGGGGGTGCGTCGATTCACGGGCTCGGGGCCTCTCTGTGCACGTCAGGCACGGCCGAAAGCTGCTGTGTCCCAGGTTCTCCGGCCGGCGTGCGGGGGAGGGGGTGAGGGGACGCAGACTGTGATCCTGTGCTCCGGGGTCGGGATTTCGCACGCCGGATGCAAGGATCCTGTTTGAACCCGGCTTCGGCGCGCCGAACCCCACGGCCCGGCACTTTCCGCCGCACGGGGACGTCACCACCACGGCCGAGACCTCGCGTTTGCTTCCTTCTGACCGTGTGAGTGCTGGCCAAGCCGGAGGGGTGGCGACGCTTCCTCTCACGGCCCCGTTTGGGCCCTGGCTTATCGTCGCGCCATTGTCTCGCTGCCGCGGTCCGGGTGCCGAGTGTCGTCTGTCGCACGGGTGGCGCTCACACGTGTGCGAGAGCCGGTGCGCTTGGTGCCCCGCGTCTACTGGAAGTTGTTTCCAGACACTCCTCGCTCCCTTAACAGCTTCCTGCTGTGCCAGCCTCCCGAGCGGCCCTGCTCCGGCCGCCTCCAGGACCGCCGGGCCCTCTGGGACGCCTCCCCGCCTCCCGGAGCGCGTCTTCCTCCCTTCTCGTCTGCCGCTGCGCTTCCTGCCGGGCGTCATCCTGCAGTGGCTTTCTCAGGACAGGCGCGTGGGGGGTGGGCGTTCCTGCGATGCTGCGTCGCTGACGGTGTATTTATTCCACCTTCACCTGGGCTGGTCCTTGGCTGGCTGCACAACTCGAGGCTGGAGACCTCTCTCGGGGGTCCCCGTCCCTCTCCCACTGTCCCCCGGCCGCCGTTAACGTTAGTCTGCTCCGGCTGCTGTCACAGCAGCTCACGCATCACGATTCCCCCGTCCCTGTCCCCTGGTTCTGGGGGTCGGAACTCCGACATCATGCCTGCTCCCTTCCGAGGCTGGGGGCAAATGAATTCCATGCCCTTCTTCTTGTTCCTGGGAGTTTTCCTGCGCCCTGACCGTCCCGCGGCGTCTCCCCATGCGTGTGTCTGTGTCCAAATGCTCCCTTTAAAAAAATATTTTTTTTAATGTTTGTTTATCTTTGACAGAGAAAGAGAGAGAGTGAGAGCAGGGGAGGGGCAGACAGAGAGAGGGAGACACAGAATCCCAAGCAGGCTCCAGGCTCTGAGCTGTCAGCACAGAGCCCAATGCGGGGCTCGAACCCACGAACCGCGAGATCGTGACCTGAGCCAAAGTCAGACACTTGACTGACGGAGCCACCCAGGCGCCCCCCAAATGCCCCCTTTTCCCGAGGACCTGGGTCATCCTGGACTAGGGGCCTGCTCTGCTGCGGTGTGACCTCACCCCAGTCAGTGATGTCTGTCCGGACCCCATTTCCAGGTCACATGGCACCCTGAGGTGCTGTGGATGAGGACCTTCCACGTAGGAAGCGGGGTGGGGGGGTCGTAGTTCAGCCCGGAACACACAGAGAAGTCACTTTCATTCCCCGGCCTCTGTGTGTGACCGTCCGGGCCTTCTCACGGCTTTTCGGACCTCCTGTTCCTGCCGGACACTTGGGAATTTCCGGGCAACGTGCCGTGGAGGGTCTTTGGGTCCGTCTGCAAACGCTCCTCGTTTGGCTTCCTGTGTTCCCCCCCTCCCCCACCCCCCGGTCTGTCTGGAGCTCTCGTCTGTGGGATGTTGGACTCATGCGCTGATGTTCCGAGTTTCGTCCTCTTACTTCCCACCGACCCTGTCTCCTTGCTGTCTTACTTTTGGGGATATTTCTGCAACTTCGTTTGCAACACTTTCCACTGAGTTTTGCATTGCTGCTATTGTATCGTGAGTTCCTTGGGGCTCTTCTTATCTTGGGGGTCGTCTCCACCCTTTCACGGAATTCTGTTCTTGTTTAATTTTTTTAAATTTTTTTTTTTACCTTTATTTATTTATTTTTGAGAGACAGAGCACAAGCGGGGTATGGGCAGAGCGAGGAGGAGACACAGAATCCGAAGCAGGCTCCAGGCTCCGAGCTGTCCGCCCAGAGGCCGACGCGGGGCTTGAACCCATGAACCGTGAGATCGTGACCTGAGCCGAAGTCGGACGCTCAACCGACTGAGCCACCCGGGCGCCCCTGTTCTTGTTTTATGGGGAACCAAATCTCCCTGAGGATATGGAGGAGGTTTTTGACTTTTCGCTTTGGCTCCCGCGATAGCCCTAGTTCCCCAGTGTTCCCCCGCTGGGTCCTTCTTGCCCCTGGGTCTAGACATCCTTGCTGGCCCGTGCGTTTTTAAGGTGAGACAGTGAAGGCTTGATTGCAACCTCCACAGCTGGGCCGTGCTGTTGGGGGCGGGGGCTTCACCGCAGGTCGCGGGTCTGGCGAGCAGACCCCTGGGGGTCCCCGGGGCTCCCGGCTTCGGCGGGTTATCCAGGCAGGAACACCCGGGTCTTTCCCGGAGACCTGTGTTTCCCGGAAGCCCGTCCACGCCTGACCCTCTGCCCGCCTGGTGGCCCTGGGTCGGGGGGCTCCCCTCACACGGGGTTGGTTTGCCTGTGACCTCCTGGGGACACCGCTGGGCAAACCCACCCGCTTGGAGCCAGTATCGTGGTAACCGCGGACTCTGCTGTCCTCTCCCTGCCCCTCTCCGTCCGACGTCTCCTCGGGGCCTGGCCGAGGCCCCTCGCGTTGCCCCCTCGCTCCCGGCTGACGGCCCTTTGCCCCGGCAGGTGCGTCTGTGCTCTCGTCTGGTCTGCTCTGTGCCTCTCGGGATGGGCCACACCAGGGGCACCTGTGCTTCCTGACGCGGGGGGTTGGGCCAGAGGGAGGCCTTGGCCGGGAAGGACTGAGGTCGGCGTGCTTTGGTGCCGCCGGGGCGCAAGGAAGCCCTCCTGCGTCGTCCCCGCGGTCAGGTCTCATCCAGGGCCACTCCGGGTCCCAGCCGAGCCCCCGACCCCTCCTCTGGGCCCTCAGCGTTCTCTTCCCGGCCCAAACGCCTCTCGCTTTAGGAAGCCTCCCCTGGACACCGCAGACGAGCCCGGCGTCTGGTTCCCTCGTCCCCAGAGCCCTTCTCCCCCGCCCGGCACTTGGACGAGTTTCTGTCTGCTCCTCCGGTCGACTCTTGATCCCATCCCGCAGGGAGGGGTAGGCTGTCCTCACATCCCACACTCTGCAGAGCGCCTGTGGGGACACAGCAGACATGGCTTTGGTGAGCGAGCAAAGGAATGACTGAAAAGGCCCTCTCCTCCAAGAAGCCCTCCAGGGTTCCCCTCTCCCAGCCTCAGCGGCCACAGTCCTCACCACTCTTGTAAGACCTACTGCTTTTTCTTTGCCCTGTGTCGGCTTGCGGCCCTGCCCGCCCCTCCCTGCCCACCACCCTCCGTGTGGTCCAGGCCTCATCCCTTCTGGATCCCCAGGGCCTCCCCCGGTGCCCGGCACACAGTAGGCACACGCTGACCTGACGGCTGAGTTTGGGAAAGACCTTGTGTCTCTGTACCTGGGGCCCAGCTGCCCCGGGCAGGTATTTGTCGTTTTCTCTGTGGACTCACTGTTTTGTGTCGGTGATGTTTTTCCGGAGTCTGATCCTCCCTGGTGACGGCGTACCTCTCTGCGGGGGGGGGCGTGGGGCTCGGGAGACCAGGCCCAGCTGTGCAACCGGCATCCCCAGCCCCGTTGTGTGGTTGCCAGGCGTGGGCCCCGGGGTCGGCGGGTCTGAGCCTCAGCCGTGATTCCGTGACCATGGCCCTGACCTCTCCAGGCCGCCGTCTTCATCCGTGAAGTAGGAAAGATAATAATGCTTGAGGCGGGCCGTGGCGGGAACCAGATGAGGTCATGGGTGTGGGGCGATTTGCCCAGTGGGTGACACGTGCAACAGTTCAGCTCACCGGCCGCCGGACCTGGTCCTCTGCGGTCGGTCGAGGGTGGGGTGCTGGGAGCCGCACGCGCACGAACGTAGGCTGTGATGAACGTGAGCTGTTGGCCACGGTTGTCCTTCCGTTCCCGCTGGGGCGGCCTGATCCCACGCCTTCGTGGATTTACCCCTGCCCGCTCGGCGAGCGTCCCCTTTCAGTGAGCAATTGCATCCCGCCAGCGGTGAAGTGAGCTCGCCGTCGCTGGAGGTATTCAAGAAGCCACCCGGCGGCTTCACACCCTGGCCGGTCAGCCCGGGGGCCCCTGGTGACTGAACCAGGAGGGGTTTTCACTCTCGAAACGGGGGGCAGGGGGGCCCCGTGTGCTCGCGTGCTGCCTGGCCGTGAAAATCCACCGAGTTGAACCCGAGGAGAGCTCCAGCCCGAATGTTTGCCCTTTTCATCTCGCCCGTTGCCATGGGAACGGCAAGCGATTGCAATCACCACTGTTTGTATTGTGAACTTGGCGCCCGTCAACGCGGCTTCGGAAAAACAAGAAATACAAATCTCGACTTGGGCGCGAGTCTCGTTCCCATTCCGAACCAGCCCCCGGGGACGTCCTGCCCCTTCCTCCCCGTCTGGCAATTCCCACCAAACCCCGCTTCCGGCCGCCCTCGGAGGCCGCGCTGGGAACCGGCCACGCTCCCCCGGCCACGGCCCGTGGCCTCCGTGGCGGGCTCTTCCTACCACGTGCCCGGCTCGCCTTCTGGAGAGGAGAGAGAGGGGCCGTCTGGGCTCAGGCGCCCCGCAAAGCAGCGGGAGCCCCGCTCCCCCGCGTGCGCCTACGTCGGGGCACCGAGCGGCCCCCCGCCCGCCCTCCCCGTGGCCCAGCTCTTTCTGCCGCGCCGTCCGAGGGACGCCCCGCAGCCCCCTCCCCGCGCGCTGGCCCAGCGCCCGGAGCGGATCGGTGACAGCACTTCGCTGGAGTAGGAAGGACTCCAGGGAGCATCCGACCCCAGCCCGGGTGTCGCCACCGAGAATAAATCCCTGAAGGAAGAAGCAGCTTACGGGAGGCTCCGGCCCCCGTGGCCGGGTTTTCTGTAAATCTGTCGCATCAGGGCCGCCTGCCCCGGGCCCTTCATTTCATCCGCTTTGCCAAGTTGCAACTCTGAGCATTTGAAATACACACGGGCTTCAGCGACTGGGTGTAGAATTTTCTAAAAAGGGTCTAAACTCTGGAGACGGGCGCTCGGTGACACTCGGTTCTCAGGCCGGAGCCGCGGGCTGGGAGAGGAGGCGGGTCCTCAGCGGTTTCAGAACCAGCCCTGGTCCTGGGAATCTGCCGGCCGTGTGGCGTCGGGGGACCTGCTTGACCTCCCGGGCCCTCGGTGTCGTCTTCTGTCCACTGGAGGGAAGGGAGCCGGCCTCGTCCACCTCGCGTCACTTGTGAGGGTCCCCACGAGCTCGTGGGAATGTCTCCCTGTCGTAAGGTGTAGAGAACCCCCGAGGGTCCCCACGAGCTCGTGGGAATGTCTCCCTGTCGTAAGGTGTAGAGAACCCCCGAGGTTAGAGAACCCCCGAGGTTTTAAACGCGGCCGTTCCCGTGACGGAGTCTTAGGACGAGGCCTTCTGGCTCCAGGCGAGGCTGGGTTCCCCTTCTGGCTCTACTTGAGGGATCTAAGTGTTTACTCTTTTTTTTTTTTTTAATGTTTATTTATTTTTGAGAGATAGAGACAGAGTGCAAGCAGGGGAGGGGCAGAGAGAGGAAGACACAGAACTTGAAGCAGGCTCCAGGCTCCCAGCTGTCGGCACAGAGCCCGACGCGGGACTCGAACCCACGGACCGTGAGATCGTGACCTGAGCCGAAGTCGGACGCCCAACCGACGGAGCCACCCAGGCGCCCCGGTGT
The DNA here is from genome assembly GCF_018350175.1 of Felis catus. Classification (NCBI taxonomy): domain Eukaryota; kingdom Metazoa; phylum Chordata; class Mammalia; order Carnivora; family Felidae; genus Felis; species Felis catus. The sequence goes on from NC_058381.1 coordinate 953,920, forward strand.
TCACTCTTTTTGTTGGGGTGCAGATGATTCCCCTTTGACGGTGCTGTGACGCAGGGTTCTCCCAGCAAGGGCCGGAGGCCGTCCTTGTGAGGCCCCCGCAGATCTCCTGCCCCTTCCACCAGCTCCCGGCAGGACCGTAGTTCTCAGCCTGGTGTGTGCGTCACCTGTTTGAAAACCAAAAGCCTCAGAAAGGGAGCTCGTGTCGTGTCTTAAAAACCACTGCATTTTCGGTTTTAACTGGACCCTGATTCCTCCCAGAGCGGAGCAGCGCCCTGCGCAGGGCTGTGTCCCCAGGTGGCCAGGGACAGGGACAAACCTAAGTCGACTCAAGTATTTGGGGGGGGTCACTGAAAGGACACACGAGGGCACAGGAGGGACGGGGTCACACAACAGGCAGGTGAGGGAGGCCCCGGAGATCTGGAGCTGGGCCAGGACAGAGAAGGGCTGGGTTGGCGTGGACGGACCCCAGACCCGCCACTGGTGAGCTGGGTGGCCGCAGCCAGGTCCTTCGTCTCTGCGAGCCTGTGGCTTCTGGCGTGCGGGGGTGGGGAAACCGTGCGGCTCCTGGCATATGGGGTGGGGACCCAGGCCGGCTTCTCGCGCGTGCAGGGGGGACGCCGGCCGGCTACTCCTCCAAGGCCCACGGTGCCCCCGCCCTGACTCCTCCCCTCCGCCTGCCGCAGCCTACCTCGTAGGCCCTGATTTGCCGGCTAAGTCCCTCTCGGATCCGTCCACTCTCCCCGTCCACAGCCTCTGCCTCCCCACCCCCTGCGCCCCGCATCCCAGCTGCTACCACCCTGCCCTGCCAGGCCAGCTGCAGATCCCCCTGCCCGCCCCCGGCCCCCGCGCCCCCTCAGGTCCTGTCTGCACATCACAGACTGATGCTTTTCTGCATACAGACCCGTCCTCCCTGGCGGAGACCAGGCTCCCTTCCGCGGCCACCGCTCTGCCTTCCTGCCCGCGTGAGAAGCCCCGGTCCCCGGCGATCACCCCCTAGGGCCTCTCCACACGGAGCAGCGTCCCGGCCTCCCCGGCTCGCGGGTGATGCTTATCCTCTGGGTCTCGGGGGAGGTGAGTCCTCCTGAGGGAGGGTGCATCTGACCGCCTGCCCGGAACCCGCATCCCTTACAGGATCTTTCCAGGGGGGTGCCCACATGGTTGGATGCCTAGCACAGGGCGGAGCGCGTGATTCCGGGGACACATCTGCCTGTGGCCACGTGGAGACCTCTGAGCTTCCAGAGGGCAGAGGCACATCCGTAGTAGTTCACAACCTCGGCCCCGGCGTGTAGGGGAGAAACCAGCCCAGCACGGCCAAGGGTGGGGTGGAGCAAGGACTTCGGCCAGGCTCCTTCTGGCGACCGCCGGGCTCCTGCCATGCTCTCCCGGCTCCGGGGTCCGTCCTTTGAGCACCCAGTGTGAGCAGAGAGCACTGTGCTCCAGCTCTGACTCACTCCCCGCCAACTCCTACTCACCCTTCAAGGCCCCCGTGCAAGTGTCCCTCGCCTCCTGATCTGTCTGTGCCCCTATTTCTGTCCCCAGCCCTGACCTGTGATCTCGGGGCAGGAATTCTGTCTTATTCGCTTCCAGTCACGGGGCTCCTGGAGCCTGGAAGGGGGCTCTGACCTTCCCACCTCCCCGGTGGGCCCCGTGTGCTGGGGGCCAGGAGACCTCGCGGTTCCCTCCGGTGACTGGCACGGGGTGAGCTGGAACAAGCTGGAGGAGACACGCTTCCCAGAGGGGGCTTCAGGGTCGCGCCCCGGATGACAAGGGGGCACACAGGACAGTCTCAGGGCCCCGCTCGGACAGCCGGCACCTTGGGGGGGGGGGCAGGGGAGGGCCTGGAGGAGCCCCGAGGGGCCCAGACACCAGGGCTGCCGGGCACCCTTCCTGCGGGGGGGCGGGCAGGGGCCGGGGCTCCAGCCACCTCTTTGCAAGGCGGCCCCGTCCCCTGCCCTCTGCTCGGCTCCCAGTGACAAGCGCCCAGGAGGCCAGGGAGGCAATTTGTTGTCGAAATGACCAAGTTCACTCTGGGCATATTGGAGAAAAAAAAAACAAAAAGCTATCTCCTAGTGTCTAAATCTCATTAAAAAAGCAATTTTGCAATCAATTACAATGCAATTTAGCCACTAACTGTTTAATTATATAAAAAAAAAAAAAAAAGGAAGCTGGAAACGGAGCAGAAGTGAGTTTGCTCTTCCGGTCCTTGTATTTATGAGCCGGCCCTTGGAGGGCTCTCTGCAGCAGGACGGGCGGGGCCGGCCTGGCCCGGTTACACCGCGAGTTAAACTTTCCGAGTCCATGTATTATATTTGCCGGGGGAGGTCCCTAGCGTTCGAGCACGCCCGGAGTGGGAGAGACTCATGTTCCTGCCAGAGCTCGGACCTTCCTTCTGGAACCGCCGTGGTGAAAGACGTGGGGGGTGAATGAGAGAGGACGTGGCGTCTGGAGTGAGGTGGGGAGGAGCCCCACTCACACGTCCATTCCTCACCCCCAGGGACAAGGGACGGGTCCCCTCGGGGCTCTGCCCAGTCTCCTCCCGTCTCGGCACCTGTTGCTGGCCAAAGAGGGGGGGCCCCACCCCGGGCCCCTGCTGATCACTTCTCAGGCCCCTTCTGGCTGGACCCCACGCGTGATCCTGGTCCACAGACCGCTGCCATGAGCCACACTCCGCCTTTCTGCCGCCGTGGCTCCCCTGTTGCGAGGGCAGAGGATTGGATACAGAGGGCACAGGTGCCTGGGTCTGTGGAAACGTCCACAAGAGGTTTATCTTCAGAGTCTCGAGGGTCGGGGCGATGCCTGCCGGGGGTCTCCAGGGGCATCGAGCAGAAGGACGGCCTCGGCAGGTGGGCTGGCCGCAGAGGGGAAACCACTGATGTCCGTGCACTTGTCGCAGACGATGTCCGTGGGGATGCTGCACGTGGGCTGAAGACACATGAAACCACGAAGGGAACGATTCACTTCTGACCTCGGTGCATCCGTGGCGTGGTTAGAGCCCGACGCCCGCGAAGCTTTGGCCGTGGGTTCTGTTCACAGAAACCGTTAAACTTCGCATCAGAAAATTCCATTCCTGTCCTCGGGCGGGGTCTCGGCGGTGGCCCCAGCGCAGCTCGGATCTGGCTGCAGGCCGAGGACTGATCCCGGCCTCGGGCTGAGTTCCGGCTCCGTTTGCGGACGGGGCTCTGGGCCTGCCCAGAACTGAGGTCCAGACGCCAAACCCCAGCCTGCGCTTGGGCGTCCGCAAGGCCGGAGGCAAGCCTGGCCTCCCTCGTAAGCTCGTTCTCCCCCCCGCCCTGGGACGGAGCTGGCGTCCGGGTCCTGCATCCGTGAGGCTCGGAGCCTCCACACGTCGGGGAGACGGCCGAGGCTCCCCAGATCGCACGTGCTACAGGTGCACAGGCGTGCAGGAGGCCTGGAGGATGAAGAAGGCAAGCCTTTTGCCCAAGTCCAGCCGGTTGGAGGGCGCCCCAGCCTCCTCTGACGTCCCCTTGCTGGGGCCCGGTCGTGTCCCCCCCCCCCCGCACGGTGAAGCTCCGATCCCCAGCGTGATGGTCTCTGGAGGGGCCTTGGGACGTGTTGAGTGACAGGAGGTCGTGCGCGTGGCCCCAGGGTGGGATCGGTGCCCTCGTGCGCAGAGGAAGGGGCGCGAGATCTCTCTGCACCGCAGGGGACACAGCGGGAAGACGGCCGTCTGCGAACCAGATAAGTCTGCTGGAGCCCTGATGGCGCCCCGCGGCCTCCACAGCCGTGACAGGTCAGTGCTTGCTGTTCGAGCCGCCCCGTCTCTGCCGGATCTGCTTACGGCCCAGGCGGACGACCGGCCCCGTCCTCACCCCTTCTCGCCCCTTCCTTTGACCCGGCTCACCAGGCGCCACAGCTGGGAAGCTGTGAAAGTGACGGTGATGATGATGGTGGCGCCCACCGCGACCGGCCGCCGGGCTCACGTTTGTCGGCGTTATTCGCGTCATCATCCCGCCGCGGACAACCTGACGGATGGGTGTTTTGGTTTGCTCGTTTTACACGGGGCGCCAGGGACTCGGTGACCCAGCGAGACGCCAGCTTAGGCCTTTCTAGGTCACGAGGGCGCTTTTAACCGCCGCCCCTCACCACCCTGCTCCCTGCCAAGAGGGACGAGAGGCAGAGAAATGATGCCCTTGAGGGGGAGCATCTGGGTTGCTGGGCCCAAGCAGGGGGATAAGGGAGGGGCCGGGAAGCCGGCAGCGGGGTGCGGGGTGGCCGCACGGAGTCCGGCCCTCTGCGGACGCGGGAGGGACTCCTCCACGGGGAGAGGGGAGGAGCCGTCACCCCGGGCCCTGCCTGTCCGGCCTCGTCCCAGCGCACGGCAGCTCCGGGTACAAAGGCCGTGAGGCCCGAGAGGCGGCCACGGCTTCAGGGCCTCGGGCGTGACCTGGGCCCACTGGGCCAGCCTTGACCCCTCTGCTTCCACTTTCTCTAATTCCCAATCAGCCGGGCTCTGGGCCGCGCTGCTCGGACGGAAGACATAATTATGTATTGATTTCCTTCCGAAGATGCACGGCCTGGGGTCAGTGCAGCACTTTCGCGGCCCTGCATAAACACGGTCTGAGGAGGAAGAGGGTTCCTTTTCGGGGGGGAGTCAGGGGAGCCCGGCTCCTGAGTGAGCGGGGGCGGGCACGGCAGCGACAGCCCCCCCCCACCCCGAGGCTGCGATTCAGAGGTGGGTGGGCCCCCAGGGAAACCGAGTCGGGCTCTGAGCCTTGACGGGCTGGTGAAGTGAGTCGGGATTGTGCGTGTGGACTGGTCCACCCACGTGTCCCTCCTCCATTAGTGCCTTTTCCTGCAGATGTCCCCGGGTGATTAAGCTTCATGGCGCTTTGCCACATGGCATATTCTCCCTTTCCCGGTCCTCCGGGGACCGTCTGAAATACAGGCCAAGCACTCTTACCTCAAAATTATATTAAGGAGTTTAATTAACAGAAATGAGTCCATAAGCCATGGATCGCGGTCTAAGAGTGCCGCTGCAGACACACGCGGGCTCCCGGCGGGCTCCCTGTGCCCCTGGGGACCCAGCTGCGTCATCCACAGCCTTCGAGTTAGGCCGTGACCTCCCCTCGCTTCTCAAGAAAAGCCCTGGGATGGGGGAGGGGCACAGACTTAAAAACTAAATCTGGAGGGTGCACCGGCCCCGGCACCCCGCCCCCCGTCCGGTGGCACTGCATTTGCTCGTCTAGCCCTGACAGGAGCTCGTCCCCAGCGTGAACTTCGGATGGGGGGGGGGCCCTCGGGACGGGGCGTACGAGCCACACGGGGATGGGGGCGGCCCGGCCGGGTTCCCCCAAGCTGCATCGCGGAGTCCTTCCTGATGCTGATGTGGGCGGGAAGCACAGACCCCTGGCTCCGTGACTTGCTGGGAGCCCCGCCCGCTTCGCCACCCTTCCCGGGCACCTCCTCCGTCTTCCTCTTGTTTCCCTGACGGTCCTCTCGGGTGATGTTCTGTGGCTTCCGCACCGTGCATTTCTGGTCTGTAGCCCTGTCCTGATAGCCCCCCCCAGCGTGACGGTTCCCGACGGCGGCCCCCGGCGGCCCCGCGCCCTGGCGGACCCCTCACGCTCCAGGGTGTGGCTTAGTTTGCACCAGAGATGCAGGGGTGCCCGGTCGTCCTGCGATGTTGACAAATTGTCCCTTGTCCGGCCGGACGTTCTCATAGGGGCCAGACTTCCTGCACCTGTGTGTGAACCCACGACACAAGTCCTTCTTGGCTCTGCTTTTAATCTGCACCCGATAGTCCAGGAAGTCAAGCATGGTAACCTCGGGAGGATTTTGTGCTCCTTTTGTGTTCTGAACGTTGCCAGCAGCGGCCTGCCACGGGGACGTCATTCCCGACGGCAGCCACGCCCGGAGTCCCTGATGGGACCCTCGTGTGCGACTCTATGACGGGCTGGTCGCCCCATGCCGTGTGCAGGTGTAGGGACGCCCGCGCGTTCGCTGCACAGTGAATACTGAGCCGTGCAGTGTCTTCGTTAGAATTTTCTTTTCTTGGTACCTCCTTCTAGTTCTGTTAGTGAGCTGTTCTGAGTTCTTAATCACTTGACTTTGGTCGAGGTTGAGGCTGTTTTCTGTGCCTGCGTTTTGAGGGTAGTAAAGGTGCTACGGCTTAACGGGCTGAGCCACCCAGGCGCCCCGCGTCTGGGGCTTAAAGCTCCGCATGAGAGAGTCACCGCCAAGGCCACCGTCCTCGCACCGGGGCGCGTGTGGCGGAAAGGAATCCCCGGTGCCAGTGCTTCGAGGGACCCGAGGGCACCGCCACCCAGCCCTGCTTGCGGACGGACGTCCTCGTGCACCTTCTCCGAGCGGGACGGGCACTGAGCTCCGAGCACGGAGTGCGGCTCCGGGACGTGCAAAGGCCCGGTGTGTAACGGGCGCGGAGCTGGGGAGGTCGCATTCCCTTGCCCCCGTGCGTCCCCATCCATCCGCCTGTCGCTTGGGGTGGCCCCCGTGGGCTTCCAACTCTGGGGGCTCTCCTGACTCTGCCTGGAGCACCGTCGGCGGTTTCAGGGTGGAGTCGAGTCCCCCCACCCCCTCCCCGCTGGGCGGGTTGTCGCCATAATGCGTGTTCTCCCCGGTCCACCCCCGGTCTCTTCCATGGTTCGTTGGCGTGGCGTTGTTTTTATAAACTCGGGCATAGCGTCAGGCCAACGTTTGTAAGCAGAAAACATCGGTGTGGCGAGCGATGCCACGTGTCACTGCCAACATGCCGGAAAAAGGTGACGGACGCCCTGGAAGCTTCCTCACCGTTTTCACGACTTCCACCCTCTCCGAGGCGATCGCTGCCCCGGATTTCGCGTTCACCGTCCTCCAGCCCTTTGCTCCAGTTTCCCCACAGGCGTGTGTCTCTCCGTTGTGATACGCGGCCGACGCTCTCGCGGCAACGAATGAGCTTGGTCAGGACTCATTTGTGTGGTGGTGTTCCCTGCTTTCCGTAGATGCAGACAGTTGTGGGTTTTTTGTTTTTTCTTTAAGCTTATTTGTTTATTTTGAGAGAGAGAGCGCTAGCAGGGAGGGACGCCAAGAGAGGACAGACGGAGAATCCAAGCAGGCTCCATGCTGTCAGCACAGAGCCTGATGCGGGGCTCGATCCCACGCACGGTGACCTCAGGACCTGAGCCGAAATCAAGAGTCGGACCCTTAGCCGCTGAGCCCCCCCCCCCCCCTCCGGGCGGCCCCGTAAATCTAAACAGTTGTAACACCATCACATGCAGTCCGGAATATTTCCACCCGCCTCCCCCCAAAGGATCCCTTGTACCCACGTGCCGTCGTTTAAAAAAGACGTCCTCGTGGGTATGAAACGTGTCTCCTTGTGATTTCAATTTGCATTTCCCGACGGACGCGGGTACGGAGCATTTCCGTGTCTTAGTACTGACCCATGCATTTCCTTTCGTGGAAGGTCTTTTCCAGTCTGGCTCATTTCCAAACTGGTGTTACTTGTCTTTTTGCCGTTGATTGGCGAGATTCCTTACATATTGTGCGTGAGTCCCTTGTTTGGGATCCTCATGCTGAAGGTTTCTCTCAGTTTGTAGCCTGCTGATTCGCTTGGTTAATGGTACACATCGGAGAGAAGACGCATACCTTTTGATTAAGTTGGACTGTTCGATTTTAAAAATCTCATGAGTGTTGTTTTCCGTGTTCTGAGAAGCCTTTGTGAGCCGGGGAACCTCGCTGTGCCTCCCACACAGGGCTCCTCCCTTCTCCCCGGATGAGTGGGTTTTCCCCGCACCAAAGCAGTTCTCCGTCCCGCCAGCCGGATGTATTCCAGCGTAACCCGCTTCTGACCCTGTGCACCTGGAGACGGCCTCGGATCCCACGGGGTGAGGGCTCAGCCCCACGAGACTGCCCAGCCCCCTTCGGGGGCCACTTGTAGGTCCTGACCAGCCAGTTCTGAGTCCAAGGTTCCCATGGCCCCCTCTTCGGGTTCGATCACTTTGCTGGGTGGCTCCCAGACCTCAGGAAACAGGTGACCCGTGTGCCATGAGAGGACACACCTCGGGGACAGCAGACGGAAGGGGTGCCCAGGGCGAGGGGCGGGGGAGGGGGCAGAGCCTCCGTGCTGTCTGCAGGTACCACTCTCCCCACACCCCTGCATGGTCATCCGGCCAGGAACCTCCGGAACCCGGTACTTTGGGCTTTTCTGTGCAGGTCTCCTATTAGGGGCAACACCGGTCATCACTCAATTTCCAGGCCCTCTCCAGAGAACAGAGGATGAGACTGAAAATTCTAAGCTTTTATTCATAGCTTGGTCTTTCTGGCGACCAGCCCCCGTCCAGGAGCCACCAAGAGCCACCTCCTTAGAACAAAGGACGTTCCTATCACCCAGGCGATGCCGAAGGATTTAGGAGTTCTGCGCCAGAAACAGGGCAGAGCCCTACACGCGGGTCTGTCCTGTTATTTCATACGTCGTCTGCCCCAAGTCTTGAAGGTAACGAGTGTGTTTTCTCTGGAACTTCTGTGGCTCTGGCACTATCTTTAGGTCTATGCTGGGCCTACGTTTTAGACTTTGTATTCTGTTCTGTTCCGTTTCTCTGTTCTTTTTTTTTTTTTACTATTTTTTGAAAAAAATTTTTTTAGCTTTGTTCATTTTTGAGAGACAGAGAGAGACAGAGCATGAGCGGGGAAAGGGGCAGAGAGAGAGGGAGACACAGAATCCGAAGCAGGCTCCAGGCTCCCAGCTGTCAGCACAAGGCCCGACGCGGGGCCCGAACTCACAGACCGCGACATCGTGACCTGAGCCAACCGACTGAGCCGACTGAGCCCCCCAGGCGCCCGTTTTTAAAAGTAAAAACTTTTTCCTTTTTAAAAAATGTTTACTTATTTATTTACTTAGGACACGTGTGAGTGGGGAGGGGCAGAGAGAGAAGGAGAGAGAGAATCCCAAGCAGTCTCCACACTGTCAGCACGGAGCCTGATATGGGGCTCGAACCCACAAACCTTGAGACCATGACCTGAGCCGAAGTTGGACGCTCAACCGACTGAGCCCCCCAGGCGCCCCTCTATGCTTCTTTTAATAGATAGAGAATCTGTATTGAAATCCTCTTTAGTTCCTGATATTGGCAGTGTGTTTTCCCTTCCTTCCTTCCTTCCTTCCTTCCTTCCTTCCTTCCTTCCTTCCTTCCTTCCTTCCTTCCTTCCTTCCTTCCTTCCTTCCTTCCTTCCTTCCTTTCTGTCAGAAAGGGAGAGAGGGCCGGGGTGGGGGGCGGAGAGAGAGAATCCCAAGCAGGCTCCAAGGTCAGCGTGGAGCCTAACATGGGGCTCGATCTTACAACCCTGGGATCATGACCCGAGCCGCCCTCAAGAGTCGGACGCTCAACCTGCTGAGCCATCAGGCGCCACACTTTTTTTTTTTTTCTTCCAGTTTTCTACACACTCCTTTTTTCTTGATTAATCTCCTCAGAGAGGCTATCAGTTGTATTAGCCTTTCCAAGGAGATGACTCTGGTGATTTTCGTGATTGTTTATCTAAGTTTTAGGTCATTGATTTTCCCTCTTCTCCTTCTTCTTGTTTCCTGTCTGTCTCCTGCTTTCCCTGAATTTCATTTCCTTTCTTTTTTGCACCTATAGGTGGAAACTGAGACCATTGCTCTCATGTCTTTTTTCTTTATTAACACAGGCATCTAACGCTCCGGCTTTTCTTTTAACCCCCGTGTTAGCTGTCGCCTACAACTTTGATATGCTTTGCTTTCATTATCATTCACTTTGAAATATTTCCCAATTGCCTTTTCCCCTTTGTTACCCTTTTCCACTGATTGATGGCTTATTTAAAAGTGTTTTGGCTTGATTTCCTGATATTTGGTGAGTTTCTAGATGGCTTACTGTTACCACGTTTAAGTTTGATTCCACTGGATTGGAGAATATAACCTGTATGATTTCCGTCTTCCTGCGTGTTTTGAGACATGCTTTATGGGCAAGCAAATGGCCTTGTCCTGGCGACCGTTCCTTGCATTCCTGGGAAGAATGTGAGTTGTTGATGGGGTGACCCCTCGATGGTGTGCAAGGCCCTCCTTCACATCTTCTGTATTCTTCGGGCACGAAGACAATGAGGAGGGCTCCGAGGACATGCTCTGTGCTGGTGGGGCTGGCGGACAGGGTCTCCCTGCAAGGAACCAGGCTTTGCTGTAACACGCCAATTCAGAACCCACGTATCTCACGCTTAGAGACCGTCTACACCAGCAGATGAAGATTACTCGATTTCTTTAAGTCGACTACTCGCTAAGGGCGTCAGGTGTGTCTGTCCTGGCTGGGGAGCTGGAGGGGGGGGGGGGACAAGCTTTCATCAGGGGACGGGATATTGCCTGTGGCTAAGCGTGGCTGGTGCCCTTTCCTTCAGAACTGAATGTGCCCGGTGAGCCAGAGTCTGCTCTGGTGCCTTAGATGAGGCCTCTAACTGCCTTGCACCCAGTGTGGTCGGTGGGCAGTGCGTGTGGGCCCCCAGCGTGCACGTTCCCTCTGACTGCTCAGCCCCGACCCTCGGGGCTCCCGTCCCGTGTGGCTGTTGGAGCCCAGCAGGGGTTAAACCACCCACCGCAGAGTCTGAAGTTACCAGAACGGAGCATTCGTTGTTCCGATGGGGAGCCGAAGCCCAGAGGGTGGCGGGGGCTTGGGGGAGGTCACGTGCTGAGTGGTGCCACGCGGGAACGAGTGTCAGATCTCCCATCCTCTCTCCACGGCTTCGGCCCTGGGCCGGGACCCGAGACAGCCCGGCACGGCCAGTGCTGCACAGCGTGCAGGCCAGAGGGTCAAGGTGAAGGGTCAGGGGGCCTTCTCTGTCCCCAAGACCCCCGTCAGGAGACGGGAGCCCGGAGGGGAGCACGGCCTGGGCCCGTCTGCTGTCTCTGGGTGGCGCTGGAAATTCCTCCAGGCGTCAGCTCCCGGGACTGATTCGTTCGGGGCCGAGGTCACAGTCTGTGACCGGGGCACACGGGCGTGCGGTCCGCGGGTTAGAGGCTCAATTGCCCCAAGCGGCTGCGAAGGCGAGGAGGGCGGAACCCGCTGGTGAGAGGAGGTAATTGTTCGTGCGCGAAATCGTGCTGCAAACCGCCAAGTGTCAGCAGGTGAGCGGGCGTCCGCGTGTTTTCGTCCCGGCGATTTATTCGGCAGATCTCTCAATCCGTGGCAAAGTGCTGTTGCTGTGAGGGCTTGATGGTTTGTTTTTCCTGCTTAAGCAAAACATAAATTATCTGGCCCATTAATATCCGGGTGCTTTAATCCATTATTAGAGGAGAAAAGTAAAAATCCTGCACGAAGATGAATGTGTGCTTTTAAGGTGATTAATAATGCGCAGCCCCCGGCACATCCATCACTCTGCCGATGGCCCCGGCCGGGAAGGGAGGACGGCTACGGGCCGGGAATCCTGCGGGCTGCCGCTGCTCAGTGCCTCGTCCGTCCTCGGCCCCTGCCCCCATCTCCCCTCCTCCAGAGCCCTCCCCAGCTCCCTGGCTCCTTGCCTTCCCCGTAAAAGCCAAGCTTCCGACACTCGGCGAACTGCGGGCCGGGGCACCTACTGTGTGCCCGGCCCGGCACCGAGGGCAAGGCCGGAGAGCCTGGGTCCGGTCCGAGTCTCTGCCCTCAGAGGATTTTCTGTGCATTCGAGAGAGGACCGCCCATGGAGAGGAATCAGGTGCTGTGCCCGCGCGGCAGGCTACAAGGACCGTCGGAGCTGGGTGGTCAGGGAGTGCTTCCTGGAGGAGGCGGATGAGAAGTGCGTGGTAAGCACAATGAAAGACATGGATTCTGGAGCCCCGCTCTGTGCTGAGCATCCCGCCGGGGCTCCTTGTCACGATACTGTGAATCCATCCAGTCGCCCTGCGAGGTGGGTATTGTGATGTCGTCTCACAGGTGAGGACACCAAGGCTCGGAGGTGGAGGTGCCTGCGGGGCATCACACGGTGGGGGCTCGGAGGGCTGGGTCCCGACCCTGTGCTTCCCCTGAGGCCCGAGGGGCAGAGAAGCTGGGGGCGGTGTGGACTGTGGGCCTGCGGGCAGAGGGGCCGGCGGGGCGGGCGGGTGGGCATGCTTGGACAGCAGGGCAGCAGGGTTGGGGCGGCCTCGGTGCCGGAGGGAAGGGACGCCCCCGAGCCCTGAACCAGGCCGGCCGCCCACCTCCGACCTCAGCAGCAGTACCGTGTCCCCTGTTGCCGGGACCGTGTCCTCCGTTTGGGGGAAGGAAGTGCCCACGGGCTCCTTTCTCCAGTGTCCCCAGTGGGATTGCCTGGGCCTGTGAGCCGGGCTCAGGGCCTCCCGGTACTTGTCCCCCTGCCTCGGCTGCAGGGGCCATTCCCGATGGCCTTACAGGCTCCTGGCGGTGAGTCGCCCCAGGGGGACGACGTCTCAGGGACACCAGCTGTGGCCAGTCCCGAGGGGCTTCTGCACGGAGGGCTGGACCCTGTTTATTACAGGCCGACCTGCACATCACGCAGTCTTGTAATTTCCCAGAGAGCTCGCTGTAGAGCTGCTAGGATCTCAGTGGACAGGCACCCGCACATGGGCGTCCCTCACCTCTGGCGGGGCCAGTCCGGGGTAGGGAACCGAGCCACGGCCCCCCCCCCCCCCCGTGGCAGGTCGCGGCTGGTGACAAGACCTTGGCCTCTGGATGGAGAGCTGTGGCTTACAGTTAAAAAAAAAAAAAGAAAAGAAAAAGAAAAAGAAAAAGAAAAAGAAAAAGAAAAAGAAAAAGAAAGCTATTTGGTTTTCATCTAAAACTCAGAGTCCCTTGGGTACCCTGTAGTCTGGCAGGTGCCTATGGGAGAGGCCGGACTGGGCCTGCTTGAGTCACGTGCCCTCCATTTGGACCAATCCCGGTGATAGGTTGTACAGGAAGCGCCGGGGTGGACAGTTCCCGCCACAAGCGCTGGGGGCCGGCGGGCAGGTCCCCGGTGACGCCCCCTCCCCCGGCACTTCCTGGGGGACATGGCCCTGCTGGTGGCCTCGTGTATGTATTAGGATCTCACCTGCCTCCCTCTTTTGCTCCGTTCGGCTCCCCCGCCACGTGGTGCTCCACCTGTTGCATCCACACGACTCCTGAAACAGAATGCTACGGGCACCAGTGACAGTCACAACAGAGTTCACTGCAGTGAGAGGCAAGGCCGACCGGTCGGGACCAACACTCTTGATAAGAGTGCGGCCCCGAACAGCCGGGGTACAGAGTTTTTAAAGCCGATCACATCGTTTTATCATTACCTGGGAACAGAACAGAGAAATAGTTCCCAGATGAGTTAGAAACAGTTTCCAGATGAATTAGAAACAGTTTCCAGACGAGTTAGAAACAGTTGCCAGATGAGGTGATTATTTCAGACTTTCTGCGCCAAGTTGCAACCAGTGGATCTCTTTGAACTTGCCTCTGATGCTCTTTTCTTTGAGTTTTTGTTTCCTTCATTGGTGAAGCCTGATTTACAAGAGTAGGAAGCGTAATTTACAAGAGTAAAGCAAGGCTGTTATCTCTTGACCTTCAGTGTCAGAACAAAGCTGTTATTTTTCAAGCTACCTTAGCCCTACACTACAATTTAACCCTGACACACCCACGCTGTCCACGCGCGCTGAGAAGTCCTGCATCACGACAGGTGAGTGGCCAACATGGCCCGGTTGGGGGACCTCGGTGGCTCCAACTGTGGCTGCACATCAGTCTCCACAGGATGTCTACGTGTCCGAGTTAATATTTTTTATTTTATTTTTAATATTTATTTATTTTTGAGAGAGACACAGTGTGAGTGGGGGATGGGCAGAGAGAGATGGAGACACAGAATCCGAAGCAGGCTCCAGGCTCTGAGCTGTCAGCACAGAGCCCAACGTGGGCCTCAAACCCACAATCCGTGAGATCATGACCTGACTTGAAGTCTGCTGCTTACCCCACGGAGCCCCCCAGGGGCCCCCCTTCTTGGCATTCATTACTGTCGGCCGTTCTTATATGTACCTTGTGACCTGGTGCTCTGATGGCCGGTGAGCTCCAGTCTGGGGTCCTGTCCACCCTGCCTGCCCCTGTCCACAGCGCCCACCCCTGTCCACACTGCCCGCCCCTGTCCACAGCGCCCGCCCCTGTCCACAGCGCCCAGCCCTGTCCACACTGCCCGCCCCTGTCCACACTGCCCGCCCCTGTCCACACTGCCCACCCCGTCCACAGCGCCCAGCCCTGTCCACACTGCCTGCCCCTATCCACACTCCCTGCCCCTGTCCACACTGCCCACCCCTGTCCACACTGCCCGCCCCTGTCCACACTCCCTGCCCCTATCCACACTCCCTGCCCCTGTCCACACTGCCCGCCCCTGTCCACACTGCCTGCCCCTGTCCACACTCCCTGCCCCTGTCCACCCTGCCCGCCCCTGTCCACACTGCCTGCCCCTGTCTACACTGCCTGCCCCTGTCCACACTGCCTGCCCCTGTCCACACTCCCTGCCCCTGTCCACCCTGCCCACCCCTGTCCACAGCGCCCAGCCCTGTCCACACTGCCCGCCCCTATCCACACTCCCTGCCCCTGTCCACACTGCCCGCCCCTGTCTACACTGCCCGCCCCTGTCCACACTGCCTGCCCCTGTCCACACTCCCTGCCCCTGTCCACACTGCCCGCCCCTGTCCACACTGCCTGCCCCTGTCCACACTGCCTGCCCCTGTCCACACTGCCTGCCCCTATCCACACTCCCTGCCCCTGTCCACACTGCCCACCCTTGTCCAGCGGCAAGTATTTATGGGGCTTCCGAGGCCTCACCTGGGGTTAGGCTTCTCCGGATTCTGTTTGCATCTGCGGTGGCCGGAAGCCCGACGCCAGGCTGTTTGTGACTCACAGGTGGTGTCATCTGGGGCCTCAAAGTCACCTCGGAAGCGGCTTATGTTTCCAGGAAGCTTTTCCTCTTCGGGCCGGAGGAGTCTCCCGGCTGTGTCTTTGTGGGGGTCCAGGTTTGGGACCCCTCCCAGCCTCACGGACAGGTTTGACATCAGACCGCCTGCCTCGGGCCGCGGCCGGGTGTCCTCAGCCCCAAACACCCGGCGGCTCCCAGCGCAGAGCCTCTCGGTGTCCAGGGACAGAGCAGACCTCGGGCCCCCTGTTCTCCCCGGGCTCCTTATTTCCCTTTAGGGCTTCGTAGGTCCCTCACGTTTGTGCCAGCTCGATAGTGGGTTCAGGTGCATTTTTACAGCTCTCGTATCCGGCCACTCTGTATCGTGGGGAGAGGGGTCCTCCAAGGGACCGGGGCACACTGCCTCCGGAAACGGGCCACCGTGTTATTCTTCGCAAAACCACCACCGGCTTTGTCCTTTCAAGGTCCTTCTTTTCATTCCCCCCTTGTAGTGCCAAGGCAGGGGTGTGGGAGCAGGGCGTACCCCATCCCCGTGGACACACCTGGATGCCCACCCAGCTACCTGGCCCTCTCAGATCGGCAGTTTTGCGCCTCTCTTGGGGGCTGCACCCCCTCCCCTCCCAGGGCCGGAATTACAGAGAAGCTCTCGACCCTCCAGGGCAGGGTGGCGGTGGGAGTGGGCTTGAGGATCCTCCTCAGGGGATCTGGCCCTGATTGCCTGGGTTCCAGGGGTGGGCAGGGCGGGGGACGGCAGGGACGGGGGCAGCTGAGGGCTTGACCCCAGGGCACAGAACCTGATGAGCGAGTGGGTCTCTGGGCGGAGAGCCCGTCCTGGCGTGGGGACTACCCCAACAATGAGGCCTTCGGGCTTGGGGAGAAGGCAGACAGTCTCTAGGGGTCGAGGGTCTCCACGGGCTGAGAGAAGAAGCCCCCTCCCCCGGCCTCCGGGTCTCTGAGCACAAGGAGCCGCGATTCCACCCTGCGGTGGCCCCGTCTCTCCCCTTCTCTGCCCTTCCTTCGTCCTCTCTTTTCGGTGTTGTAAAAAATCCATTGGGTTTTTATTTGCTTTAAAAATACTGTTCATTTTCCTTTTATTTATAACAGTAATGTGTTCACGGTGGAATCCCAGGAAAATGTCAAGCACGAGAAGCTAGCTGATGCCTGCCCCCAGCCCCGTCTACTATCACTTATGACTATTATTGATACTTCGCTGTTCATATTTACGTATTTGCCACATATAAATAAGCACACAACTTAATAATGTATATTACGAAATTTGCATTATTTTATAGACTGCCTTCCCCCCCCGTTAATGAACTGTTATGAAAAATTGTCATTGCTCTGAGCATTCTTTGCAAAGATTATGTCTAATGGCTCATCCGTTCCATCGTATAGATGCAATTTCAGGCATTCGGTCAATTATTATGCATTTGGATAATTTTTTCCAATGTTTTAGTTTTATAAATAAGTCCTTGACGAGCACCGTTGTGCATAAATTTTTGTGCGTATCTGTTTTTTCCCCCTACGTCCATATCGCTGTGAGTGGAGTCGCTGGTTAATTTTTTTTGTGTGTGAGGATTTTGATTATGGTATGGAGGTGTCATACGGTAATGTGATATATATGTGTATATATATGTCATATAAAGTGCCAAAAATATTGTGTTCTGTAAAATCATGCAGTAAACATGACATGACTTATGGGAGAAAATGTGTTTAAGGCAGATCACTGAAAATTATGTTCTGTTGTAACCACAACACTAACAAAAAACAACCATCTTAATAAAAATGCTGTTTAAAAATTAAACTTCTAACAAATACAGCAACAACTGCTTTATTTTATTAAAAAATTTTTTAACATTTATTTATGTTTATTTATTTTTGAGAGACTGAGACAGAGTGCAAGCAGGGGGTACAGAGAGAGAGAGAGAGAGAGACACAGAATCTGAAGAGGCTCCAGGCTCCGAGCTGTCAGCACAGAGCCCGACGTGGGGCTCAGACCCACAAACCGCGAGATCGTGACCTGAGCCGAAGTCAGACGCTTGATGGACTGAGCCACCCAGGTGACCCACAACTGCTTCACTTGTAGAAGCCGGAAAGGGGTGAGGGGACGGGATGGGGAGGAAGTGCAGGGTGAAGGGGAGGAGGTCAGAGTGCAGAACAATGGCCTCAGGATACTTGCACTGTCAGCGCCCACGCGTCCCCATTTGGTCTCTGCCCAACACAGAACACCTCGCCAATCTGATAGATATGGGATCTCGTTTATAAATGTGTGGGTTTTTTTTTCATTATTACCAGGAAAATTGGCTATTTCTCACGTGTTGCTCAGCCAACTCTGTGTCCGTGGGAACTGTGGGGCCGGGATGGTGCCTGTTCCTCTGTGGGGGCACTCGGGGTTTGTTTATCAAGGTCTCTCTTTACATATGGAGGCCATTAACCCTTTATGGTCATAACGACGTCAAATATTTTCTCAGCTTGTCGTTTGCTTTCCGGTTTGGTTTGCGATGTTTCTCAGGTACAGACGTTCGTCACGTCTCTGGTGTCCCCGTACCATTTCTCCCCTGGCTTTGTGCTTGGAAAATCCTCCTGTACCTGGCAGTCTGTTAAAGACTGACGAACACCCTCTTCTAGATTTTTTAAGTTTCTGCTTTTCTAAATTTGATTAAAAAAAAAATCAGCCTAGAACGTACTTTCACAAATAGTGTGGTGACCTAATAATGTAGTTTCTCCCGATTTTTAAAGAGTTGGATGTCTTGCTATAAGCCTCTGCCTCTTCCTGTAGCACACGCCCATCTCGTTATGATAAACCAGGCTCACTCAACAGTGATGTGTCTTAGTTCATCGACCTGTGTGGCAGTATCGTCCCTGGTTTCCTTCCTGTAGGTTCACATACTTATATATTAATGTTTATTTTTGAGAGAGACAGAGCGTGAGCGGGGGAGGGGCAGAGAGAGAGGGAGACACAGAATCCGAAGCAGGCTCCAGGCTCTGAGCAGTCAGCACAGAGCCCGATGCGGGGCTTGAACCCACAAACCGCGAGATTATGACCTGAGCCGAAGTCGGACACTTAACTGAGCCACCCAGGCGCCTTTCTTTCTTTCTTTTTTAAAATGTTTATTTCCGAAGGAGAGAGAGACAGAGCGTGAGTGGAGGAGGGGCAGAGAGAGAGAGAGACAGAGAGAGACAGAATCTGAAGCAGGCTCCAGGCTCTGAGCCGGTCAGCACAGAGCCCGACGTGGGGCTTGAACCCACAAACCGTGAGATTATGACCTGAGCCGAAGTCGGACACTCAACTGAGCCACCCTGGCGCCCCAGCAGGTCCCTGACTGAAACCGTGTGTGGGGGTTTCCTGGGACTGTGACAAAGTACCAGAGACAGAGTGACTCGGAACCCGGGGGGTTTACGGTCCCACAGTCTGCATCGAGCGATCCGAGTTGAGGTGCCCGCGGGACCGTGCCCCCTCGCCGACCTCAAGCCCTCTGTGCGTCTCCCTGGCCTCCGGTGCCACCAGCAAAGGTGGGCGTCCTCGGCGGTGGTCCCGGCTTCTCCCCGCGTCTCGGTCCTCGGACCTCTTCCCGTAAGGACACCAGTCTCACCGGATGAGGGGTGCTCCCGACTCCAGCGTGACCCCATCTTAACTAATTCCGCCTGCCAGGTCCCTGTCTCCGAACAAGGTCCCCATGAGGTACGGGGACAAGCGCTCCCCGGACCCTTTTAGGCAGGACGCACTTCACCCCGTGACGCCAGTAACTCCGCGTGAGCAGAACACACAGCGGCGGGAACAGCAACGGAAATCTTTACGACGCGTCACGTTTCCACGCGACCGCATCATCCGCTACCTTGTGGCAATCACTTGCGTCACGTCGCAGCGTTCTCGCAAACCTGGCCGACCCGCGTTTATCCCTTAAAGGAGTTGTGTGCGTCCTGCGGTTGCTCACAGGGCCGTTCACGTCCGCATCCCCACGCCAGCTGGGCCCTCCGCTTGCTGTCCCTCCACGCTTTGGCGAGCGTTACGAGGCCACGCTTCCTCCTAGAAGGAACGGCCGTGCTTTCCACGGGGTGAGTGTGCCGGGACCGAGGAAGCGTGTGCGTGCGCATGTGCGCGCATGCGCGTGCGCGCGTGTCCTCCTCGGCCAGCGGACGGTGCCTCTGGCGGTCACCGAGGCAGCCACGTGGGGCCGAGGGCCGTGACACCAGCCACCCCCTTGGCCTTCACCAGACCCGCCATCGGGCGGCCACCTTCCCGGCTTGCGGCCCCCACCGGTGCCCCCGGCCACGCGGCGTGGACCGGCCGTCCCGGCCCCGCCTTGGAGCCGCCGCAGCCCCGTATGTTCCCCCATATGCTCGAACCTTTTCTGAAATTCTTCCATCTGTTCCCGGGAAACGCGAAGGAATTTAATGATCTTTTCCGGGGTTATTAAACCGACAGCTGTTGTCATTAATAGAGGACATTCCTGACTGCGGAGAACAAACGCGAGTCGTAACTGGGGCCTGTCACACGGGCTCCCGCTAACGACTCGAGCGACCGGCTCGCGACTGGGCGCGCGCGGGCGCGGGCGGCCCGTCTTCAGAGCGTGAACGTCCTCGCGGCTTCTCTGTTCTCCAGGCAGCTTTTGAGGCAAGATGTGTAATTGGCAAAACACAGAATGCAATCTGCCAGCCGCTGCCTCCTTTGGAAACGAAGGCGCTTGGGCGCCACAGAGGGAAGATTACGTTTCACCGTGTGTTTCAAATTACGGCTCATTTTCCGGTAGGATGTTAGAGGCACAGGGAAAACAGCTTTTGTGGTTCGGGTTGGAGGCTGTGCGCACCGTCACAGACGGGGGCCGGGCTGGCGTGGACGAGGAGCCACGGGGAGGCCACGCACGACCCGGCCCCCTCCTGCCTCCTGGCAGCCGCACGGATTGATCTTTGGGGCTCGGATGGCCCGGGAAAGTGCAGGAGAATGATGGGGCATGTCTCAGCGGGCCAGATAACGCCCCCAGGTGCTGTGGCACCTGCCCGGTGATGTGGAGTTGGGGACGGCGGGGCCGGGCAGACAGAACCACGTTCAGAACCGTCCCTGAGAAGCTGGGGGCCAAATGGCCAGTGATTAGAGAAGGGACCAAGAAAGCCACCTGTTGGGACTCGGTTGCCCCTGGCGGGGGGCCTGGGCCCCAGGGACTCCTCCCCGCCTGCACCGGCCTTCCAGACCCGGGGAGAGCCCATGGTGTGGCTGTGGCGGCTGCCGATTTGCTCTGGGTCCCGGATCAGGCCAACGGGGGAGACCTGGGGTCTGTGACAGGGTCTGCTCGTTGGGAGAGTGAGGCTGCTCCGGGCCTGTTGCCCTGGGGAGTGGGCGGCCCAAGGCCGAGTGTGCCCAGCAGGCGGGGATCAGGGAGCAGAAGAGGCAGAGGGGGGAGGGGACAGCTGCCACCAAGGATCCTCGTTCTTCTCCAGTGGGAGGGTTTCCTCTGAAACTTTGTTCATCCACCCATTCACAAATATGAGCTGTGTACCCAGAGGTACCCCTCATTTTGCTGGGCCAGGGGAGTATTAAATAGGAGCCGAGACCCTGCCTCGGTGGGGGGACAGACACTCAAACCACATGGTACTGTCTGTCGTGTGGTGACTGCTGAGTAGGGCACATGCCGGGTGCGTGGGGCGTGGAGGAGAGGCACGAGTTCCTGTGTTTGCTTGGGTCAGGGAGGGCTTCCTGGAGGAGGCAACATCTCTACCGCTGCGAGGGAACAAGCAGGCTCAAGAGGAAGGTGTGTGGGGAGCAAGGTCCCGGGGACTTTGTGGCAACTGAACCTTCCCGACGGTTGTGGGCCTGCGGTCACAGCCGCATTGGTGGCTGTGCTTTTCCTGTTGGCTTTCACCGCGCCCTCCCCGCCCGTTAGAACGTGAGATCTGGCAGCGGGGGTGGGGAGTTTGCTCGTGATGTGAATCCCGTCGCTCCAGAGAGAAAACCGTCTCCCGCCAGGCTGTGCTGGCACAGGACCGGTCATCAGGGGCGGCTTCTCAGCACCGAGGGTCTGTCCTGCGACATTTCACAGCCCAGGCGCTCCCAGACTGGGGGGCCCACGGTGACGGCTGTGTCCCCTCCCGTTCGTTTGTAACCGGGCGGGAGCTGGGCCTGTGTCGGGCGGGTTCGGGGAGCAACACCCCTGCCCCCAACGCCCAGCTCGTCTCTTTGCAAAGCTCTGAGCTGCCCGGGGGGCGGGTACCCCCAGGAGAATCACACAGATTTCACGTGAAGAAGTCACCTGCGGCCGGAAGGCTTGGAGACTGTGATCTTGGCTGAAAAAATCGAACGCCAAATAAAATATAGATTCTCAAACCCAAGCAACGCTGAGGGTCCCTTTATAAGATGAAAGTATTTTCCACGACCTCTCCCCGACTCCTGTTGATTCAAGTTAATTCCCATCATAATGTTGCTTGAACGCGTACCGACGCGGAAGCAGAAGCGAGACCCTCTATTTATGGCTCTCATTTCACTATAAAAGCAAAACAAATGGACAAATTACAGAACGGCAAACTAGGAAATCAATAAAATTCAAATTCACAGCATTAATTTAACGGGCTGCGGTTTTCCCAGACCTCAATCACCGCGCTCCTGTCACAGTCCCTAGGGAGGCTGACTGTGGCTCCCCAGCCCCCAGAGCCTCCCCCCAGGGCGCGCCTCTCTGTTCCGATCTTCGTGGCCCCCCGGGGTTAGCAAAAATAAGATCTGGTGTGGTCCCCGAAAGCTGGATAGCTCAATTTTTTTTAAGTCATCTCTGCACCCAACGTGGGGCTTGACCTCACAACCCCGAGATCAAGAGTCGCGTGCTCCGCCAGCTGAGCCGGCCGGGCGTGCCTGCAAAAGCCCGGCTTCCAACACACACACGCGCGCACACACACACCCGTGCACAGGCACACGGGAGCCCTCCTTGCACAACTCTTTCAACTTTGGTGTTTGACGTTTTCACAATACGATGTTAGAACACGTGAAAATAGGAAGGAGATAAACGTGAGCAGAGTCTGAAGCAACCCCTCCCCCGCAGAGCATACGGTCCGGTGGGGGCAGGAAGGGCATCGGGGGTGCTGGCGGCGGTGCTGATGGAGCGCTGGAGAAGCAGGGTGGGGGGGGATAGGCGCAGTTCCAAATTGGTTGAAGTCGGGGCGCCAGGGGAGCTGGCCACGTGGGCGTCTGCCTTCCAGCGAGGGGAGGGCACCCGCGGAGGCCCCGAAGGCAGGCGCGCAGCTGCAGGAACCAACGAGGGGGAGCCCCGAAGGGCCTGGAGTGGAACGTGGAAACCATCGGCCGCGTGTCTGAAGGGCGCCCCCGGCTGCTCTCCCCGAGGCCCTGGCCAAGGGCCAGGTGCCAGGTGCCTCCGACCAGGACCAGGGTGGCCGGATCCTCGGCACTTTGCAAAGCAGCACCAACCTACCGGATCTGCTTGTAGCTGGACGTGAGGAGGGGGAGGACGAGGCATCAAGACGACGCCCCAGGAACAGAGGTCCTGTTTCCTGACACGGGGAGACTGGGGAGCAGGAGTGATGGTCGGGCGGGGGAGGGGCGCGCCTGCTGTTTGTGGGCTGTGGGGGAGGGACAGTGCGTGGGGGTGTGTCCAGAGCCGCGGGCTGGGCCCCCAGAGGAAGGCACCGGACCGGCCTGGGCTGCAAGTCCCGGCTGTGCTGGTCTCCAGGGACGGACCTGGCCCGGCTCCCATGCTGTTCCGGAGGGGACCGCGTACAGCCTCCACCAGCAAAGTGTGTCCAGAGTCCCTCCCACGCCCCCTTGGGGGCGGCGATGTCTCATCGGTGACACAGAGGTTTGCTGGTCTCACCAACCGTCTGTCCCCCCCTCCTCCCCCCGCCCAGTGGCCCAGCCGGGTTCTAACATCAGGGGGACTGGGACCAGGGAGGGCACATCATGAAGTCTTTGCCACCATCAAGGGCGACTCACCCTCCTGGTTTGCCTGGCCCTGCCCTGGTTCGAACACGGAGAGCCCCACGTCGTGGGAAACCCCCCATTCCCAGGCGGACTGGGGGGGAGGGTGGTCACCCCGTCCTTTGTCACCTCGCAGGCATCGCTCACGGTCTCGTTCACACACCGTTGCCCCAACGTCCTGTCACCGCGTCGTAAACAGTCACCAGGTCAACGTGCTTGTGACCTTTGAAATGCTGGCTTAGCTCCTTCCCGGCTATACCTTCCTTGCTCTCGGGGTTCTGAAGCACCCCCCGAGCACAGGCTGTGCTGCGCGTCCGGGCCGAGGCCGGGGAGGCGGGGGGTCCGGGCTGCCCTTGGCTCTGACCACCCTCATGGCCACGGGGTTCTGGTGCCATTGAACCTGGAAACAGACAGCACTGTTTGCTGCGGAGATCGGCAAGAAGGAGGCCTGACGAGGCCGGTTGAATTTAGAACTCTCCTC
Organism: Felis catus; assembly: GCF_018350175.1. NCBI lineage: Eukaryota > Metazoa > Chordata > Mammalia > Carnivora > Felidae > Felis > Felis catus. The sequence goes on from NC_058381.1 coordinate 977,124, forward strand.
TCCGTGACGGGGCCAGACATCTCCGCTCAAATCAGACCCAGGGCGTTCCGCGAAAAGCAGACACAGAGACTATTGATTGCCCAAGTTGGGTGAAAACTAAAATCCAATAATATACCTTGTTAATTTAGTGCAGAAGAGAAGACAAGTCAGCGCTGCAAATACAGGTTACAGGAGACACAGGAAGAAATTACTGTGTAACAAGCGAGACGCTAATTCCATACCTCCGTGCTATAAATACCACAGCGTCCCATCAGCCCAGAACTGAGCAGTCGTCTTTCCCCAGCTCGTTGGACTCAACCCGCCCTGCTTCCTTGTTGACTGGAGACTTTAAGTGGAGAGGAGAAATATGACCAGAAGGAAGGAACAGCTCCTTTTTCTTTCTTAAAGCCGCTAATGAAAGCACGACTTAGCAGTCTGCACGAAAACACGGAAAGCGACCTACAATTATCCACATTTAGGGGATGTGCAACGGAGGCCTCTTGGTCCTGTGGTGCTCCTGGAAATAGCAGTTGACGAAGAATTAAATCTTTAGTTTGTTGGAGCAGAGGAGGTCAGGTGGGTGCTTGTGATCAGTCCCAAACCATCTTTTAAGCGTCTGGCTTTCTGGGTCACGGCACGAGGAGCAGGACCCACGGTGGGGCCGCCCCGGCTTCTCAGAAGCCGGCCCTCCTCTCTCAAGGAGCTGGCGTGTTTGAAATGCATCTGTGATTGAAAACACTTAAGTGTGAGGCCCCTGGCGCTCTCCCCTTTCAAGGTGACAGTAATTGAAGGGTGGCTCCACGCAATCCTGACATTTATAATGCGGCTGCGGGAAAGGTCAGCTTCCTGTTGGATGCGCACGGGAGCCAGCGGGAGAGGATCTCGGAGAGGTCACATGGCGCGTTTGATATTTTCAGGGGCGCTTTGATTAATAACGGCCTCAATCTGCAACATATAATTATAACCCCCCACTCTCCACCGTGTAGAGTGGGCAGCTCTGAAGAATAACGCCACGGTTTCCCCCGAGGCGGGGTGTGAATGGAGGCCCCCGGGAACCTGGGAACGGTTTGTGGAAGAAACAAACCGTCTCGCCCCACGGGTGCAGCCTGGTGCTCTGGGCGCCAGCAGGGGGACTTCACCCGGGGTGCGGGTGAGTCGTGAGCAGGGCGATGGGGTCATATTTGGTCCTGTGTGCTCCCGGTTGCCAGTGCTGCCTGGGGTGGGGTGGGAGCCGTGGGGATGCAGGCAGGGACCCCGGCCCGGGAGGGGCTGTGTGCACAGGCTTGCGCGGGAGGGGGTCCCAGGGGGCACAGAGGGGGCCGGGCCCGCAAGTGTGGATGACACCCTAGCGTGGGGACTCTGAGGATGGCCCAGGGGCTCCCCGCTGCCCCCAGACCTTCAGGTCCTCTTGGGGCTTCTGGCCGGCTGCTTAGACGTTCTTGCAGAGAGATGAGGTCGGAGCTGTGCCTGATCCCGCCGGGCCCCTCCGGGTCACAGATGCGTGGCGCTCGTTCTGGGCACCGGGTCCCCCGCGAGAATGCGTGCCCAGGGTGCACCTGCAGTGGGCGGGCTCAGCTGTGGAGCCAGCTGTGCTCAGCGCAGGGGAGGAAACGGGATGGGACCCCAGCCGTGGAGGGAGACCGTCTGCCAGGGCTCAGTCCCGTGACCAGAGGTTGACATCTGGCCAGGACGAGGCTCAGGTGGGGGCTGGGGTCAAGTGGAGGCTGAGCCGCACGGTTTCTGCTTTGCTCCGGAGCACGTATCACTCAAGCGAATTCCTTCGAGTGTCCGATTCCTGGGAGGGGGGACAGCTGGGCTGGCCCAGCTTGGGGCACCCTGAGGGAGGTGGCCCCCCTCCACGAGTCGATCGTCGGTGGCCAACGGGAGAGTGGGGGTCCCTCCAGGCCGAGGGGACCTGCACCGTGTGGGGGGCAATTCAGAGAGGAGGCACCAGCGGCAGCCAGGCCGCCCTTTCAGTCGTGTGCATTTTCAGAAGCATCAGGATGTCCTCCCTGGGCGGGGCTGCCCCTGGCGTTTCTGACCCCAAACCTGCCTTGTGTCATCGTCATCGGACGGAGTCCTCGCCCCGGAGTTACCAGTCCGGCCTGGAGGTACCGACCTGTCGGGGGACACTCCCTCCTTCCAGAGCGGTGGTCGGTCCAAGGCCAGGGTGGGTCTTAGTGTGGCCACAACCACAGTCCGGGTCAGGGGGCTGCGTGTGGGGCCGCCTGACCGCAGGCCCCGGCCCGGCGGTCTGGGGGAGCTCCGGCCTCAGGGTGGTCAGTCTGCAGCCAGTGGCGGTCGCCGAGGGGTTACTGCCTCAGCAATCACAGGGACTAGCCGAGTCAGTCGGGCCTTTTCCCTCAGAAATTTACATTCCAGACACAGAGGGATTCATCAGCAGGACAGAGCAGGGGGCTAGCGAGAGGGGGTCAGAGTGGCCGTCTTCCCCTCTGCAGCCGAGGCGTTGATGGGATCGCGTTAGAGGCTCCTGATTCCTGAACGGCCTTCCAGTTCGTAAACAGCTTCTCGGGCTCTCTGGGCCGCAGACAGGCGCGACGCCTGTTCTCCCAGGGCTCTGCGTCGTCCACGCCCGCCGCCTTGTTGCCACACGTGTCCCCCGGCGAGTCTCCCGTGGCTGCAGTAGGGGGCTGGGTCTGGAGAACTCAGCACCTGCTTTTCTGCTCCAAGTCTCCAGATGTGACCGAAAAGGCATCACAGTTCACGACAGCCGTGGGAAACACCAAGCAGGCTCTCGGACCAGATACTATGGTAAGAAGTCTTCAGAAGACAGAAAGCAAGGGGAGCGGAACCAAAGGAAGCACCAAGTGTGGATGCCACGTCTAGGGTGCCTCCGCCACAACAGGCTGGCGGGGCGGCCGGCACGGCGACCGTCGGGCGTGTGGAGGCCGCTGCCCCATCCCGGTCTCCAGCTGGGAGCGACGGCGTGGCCGTGTGAACTTGAGCAGCAGGGCCTCTGCAGGTGGGTCCAGGGCCAGCGGGGGTGGGGGGGCTCGGTGATGCCGCTGAGGGGATCTCCCAGACCCTGTGCCCGCAGAGGGAGCTCCGGGTCCCGGCACCTGACAAACGGATGCGGCACAGAACGAAATGCAGGGAATTCTCAGAGAAGCGACAGTAAAGTAACTCCCAGGGCTGAGGAAAGGCTACTCTGTGGGAGACTGGCTCAGCTTCCTCCCCTGCACGAGGAGGACAATGATGGTCTCCAGCGTGGGGTTGCGGGAAGCATCCAGGCCGGCCACGCGGGAAAGCTTGACGTCGGGGGCCCGCATCATGGGAATCGCCGTTTTTGGGAGGTGCCCGGGGCCGAGGTGTGAGGCAAAAAACGCACGAAGCCCCAGACGATCAGGGAGGCATTTCGTAACACCACGGGCAAAGAGAAATATGCCGAAAACCTTCCAGAAAGAGCAACGGATCAAAAGAGAAACCGAGAAGCAGACGGTCCCCGAAACAGCAAGTCGGACCGACGCTGATGCAGGCGTGCAGGCAGCCGCACGTTCCAGGCTCTGAGGAAAAACAGCTTAAAGCACGATTTCCTCCGTGGCCTCGAGCGCCCCGGAGGGAAGGGGAAAGGCACGTTCGGATGGGCAAGGACTTAAGAGCACTGCCTTCTCATTACCCATCTGTGTGTTACGGCTTCACCTCTTCCTTCCAAGAATAAGCCTTAAAAATTATCATGTCGTTTGAAGAGCGGCCGACGCTTTGACAGAATTGAAATCAGTAATCTTTTAACTGACTCACGACTGGTGAATCAGTGACTGCACAGCGATTGAACAGCTAGCTATCCCTCCCCCGAATTCAGATCAGAAGAAGTCATACTGGGTGAATCTCTCTCTCCCTTGTGGTTTGGATTATGTGTGTTCAATTCATCTTCTTTTGGTCTTTTTCAGTAATTGTTTAAGAAGAACTGAGTGTAGTCGACACAAACGTTCCAGGAATGTCAGGTGCCCAGCACGGTGGTGGGACGCGGCCCCACGGCTCCACACGGCCACCTGCCACCACATGACGGGATGACAATACCAGGGACTACGATCCCCACGTGGAACCCCCCATCCCCATGTCCTCTTCAATCCAGAACCGGAAGGCTGGACCTCCCACCTCCCCTCCACCCATTCTGTCTACCCCCCACTTCTCACAGTCCATCTGACTAAATTAATACGGAAATGAGAGACCAATCAAAGAAGAGGGGAGATGCAAAACTCTAGTACAGCCTAAAGATAAATCGTGTCTGATTGCTAAAAACAACGGCGATCTGGAATCAGGATCCCAGAGGACACAAATGTGGGAGAGACATGAAGGGGTGGAGAGGGGAGGAAGAAAGCAAAGGAATTCAGAGTTTTGTTTTGTTTGAAGGAAAGACATAGAGACTGATTCCTTCTAGATGTTGACGGTGATGTAGCTTTAGTTCGGACGTGGAGTATTTAGGGGTTTTCTCCAAAACAACGGAGAAGGCGACGGAACAGGAAATATTCAACATTAGAGAAGAAGCGTGCGATAAAAATACTTGGTCCATTCAGCGATAGGTAGGAAGTGGGGTGTGGACGAAGAAAAAAGCAGAGTAAATAGGAAACACAAGATACAACGACAAGAGCTGGGGCACAGTGACCGTAACTTACACGCACCTACGGAGACAAACCTCAGGTCAGGTCTAAACATTTACCTCTGTGTTATTTACAAGGGGCACGTCCAGACCAGGAATCACACGGGGATGTGGAAATCGGAGAGACAGCGCGAGCCGTGCTGAGCAAGACCCCAACGCCCGCACAGCTCATGGTGCTCTGCTGACATTAGCTAACACGGGTTTCACGACAGGAAGTATTAAAGGGATAGAGGGATGACGGATGTCGGCGGGAGGTCCAATCCACTGACAAGGATCAGCAATCGGCAACCTTGTGACCTGAGACCGTGGCTTCAAACCACGGGATGCAAAATCTGACGGGTGAAGAAGTATAGGAAAAAGTTGATCTACAATCAGCACGGGACTCTCTCTGAAACCCACAAATCAGGGCGATTATTCACAGTCACTAGCTGGTCACATATATTTCTGCATATATGCATGTGACATTTTAGTCAACAGACAGTACACATTATTTTCAAGCACACACGAAACAAACATTCACACAAACCGACACGTATTAGGTTAGAGCGGAAATCTCAACGAACTCCGATAGGTAGGAATTGCACAGATCAGACTTCTGTCCGTCCAGTATGGCATACCACGTCCTGTGACCACCCTTCCCTCTGACACGGTGCTGGACGTCATTTTTTCCCCTTAAATGCACTAATAAATCAGAAAGAAAGGAACAATGAGGTCAAAAACCTGGTGAAGGCAGGCATCCTTCCCAGTCTTTGGATTTTTGCCCCAAGGGCCTTTGCTGAACTTGAAATTCGATTTGGAATAACAGGCTAAGACCTGGGGCCAGGTGCGGAGTCTACCAGGAAACCCTCGTTCTCCTCGTTAGGGAACCAAAAATAACCCTTGATGCTCACTGTAAGGAAAACCACCTGCCTTTAAATTTGGTGTAAGTGCGGGAGGAAGAACACTTCCCTTGGGCGTAAATCAACACAAATGGGCTCGTGTTGACTGGGAAGTCTTGGTGGGCGGGACACGATACTTGGCATTGGTAACAAGTGCCTTCTGCAGTTCTGATGAGGGTGGTCCTCAGAGTGCCTCAACCAGTGAACTCGCGCTTGTCCATGTTCGAGTTACCTGGAGAGCTTTTCAACGTTTCAATGCCCAGGCCACCCTGAGGCCGATAGAACCTGAGCATGTGCTGGTAGAATTCGGGCATCAGTATTCTTCACAAGGCCTCCAGGAAGGTCTCAGGCGTGCCAACGTCGAGAACCACTGTCCTCAACGGGGGCGGGAGCCAGAGACTTCCGGGTGTCTGTGCAAGAGCAGGACTCCCACCCCTACCCATCCACTTGTGCATCCCTTCATCCATCCAGCCATCCTTCCTTCCTTCCTTCTTTCTCCCCTCCCGTCTCCCTTCCTTCTTTCCACCTCCCTTCCTTGCTTCCTTCCATCTGGTCAACAAATATTTACTGAGCCTACTTGAGCTAGTCTGTTCTAGGCACTGGACATACAGAAGTAAACAAAATGGGCAAAAAACCCGCTGATCTCAAGCAGTTTGTGTATCTGAACAGTGTCAGGCGCGAAAGCAAACTCCTGGTGTGCAGGACTGGACACTGGGGTGTCCAGTGCGGCAGCATTTGTGAGAGTAAAAAAAACCCGAAAGAACCGAAATGCCTGACGGTGAGGGGGGTTGGACCACGGTCTCCCAAACAGCAGTCGGGCACCTGAGGAAGCAGGCAGGAGAGCCCGGGATGACTCCCAGCCCCAGCGCCCCTGGGCAGTGTGGCCTTAGGCAGGTTAGCCGGTGGCTCTCGTCCTGTCTCCTCATGCGCAAGGCGAGGACAATTATTACCTTCCTCAAAAGATTTTTATTTATGTGACTTTTATTTCACACACGCGTGCAGAAGGGAGAGCGTCAGAAAGCTTAGCGGGGCTCAGAGCGGAGAGGGAGTCCCAATGGACGTCAGCTGCTGCTGTTCTGTGGCTGTTATGCTGGTTGATGTAACGGTTGCCGGGTTATGGTGGGAAAAGTACCAAGTTGAAAAGCAGGAAACCGCAGCTCTCTTCCTAATGATACCTCCTACTCTGCACGTGATCAGGGCACGGAACGTGTAGGAAAGGTGCCAATTAGAGCCTCATTACATTTCAGCTGTCACGGTCGATAATCCGTTTCCTTCGACCAAGATACTGAGCCGCAACGTCCTATTCCTTGGGCTCTTTAAAAAAGGAGGGGTCTGGGTTTCCTAAAGGACACCCACCTTTAATCTGGCCGCCGGCCACAACAGGGATCTAGGCGTCCCTGAGAAGGCCCTGGCGCCTTGGGCCAGAAGACCTCAGCAGGACACAGGGGTGCCACTTTGTGAGCCTGACGCCGTCATCCCTCGCTGCGGAACTCAGAGACCCAATTCAACCCAGTTCATAGAGGTCGTAAAGAAAGCTCTTCGACGGTAGTCAACGCAAGGGCAGCGTCTCCTAAGAAGGATCTTTGAGTGTAACCTGAAGGCCATGGGGGTGGTGTCTCAGGAGCTTAACAATTCCTGGGATCCATGCCTCCCAGCTCAGTATCAGGAGCAAAGCCCAGCCTGGATGCTTAGGAATGCACTAGAAACCAACTTCTGCGTCGAGGAACTGGCTGCCTGCATAGGAGGCACGTCTCTGAGACTGGAGGGCGGGGGGCGTCCAGGCTTGATGAAAGAAAGAGAGAATTGTTGGGGGCGCCTGGGTGGCTCCATCCATTAAGCGTCCAACTTCGGCTCAGGTCATGATCTCACAGTAGGTGGGTTTGAGCCCCACGTCGGGCTCTGGGCTGACAGCTCGGAGCCTGGAGCCTAGAGCCTGCTTCGGAGTCTGTGTCTCCCTCTCTCTGTCCCTCCCTCGCTCACGCTCTGTCTCTTTCTCTCAAAAATAAATGAGCATTAAAAAAAAAAAAAGGAAAAGAAATAGAGAATTGCCGGTCCCATCGAGAGAGCCCCCATTCTGAGCTAGACCCAGGGCTGAAACTTAACACCCAACACGTTATGCTATTTATTTTTCAAACCCCCTGCAAAGTAGGTGCTTTTATTGTTCACAGACTAGAAAAAGGACCTCTGTCCACGGAGGGTCAAAGGCTGGCAGGTGACTGAGCCCACACTGGACATGAGTCTGACAGCAGCAGCCATGCTTTCAATGTCTCTCTGCTTCCTGTGAGCAGGTCCCAGGGAACCGGGAGGGAAGAGACCGGGTGGGCTCTGACAGCTGCCATCACCTGCCCGCGGGCAGTTTGGGAAGAGCAGGGCTCAGCGCTGTGACCTCTCAGAACTATCTGGAAGCTTGGCACACACCTGGCCCCGAACATGTGAGCAGAGGTCTGACACTGGGACTTGATCTGAGCAGAAGTCTGACACTGGGATTTGTTACAGTGAGGGCCCTGATGGCAGCTGTCTTCTCTGGGCCACCAGGCAGGCTCTCTCCTCTGTGACTTGTCATCCCGCCTGGCTCTGGCACTGGCCTCCCCACGACTGCCAACGTCCCCACTTGCTTCAGCTGCAAAATCTGAAACTAGACCCAATGTGTCAATAAAAGCCTCATTTAAGTCACACACTGTGGGAGGATTAATACCACGTTTATCGACCGAATCAATTATCGAGTGAGTTCCGGGGTCCTCACACAACGATTTCGCCATTGTCCTTATTAATGGGTTTCCTCCCCAGGAATTGCGACTCTGCCGCTCACACTGGTCATACCCCGTAGCAGCTCCCGGAATTTCAGTGAAGGGCTCATTATTTTTGCATATTTCATGCTTCATTTTCTCCTGAACACAGTTCCACGTTGGCTAATTGCGGCTGTGTTGCCAGGGTCACGGCTGCCCTGCGTGAACCCTGCATGGGAGTGATGGATCCTGTCTCCCCTGGGCTAAGGGTGGACGTGCTGGGGGCAGGAGGCTTGTACACATCAAGTGAGCAGGGAGAGTGGGTGCTCCTCCTCTGGGAGACAGGTGGGCAGGGGGAGGAGTGGGGGAGGGTGGGGGGGTGGGCAGGAGGGAGGAGTGGGGGAGGGTGGGCAGGGGGAGGAGTGCGTGCACCCTCCCGCCCCTCCCCAGGTGGCGAAGAGGTGAGTCTCAGGGACACGCTGGCTCTACCCCATTCCCTGCCAGGTCCTCGCGCCCACCGCTCTGGCCCCTTTCCCTCCCCATGTCCACTCCTTCACCTCCCTCAGGGACCACAGCCCTGTCCCCTTGCCCAGCGCCCTTGCCCCTTCCCCTGCCTGTACCCCCTTCCCCACGGACTGCAGCCTCCGCCCCACCCCCCGCCCCCGTCCTTCCCCCACGGTGGACCCCAGCCCAGTCCCCTGCGCCTCTGCCGGGGCCCCCACACACCCTGCACCACGCGTCCTGTCCGCCGCAAGACAAACTTGCAGCTCCTCCCTCGCCGCTCCAGAGGCCGCCGTCCCCCCCACCCCTGCCACGTCGCCCCCGGGCCGCCCTCGGATCCGGAACAAGCATCTAACCTTCGACTGCTCCACACGGCTCTGCGGCAGCACGCGCTCTGTCGGGCTGAGCATGTGACCCAAGCCGGCCAATCTGAGTGTTTCTCACCAGGACCTTAGTGATTGGGCGGACGGGGACACGTGACCCTAGCCGGCCAATCCGAGCGAGAGGCCTGTCGGGTTATCGCAGGAACCGTGGAATCGGCGGTCTTGTCGTCTCTCCGTGGGTCCCTCCCGTGTGGGGGGGAGAGGAGCCTGGCGCCGGCGCAGAGCAGCAGCGGGAGTCCCCCGGGGCCGGCCAGGCCTCCGGCCGGTCACCCCGGACCTGGACGTGCCGGTCGGGGCGGCAGAAGGTCCGTGCGCACGTGCGGGGCTGTGTGCGGTGCCGGGGCCGGTGACCTCTGTGGTCGAGGGCTAGGACAGCCGGTGACGGAGGCCGGCCGCCACACCGTTGGGGCCTCTCGGAGCCAGTGACGTTGGCGCCGCGGCAGCAGCAGCAGCAGCAGCAGCAGCAGCAGCAGCAGCAGGAGGAGTTTGGCCGACTCCGGTGAAGCCAGTGGGAAGCGCCAGCACCGAGCCCGGAGGTGGGCCGGGGGACGTTGGGGGCGGGGGTGCTGGGGCAGAGCCACACGGGGAGGGACCGTGTCCCGCTCCCCCCCACTTTGTGCCGTTTATACCTGTGGGTCTGTCCTAATCGTGGATGTCAGGGTGTCCCCGGTAGGACGTGCATGTTGTGGGGTGGCTCCACCCCGAAGCCTTGTAGGACTTGGGGTTTTTCTCAGAGTGAACTAGGGCTTTGGCTGAAGGAGGGGCAGCAAGACGAACAGGGGTAGGAAGGGGCTTCCAGGCAGACAAGAGCTTGTGCAAAGGCCCCGTGGCGGGAGAGGAGGGTTTGGAAGGATGGCGCTGGGTGTGCCGGGAAACACGGGTGGGTACGGCAGGGCACCATCCAGGTGAGGACGACACCGCCCGGAAGTGCCCGACCAGGGTGACTTTCCTTCCCGGGGGACCCGGGCCTCCCAGGCTGCAGATGTGTGGGTCCCGGTGAGCAGTTTGGTCAGTGGGTTGTCCAGACACCTTGACGGGTGCCGGTTTCCTGCAGTGAGAACTGCGGGGGGGGGGGCACTGTGGTGTGACCCCAGGAGCCCAGTGTTGCGAGGCAGCTGGAACACATCAGTGTGGGCCGTCGGCTCTTCCTAGAGCTGAACGAAAGCGTCCTAGTGAGTAGGCTCGGCTCTCTCCCTTCGGGGCACCGCTGGGTTCCGTGACATCCGCGCCCCGAATTCGTACAATCTGGCGCTCTGGGCAGGAAGTAACGAGGGGAAAAGTGGTTTGGACAAATAATTGTGAACGAGTTGACGGGAACACGCATGAGTGCTAACGTGTGGTGGGCGGCGCGTGGAGGGTGAGGAGGGAGTCGGGGCCCTTCCGTGGTCGCCCATCTGCGGGGACGTAGCCTCGGCCTCTGTGACGCTCAGCCTCGTGAACCTGCCCCCCTGCTGTCACTTCACACTCCGCTTTCCCGCCGCCCTGGGGGTGCTCCTGCGGGCTCTCCCGGGTCCGGGGCCCAGACGCCGCCGTGGGTTTGGGAGACACGTGGTGGGGTCACGGCTCGGGACGTGGTCGCCGCGGAGGGTCAGCCTGTCCGGGACACGGGCACGGTTCAGACAGAACGCTGTTGCGGGAGGGCGTGGCCTTCAGGCGGGGAAAGGGCTAGCACCCTTGGGTGGGGGTCAAGGAGGGGAGCAGCCCGGTTTGGGGAAGGAGCCGCCAACGGCCGCCCCGGGCTCGACGGGAGCCGGGTCCCGGCGGTGTGATCTCCCAGGCCTGGCCTGCTGGGACCGCGCCCACCTCGTGGGCCTCAGACCGCCCTCCTGTTGCCGCCGTCCAGGGCCGGGAGGTGAAGCTGGTACGGGACCTGCCCTGCCTCCCCGGCCTGCCCCGGATCACGTCACCGTCAGCTCTGCCCCGAAAGTCAGGGTCGGGTCTCCCTCGCACTCGCCTCGCCGAGCCAGTCTGTTTGCAGGCGTGCCGGTGTGAGCGGCAACGTGGGCGCGGGCCTGAACGCACCTGATCGGTTGCCTGCTTCTCCCGGAGACCTCGGGGACCCTTCCGTCTCTGCGGCCACTGTCCCGAGCGGTCATCCGCCCCGTGATGCTGAGTGTCCCCCCGGCGTCTGTTCCCCCCTCCCAAGCGCTAGCTGGGCTGTGGCCCCCCAGGCTAGAAGCTGTGTTTCCCGGCCTTGCCATGACCGGCAGAGCCGGGTGCCCCTGTGGCCAGAGGTGGGCAGTAGGGTGTGAGTGCGAGTGCTGTGTGCCCTTCCAGGCCCCGACCCGTAAGGCCAGCACCGTATACCGAGCTGGCAGGCCCGCGTCAGGGACGGCGGCCCTGGCCGCCCGGCCTTGTCCCTGACAGCCTCGGAGGGTGGGGCCGCTCGGCCTTGCTAGACCCCACTGCCTTCGGAGAGGAGCGCGCCGTTTCGGTCAAGCCACAGCCGATACCCCAAGCTCGCGAGGCCCGCGCGTCGCAAAGCCTGCAGCCTCCCTTCGGAGCCGTCCTCACGTCTGATCTTGACGGTGGCCCCTGTGAGTTGGGGGCTTTGTACATAGGGAAACTGAGGCCCAGAGACAGCTGGGTTCTGTCCCAGGTCACAGATGCAGGGAGGAGACAAGAACCCAGGCCCCTGAGCCCCAAGGCACAGCTTTCTCGTGTACAGGCTGTTGCCAGGAACGCTCTGAGTCGAGGCCGTGAGGTTGTTATTAAAATATTTACTTGCATGAAAAATTTCTATTACCTGAAACTCATGTATTATAGATGGAATCAGTAGCTTAGGAGGAAATAAACAAGAAGAATCACTTTAATAACAAAAGCTATGCAGATAAATTCCTCATTTCAGCAAGCTCTTGGCGGTCCCGAATAAATATATCATTTTTATCAGGCAAGTGCTCTAGAAACAGCGTCTTCAGGAAATATGTCAAAATAATCTCTCTGGCTGTGCTGCTTTCTGGAGGAAAGAAATATGACAGTGGCTTCGGCACAGGCTGTCGGGACGGAGGGTGACGAGACGCTGAACAGGCTGGTCTCCCGGCTGCGTTCCAGCCCACCACGCACAGCTCAGGGGGCGGGGGCCACGCTCTCACTTCCTGGCTGTGTGACAGTAGCCACGCTGCTCGCCCTCTCTGAGCCTCCACTGACCAACTCACAGAGCCGTCTGGGTATGGAAACTTCTTACCAGGTGCGGAGTGCTGCTCACAAATCACGTGGGCCCCATTGAACGCCGCCACTACAGCTGTTGTCTAAGTCGTGGACGGGGTGTAAGAGGAGGAGCAGAGTGGGGCCCGATGCCTGCTGGCTGAGGAGTGCGTGTGCACAGTGCACACCTGTGTGCCTGCCCCTCTCCTGGAGGTGCACCATCAGCCGGGCCTCAGCGGTCCAACCCCAGGAGCCTCCCAGCCCCTCGCCTCCCCTCGAGGAGAGCCGGTCCGCGCTGAGCCCCGGAGCATCGGAGCCCTGTTCCTTGAGTCCCTGCACCACCTCCTGTCCCTGCTCCCGCTGTCCCTGCCTTAGAGCAGGACACCATTGCTCCTGACTGCTGCCTCAGCGTCCCCACGTTTGCTCCCAGTCTGAGCTTCCCCCAGGATGAAAACTGTCCCTTGTTTGTATGAAAACCTCCCACTGCCGGGCCACGAAGCCCGAATTCCTCACCTGACACCGAGCCCTCGTACCTGTCCAGCCCAGCGTCCGCGACACGCCCCGCCGTCCGTGCTCCCACACTTCTCGCTCTCCGGTCTGTCTGCAGCGGCCTCTCCTTTCTCTGGGGCGTTGGCTCTCCCTGCAGGGTCCAGCTGGAGTGTCTCCTGGACGTCAGGGACGGAGCGACCGCTCTCCCTGCTGCGGTACTCTCACGGAGTCCCATCTGTACCTCTCTGGCTCCCAGCGCGCCTTGCGGGGCATGGTCACCCTCCTGCTGGTCCCGCGGTCTGAGGCTGGAAGGGAAGGGGCCGTGGGGCCCGCGGCCCTGCTGCCTGCAGCGGGCCAGCACCTCCGCTTGGGGATGGCCGGAAGGCAGCGTGCAGTCAGGGACCCGGGGGGAAGGGCGTGGAGGTGCCCCTCCTGTACCCTGACCCACCGGATTTAATTAGAGCCCATCCGTAGCGACCCCCCTTCCCATGGAGCTGTTAGGGTCTCTGTGAGGAAAGGAAGGAAAAGAAGCTCTTGTCTGGTGCTCTTTTGTTCTGGAAGGTTCGTGGCATCTTGGAGGTACAACATCTGATGATTAGTTGAGACCCCGTGCTTTACGTAACGCCCTTTGTGTAACATGTGCGTGTGTGTGATTCGCGTGCAGGCATGTGAGCGCGCATGCAGGGGTGCAGGCGCGAGGGCAGGTGTGCGTGCAGGGGTGCAGGCATGAGTGCGAGTGTGCGTGCGGGGATGCAGGGGTGAGTGCAGGCGTGCGTGGTGCTTCCATGCACGTGTGATCGGGTGTGCTGGGACTTGCCGGTGTTGGAGTGGATAGGTAGTCATTTTGGCCAGGGGCCCGTCACGGACGGAGCTGATCTCCCTTAATGCCAGTGTCCCTGGAAAACCAGGCTGCCAGTCACTGCTGGCCGCTCGCGCTCCCCGTGGAGGGGCGCTTGGCAGTGACTGTGTGGGACGCGCCCGGCAAAACTGCCCCAGTGTGCTGGAAGCCCAGCTGTCCCGGCCTGAGTGGCAGGGCCCGGGCTGTGGACGGATTGGTGACTGCAGGGCAGGCCGCCGGCAGGGAAGCTTCTCGTCCTCCCGCTTTTAGGTAATTTGGCCTTAAAACTACCGGGGGTATTGTCTGTTGGGGAATGGCCCTCGGCAGGCCCCCCGGGAAAAGAGCCATTAGGGAAGAAAATAAGGTTCCGCAAGAAATTGTGCGGCCTTACGTTTCGCCCTCGCCATCCCCTATGGAGACTCCTCTACTTACAGGAAGGATAGCCTCATGCCTTTGCCAGCAAAGAGGGCCTGTAAAGGAGAGACATATGGATTTGAAAGCCCCACTCCGGCAACTAAGAGTGTATCTCTGGGCACAGGTGACTTCAACCCCTAGGCCCACCTGGCCCCCCGGAGGCATTCCAGATGATGACTGAACCCAGTCGGTTAAGGTACAGAATGGTTCATTGGTTCCTAGGTGCGTTGTCTCTCTGAGAATGTATGAGGCGTGGGTTTCTAAGGCCTTTTCGGCCCCTTCCTGGCACCTCGGACCGAGGCAGACACATTGTTCTTCTGGCCTCATGTGGTTAGGAGGTCACGTCCCTGTCACTGTTCCCCTTGAGGTGTTGAGAAACGGAGGGCCTTTCACGAGAACAGCAAAGCAAATGCTTCGTAGATTATAGATAAACGCAGACGCGTAATGGAATAATGTAAGAAATTGATCAACAATCAAAGGGTATGCGGGAGAACTAGGGGAAAATCGCCATGTTCCTTCTTTTTTTTTTTTTATTTTTATTTTTATTTTTTATTTTTTTTTCAACGTTTATTTATTTTTGGGACAGAGAGAGACAGAGCATGAACGGGGAAGGGGCAGAGAGAGAGGGAGACACAGAATCGGAAGCAGGCTCCAGGCTCTGAGCCATCAGCCCAGAGCCCGACGCGGGGCTCGAACTCACGGACCGTGAGATCGTGACCTGAGCTGAAGTCGGACGCTCAACTGACTGCGCCACCCAGGTGCCCCGCCATGTTCCTTCTTAAAGCTTGATTACACATAGGAACGTTTTCCAAGTTAGGTAACGTTAGAAAAACATAGATGACGTATGTTACAAGGAAATCGCTAGCAAACATAATGCCACGTTTACTGCAGTAAATCGGCCAGTTCAACCCACTTCTGTTGTCTGTATCCATTTTTATGTTAGTGTTAGTTTTTTATTTTAGTTTTTAGTTTCACCGACGCTGTTCTTTCTTTGGGAACCCCTGGTGGCTGGAGCTGGTCTTCGGCCCCAGAGCCACGACTACGCTTCGGTGACACGGCAGGATCTAACCTCGTAAGCTCCCTGTTTGAACAGCCCTCATCTATATCTTAAATTAATGAGGGGACTCCCACGGGAACGACTCGAAGGAGATAATGATGCGTCCTCGTGGGGCTGCGGGAGCGTCGCCAGCGAAGGAGCATCTCATTTCTCGGAAAATTAAGCCAGCGCGCCATCATCACATCGTTTCTAAACGAAGGAAGGACTGGACCTCGGCGTCGTGGCCTCGTTTTGGCAAGAAAGAGACAACCTGACAAGCTGTCTTGTCACACGCTTGTTGGAGCAGAACATTTTGAGGAATGTCTCTGGATCCGTTCGGGAAGAGGAGCCGGTGGGTAGGAGAAATGTCCGAGGTGACCAAATGTGACGGGGCCGTTTGCCGAGTAATCGCCCCACGCCCGAGCCGGGGAAGAAGGAAATGCGTTTCTGTTTTCTGCTCTTGAGCTGCGGGACCTTGCTCGGGGTGGGGAGCCAGAGCCCGTCTGCTGAAAAGTCGTGAAGCTCTGCTCGGCTGTAGACGCTGGTGAACACGGCCAGGTGAAGTCGACCAATCCTGCCTGATGCACCTTTACCCTCGTGACAGGCCCTCTCGGGACGGCCTTCCTGCCTGTACGCCCTCTGTCTCCCCGGGAACTGCCCTCCTGGCTCGGTGGCACCCCGCAGCCTCTGCTGCCCCCGGCGAGAGCCACTTGGCCCTCCGGGGCAGAGTCGGCCTGTGCTGGGCCAGTCAAGTCTGTCCACTGGAAGCGGGGACTCGGGAACCCAGCAGGAGCTGGGGGCCTTGGCCCACTTGGTGAACACCTGCCAGCAACCGGCCCCTCCTCCCCGGGAAAGAAGGGGGAGGAGGGAAAATCTGGAGCCGTGCTTTGAAGCCTGACGGTTCTGGGTTCGAATCCTGGCTCTGAATCTTGAGACTGATCCCGATCTTGTGACCTTGAGCGTGTGACTTAACCTCTCTGATTCCCATTTCCTCACTTGGAAAATGGAAGTTTGATAACAAGGAAAATTGTGATTTAAAACAACTGTCATGAAACCTGTCTTGGTGGCTCTGAAACTTGTCTCTAGAGTAAGTGGACTTTGGACCAAACATCAATGAAGCGTCCTCCCTCCCAGGGAAGTGGACTTATCCTCCGGTCAGGTCCCTCCGGCAGCAGACGAGCTCAGGGTCGAGGCCCCTTGTGTCTCGAGAAGCTCCACCCACGGCCGTTGTGTTGCCTGTTTTGTCCCGTCCCCCAGCACCCCATCCCCTCCGGGACGTTTCCAGATCCTCAAGGCTACAGGCACATCTCCCGGGTTCTCCCTCCCCACATGTCCACCTTCTGGCTCCAGTCTTCACTGAGTGGTTTCCAGGCACATCACGCTGCCGCATGCAGGGACTGTCTTCTGTTGAGTGATTTACTCCCTCGTTTGTCCGGAGCACGTCCTCAATCAGCTCCCTAAGAAGGCACACGGGAGGGGAGTCTTTGGCATCCGTTAATACTTGAAGGTGCCCTGACGTTCTCCTAGCATTTGATAGTGTGGATGGTGTGGACGGGCTGGACGGTGTGGATAGTCCAGAGGAGTGTAGAGTTTTAGGACAAACGCGATTTTCCCTTCTGTGCCTTGATGGTATTTTCCCATCGTCTTTTGGCCTTTGGCGAGGCTGCAAAACGTTCCTGGTGCCGGGTTGATTTGTTCTATTGCGAGTGAATTGTCGTCTGTTTTGCACTCTTTTTCTGGAAGCTTTCTCTCCAGAGCAAAGGTCAGCAATTTTTTTCTGTCAAGGGCCAGATGAGAAATATTTTAGACTTTGTGGGCTGAATGGCTTCTGTTGCGACCGCTTGATTCTGCCGTGGTGGCGCGAAAGCAGCCGTGGACAAGGCGCAAACGGGCGTGGCTGTGTTCCAGTAAAACTTTATTGACAAAGTGCACGCTTGGGCGGCACGTGTAATGGAATCAGAAGGACGCAAAGAAGATTAGCCTGGCCCCGCGCGAGGATGACGCGCAGATTGGTGGAGCGTTCCCTATCACAAAAGCCTGACAACTTCATTCACAAAGACAGATGGTGTGCCAACTTCTGCCTTATGTCACAGGGCGTTCTCTTTGCCCTTGATTTTCTTTTTAAGTTTCTTACTTATTTTGAGAGAGACAGAGACAGCACGGGTTGGGGAGAGGCAGAGAGAGAGAGAGGAGAGAGGATCCCAAGCAGGCTCCGCGTCGTCCGCGCAGAGCCCGGCGCAGGGATTGAACTCGCAAGCCGTGAGATCGTGACCTGAGCCGAAACCAAGAGCCAGACGCTTCACCCGCCGAGCCCGCCGGGCGCCCCCTGTCCTCGGTGCTTTGAGAGTTCCCAGGGAACCGTTTATGGAGTGTTCTTGTTTTCATCGATTACGCTTGAAAACCTGGTGAACTTTCAGTAGAGTCGTGTCGTCCAAATCTGATAAATTCCCTAGCTTTCTTGAAAAGGTATCTTCTCCCTCTGCCTTCTCGGAGCCCTGCTGGTTACCCTGCGTTTGCAGGGCCTCCCAGACTTCTTTGGTTTGCCTCTTATTTTCTCCTCTCACCTTTCTGTCACTTTCTCTTGTTAATTTTTATTTAACTTTAAGTGATCTCGACACCCAGCGTGGGGCTCGAGCCCACGGCCCCGAGATCGAGAGTCACACGCTCCACTGACTGAGCCTGCCTGGCGCCCCGCTGTCTCTTTCCTTTTTGTAATGTTTTCCAGGCTATTGGATTTGACTTTTTAACAGCCTTTTTACATGTTTTAAAAATACTTTTGGCCATATATTTTTAACCTCTAAGGGTTCCTTCATGTTCTCTGAGTGTTTAAATATTGTAGAATCGTTTTATTTTATACAGGATGCTATGGCTCCTGGATTCTCCCCGAAGACACTAATTAGGGTTGTTGGTGGTGGTTTCTCATCTCCTGTTTTCAGAATTATTTCTAATCCCTTGGGCGTCAGCTTTTCTCTTTAATGATCTGATTCCTTCTCTTTTACGTTGCAGGGTTTTGCCCTCTTATCTGGTGTTCTGGTTGACAATTATATCGAGGTGATTTGTATTTGTATTCAGAGTAAGCCGTGCACAGTTGCACTTGTGCTCTGCGAATATGAGGAGTGCTTGTTAATGGCGGAATTTGCACTAGACTGGTCACAAGGAGTTGCTTTTAGAGCTGCGGGACCCCTGAGCCCCAGACGTGGAGGTCTGTTTTTCTGGAATGGGGCGGATTTATAATCTACCTACAGATGTTTGGGCATATACCACCTCGGGCTTAATTCCACTTCCCTTGAGCGACGGTTGGGCTTAGTGACTTTGTTCTAACGAACAGAATACGGCGAGCGTGACCGTGCGCGACTTCCGATATTAGGTCCCACGAGGCATCGCGGTTTCCTCGTTGTTCTCGCGTTGTGACGACACCCGGGCAGCCTCCGGAGAGTCCGGGCGGTGAGGGAGCCGTCCAGGATGCCGACCCCCCGGCCCCAGGCGAGGCTTCAGATGATGCAGCTCTGGGGCCCGTCTTGGCTGTGCCCTCGTGAGAGACCCGAGCCGGGACCCCCCAGCAAGCTGCGGTTGAATCCCTAGCCTGCACGGGCTGAAAGATAACGAGTTTTTGTTGTCGCGAGTGGCTCTGTTTCGGGGTAGCGTGCATAACGTGTATGCAGCCGTAGGTAACAGCACAGGGGCTGTGAACTTTCCTTGGGGTTGACTCGCCGAAGTTTCACCTGGATCTGTGTACCTGGCTGCGAGGTTTTCGTCCAGCGGTTGGGCCACGTATTCTGGGTATAATCACGGCCACCCTGCTCTCAGCGCTGTGTCCCATTTCCATTTCTGGGTGAAGTTTCTGAGGCCCAGCCTAGGGCCGTGAGGGGAGCTCTGATTCCTGGGCTGCACCTGCCTCCACGTACAACCTCAGGTGTGGTGTCCGCCACACTGCCTCCTGTTACCCCGCGTCCACCCGCCTCCCCCCACCCCGTTATCCTGTGTCCACCTGCCCCCCCCTCACTCCACATCCATCCGCCCCCCCCCCCGAGTTATCCCACGTCCACCTACCTCCCTCCCCCCTTACCCCAGGTCTACCCGCCCCTCTTACCCCCAGTTATCCCGCATCCACCCCCCGTTACCCCACGTCCACCTGCCCCCCTTTACCCGCGTCCACCCCCTTTACCCCACGTCCACCCTCCCCCCTTACCTGCGTCCACCCCCTTCTTACCCCACGTCCACCCGCCCCCCTTACCCGCGTCCACCCCCCCTCACCCCACATCGACCCGCCCCCCTCTACCTGCGTCCACCCCCTCTTACCCACGTCCACCTGCCCCCCTTACCCGCATCCACCCCCCCTTACCCCACGTCCACCTGCCCCCCCTTTACCTGCATCCACCCCCCTTACCCCATGTCCACCTGCCCCCCCTTACCCCACGTCCACCTGCCCCCCCTTACTACACATCCATCCGCCCCCCCCCCCCCGAGTTATCCCACGTCCACCTGCCTCCCTCCCCCCTTACCCCAGGTCTACCCGCCCCTCTTACCGCAGTTATCCCGCATCCACCCCCCTCTTACCCCATGTCGACCCGCCCCCCTTACCCACGTCCACCCCCCTCACCCCACGTCCACCTGCCCCCCTTACCTGCGTCCACCCCCCCTCACCCCATGTCGACCCACCCCCTTTACCCGCGTCCACCCCCCCTCACCCCACATCGACCCGCCCCCCTTACCCGCGTCCACCCCCCCTCACCCCACGTCGACCCGCCCCCCTTACCCACGTCCACCCCTCCTCACCCCACATCCACCCGCCCCCCTTATCCGCGTCCGCCCCCCTTCACCCCACATCGACCCGCGCAGAGGGGAGGCCCAGGTGGCTCTTGCTAAGCCTCCTGCCTCCTCCCACGAGTCAGGTATGTCAGCGTTTCCAGGTGACAAACCGTTGCTGAAGGCTGGGAGTCTTCATGAAGCAGTAACTTGAAGAACGTGAGTGGACACAAAGGCACAACCAGTGCCTCCTTGATTTGCTCGTGTGTCTTACCTTCAGCAAGCGCGTGTCCCGCGTCTCGTGGACTCGCAGGGACTCCGGCGCCCTGGGGGCCCGGAGGCCCCAGTCTCGGCCGGGGGTGCAGCCGGGCAAGGACCTCAGCTTTGATGGGTCCTCTTGCGAGGCCTAGACCATCCTCCCGCGTCCTAGCCCCCAGACCCGTGAGATGCAGAAACGGGTCTTCTGTACCAGAGCTCTAGAATGCCAAAGGCACAAAAGGAGCCGACTCAGGGGAGGAGGGTGGCGGGGTAGGTGCGCGGGAGGGGGAGCCGGGCGTATCTGTGGTCGCTCCTTGGTGGGAAAACGGTCCTCATCTCCGTGCCCAGACTTAGCGTCAGCTGTGCCCAAGGAAGCTCAGCTGTGAAGGTCGTGTCCTTGGGGGCCTGACGTGGGCATCGAACGGCGATCAGAGGGAAGACAGAGCACTTGTGCCTTTGAGGAGCGTGTAGAGGGAGTGGAGGAGGAGTCACAGCAGAGCGACTGGGGACGCCTGTCGAGGGGAAGCAGCCCGAGCACAGGTCAAGAATCCCTTCTCAAGGGTGGGACCTCGCGGTTGGGGGGGGTGGGGGGGAGTCTCACCAGTGGTGCCTCTAAATCGTTGCGGGGTTTCAAGGACGTCACTTGTGTCATAAAAACATACAGGACACTTGCACCTCAGGGGAGGAGGAAGCGTGTCGTTCCGTGGCCTCGTCTTTTTACTCTCTGGTGCCCGTCCGCGTGGTCAGCAGACATTTCTGCCGGGCGGCTGTGCACCGGCCCCGGGGGGCTGGCCCGCAAGCCGGGAGCCCGGCCCCCTGGGCCGCACAGGCCGCAGGAGGGCCCAGCGGTGCCCTGCCCTCGTTGGCAAGAGTGGGTGCAGAGCCGTCATCGTGCCTGACGCTGCTGCTGTCCAGCCTGCTCGTCCTGCGGTCCCGCTTCCCGGGTCGCCAGCGCCTCAAGGACAAAGGCTTTTGTCTGTTTCAATCACCTCTGCGTCCAGCGCCTGGCGCACGGTAGAAACCCAACAGGCACTCGCTGCTTTGGTGAACGCTTCCAGACGTGTCTGCGGGAGGCGGTCGTGGGGTCACGCACTGTCCTAAGCGCGGGCCTGTGGCGCAGTCAGTCGCGCTTCGAACGCACTGTGGGAAGGGCCTGAGGCATCATCCCTTCCCCCCCCGCAGCAGGGACGACACGCGTCCCGCAGGGGGGACGCCGGCGGTGACCAGGGCCAGGCCCTCACCTGCTCCGTCCATGCCCGGTACCCCGCGAGCGGAGGTGAGCGATCGTGGCGGCCGCTGCCCGGTTGTCGGCCTTTCCCCTTCCGGCACTTTTTCCAGGTGTTTCCTTCGGGAAGTATGCACGTGTGGAAGTGCCGGGTCAGAGCGCGTGCAGGTCAGTCTTGACGCGCATCCACAGGTGCCCCTTCCCGCCCTCCAAACACTGGCGTCCTCGTCCCTGTGAGTCTGCACTGTCACGTCACCCTGCGTCCCTCTGCTCTCGGGGTGGGTGGGGGGGAGCTGAGCATGTCTTCGTGTGCACACCCCCAGGAGCCCCGTGGCGCTGGCCCTGCTGGGGGCTTCATCAGGGAGGCAGGCGAGCACCCAAAGTAATTAAAAAGGAATCAGGCCCTCTGGTGTCTCTCAAAGATGATTAACGGGGCTCTCATTCACAATTTAAGAAGTCTTTTCTCAGAGTCTCCCCTCCTCCCTCGTCCTTCCACCCCTGCAGGCGGGCCGGCTCCGGGGCGCTGGGCTGGGGGTTGGGCACGGGCTCAAGTTAACAAGCTGCGTCCTTGGCACATTCTTGGTTTTCCTGGGAGTCGCCGCTGGGAGCCTTTAGCCCTTTTTCCTGCCGTGACGTTAGTCTCCGATTTGCACAAAGTGCGTCCCTGTCTGCTGGGAACAGGTGGAGTAGGCCCCTTGCGCCAGATGGGTGACAGACCCCCATCCTGGGCGTGCGTCCGCCACTGGGGGGAGCAGGAGTTCCCCGGGGGCTCTGAAACTCTGGTTCTGACGCCTGCCTGCCCCTACCCGCTCCCCCAGCCTCCGGGGGCCCCTGAGGGGCGTCTGTGGAGAGTGGGGCAGTCACCGTGGAGGCACAGGCTGCGTGGAACCGTGCTGGTGGGCTGTGGCGTCTTTTTCTCTTTTTAACGACACAGACAACGCCAGAACGGGAAGCATCAGAAGGCAGCGTGAGTACGAGTGTTGTTTCCCTGCGGCAGGTGTCCGTGCGCACGCCTGGTCTTGCCTAAGTGTGCCCCTGACGCTGGGTCCTGTGAACACCGCTCACGCCCAGCAAGTTCGGGCCCTGGCAGCGGGCCCGGGGCACGGGGCTCTGCCTGTCCCCACCACGGTGGTCGGGGTGACCCGTGCTCGGATTCTCTCTCTGGTGTTGCGGCCGCGCCTGCTGCCTGTTTCAGCCGTCCCCTCCGAGTCCCCCTCAGCGTCCCCGGGGGGCTCAGTCAGTAGAGCACGTGACTCCTGGCTTCAGGGTTTTAAGTTTGATCCCCACGCTGGGAATAGAGATTATTTAAAAGTAAAATATAAAAAAAAATTAAAGTTCCAGGGGTGCCCACAGGGCTCACGGTCAGTTGGGCATCCAACTTCGGCTCAGGTCACGATCTCACAGTTTGTGGGTTTGAGCCCCGCGTCGGGCTCTGTGCTGACAGCTTGGAGCCTGGAGCCTGTTTCAGACTCCGTGTCTCCCTCTCTCTCTGCCCCTCCCCCACTCACGCTCTGTCTCTGTGTCTCAAAAATGAACATTAAAAAATTTTTTTAAAAAGTGACATTACATAATACGAACTGTTTTAAAGCAACAATTCGGTGGCATTCAGTGAACGTACGATATCACGCAGCCATCACCTCTCTCTGGTTCCAAGACGTTTCGTCTCCCCCAGAAGGAGATCCTGGACCCGTTGATTCTTCCGTCCTCTCCCTCCGCCAGCCCCCAGCAACCGCCAGTCTGCTTTCCGGGTCTGGGACGTAGCTGTTGTGAATAGTTCATGTAAACGGAGCCCCACCATGTCTGACCGCTGGTGTCTGGCTTCCTCCACTTAGCGTGTCTTCTCTTAATTCGTGGTGAAGATGCTTAAAAATCGTGTGCGAATGTGTCTTTTGCGTGTTTAAACTCAGACGGGTTTTGTGTTTATTCGTTCCGGCGTAATTAACATACGGTGTTATGTTAGTTTCAGGTGTGCGACACAGGGGTTCCGAGCAGCACCGGGTGCCCGCCACGAGGGCGTCCTCAACCCCCGTCCCCTGCTCCATCAACCACCCTCCCTGGTAACCGCCGGCATGGTCCCCACAGGTAAGCGTCTGTTTCTTGGTTGGCCGCGCTCTCTCTTCTCCTGTGCTCATTGGTTTTGTTTCTTAAATTCCACGTTTGAGTGAAATCACGCGGTGTTTGTGTTTGGTTTATCTCACTTAGCATATTCTCTAGGTCCACTCACGTCTTTGCAAGGCACAGCAAGACTTCATCCTTTTTATGGCCGAGTAGCCTCCTGGCGTGTGCACGTGCGTGTGTGCGTGCATGCGTGTGTTTCGGCCGTTGTAGATAGTGCTGCTGTAACATCGGGTGCGTGGATCTTTGAATTAATGTTTTTATTTTGGGGAGTAAACACCCAGGGGAGGGATTCCTGGGTCATAGGGTAGTTCCGTTTTCACCTTTCTGAGGACCCTCCACCCCGTTCCAGAGCAGCTGCCCCAGTTTGCACCCTGGCCAGCCGTGCACGGGGGTTCCCCTTTCTCCGCATCCTCGCCGGCGCCTGCTGTTTGTCGCAGTGTTGATTTTAGCCACTCTGGCGGGCGTGGGCCGTGTCGCATGGTGGTTCGTGGTTGTGACGTGTATCTCCCTGAGGATCAGTGATGCTGAGCGTCTTTTCGTGCGTCTGGGTGTCTTGGGAGAAGTGTCTACTGAAGACGTGAGCCCCTGGGAAGGTGGAGTTGTCTTATAGTTGTTACAGGGACGTGGTTTTGCGCTCTGCCCGCCCCCTCCCCCATCCTCTGGGAAGGAGGGGCTCGTCCTGGGCTGAGCTGAACCTCAGCGGCCAGACTGGACGGGGTGAAGCAGGATGAAGTTCTGCAGGGCTTCATCTGGCTCTGGGCAGTTCTGGGAGCATTTTTGTTAGTCGAGGGCGATCCCAGCCACGGTTTGGGTCATGCCAAGTGTCTGAGCGCTTAGTGCCTGTGAAGGGATTTGCAGAGGGCTCGTCCTGTACTAACCAGAACCTTAGTGACCTCAGGCTCTCACGGTGCGGGGGACGCGGGTGCGAGCTGCCCACCAGAGGCGGGGGGGCCCCGACCTCTGCAAGGCGGCATCTTCGCTCAGGGAAAGTGGCTGACTCTTTCAGGGGTGTGGGGGTGTCGGGGGCGGAGGGGGGCCTCTTCCGTGCATCTTCAGGGCTTAAAGTCCAGGAGACGCCCGCAGGCATCTCACGATGGTCTCAGAGGGGCCACACTGCGTGGGCCTGTGGGATTCTGGGAACACTTCCACGTCCTCAAGTTCAGTACCTGCTACTTCCTCTGTATTTCTTCCTAGGTATCATCAGCAAACCCCCAATTTTTTGTCTTTGGGCTGTGCCTTGTTTTGGAGGGGATTAGGAAAGGGGTGGCTGTGTGGGCCATGCCTCCAGCCTCAGCGGGCCGGTGGGGACGGGGGTGGTCTGAAGGGACACAGCGGGTGTGGGGCCCTGCAGGGGAGCCTGGTCGGTGTCTCACCCTGGAAGTCAGGCTCCAAGGTGACTTAGATGGGTCAGAATTGAGGAGGAAAAGTAAGTTTGAGGTTGAGGAGAAGAAACGTGAGCCCCCTACGTTTGGGTCTTAAATCCCAAGCGCACGCATGCGGGATGAGGGGACTCGGCGCGGGGCTGTCGGCGTGACGGGGCCATCACGGGGTGGACGCAGGTGAGAGGAGGGCCGTTTGGACCGAGGGAGGCCAAGGCCCCCAGTCCTTCCTGGTCTTGAGCCGGCCTGACAGGGGGTCACACGTCCACGGTGTGAGGTCGCCACGTGACGAGGCGCGCGAACGTGGGCACCAGAGTTTACCGAGGGGACGACGGGGTCAGCAAGAGCCTGGGGATGACGTTTTGCGGGCAGCGGTTGAAGAAGCCGGGGGTGGGCCGGGATCTGGCTCCGTCTTGTCGGGGGCCCGTGAGGGTGGACGTTCCCCTCCTCGTGCGGCCCTAACAGGTGACCACACAGCTCGTGGTCTGGAACCATGTGACCTCGCCTTGTGGTTCCAGAGGCCCCACGTGTCGGCAGGCCAAACTCAAGGTGTGGGCAGGGCGGCCCCAGTGTTTTCCGGCTCGCGGGGGCTCTCGCGAGCTCTCGCGGGGTCCCGGCCCCGTTCTGCCTGCGGGGCGGCCCCCTCCCCGCTGACCTCGTCCTGGGTGGGCCCCTCTCCTCCAGCCCTCGCTTCCCGCGTGGCGACGCCGGGCCCTCCCGGACAGTCAGACGGTCTCCACACCGCCAGCTTCCGAGTGTAATCACACCAGCTAAGTAGAAAGCCACACTCCTGGGCGCCGGGGGATTAGGCCGCGGGCCTCTGGGGGCGGGTGGTGGTATCGTTCTGCCTCTCACAGACAGCAGCTGTCAGCTGTGGTTTTGTTTTCCGGTGTGGCTTCCGAAGCAGAACCCGGGCTGGCGGCTGTGATCACGGGCCGGGAGGCGTTGCGATCTGGGCCAGAGCCCTTGCGTCCCACAGTCTGACCTCGTACGGCAAGGGAGGGGGGCTCAGGAGGACGTGGTCCCGCTCCCCCGGGGTCACTCGGGCACAGGACGCGTTTTGCCCGGGAGGGTGGTTCAGCGGGGCTTCCTGTGCTGGGTGAGATGTCGGACCCGGCGGCATAGATGTTCCCAACTGTAAGACCGTTACTTTTACGGGGGCCGTTTGGGGACGTCGTCCCGTTTGGCTCACAGTTGAGACCAGACAGCTTGTGTCACACACAGGACGAGACCCAGGCGCGGCCAGCCAGCCGGGCTGCGGTGCCCAGGTCAGCGCCTGCCCGAGCGGCCCGGGGCCAGGAACCGAGAGGGTGCTTGGCGTTTGTCTGCGTGGCGGGGATGGGATTGTACGGTCACCACGTTGGGGGAAAAGCGTGATGCTCTCGGTCTCTGGAACTGGGTTTAGTTTCTGAGTCCGGGCGCCAGGCCGAGGAGTGAGCTCATTTCTAACAGCGGGTTTCCCTGCCTGTCTGCTCACAGGGGCCTCTGCCCAGCCTCCGCCCGACTCTTCAGCCCGGGCACGCTGAGAACCTGGCTCCCCCCAGAACCCTTGCCCACGCCTCCCTGGGCCTGCAGTCCCAGCCGCAGACCCCCTGTTCCCTGTCACTCCTTCTCTGGGCCCAGGGCAGGGGCGGGGACCCCAAGGCCCCTCTTCCCTCTGCTGTCCCTCCCGGGGTGGGAGCCTTCCCACCTGGATCGGGTGCGGGTGGGCGGCCGGTGGGTCATTGCTGCCCACGTTTACCCCCTCTCAGTGCTCACGCCCTGTCTCCATCTCAGGAGCCCAGAGGGAAACCATGCCTCAGCGGTCCCCGCAGTTCTCACACCTAAAGGGGGGTGCCGGGGGACTGCGGGGCCGGCTACCCTGCCGGAGGCCCCAGGCACCCCCCTTCTGCCCCCAGCGGCTTGAAAGCAGCCGGCGCCAACAGATGGCGGTGGCTTCTCTGTGTCCCGTGCCCCCGGGGACATGCCCCCTTGAAATGTCACGGATAAGTCGTAGCCACTCGGAACAGCTTTGCCGTGGGTGTGCTTTACAGTCTTTCCCTGGGGTGGTTCGTGACACATTTGCAGTGAGTGTCACTGTCTCCACAGCGGGGGCCACAGGGCCCCTAGCATCCCGCGTGGCCGCTGCGGTGGACGCTGTGGGGGCTCGGAGGTCTGTCCCCGGCTGCTGGGCGGCCTGCAGACAGAGCGTTCCTGGCCCTGCCCTTCTAGGGCCGGCCCCCCAAGAGGGCCTCACCCGGGAGCCCACCGCCTTTCTGGGGGCTGTCAGGAGCCCTGCAGCCGTGGGCAGGCCGGGCCAGCCCGGGGTTGGGGTGTGGCTAGGGGGCGGGAGCGGGTGCAGCCACCTCCGTCTGCAGGCTTCCTGTCCTAATGGCAGCTTCAGCGTGCCGGGACCCAGGCTGCCCTGGTGCAGATGTCAACGTGCCCCTGTCCCGTCGCCCCGGACGCGTGGAAGTCCTTCCAGCTGAGGGCATCACGGAGGGTGGCCCTGTCTGCGGGGGCCGCACAGAGCGGGCGTAACCCCCAACAACCTTGGGCGGTGCCCCATGTGTAGAAACCCCTCAACGCTTTGTCCTCTTTGACCCTGACCATAACCTCCAGGGTGAGATCGTGACCCTTGTCTTATCTCTAAGATGCCCACGGAGCAGAAAGTTCCAGGACTTACCCAAGTTTCCCTGGAAAAGGGCTTGGTCAGGGTTTGAACTTGGATCGGCCCAGTTCGGAAACCCACACTGATGCCACCGCCCAGACGGGTGGTTCTCGAACAGGGTCCCACGCCCAGAGTGAGCTGGATGGGGTGGCTGGGGTGGCCGTAGGCAGATGGTGGCAGGACATCTAGCTCTGCCAGCTGGTTCACGCTCCTGGAAGATTCTGTCGTTCCGGGATGAGGTCTCCGGCAGGCCCTCAGCTTCTGGGTGTACTCTTAGGGATTAGTAGGTGTCCTGCCCGCCCCATTAATAAAAAGTCTCTTCTCTGTATTGTCGGTTTTCGTCTCCTGCCCAGTTCCAAACAACTTCATCTTTCCCGTCACCTTCTAGCTGGGATGTCCCTCGGGCTGGGACAGCTGGCACAGGGACCAGAGGTCAGGGCCACCTCCTGTCCACTGCTGGGGGTGGGGGGAGTCGCTGCCTGGGGCTGGCACCTCGATGGGGGCTACGTCCAGGCTGGTCCTTTCTCTCCTGGGCCCCCCGATGGCAGTTCCCTGCTTCCCCGGTCCCCTGAGCCCTGGCTTCCCGCCGTCCACCCCGCAGACTCTGACGGAATCCTGTCACCCCCTGTGCCCCGTTGTTCCGGGGTGAGTGCCTGCATCACCCAGAGGGCACCCAGCTTTCCAGCCCCACGCCGGATGGTCATAACCGAGGCCTCCAGGCGCGGAAGGGACAGGCGTGCCACCCTGGGAGTATCGTAAGTGGGGTGGGACTTGGCTGGACCGGGGTGGGTGCCGTGGGTGCCGCCGACCCCTCCCCCTGGTCTGGGGCCTGCAGCTCTGCCTCTGCTTGTTCAGGAAGCGGCTCAGGGGCCGGATGAGTTGTCTCCCTGGGTCCTTGGGTAGATTCAGGGGACACCGTCCAGCACTTTGCGGGAGCAGCTGCAGGGGCCCCGGGAATAGGGCCAGGCACAGAAGGGTGGACGGGGCCGAGGATCCCTGCCCGAGGGTCTGAAGACCTTGGCTTGAGCCCCAGCTCTGTCTCTGACTTCCTGCATGACCTTGGAGAGTCCCTTCTCTTCGCGGAGCCTCGGTTTCCTCACCCGCAGATTGGGGGTGAACATCCCTGCTCGGGTGGTCCAGCAGGGCTCTTGTGAGGACCAGGGGGGATACTGGCACAGGCGAGGCGTTAGTGTTCTCCTTACTGAGTAGCCGCGGGACTTGGTCAGGTCAGTTCTCCCCTCCGCTCCTTGGCTTCTGTGTCTGTGAAATGGGCGTAATAAAACCTTTCTCGTGGGTTTGTCGTGCGGCCCAAAGGACCCCGTAGCTGCAGCTGACCAAAACCGTCTCCGATGAGCGTGGCAGCACGGCAACTTGGTCGAATCAGCAGGAGCGTGTGGAACCTCCAGAGCGCCCGACCTTTGAGCCGACTTGGTTCCAAAACGCCGAGTCTCCGTGTCTGTTCAACGTAGAGGCGCACCTTGGGTCAGGTGTTCATGTCAGGACCACACAGCTCTGGCCAGGCGGCAGAGACTTGCAGAGACACGGCCGCTGAGAGCCCACCCCTGTGGGCGGGTAGGCAGGCTATGTGCCCCTCATAACCTGGAGCTCTGTGTGTGCCGGTGTCCCGTGGCCCTCGAGGGTCCGTGACTGCTGTCCTGGAGAGAGGAAGGGCCCCCGTTATTCCT
Source organism: Felis catus (assembly GCF_018350175.1). Taxonomy (NCBI): domain Eukaryota; kingdom Metazoa; phylum Chordata; class Mammalia; order Carnivora; family Felidae; genus Felis; species Felis catus. Next base: position 1,006,191 of record NC_058381.1, read on the forward strand.
GATGGCAGAGTTGTGGGGGGGCCTTAGCTGTCGGGACCTTAGGTGGCCTTTCACTTACCCACCCACCCGTCCATCCACCCGTCCATATATCCATCCATCTATATATCCATTCAACCACCCACCCACCCATCATCCCTCCATATATCCACCCATCCGTAACCTATCCATCCACCCATCCACACAACCACATATACATCCATCAGTATACCTATCCACCCATCCATCCATCCGAATTACCCCAGAAGTTAGCGGCCTGAACAATAAACGGGTGTCTTCCCACGCGGTTTCCGCGGGAGGGGACCTGGGGGCTGCTCTCCCGCTTGGCTTGGCTGTCTCCCTTGGAGTTCTGGTCAGGGTGTGCAGGACCGCAGTCATCTGTCCGTCCGCAGCACGGAGGCTTCTTGGAGGAGATGCTGAGTGTCCTCCGGAGGCGGCCGCGGGCTCCCCTGAGAGGGCAGAGCCGTCCTGGAGGGTGCACGTGCTGTGGCCACGTTCTGTTGGTTGCAGCCGGCCACCAAGTCCAGCCACACTCAGCAGGGGCGGTGAGCCCCAACTCTCAGAGGCAGGGGCATCACAACTTTTGTGGGTGGATTTCACACCCATCACCGAGGCACTGGGAGTTTCTGCCACTCTCTCAGCTTCTCCTTCTGCTGGGAAAACTCTGTGTCTCAGGACTGATCCCCTCCCTGGATGCCAGACCCTTTGGTGGTGGGGGGGGGGGGTGGGGGGGGGTGGCGGTGTGTGCTGTGGTTGTCAAGGGCAACGGTGACAGGCACTGTCCGATTCTGAAATCAGCCTGCTGGTTCCTGCAGCATAGGTGGTGGGAACTGCCTGCCGCATGGGGGCAGGTCTGGAGGCGGGGCCGGTTGAGGTGGGGGCGGGGTTTGGTCTAAGGGGGCAGGTCTGGAGGCGGGGCCGGCTGAGGGGTGGGGCGGAGTTTGGTCTAAGGGGGCAGAGTTGAGGTGGGGTGGGGTCTGTTCTAAGGGGGCAGGACTGGAGGTGGGGCCAGCTGAGGTGGGGGCGGGGTTTGGTCTAAGGGGGCAGGTCTGGAGGCGGGGCCGGCTGAGGGGTGGGGCGGAGTTTGGTCTAAGGGGGCAGAGTTGAGGTGGGGTGGGGTCTGTTCTAAGGGGGCAGGTCTGGAGGTGGGGCCAGCTGAGGTGGGGGCGGGGTCTGGTCTAAGGGGGCAGGTCTGGAGGCGTGGCCGGCTGAGGTGGGGGCGGGGTTTGGTCTAAGGGGGCATGTCTGGAGGCGGGGCCGGCTGAGGTGGGGGCGGGGTCTGGTCTAAGGGGGCAGGCCCGGCTGAGGTGGGGGGGGTGGGGCAGACCTGGAGGCGGGGCCAGCTGAGGTGGGGGGGCAGGGTTTGGTCTAAGGGTTAGGGTCTGGAGGCAGGGCTGGCTGGGGTGGGGGCAGGTCTGGAGGCAGGGTGGGCTGAGGCGCAGAGGGAGGCGTTTGGTGTAAGGCCCCAGAAGGGCGCAGGAAGGTGGAATGCAGAGTGCTCTGTGGCTGATGGGCCGTGGGCCGAGAGGGAGCCGTCCAGAGAGCCCCAGCAGCAGTCATCTGGTGGTGTGGCTCTCACCCCCAGGGCGGCCTGCCATCAGAACAGCGGGGAGTAAAGCGTGCCCAGACCGACCAGAAGAGTCTGCACCCAAAGGCGTCGGGCTGGGGCTGCTGGAGGAGGGCTAGGTTGTGGGATCTACTGCTGAGAGCCTGCTGGGAGCCCAGATGGTGTGCTCCGGAATTGATCCATTCCTTGCTTCCTTCAACCAGCTAGTGCGTGTTGAGGACCTGCTGTGTGCTGGGCACTTTGCTACGCCTTGGGTATACGGGGATGAACGAGACAGAACACAGCTAGCCTTTCGGGGGTTGAGAGCCCGGGACCTGGGGAAAGGCAAAAAACGGGACACGGGGCTCAACTGCCCTGTCTGCGCCCCAGGGGTGGCGGTTTCTCCAAACTCCTCCTTCAGGAAGTCTGCCGGGAGCTGCCTGGCGCCACGTGCAGGCTCAACTGCGTCCTCCCCACCCCCACTCGCCCCCTGTGTGCGTCAGCCTTGTCCCCGTCCGTCCCTGTGACACTGACCCTTCACTTGAGGACACAGGTGTTTGCAGGTAAAAGCCACCTAGAGAGGAACCCGGGAGGACCGGGCCCTCAGAAGTGGCCTTTTCCAGCATCAGGGCCAAGGGTGACCTCGGTGCCTGCAGGGGTGACCTTCACACTCCCAGCAGTGACCGCCCTGGCTTCTGTAGCAAAATCCGGTTTCCCATCAGAACGTTTGACTGTCATGGTCTCCATCTCGAATTTCCGTCCCTGTGGGTCTTCACGCTGGCCGACAGCACCCCCGCTCCCCGGGGGTGGCCGGTCGGTCAGCTCTCCTTCCCGGGGCTGAGTGCGGCAGAGATCCTTGTAGAAAAGAAAACTTGTTCTCAGCTTTATCGGCGGAACGCGCACGCAAATCCCCCCGGTAGACTCCTGTCATCGGCCAGGAACTTTTACTGTGAGGGGTTGCCCTTTCCTCTAGCAACGTACGAGCTGGTAGGAGTGTGTTCTGAGGTTTGGTGAAGACTGGTCAGACCGGGTCAAGAGGTCAGGGGAGACGTCACCCCAGGTCGTCCCTGGCTGAGCGAAGCGAGGCTGTTCTGCCACCACGGTCTCGGAGCCAGGACGCCTGAGGCTCAGGAGGGTCAGGACCCGCCCGCTGCCTGTGGCTGGATGGCCTGCCAACCTCCGGCTCGGTCACCGTCCCCGCAGCCCAGGCCGACCACCACCCCTTTCCTTCCTCTGCCTCTGCGTCACCCTGCAGGTGACCTGTCACAGAGCCCAGGCACCCCTCCGGCCCCGCCCGGTCTCCGCGAGGAGCCTGCTGGTCATGGCGGGAGCAGGCCTTTCCTTGGCCCCCGAGGGCGGCTCTCCTCAGGAGGCTTCGTGGAGCCTCGTGGAGGCTTGCGCCCACGTTGGGTGCGTGCTGATTCAGCTGGGATTTGTAAGCCGGGGACTTGTACGCCGTTCCCAGTACGGGGTCCTGGGCAAACGGCCTCTCTCTGGAAACGGCTGTCTGCTCACCATCTGCCAACCACTGCCAGGCTGGGCCCTCCCTGGTCAGCCTGTAGACTGGGTGGCCTTGGGGCGGGAAGCATCCTGAAACCCGTCAGAGCCCACAGCCCTCCTGGCATAAGAGGGAGACTGAGGGCCAGGGAGGGGCGGCCCCCGGTGCAGGGCCGTCTGGATGGGGCATCTGTCCAGTGGGGGGGTGTGCTCTGGAGAGTAAATGTCTGCGGGGCACCGCGAGGCCCGGGGGCTGGACCGGGGCCGGCGTCCCAGACGCCGTGTCCTGATGCCCTAAACCTGTGAATCTGCGACCTCAGCTGCGGTTGAATTGAGGTTCTTGATGCGGGGAGATTATCCAGAATTGTTTGGATGGGCCCCAGGTTATCCCAAGGATCTTTCCGACTGGGGGCCTGAGGGTGTGTGTCAGAGAACGTGTGATAAGGGAAGCAGAGGTGTGTGTGTGTGTGTGTGTGTGTGTGTGTGTGTGTGTGCGCGCCCATGTGCATGTGTGTGTACGTGTGCACCTGTGTGTATGCGCAGACACATGAGTAAGACTGAGACCAGGAGAGAGGGAATGAGACGTGGAGATTCTCCGCGGCTGCCGTGATGGCAGAGGCGGCCTGGGGGCCAAGGGCGTGGGTGCGTCTGGGCCCCGGGAAGGAGCACGGCAGCTGACGGCCTGATCTCAGACCCTGTGGCTCCAAACCGGGTGACAAGTTGCTGTGGCTTCTGGTCACCGGGCGGGTGACGTGTTGTGGCAGCCGCAGGAGACAGCACGAGGTACGAACCCCAGCTCTGAGCGTGAGGGGGACCGGGGGCCTTATGCGGTGGGTCCCGGTGGTGATGGTGACGGTGACCTGGGCTCTTCAGGCTGCAGGTGCACATAGCAGTTTTCTCGGTGCCCAAAAGATGGGCTCCTATACGTTTTGGGTAACCAAATCAATCAATAAGTTAAAGAATAAAAACAGCTAAAAAAAAAAAAAATTAAGTGTGTCTTTTGGCACATAAGGGAACTTGAAAAATCTCCAAGCAGAAGTTTTCATTCGAATGCCACCGTTCAGTCTGACTATTTAAAAATATCTTCCCACTGTGCGTATCCAGATTCGGTCTCTTGGAATGAGAAGCAGATAAGAAAATTAAACAAACAGCCGCGTCCCTCGGCGCCTGACAGCTCTCATTGGCCTGTCGTCCAGACGGGTCTGATGCGGCCCTTTCCCTCTTGGACAGAATTTCCGTGATCACCGGGGGAAATGCTCTCGGGGTCTGCCCCGGCCTGGACCGGAGGGCGGCCCTTCTGTGTCAACCGCCCGCGTGCCCCCGACGCCGGAGTCCCGGCTCCCAGAGGACCGCTCTGGCTCTTGGGCCTCCCGCCTGCTGCGGTCACCCGCGCTCAGTGTGCGCTCCGGGGAAAGCGCGTCCGGTAGGCGGCTGTGGCGGCGGAGGACCTGCTGGTGACGTTCTTGGGACTGTGGTCCTCTGGCTCATCCAGGCGGCATCTGGAATCGGAGCAGAAGGTGATCTTGGGCATAAGGTGAGCCAAGGGGGAAGGGCTGGTGCACTACCCCGCGTGAGCTCCCACATGGGCCTGATTGCACACGGTACCACGGCTCGGTGCTCAGTATTGAGCACTTCCTGTATGCCAGGCCTGGGGCTTGGCACCGGCACGGCCTTCAAGGAGGCCGTCGCGTGGAGAAAGAAGGCAGGTCGTGGGAGCCACACAGACAGGTGTGTCACACAGGGGGGGACGCCGGCTCTGGTTCCTGGGGAGGACCCGGGCTTTCCCACTCGGCGCAGGAGGACGAGGGTGGGGGGGGGACACTGTTGTCCGGTGGCTTCGGTGCCACGGGCTGGGCTACTCCTGTAGCACGTCTGCCTTTCTGTTTTCTCGCTGCGGAGACCGTGCGTCCCCGGGGACAAGGACTCTGTCTTCTGCCCCTTCTCTCCTCTGGCAGGCCGACAGGACCCGGACGGAGAGCCTGGTCTTCCCCCCCTGTCCCTGGTTCCCAGGGCCGGGCCCTGACATCCAGGGAGGAGCTTCCCTTTGCGTGGGGCTGATGGTTCATTCTCCGGGGCGCTCCCGGGTGCTCCGGTGGAGGCCTTCTTCCCCCCTCCTCCCTCCCTGCTTTGAGGCCAGCATCCTCGCACACCGGGCACCCGGGGCGCCTTTTGGATCATTTCAGTGGGGGCCGTGGCTTCCCTGAAGTGGCCGAGGGGCAGCGCCCTGGAGCCAGCGAGGCCGTGTTCCCTCGGACGTCTGTGCTGCGCCCCCCAGATCGCGCGCACCGCCGTGGCCCAGGAGGCGTACGTGGCCTCTCTGCGCTTCCGTGAGACCCCGTGTCACGGCTGCAGAAGGATGAGCCATGCCACAGCCAAGGGGGACCTGGGAGAACGTCGCAGTCACCGGGACGGCTGCCCACGGCCTCCAGCCTCCCGCGACCCCCCTGCTTTCCTCTCCCTGGTGTGGCAGGAGGAGCTCAGACACGCAGGGACATTGCCGGGCTCCAGGTCAGGGCCCGAGAAGGCAGCGTCCTCCTAAGTCACAGAGCCGTCCTGGTCCCCGCCACATGCAGGGCAAGCTCTAGGTCCCCAGTCCCGGCAACAGAGATGCCTTTGTTCTGGGACCAACCTCTCGCTGCCGCCCGCCGCTGACCTCTGCCCCGTCCCTGCGTCCCAGGTGCTGCGCATGCCGTCCCACGTCTGCACCACTGTCGGCAGCCTTAAGTCTCATGTGCACGGGAGACCCCTGATTGTCCCCAGGACCCTCCTCCAGGCGGGGCTGCGTCCGCCGCCTGGGCTCGTCCTGAGTGAGGACACGCTGCATCATGTCCCTGCTGCTCTGCTCCGTCCTGGAGGATGGGGACCCGTCATGTCCTATTCTCGAGTTCTCGGTCCTGGCACGGGGACGCTCGCCAGAAATCCCTGGGACACGGGGCTGAGCTGGGGTTTCTGAGACCATGTCTGGTACATGGCTCCTCTGTCCCTCAGCCGAGCTCAGGCCCGGAAGGGAGGGGACAGGGTGGGGCAGGACCGTCGGACAAGGCTGACGGAGGCCAGCGGAGGGGCTCCTGGCTTAGCTGCGTCTCGAGAGGGCTTGTGAGGCCCCAGCCCCGGGCCAGACCTTGGGGCCACTCGCCCGAGAGGAGAGCTTTTGTCCAGTGGCCAGGTCCTTGCTGGCAGGGTCCACGACTTGGAGAGAGCCAGAGGCCAGGGGAGAAGGCTGACGGGGGAAAACAAAAGGACCTCTAACCCTGACTCTCTGTCACATGACAGTTTCCAGGGAGGTGGGTGCCTGGTCCGGGTCTCAGTGCTGACCCGAGACCGGCTGCCTCACACCAGCCCCTGCCCGGCCCCGGGGCACTCGGGGTGGGGTTCCCCGGCTTGCGCAGAAGCCTCTGAGGGGACCCGGGAGACATAAGGTGGGGTCTGCTGAGCTGCGCTTCTCTGGGCTGATAAATAGTCGTCCCTGGCCCGCGTGGCTAAAGAGTCATCAAACCACATAATTCAGAAATCACACTGCTTAAAAACTCCCCATGTAACGTGCAGTAGAAAACGCTAATCCAGCACACAAGGTGGTGTTTTATTTTCTAGACGGGGAACATTTTCTTCAGTCGCATAACGACCGTCCTTGACATGATGGTGAAGGGCTGTGAATTTAAAGCAGCCTGGGACTCAAGGAGCGTTCTCTGTTGTGTGGGGGCGCTGGCCGCACGGGGATGGAGGGGCAGCTGCTTCCTGGCCGGGCCATGTCTTCATCGAATTAACTGCTTGCAAAGACCGGAATTTACCAAATGACACTTTAGTGAGTAATTCCTGTTCACACAAACGGCCGAAATTAAACCTCTGTGCCCGTGCTGGGCGGGCTGTCACCCGGGCCGACGACGTGTCAGGGCCACGCCACGGAGTCAGGCGGAGCCAGGGTGCCGCGCGTGGGGGGCAGGGGGCCCCCATTCTGGAATCAGGAAGGTCACCGTTCAATCCCCAGCTTTCCCGCTCCCTGTCAGGGAGGCCCGGGGCGTGTCACCTGCGCCCCCCAGCCTCAGTCTCCCCATGTGTGAAACGGGCCCGTGGGTGGTGTCCATGGAAGTGTTTGGTTCCCTGCGAAGGTGCAGGTGGGTGTTGGCCAGCCCCCGCCTCAGGGGGCTGGGCCAGACCAGCCCAGGAAGAAGAATTATGGTGACTCGGGAACGAGAAAAGAAGCCGTCCCCTGGCACCTGCCTTTCGCAAAGGCTGGAGTCGGTGGCACGGACAGGACTCAGCACCCAGGGCCCCTCTGAAGATCGGCTCCACTGGACGCGGCCACACAGCCACTTAATCCACGGGGTCCACGGTCGGTCGGGCTGGTTGCTGGGATGCCGCAGCCGTAGGTGAAACACACAAGCTTTGGCGGCCCTGCCCTTGTGAGGCCGAGGAAACAGCGATAAGAAACGGGGTTTTCTGACCCCTGGGCGGCCCCGTGTGGCAGGTGAGACAAGTGGCGAAGACAGTGCCCTCCCCACCTCCCCTCAGCTCTGGGCTGGCCACATGCCTTCCTGGGGTGTTGACAGACTGTGCACGAGCAGGGACTCTGGAAACACGTTCGGTCTGCTCTTTCACCATGAGACGCTTCCCCTGCACCCCGGGCTCGGAAATAAACACAGAAGGAATGGACCAGAGCCCAGCTCGGTGGCGAGGACCCAATTCTGGGCAGAGCGGCCCGGCCCGGCCCGGGCAGCCCCAGCTGACCTACAGATATGCAGACAGGACCCCTGAGAGGTTTCTGGCAGGTTGTTACGCAGGGGGGCCCGACTGATGCAAGGTGCTTCCGTAGGTGTTGGCTCACCCAGTCTGGGCATAACTTAAGTAATTCTAATTCTCTTTTCCACATGAGGAAACGGGGGCTCAGGGAGAAGAAGTGGCTTCTCGAGGTCACAGCTGGTCAGAGAGAAAACTCGGCGTGCGGCTGGGTGTCCCTTCCCTCGTCTGTCAGTGGCTTCTGCACGGGGCACCGGGGGCTGGGGCCCTGGGACCCAAGGCAGGGGGATGTGTGTCCGCGGGGCTGGCTGGGCTCCACCACCTCCCGGGCGCAGCCAGCGACCGGCCCGTGGCTCGCAGCGTGGCATTTCCTGTGATCCGGGTTGGTGCCAGGCTGGCCCTGGGCGGAGGCGGGGGGCCGTCTGTCACGCACGTGTTTAGCGGGCGGCCACGCCAGCGACTAAGCGGCACGGCGCTCGTAACAGTGTCGTCCCACAGCGGTGTCATTCGTGTTGTCAGAATGGTGTGATGTCCCACGCGGTGTGGGCCTTCAGAAATGCACGTCCGGTGCCGTGTGAGGCCAGAGCGGGCGTGCCCAGGTCCCGGCTCTGGAAACACGTGGGATTGTTGGTTCCCACTTGAGAAGATGGGAGGGAGTGCGCCGTGGGGCCGACGCACGGGCGCGCGCCGGGCCGCCTGCGATGGCTTGTTCGCCGAGCCGGCTGGCGTCAGGCGTCCTGGCCCTGCAGTGGCAGGGCAGGGGGGCCACGGCAGAAGTGCCCTCGCCGGGCTCCCCGCTCCCTGTAGGAACAGCCCTACGGGCTTGGCAGAGGCGCCCCCTCCCTGCGGCTCAGGCCGCCAGCGGTCAGCGCCCTGACGCGGCACGCGTTTCCAGCTCTGCCTCCTCCAAGTCGACCTCCGCACGGTGGCCACTTGGGGGTCTCAGGCCAGACACTACACTGACCCTCCCCTGCGTTTTGCTCTGGGCGCTGAGACGGAGGCCCGAGCCCCTGCCCCGGCCTGCGGTGTGATCAGGGCTCAGCCGGGAACACAGAACCTGTGCCGGAGGGATGTTCCCCGGGGCCTCACCGCAGGGAAGGAGCCCGAGTCCCTGAGACGGCAGCGGGAAGGTGAGGTGACCCAGGGCAGTGGCTGCAGGGACCCGGGAGGCAGGGCCGCCCGCGGGCTGGAGCCCGAGAGGAAGCACACGCTCGGCCTCCCTCTCCCCTTCCGACTCCCCCAGCCGGAAGTGAGCTGGGGCGTGCGTCCGTGGAGGGACACGTACGTGGGGGTCATGCAGGCGCGAGGTGTCGCCGTGGGGCTGGAAGCCGGTCTGCGTGTCCATCGCCAGGAAGGCGGTACACCTTATACGTTCACCCACTAGACGGGTGCTCAGCAGCTCGACTGTGTGCGGACCCTAAGCGCTGGCGGGGACGATGGGCTCGTCGCTGGCCATGTGCCGTGGCACCTGTGCCCAAGCTTGCCTTGCTGTGCGTGGTGGGGCCGACCCCGGCTTCCTCGCGCCTGGTGTCCAGCTGCGGGGGCCACTGCAGGGACACCTGCGGTCTCGTTGAGCATCGGGGCTGCCCCCCGGGGGGCCCACACCGTGGAGAGGCCGCCACGGGTTCAGGGAGCCGTGCCCTGCGCCCACGCCGGCCGGCCGGCCCTCTGTGCGCGTCTGGCCTGACCACGGAAGGCCATGGAGCCCTGGAGGCTCTCGAGCGATTGTCCCGTGTGAGCACTGGGTTCGTCGTCACCTTTTCCTCTTCGTTCTTCCCTCATTTTGCCCAAGTGCCTCCTCAGGAAGCTTTCTCGGAGGAGACGCGGGGCGGTGGAGGTGTGCGGGGCCCGTGTGGGAGCGGCTCCGTGCTCCGTGCCATGGCGAGCTCCGGTCTCGTGTCTGCCTCCCGTGGGTGGCGGCGCTTGGCCCCGCTGTCCTGTGAATCTCCGGGCTCGGGGCACACGGGGAGCAGAACACCGGCACGTGGCTCCAGACCCCGCGGTGGCCCTCTGTTTCTGAGCGCAGGGACGGCAGCCTGTCCCCGGGGTGTCCCCGGGCTCCGCGGCGTGAGCACTGCCTGCTCTGTGCGCCGTATCCCCAGCCCGCAGCTGTCCTGGGGCCCTCCTCTGCCTCCGCCTCCCCGTCTGGGCCGCGTGGCGGGGGCACACCGAGGCGGGGGCCGCAGCTGGGAGGGAGGGGGTCACGTCTCACGGGGATCTCGTGTCTTTGAACCACGTCGTAACGCCCGAGTGTCCGTCACCTGAGCGTCTGGGGGTGACTCCGCAGGAACACCGTCCTGTGAGCCCCTCCCCCACTGCCCCCAGAGGGCAGCCCTCGGGGTGGAGGGTGGAGCTTGCGGGGGGGGGGGTCACAGGGCCTGGAAGACAGAGACAAGATTAGGGTGCCGGGCTCTAGGGGGCTGGCGGGCCAAGGGGACCCTCCCCACGGAGGACCGGGGAGACTCTGCGTGGGCTCCGTGAGCACTGCTGTGTCCCGTGGCTGAGGAGGGCGGGACAGGCATGCAGAACCAGCAGCTGAAGGGCAGCAAGCTGTGGGGGCCGAGCTCTGGGTTGGGGTCCCAGCGGGGCCCCCCAGCACCTGTGTGTCCCTGGGCGGGTCACCGGGGGCTCTCGCTCTGTCCACCGAGTCGCTCTTGTGAAAACCGTGCGCACGCTGAGTCTCTGGGGAGGGTCCGGGCGAGCTGGTGGTGATACTCCAGAGAGTTTTCCGTGCTATGCACGTGCACGCGGTCCTACCTGTCTCGTTGCCCCTCGTGGAGTCCTGCCGGTGATCCCGGGGCAGGACAGAAGGTCCCCCCGAGTCGAGAAAACCGAGACCCGGAGAGGTTAAGGCGCGACCAAGCCCCCGACGGAGCCGCCGAGCCGGGTCTCCGGGGTCACCGTCTGCCCTCCCTGCCCCGCGAGCCTCTCTCCCGAACTGGCGATAGCGCCCGCTTGTTTGGAAACCCCTGGGCGTCAGGCACCTGCTGGCTTTTCACGTTTCCCGCAGATGCTTTGCTGCTGGCTCCACGCGGCTTCATTTCTGGAGCTAAATTCCACACCCAAGGGCACCAGCTTCCGGATGTAATTCAGCATGCCCGGGGCCTTGGTTGCCCTAATAATTCTCATGAGTACAGGGTGTCCCTGCGACCGCAGAGCTCACCTGAGGGGCCACGGGGCCGCCAACGGGTTGAAGGCTGCTTGAACTCAAACACGGTGGCTTGGACCTGGTGAGCAGCGTGGGATCGCCTGGCCCACTCCTTTCCCTTCCCACGTGGGGAAGGCTCAGGGCAGGGAGCGGCTTGAGAAAAGTCAGCAGCGGCAGGGGTCAGACCGGCACTCGCCCGGGACGCACCGCCCAACTCCTCACTAGTAGGCTGTCGTGTACCACCCCTGGGGTGACTTCCGTTTTGCGGTCCTCACGGGTGAAGGCAGGGCGGGCACGGGCTTTCTGTAAGGGGTGGAGTGAGTAACCCAGGCTCTTCAGGCCGTGAGATCCAGGTCGCAGCCACCTACCTCCGCCCTTTCGGTCGCAGACAAAATGTAGATAGATGGGTGTGGCTGTTCCAATAAAGCTTTACTTATGGAGGCCATGGGGGCCGGATTGGGTCTGCAGGCCACGGTTTGCCTGCCCCTCATGTAAAGGTGACGTTTTTTCCAGGATCTCATCTGCTGTCCGTGGAGCATCTGAAAATCCCTCCTTTTGCCAAAAAGCCCCCAACAGGATGGTGACTGGCCAGTCAGGGGTGAGGGGGCCTCTGCCACAAGGTCCCGAGTCGATCTGTAAAGTGCCGGGCCGTGCCCCTCGACGGTTCCTTTATTCCGCCGCATGCTTTCCGTGTGTGTGTGCCTGGCCGGCGACAAGGAGGTTGGTGCAGGGAACAGGATGGGGCTCCTGTGTCTGCAGCCCGCTGGCCCCTGTGCCTCCCCTCTTAGACCTTGTCCCCCTGGCTGGGAGCCTCCCATTTCCCGTTTGTGCCCAGTGCTGGGCTGGGGCCCCTGGAAGGCAGCCCTCGCCTGTTGCTGCTGTGACCCTGGGCCCCAGGTGGGGCCTTGTGCCGCAAACGTGCTCAGTAAGGGGCTGTTGAGGGAACGGCCAGATGTGTGAGTCCTGGCTGGGGCGTCAGGAGCCTGGAGACAGGGGCCAACCTTCTGGATGGAAGAGGGGGGGCCATGCAGAGGTCACACCTGGGGACGGAGAATCATCAGGTCTGCTGCTGAAAACGCCTTCGCCCAAAGCACCTGTTTCCCGGGTTGTGGAGGGACGAGGAGGCCCCGGTGCCATATGGACACATCAGCCAGGGACCAGGAGAGGGACCCTGGCCTGACACACCCACTCCTCCTATCCCAGCACTCCAGAAGGAGCTGGACAGGCAGGCACACAAGTAGGAGGGGAATCTTAGCCTGTGTGGGTCCAGTCGTGTCCCTGCTCCCAATAACCTACGTGCTGGGGTCCTGACCTCAGTCTCTCAGCCCGTGACCCAATTTGGAAAGAGGTCTTGACAGATAATCGCGTTAAAATGAGGCTTTCAGGCTGGAGTCTGATCCAATATGACCAGCCTCCTTTAAAAAAAAAAAAAAAGGAATAATAATAAAAAGGAAACCGGGACAGAGGGTGCAGAGGGAAGAGGCTCCTGGGAGGGGATGGGGACAGTGCCTAGGAGCCGGGGGAGGGGCCGGGGGAGGGGCCTGGAGCGGACCCGCCCCCTCCAGCCTCCAGTACCCGAGACGCGGAGATGCCACAGCTCTGCAGCCTACGCCGTGCAGTCCGCGGAGCTGTTCCGACAGCCCTGGGGTCCTGCACCCCGACACGGAGCCCAGACGGGGCTCCCCTTCCTCCCGCGCCCTGTTTCCGGTGTCCCCGGCTGCGTGGCGTGGTCCGTGGCTGCTCACGCGCACGTGTTACAGCTACGGAAAAGGGAAAACCTGGCGCCCGTCCCCGGCTCCCAGCCAGGAGGAAACGGCAGGTAGACCGGCCCGTCTGGAGCCAGTCACAGGAGGACGGAGTGTGTGGAGAGGTGCCCTCCGGGCTCTGGGCACCACGCGATTGAGGACCGGCAGGAGGCCTTGGCTGCGTGTCCAGCACGGAGCACAGGTTCCCGCCGCCTTCATCCTGCCGCACACGCACGGCAGGCTCCGGGTAACGAGGCCACCGGCACCGTGATCACGGAACAGGGCTGTTTGTGCCTGTTGTCTGTCTGCTTTTCTCAGTCCACAGGGCACATCCCACCGGACTCGGCCGGTGGGCAAACCCCGCCACGGAGTCACGGGGCCGCGTTCTCTCTTGGGACACGCGGCCGGACTCGGGTTTTACCATTTTTCGCTATGGTTATGCAAAATGCGTGCTTCCGACGGGAAAACAACAGACGGGCTGTATTCAAGGCGACCGACTGAACTCGTTCAGTTGTCCCTCCGTTTCCACTTCATCCCAGCAAATGGCTGTGTGTTTTCACCTTCTTCCTGCTGTAAACCACTGTACTTTCCCACCCCGTGACCGTCTTTAGCCTGACGCCTCGCGCTCTCCTTCTCATCCCGTAGCTTTTAGCCTGGAGACCGTGCAGCGGCTGTGCAGGTGGCACCCCTCCGCTGGGACCCGGCACAGCGCCACCTGCTTCTCCAGCCCCGGCTCTGGCAGACCCCGGGGGGGAAAGGGTCTCAGCTCCTCCCGGAACGGAAGCCAGAAATGGGGGCGGGGGGTCCCCACCCTTCAGGAGCCTCCGCTGCTCCTGGTTCTGTGCCCCAGGCCACGTGCGGGAGCTGCATGGAGGGCAGCTGGGGGTGTGGAGCCCAGGGGCTGGGACCCCAGCAGGGCGCTGCGGCCGTGGCTTCACGGGGTGACACGAACGGGACAGATGCCAGCTGTGTGGATGGACAGAGGGATGGGCTGTGGTTGTGCCTTCTCCTCGCCGGCCAAAGCTTCTCTTCTCGAACCAGGGAGCCTGGAACCCCCTTCCTTCCCGATTCACTGGCGGAGGCCCCAGCTTGGCGTGTATTTCAGTCACAGGGATATTAATTTCACTGGGTTCTCAGGCCATGATGCTCCATGAATCCTGCCTTTCCCGAGCTAATGGAGCAGCATAAATAACTCCGGGCGACGCAGTCACTGGGCAGCCCCCAAGTCTGGCCAGAGTTAATCAATCCTTGGCCGACGCGTCGCTGGTCAGGGGTTGTGTCCGTTTGGGGCTAATGCCATCGGAGCAGAGGCCGCTGCAGAGAGCCTGCTGCCCTCTGGTCAGAGGGAGGCGGCCTGGGAAGTTAGGGCTCTGTCCTGATATCCCCTGTGACCCAGAGACAGACGGAAGTTCAGCCGGCTCCCCGAGTGAGCTGGGGCCACCCCAACCCTCCCTCCAGGACCCCAGCCACCCTCCCTCAGCCTGAGAGGGGGTCCCCACCAATGGCTTGCCCCCCATCACTCACCCCTGCGGCCAGTTGTTGTCCCCGTCTCTCACCCCTGTGTCAACTCTTGCCCCCGTGTTTCACCCATGTCAACTCTTGATCCCTGTCTCTCACCCCTGTGGCAGCTCTTGACCCGTCTCTCACCCCTGCGTCAACTCTTGACCCCTGTCTCTCACCCCTGTGTCAACTCTTGACCCCTGTATCAACTCTTGACCCCCATCTCTCACCCCTGTGTCAACTCTTGACCCCCATCTCTCACCCCTGTGTCGACTCTTGACCCCCATCTCTCGCCCCTGCGTCAACTCTTGCCCCCTGCCTCTCGCTGGCTGATTCTTAGTTTCCACATTTCTGGGGGGCCTGGCCCTGCCCAGCCACGGGGCTTCTTCAAAGGACTCCAGGCGTGAGCACATGTGAGTCTTAGACCAGGGCCTGGCCCGTTGGAAGTGGTCCTGCCCTTGGGGACCTCATCTGTCCCTGTGCTTGGGAAGCACCCATGGTGCCCTGGCCTCCCACCCAATACCCCAGTCCGATTCACAGTCTACAAGCTCCCTGGCCCCTCCTTGAGACCCCGTTGAGCCTGTTTCAGGGCCCCGGGAGACCGGCGGGGGGCGCCCTCCCCATGCCACCGGGGAAGCCGGTGCGGCTTGCAGGGCAGACTCGGTGTGCACGGACGCACGCGGTTAGGGCGGCGGGACGTCTCACGGCTGCCAGCTTACCCGGCCTCCCCGGCCTAGAGCGCTGTGCTCCCAGCCCTGCCCCTCGGCCCACTGGCCGCTCCCCACAGAGGCTGAGCTCAGGCCGCTTGCTGGGGGCGGGGGCAGCAGGGCGCCTGGGCCACTGGTCCCTCCTCCCCCCGGGCTCTGAGTGGGAGCAGGAAGTCTGCGCCTCCAACACGTATTTATTTTAGAAGTCATTGGGACAAACCCAACTCCCAGAGATCCGAGCTCAATTTATTAAGCTTAGATGATTAATTACAGGGTAATTAAATATCTGATTAAATTAATCCTAAGGTGTTTAAACATTGTTTTGCAAAGAATGTTTGCTCATTAATTAGAATGGCTAAATGCGGAATTAAGCAAGGGGGGGGTTACGGAGGGACGAGTGGGGCTTGTCCCTCAGAGGCTCTTCCCTGGAGTCCCCCCTCTCTGTGTCCCCATCTGCAAATCTGTGCAGGGAGGAGGGAGCCTTCAGGGAGCCCGGGAAGGACTGGGGTGAGGACACGGGGTCGCGTGAATGTGCGATGAGGCGCACCTCCGTGGGAACTGAGGAGGCGGGGCTCCGGGAGGTCAAAGGGAAGGGATGACGTTCAAAGGAAGATGAAAAAGACCAAATGTTTGGTAACAGGTGTTTGCTGGGCTGTCCGGAAATGATGGGGCACAGGGGACCCTGATCAGATGGGCCAGCTGGGCTCCTCCCCGTCCCCCCGCCTCGTTCAGAGTATGACATCGTTATCCACAGAGATAGCGCTCTTCCTGAATTTTTCTAAACTTTTAGGCAGTTCGGGGGAGGTCAGCGTTTCTTTCTGAGTTTTTTGGGCCTTGGTTGTTTTCAGCTCAAAATGATCTGCATGCCGCCTTGGCCCATCTTGGGCTATTTGTTCGGGGCCCCGGCAGTGGTCTGGGCAGAGCAGAGAGTAGGGGACACTGGGTCAAGGACAAACCTGGGTCCAGGGGCGGTGGGACAGGAGCCTGGAGGTGAGGACGTCGAGTGCAGATGGCACTCACCAGCCTTGTTGGGGGTCCTGGGGGCAGAGATGGGGTGCTAGCTGGAGGGAGGTGGATCGGGAAGTGACAGGCCGTTTTAGAACAGAAATCACGGGGCGTGTCTACGCTGCCGGCAGAGATAGTGGGGCCCTGGTGAGCAGGGGCGTATGCGGGCTCCTTTCTACCGATTGCGACCACTTCTGGGTGTATTTCTTCTGCTCTCAGGGTCCCGGGGCCTCTCACCGCCCTGGCCGGCAGCTCTCCCCGGGGGTGAGGTCACCTGTGGAGCCCCGGACCTGCCCCACCTGCTGGGGGGCCCCGCAGGCACAGCTGCTCCGGTAACCACAGCCCATCGGAAGAGCTGTAGTCCTCGCTGGGTTCTCCCCGCTTCTGCACCGCAGGCTGTGGGACCCTGGGCCGGTCACTTCTCTAGCTCCGGGGGGCACCGGCTTCCCCCCAGGGCGGAGCGTCTCTGCACCCGTTTTGTGAACTAGCCTCTCGACTCCACCCACAGCCCCGCCTTCCGGGCAGGTGTTCCCACTCTTCTCCGGCCCCTGCATCTGTCCCTCCCTCCTGGTCCCGTGTAGGTCCTGTCCCCCAGGGCCTCCCCCCATCCAGAACGGGGTCAGCTGGACTTCTCCCCCGCTTCAGCCTCTCCTCACCTGGCAGGGCCCCCGGGCCCCCGGAGCAGGGCTCCATCAGTCTCCACGTGCCCCACGGGGCCTGGGGCCTGCGCAGACGCTCCTGGGGGCAGGGCGGCCGGACCCCCTGCTAGAGTCCGGGCCGCCCCCGTTCCTCTGGCACCCGCCCACCCGCCGCTCTGCTCCGCATTTGGTTCACCGAAGGGATGAGGAGGTTCGGCTTGCTTTGTGACAGACCAAAATGGAGTGAGGGCAGCGCGGGATTCCCTGTCCCCTACCCAGCCTGGCAGCCCCACACGATCTCCATGCCCAGAAGCTTCAAGTGACTTAAAACAAATGCACACGTAACTCCCTTGGCTGTAGGTGTTTGAAATCTCTAGTTCGGGCTTGAAAGAAGAGGAGGTTTCTTACAGGAAAGCAGTGTGATGTGGTGAAGAGAACTTCGGGTCTGGGATCGTATCAGAGCTCGTTTGGAAATTTCTACTCTGCTGTTTCTTAGCCGCGAGCATGTGAGGCAATGTATCCGTCCATCCGTCAAATGGGGGCATCAGCGGTAGCCCGTCCGTCTGCCCCACAGGTCGGACGTGAATTCTAGCGTGTCTGCAGGAACGTTTCGGAAATCTGTGGCCTCGGGATGGTGGGGCGAGGTGGTGACTCGGCTCGCGCCGAGCTGCCTCAGCAGCGGGAATGGCGCTTCCCAGGAGCCGTCCTGTGCTCCGCTTGGATCCCAGGGAGGAGTAACTGTTCTGGCTAATTGGAGCAGAACAGAAGTCCTCCCCCCCCCCCGCGCGGCAGAGAGCAGCCAGGGAGCGGATGGGGGCGGGCAGGTTCCGGAGGAGGCTTGGCGGCTGTCTGCAGGGGAGCCCACGGGAGGCCCGGGAGGCACCGACTGCCACCAGGGCGGCCGCAGGAGGGAGAACAAGAAGAATATCCGGGTGCAGAGTGTGGGGTTCTCCTTCCCCACTTGTACTTGGGCCTCAGTGAAATTGTAGTCAAACGCATCTTGTTTTTCTTTCAAAGAGAGATCGTTGGCAGTTAATTCTCTGGTCTTGGCAAGTTTCTTAAATCAAGAGCCACTCTTGCAGATGCTTGGTACTATTTCACCACCGTCATTGAAACCCGCTGAGCCACCACTGCCCTGAAATGCTCAGAGGCAGAAAGCGTTCTATCCGAAAACACCTTCAACTGCCCGTGCGTGCCGGCGTTGTGGCGGAAGAATTTTCCTCTGCCCTTCAGGCTCCTTCCAGCTGGTCTGAGCGTCAGAGCGACGTGAGACGGACTGACAGGAGCGAGTCGGACACAAGTTTGATTACACGTGTGCCTCCTGCTTATACCCGAGAGACCGAGGAAACCGGTAACTCCGGGAAATGGCCAAAGCTGTCACCTTCAATACCATCTTCGGCTAAAGACAGAAGGTTGGGGGTAGGGAGTCGGTGATGGCAGGTTGCCAGGGAAGCACGGTGAACAAGGGTGAGGCTGTCATGCAGATTTGAGTCCATGCCTCCTGCCCCGATTAGAGTGTCCCGGGGTTTGGAGTCACCCCTTCTTCCCAGCGCAGCCAGGGGGACACCCTTACAGATGGAGATTCCCTCGTACGTGGAAATGGCTCTTACAGGAGGGAAGCTTCGTGCGGGCTCTCGGAGCTGCTCTTCTGTCTGCATTTTCTTAAAAACCAGCCGCTTAAGATAATCCGTATGCCAGAGGGGCAGACCCTGGGGTGGCAGAATTTGCTCCCCTGCACTGGTCATCACACAGCTGCGGGCAGCTCTGAAGCCTCTGTGAACCAGGACGCATCTCCTCAGAGCGAAGACTCGATCAGACCACGTGGGGGCCGGGGGCGGGAGGCCTGGGGCGGGGCCGCCGCTCTGCCGCTGTGGGGGGTTCTCATGATTCGTTCAACGGGCAGGATGAGGTAAGGGGTGTGAAAGCACGCTCACAGCTACCTGGAAAATAACACGGTAGCGTTCAACCTTTTAGAACAAAGAAAAGCTTGATGGAAGGATTCTTCCACAGGGTGACACGTAAGTAAGAAACGAATCAGCACCGGTAAAGTAGCTTCAAAACGAGGAACAAAAATAAATTCCTCTTATCATCCCACTGACAATTAACGAACGGTAATTAACGAACACCCAAGCAGGTTCCTAAACAGACTTAAGGCAGTTCAACTCGATCTTGTCTGGACATTGTGGTTAATTCATTCAGGCAAGATAAAATGAACTGGGGGCAGGGAGACGATGCGGGAACCTTGGTATAGATTGTGGACAAAGGAATCGGCAAAAATCCACGAACGAGGGTTTAAGAAGCATGCGGGCTGTGCGTGAGCGTCGATGGTCTTCCTGGGTTCAAACGATAGCTAGAAGATACAAAGAAAAAATCCATTGATAACAGAAACGGGATGAGTATTTCTGACCTTGCCGCACACCATTTGCGTCCAGCCTGGCGATGTTTGCTTGGCCCCTGCCAGTAACCGAGCTCACCCGCACCCCACGTCCCACACCCCAACCCCGACCTCGCCACGGCGGTTTGCTGTACGTGTGCGTCTCGGGAGGGTGCTTCCCGCCAGTTTCCCAGGTGGCGCCCGGCCCCGCGACGTCCACTGCTCTGGTGACCGGCGGGGCTACGTGTTTTCCCAGCGCCGCTGACACAGCGGGGGCCCCGCGCGTGGACAGCCTGCCCGGACGCGGCGCTCATCGTCTGTGGGGTTGTCGCATCCCGCTCTTACCAACGGTAACGAGCCCTCGCTTGGCATAGCCATCGACCCTCCGTCCGCCCCGGCTGGCAGCGACCCCCACCCCCCGCGTCTCCTCCTGTCGTGCGGGAGTTTTCTCTTTGTTCTCGCTGCCATCCGCCCATGTTTCCCTCTGCGGTTTCTTGCTTTGCTTCAAAGCTGGGAGCTGTCTTTCTTCATGAGGATGATAAATATTTCATTTTGTGCTAACTTTTCTATCTTTTGTAAAAGAGATTTAGCTCTTTGAGGCATCTGCTTTGGCGTTGGGGGCGGGGGGACTCGATTAGAATTCTTCCGTGCTACTCAGTTTCCCAACATCATGCATTTTTAATTATTTTTTAATTATTATTTTATAAAGCGTTCTAACGTCGAACAGGTGAGGCCTTCTGTCTCGCTCTTTTTAGCCCTCAGATGTCCTCTGAAACCGTCATCTGTTTGCTTCTCCAGAATCCATCGCGTCCAGAAAAATACCGTTGGGACCGATCCGAGGGCAGCTGTGTTTGCAAGCTAAACTAAACCAGTGACCCGTTCTCCCCACGGCTTGTGTGCTCGTCTTGGGAAAGACCTCGTCTCTCACCTTGCCCTCGCCCCACAGGGTGCAATTCTCTTCACGAAGATCGGGTATATGCTCTGTTTATTCCTAAGTAACCGTTGTTCGCACTGGAAGCCCCGGCGGATGCCCTTCAAGACTGGTGGGGTCCACGTTGCGGCCCCTTCCCCCCCACAGCACCCCCCCCCAGCCCCTCCCTGGGTCCGCCCGGGCGCCCAGTTCTCGGGTCCGGGCCCCGCTTTCCTTCTGCACGCAAGCATGCGTCTACACCCCGGGTGTGCACAGCTGGGCCAACAGCTTCCCGGGAGCCCCGGAGGCCTCTGCAGGCCCGCCTGCCTCTGCAGAACCTGGCTGTCCCCCCCCACAAAATTATTGCTGCGGTTCCCCAAGCGACCCGCTCTGTCCAGGTGACCTGGCCGGGGCAGCTCAGCCACGGGGTCAGGGCCCTCAACCCCGGGGCCGGCAAGGAGCCTCCGGGCCCCACGCAGAGCCAGACTCAGACCCTCCAAACCCCGGGCAGGGATGGGTGCATGGAGCCCCTGCAGGGAGCCAGGAGCGGGGGGGCCCTGCCCTCAGAGTAGCTACCCCATGCCTGCAGGCACCGGGGGCTCCGGGCTGGGCTCTGAGACCCCCTCACTCCTACATTCCGGGAGCTGCGTGTGTGCACGTGTGCGTGTATGTGTGTTTGCGTGTGTGTCTGTGTGTGCTCCTGTGCACGTGTATACATACATGTGCTTGTGTGCATGTGCGTACGTGTGTGCACTTGTGTGCTTGGGTGCCCGTGTGTCCATGTGTGCAACTTGTGTGCATGTGCATGCGCGTGTGTGCTTGTGTGCATGTGCGTGTGTGTGCGTGCACGCGTGTACCTGGGTTCCTCTTACCCTTCCCCCTTCGTGCCGCACGCAGTCCTGGTCACGTCCCGTGTCCTGGCGTCTGTGGGGCCTGCCCTCGGGCCTCAACTGTTAACTGAGCTCGTTGTCCGCGTCCCTCTGTCCGCAGGACCGTTCACGGGGCCCGAGGGCCCCTGGGGAGGGATTCTGCAGACAAAGGAACCACTGCCGGCCGGACGGTGCTTCACGGTGTGCGCCATGCCTCTGCACACACTTGTCTCTGCGCTTCCCTCCCACAGAGGGACGGTCTCCGCTCAAGCTGGTCTTAACCCGGAAACACACCATCCCTGCTTCCCGTGCAAAGCCCCACCTGCCAAATGCGCCCCGATCTTGCAGGTTCTCCCAAAGATGCGGGATGCGCGGGGAGAGACCGCGTGCGCAGGGGGTGTTTTGCCGGCGGTGCTGCGGGAGCGGGTGTCCTGGGGTGGACCTCATCCGCTTGGGCTGAGGGATAGTCTCTCCTCACCGGGGAGGGGCTCTCCGGGGGTCTCGCCCCGAGCGGAAACCCTGGCCTGCCACGTGGCGCCAAGCAGCTGTGTTTCTCCCGTGTAGGACGGGGACGTGGGGTCCAGGCTTGGTATCCCCGCAGAGCGAGCTGCACGTTCAAGGGGCTCCCGCGGGTCTGCGGTGCCTGGCGAGGGGGCAGGAGAATCTTCCAGTGGGTCAGACTCCCTACCGCCCGCCGGCCAGGCTGCCGTCCCCTCCAGGCCAGCCCCACACCGCCTCCTGCCTGGCGGGTGCTTCTAGGCGACACGGCACCTGTCGCCTGCATGGCTCTGCGGAAGGGCCCCTGTGTCCCGCTCACCGTGTCTGGGGTCATCGTGGGCTCTGCAGTTAGTCTGTCCCCGCGCCTCCTGCCCTCACGTGTCACCCACATTGCTTCCTGGTCAGATACCCCGCTCCCTGTTCTTCTCTTGTTCTGGGACCGTCCTGCCTCGCGGCCCTGAGTCCTGAGCAGGCCCGCTGGCTGGTGGCCCCTGCCTCTGGCACAGGTAGCGTGGCGGGGGGACGGCCCTTCCTGGGGATGTTCGCGGTCACACGTGGTGGCCACCACGCCCTGGAGCTGTGTCCTGTGCCGGGAGACGGGGGGTGGCTGAGGATATGTCCGTGCATCCTGGCCGCATTTCTCAGAAGTGCCAGGTAACCCCGGGGCCCAGGGAAGGGGACTTGAAGGTCCGGGATTCAGACCAGCTCCAGTCTGGCATTTAGGAACCCCAGAAACCCGGGACAGCGGCTGCATCTGGACTCGGACTCGGGCCAGGAGTGGACGTGGGGGTCTGTCCTCTGTGTGGAGACTGTGCTCGCTGCTCCTTCCTTCCTCTGCTTCTTCTTAACCTCACACCTGCCCGCCCCTCACCTGGGCATTTAAACACATGCACCTAATCTCTTCTCTCATTCGTACGCACAGCCACTTGGTCCTTTTATTCCCGCTCTACTGGGGCTCGATAAACAGGGCACGTTGCAGGCGTACGTTTCGGTCAGCCTGCCGCGCACTCGCCCACGAAGCCATCAGCAGTTAGGACAGTGAACACACACGGTCACCGGGAAGGTCCCTCCTGCCTCGTCCCCGCCTCCAGCTGACCGCCGACCTGCCTTCTTTGACTGTGGATCATCCGTGTTTTCTGGGGTTTTGTAAGTGGAATCCTACTGTGCCCTCTCTTCCTTCCCTCTGGCTTGAACTCCCCTCGTGGCCTCCGGTCTCAGTACTCGGCTGAATCGTACTCTATCCCGTGGACACAACTGGTTTATCCGCTCACCTGTTGGTGAACGCTCAGATTGTTTCTAGTTCGGGGCGATTGCAAATAAAGCAGGTGTGAACATTCACCTGTGAGTCATTGTAAAGCCACGGTTTTGCATTTTTCTCGGGTACAGACCGAGGGGGGTGGAGTGGCCGGATTTTATGGCCGGTGTGCGTTTAAAGTTCTTTGTAATTGGAATTTTTACTGAGGTGGTTATAAGTCCACACGCAGTTTTAAGAAATAACGGAGAGATCCTGTGTGTTTTTACCCACTTTCCTCCCGTGGTGACATTCTGTAAGGTTGGACTGTGACATTCCGGTCAGGACGCCGACACGGATTCGGTCGCGTGTCGGGTCTCCCACGGCTGCCCGTACCGATCTGTGTGTGTGCGTGTCACGCGTGCAGACTCGCCCATCCGGCACCCCGGTGGCCAGCCTGGATGTGGTGTGTCCGTCCCAGAGAGGACCCCCTGCTGCTCTGGCCACACGCCCCCCTCGCGCCCTCGCCCCCATTCGTGACCCCGCACCATCACCCACTGGCTCTTGATTTCTGAAATCTTGTCACTTGCGAGTGTTGTACGAGTGGTTCCGCACGGCACGTGCCCTCGGGGCCCGGCTCCTTCCCCGGGGAGCCCTCTAGGTGCTCCTGGTTGTGGCTGAGCGGTGCCCGTGCTGACCGTGCGTCCGTCCGAGGACATCCAGCTCGATCCCAGTGTGTGGCTCCTGTGAAGCAAGCGTCTGTGAACGGGTCTGCACAGAGGTTTCATTTCTCTGGGGTGAAAGTCTAAGCGTGCGCTCGCTGGGGAGTCTAAGAGCAGGAGCCGCCGAGCCGTTTTCTAGAGTCACTGCCCGCTTTGCACCCCCGCCGGCAGTCCGTGCCTGAGCCGGCGTGTCTCATGGGTGGCGTCGCTGTGGCCGTCCTGGTGGAGGTGCGCCTGAAACGCTGTCTCGCTGAGCGCTCAGTGCGTTTCCCCGACGACTCATGACATCCAGCTTCGCTTCACGTGCTGTTTCTCATTTATATATTGTCTTTAGTAAAACGTCAAATTACGTGTTTTGGCTCATTTTCTTTTTTTTTTTAATTTTTTTTTGAACGTTTATTTATTTTTGAGACAGAGACAGAGCATGAGCGGGGGAGGGGCAGAGAGGGGGACACAGAATCGGAAGCAGGCTCCAGGCTCCGAGCCGTCAGCCCAGTTGGCTCATTTTCTAACTGGGTTGCTCGTTTGTTCTTTGCTGCTGAGTTCGGAAGGTTCTTTCTCTATTGTAGACACGGTTTGCAAACACCTCCTCTCAGTCTGAAGCTCGCCCTTTCTTCCGTTTTACGAGTCTCCCACATTCTGCTGTGCTCCCGCCTGTCCAGCCTCCCGATTTGCCTTCCCTGAGCCCTGCTGCTCTTTGCCTAGCTTCAGGTCTCGAAAATTTTCTCCAATTTCCCCCCTGCCTCCCCAGATGTTATGGCTTTGCGTCGTAATTGAATCCCGTGGTGCATTCCGAGTTAATTTTTGGACGAGGCGTGAGGTGTCAGATGAGGTACAGTTTCTGCCCGTGAATGTCCTTCTTCCACCGAACTCTGTGCCTCCATCAAACGTCAGTGATGCGCTTTTGTGGGCTGGGTTCTGGGTTCCGTCCCACTGATCTGTCTCCCCCATGGGTGCCACAGGCATTGCCTTAATTACCGTGACAGTGGTATCGAATGCTGATCCCCCTCTCTTCCTCTCGGCCAAGATCGCTTTCATTATGCTGGGGTCTGTGACTCCCCGTATGCGTTTCAGAATAAGCTTGTCCACGTCCACGAAAACCTTGCCGGTGTTTTGACAGAAACGTCATTAAACCCGGAGATCGATGTGGGGCTCATTTAGCTCCGTTAGATGAATGTGGCTCATCCGTCCGTTTCTTTGGGTCTTTGTGATGTGTTCTGTCGGCGTGTCGTAACTTGCAGCATGCCGACCCCGTGCACCTTTTGTTAAACGTGCACCTAAGGGTTTCATCGCCTCCGAGGTGGTTGTGAACGGCCTTGTGCTTTTAATTTCGGTTCCGGCACATTCGTTGTTAGTGTAGGGAAATGAAATGGGTTTTGGGGAGTCGGTCTTGTAGCCTGAGAATGCGCTGAGCTCGTATATCAGAGTGTTTTGTTGATCTCTCGAGATGTTGTGCCCAGTGAATCACGTCACCTGCAAACAGAGACAGTTTACTCCTACCTGTCCGGACCATACGTCTGTTCTCCTTGCCTGCTGCCGCAGCTGGGATTTCCAACACCGAGTCAGACAAGAACGTGGGGACATCTGTGCCTCGTTCCTCGTCTTTGGGAGAAAACAGCGTTTTTAACCATTAAATATAACGTGAACAGTTGCTGCTTTGGTAGCTGCTTTTTATCGGCGAGGTAATTCCATTCTATCTCTGACTTCCTGGTTTAAAAACAAATTGTGAATATTGGATTTTGTTGAGTGCTTTTTCTGCATTAATTGATACAGTCATAGGGATTTTCTTTAGTTTGTTGGTTCCGTGGATTACATCGATTCTTTTGAATGTTCAGCCAACCCTGGGTACCTGGAATAAATCCCACTCGATCGTGATACAGAATAACATTCACCTCCATCACACGTTGTTGAGAATCTTTGCCTCTTAATTCATGAGAGATATTAGTCTGTATCTTTCTTTCTATGGACTCTGTCTGGCTTTGGTATCAGGGAAACAGTGGCCTCATAAAATGAGCTGGCAAGGGGTGCCTTGGGGGGCTCAGTCGGTTGAGCGTCCAACTTCGGCTCAGGTCACGATCTCACGGTTGGTGGGTTCAGGCCCCGTGTCGGTTTCTGTGCTGACAGCTCGGAGCCTGGAGCCTGATTCGGATTCTGTGTCTCCCTCTCTCTCTGCCCCTCCCCCATGCATGCTCTGTGTCTCCCTCAAAAATAAACATTAAAAAATTTTTTTAATTAAATGAGCTGGCAGATGCTTCCTCCTTTTCTGTTTTCCGAAAGAGACCGTGTAAAGTTGGAGTTAATTTTCCCCCAGCTCCAATGCTGTGTGATTGACAAAGAGCGTCTCTGTTTGCCGTGCGCAGCGTGATGTTTTCCCGTGTGTGCACACTGTGAACTGCTCACGTCCACCGGCGGACGGAGTGGTTTCTGTGTGTGCTGAAACGTTTGTGATTTTTCTGTGGGCAGATCCCCAGTGGGCACTGTATTAGTACGGGCTGCAGCCACGCTGCGCGTGGGGTTTCCAGAACTCCGTGTCGCATAACTAAAGCCTTGTCCCCCTGACCCGGCATCTGCCCGTTTACCCCTGGTCCCTAGCAGCCGCCACTCTGCTGTCCGCCTCTGTGAGTTCGACTTTCAGAATCCACACGTCGGTGAGACCAGTCTTGTGCCTGGCTCATTTCATCCAGCGTGGCGTCCTGCGTCACCCACGTCGTGCCGAATGTCAGGAGCTCCTGCTGTGGGGCTGAGTGCCGTCCCACCCTGTGTGTGCGCCACGTTTCTGTTACCCACTCATCTGTTGGCGGACGTGTGGGTGCGGGTATCTTCAACATACGGGTTTTCATTCCTTTGGGTAAATACCCAGTAGAGGGATTCCTGGGTCATCGGACAGCTCCATTTCTAATTTTGGGGGACCCTCCACCCCGTTTCAGAGCGGCTGCCCCGGTTTGCATTCCCGCCAACAGTGCACGGGGGTTCCCCTTTCTCCGCATCCTCGCCGGCACCTGCTGTTCGTCGTGTTGTGGATTTTAGCCACTCTTGCGGGTGTGAGGTGGTGTCTCAGTGTTGTTGTGTATTTCCCTGAGGATCAGTGATGTCGAGCACCTTCTCACGTGTCTGTTCACCGTCTGGGGGTCTTTTTGTGAAAAGGGGTTAATTTGGTTTTTTTTTTTGTTTTTTTTTTTTAGCGTTTGGTAGAATTCTCCCATAAAACCATCTGGGCCTGGTGATTTCTTTCAAGAGGGATTTTAATTATGAATTCGGCTTCTGTAACGGTTAGGGGCCATTTAGATCGTTTCTTTAATCTTGGTTAAGTTTTCTGGAAATTGGTCCATTTCTTCTGTTTGTGTTAGGAGTTGTTTGTAACAGTCCCTCGTTATCCTTTTAATGGCTGCGTGAGGTACACGTTCCCCCATTTAATTCCTGATATCGGAAACTGTGTTTCTTTTAATTTTTGTCAGTTTTGCCAGAGGTTTGTAGATTTTACCGACTTTTATCCAAAGAACCAGATGTTTGTTTCGCTGATTTTTTCTACCGTTTCTCTATTTTCAGTGTCACTGACTTCTGCTTTGGTTTTTCTAGTTTTCTTCCTTCTCTGGGTTTATTTTGCTTTTCTTCTCCGGTTTCTTGAGGTAAGGACTTAGCTGATGGAGACGAGGCTTTCCTTATTTCTGCTGTATTCGGTGCTGTGACATTTCCTCCGAGCACCGCTTTAAAATCGTCGTGTTCTTGGTTCTGGGCCTGACGAGCAGTTTCTGACCGTGAGCCGGACGTGGCCTCTCTTACGTGAGGAGACGCCAGGCCGTATGTGAGGTTTCTCCACGGCAGGCAATCACCCTGTTCCTTTTTGGACCGCGGTTCCCGTGACAATTGATTTAAGAGCTCGGACGATGTCACTTGGTCTGCTTGGTTCATCTGGAGCCACCGTTGCTCGCGTGGGTCCCTGCTGGTGGCGCCGGGCCCCTGTGGACCAAGGGGCTTCCTGGTGGTGGGGGCTCCTCGGCCAGAGCGCCAGCGCCCTGGGACGTCCCGGCAGGAGCGGGGCATCTGGGGCTCGTCCTGGCCATTCCCTGTCAGCAGGACTCCCGCTGACGCCCCCCGTGGGTCATGCCACCGCTGCTTGCTGGCATGGGAGCCTCTGAAAAGGCACCTCTGCTTCCGTTCTTGCTGCCCCTGCCCCGGGCCCGGCTCTGCTCCGGCATGAACTTGGCCTTCAGCCGAGACAAGGGGAGACGTGATTTCTGGTGCGTGCGCCACTCCCGGCCACGACAGAGAACAGACGAGTCACAGGTCCTGGGCAGAGGACCAAGGGCACAGTTTGGGTGTGAGGCAGGTGGGCCTCTCAGAGGCGGCCGCTGCCATCGGGGGTGCTGGACGTCCTAGACCCGCCAGGCGAGTTCTAGAAGGTAGGTGTGCCGTCCGGCTTATGCCAGCGCCCGGCCTCTGTTTTCCCTGTTTCCGCCCTGGTGTTGTCGCAGGTGCACGGCGGTCCACCTAGACCTCTGCCTCGTCTTTCTTCTTTCCTGCTCAGCCCACACACTCGCTTCTTCTCCACTTGGCTCTCGAGGCACGGAGGTTTCCAGGAAGATGGCGTGAAGGCTGAGCTGTTCTAGCAGGAACTTTGAAAAGGATCGAACAGACTCCATCGCGTGCTTCCTCGGCATCCCAGGGCAGCTTCTAGGACTGCAGACCGTCTGCTGTTGGGCCCACCCCTGACCGCGTTCTTCCTCCTCCTCGTGACCCAGCCTCACAGCCTCCTCCAGACTCCCGGACTGGGCCCCGGGGCTTTTCCCTGCTCCACGTCTCAGATCAGCTGTCACCTCCTCAGAGACCCCTTCCCAGCCATTCCCTTCTCCTTTACCCTGTTTCTGGAGCCACAGCATGTGGGCTTAAATCTCAGCAAATCCACCAGGAGGGAAATATTTGCTTCTCCCCCCGGGAGAAGGGTGACCCTCCCTCCCCAGCCAGGACAAGAAGTGTAGGTGACCTCTGACCTCCCCCACCAGGACAAGAAGGGAAGGTGAAGTTCGGCAAGAGAGACCTGAGTACGGTTTTGGATTTGCTGAGTCGGTGGCACTTTTGTGACGTCAGACAGCTGCATATGCAAGAGCAGGGCCCAGAAAGAGGAGATGCCCGTGAAGGATTTTTGGGCCCAGCGGAGGGGCCTGGCGTCCCCATTGCGTGCAGAGAGAGCATAGAGTCCGAAGACAAAGCTGTGGACCACAGCTGCTAGAGGCAAGGACTCAGCGAGAAACAGACACAGTAACGTCAGAGGGAAACAGGAAAGATGTACAGTGTAGTCCTGGGGAAAGAAAGCCTGTCCGTGCAAGTCACAAAAGACAAAAACTAAGAGCCCCAAATTCCACGAGAAGGAAAAAGACACGCTGGTGGAAAACGGACAGAGGCACGGCCAGAGAGAACCCGGGGCGGGAAGCACGCGGGACCAGCAAACACAGCGAGCGTGGCCCACGTTCCCAAGAACCGGTTCCGGGGAAATCGACGAGCAGGGCTCCCCACCCATCGGCCTGGCAAAACCGAAAAGCAAGTAACACGAGCACAGTGGAGCAGAAGGGACACTCACATCCTGTTGGTGAAGTGTGTTTGGAGGGCACTTGGCAGGACTGTGGAAGCTCTGACCGGCAACGGAATCTGTGGTAAGAGAAGGCTCACGCACGCAACGAGACACGCCTGACCCACGAGGAAGTTTGTGCGGCATTTCTACGTGAAGGTTTAAACAGCGGCGGAAATAACAGAAGTGCGGAAGCACGTTGCATACAGCACGCGGCTGTTCACCGGGGCAGAGGTCCCCAAGGGGGTGACGAGGTGGGCGTGGTCCGTGGGAACCCCGCAAGGTCCGAGTCTCGCGTGACAGGAGCGTGCTTTTGCACTCACCAGGTGACAAAACAAACGATCAGACGGGAAAGAGAAGGCCGCGACAGCCCCGTCGCCGGGCTGCCGGCTGGGAAACTGGCCCTCCATGCCCACGAGCTCGCCTCCGTTCGCAGGCCCCGTCTGGGCAGGTGCCGTCTGGGCAGGGCCGGGCGTGGAAGCCGGCGGCCGAGGGAGAGCTACCGCGACGAGGCGGCCCGCACCCTGGAAAGTGCTCTGACCTGCTCAAAAGCACGCGGACGCCCCCATTTATTCACGTAACCTGGCAGAATATTTTCGAATAAATCGTGAGCGTGACAGTTACATTCTCTAAACCACACTGGAAAAAGGATTATGGTATTTACCACGGGGACAGGAAGATTGATGCTCGCCCCGAAGATCTGCCAGCTTCTTGATTTAGGGAGCCAGTGATCAGCACGGGTTAGCTCTGACGGGTTTATATTGGCTCTCTTCCCCCACGGCCTCCTCTCCGGGGGCCTGGGGACACTTGGGCGGGGCCGTCCTGCGGGGTCTCTGCAAGATGGCGCACGGAGGCCTCGGGTGCGGGCAGAGATCGCTGCCTTCCGCCGTGTCCCGGATCCTGATCCCTGCCCGGATGGAATCCGGGTCCTGAGCCTGCCGGGCCTGCCCCGGCGCCGGTCCCAGTGCGAGGCTGACTCCTACGCTGAGGGACGGGCAGGGGCCAGGGAGGGCGGCTCAGGGCCCAGTGCTGGGCACCAACCCGCGGTCAGTCCCCTGTGACCGGTGGGCTGAGGTGCATGGAGGGGGCGATGTGCGCCCCTCTCCCCGCCTGCCGTCTGTGCCCCACCTGCACCGTCCCGGGTCACCTTCTTGTCCTCACACCTCACACCGTTCACGTTTCCTCAGAGCCGAGCGCAGGGCCTGGAATGCACTGTGACCCCATCAGCATACGCTGACCCGAACCCAACCCTCGGGAAGGAGCATCCGGCTGACCAGGAGCCCCAGATCCTTCCTTGGGGGTCACTGAAGGGTGGGTGGGTGGTGAGGACCCCTCATCCCGTACGTTGGGGAGGTTTGGAACTAGTCATGGACCCGGCTGCCCCGGGGGGTCCCCGGGACCAGCCTTTCGTGCCCCAGGACCCGGCAGCCGGCCCCATGCTGACCTCCCCAGTTCCTCCTAAGACCTGCCCCCCAGAGCCACCTCCCAGCCTGACTGGATTCCACACGGTTTAGGTTTGTTTCTGGCTCTTAACACCCTCCTCCGGGGGCCCCTGCGGCCCTGCCTCTGCTCTCCACCCCCCCCCCCCCGCCTTCCCCCATGGACGCTGCCTGGGTCCGCCCTCGCCAGCCCGCGGGACACGGGGGAGAGGGTGACACATGCGTGTCCCGGCTCCACCAAGCACTGGCCCCGTGGACCCGGCAAATCCGCGTGAGGCTCAGAGTCCCCGCTTTGGGTAAAAGCAAACTTCCTGCAGTGGCTGTGACATCACCTGCCCCTGATGACAACATAAAGTCACACTCGGACACCCGGCTACCAGTGCCCGTGAAGCCACCTGCTGGCCCGCTGCTGGCTCAGGGGCCCCGCAAGCTGGCCGCGCCCTCCAGTGCCCGGCCCGGCTGACCCTCAGGTGGCTCCGGGCGGTGGCGCCCCTGGGCACCACGGGGCTCTAGAAGGGCCCTCGGATACTGCCTGTGCCCACTCCCTCCACCCTGCCGAGACCGCGCTCAGGCCTTTCCTGGCCTCCGACTGCCCCACCCAGGAACCTACAGCCTCTGTGGATGGGGCTGCCCCCAGATCCCCAGGGCCCTCCCCAGGGGCCCAGTGAGCCGGTGGTGTCCATATGGTCGCGCCCGTGTGGCTCACAGAGGGGCTAGTGTCCCCTCCCCATGCCCGGCCCGGAGCCAGCACGCTCGACAGTGAGGACACCCACGCTCCTGCGGGGGCCCCACTCTGCCCCTTAACCTGGGCGGTCCAGTCCCACTGCTTTCCTGCCCCCATCTGCCCTCCAGCAGGAGGGGGAGTGACACGGGGACTTGCTCTCTCGGGCCCGGTGCTGCCCACAAAGGGCCCCGCGTCCCCGCCGGACCAGCACCGGAGGCTGAGCAGCCGCTGTAGTGCGAGAGCGTTTCTCTGGCCGCTTCTCGCCTGACGCCCCTGGGGGGAGGAGCAGCAGGACTGTCCGGGCTGCTGGAGCACCTGTGTCCTCAGCTCAGTGTGATTCCACGGTTTCCTCCAAGAACAACCGTGAGCGTTTCTGTAACTGAAAAGCACTTCGCGCTGATTTTCCTAAAATGAAGGCGGATGATCGGGAGATTCATCACACATTGCGAAGTTTCCAACACGAGGGTCAGGAGGCCTCCTGTTAGTGGTCCGGCTTTGCGGGCCTTTCAGGACCAGAAGCTCCCTCCCTCCCGGCAGCTCTGAAGGAGCCCCCAGCGCGGCCGGCACGGCTGAGGTGGCCACGGAGCCTCGAGCGCGCAGAGGAAGTCGCCGCGGCCCCAGGGAGCAGACCCCGAGGAGGGCCCACGACCCGCGTCTCTTCCGAGGGTAGATGTGGCGAGAGGAGGGCCAAGTCAGCGAAAATAAATGTGGGAGCACGCCCAAGGGCTCCTGGGGAGGGCCCGCGGCAGCAAGGTAATGCTTTTCCAAAACTTTAAAAAACAAAGTGGTTTTTGAATTTCAAAATAGACACGTGAATCAGAAGTCTGTCCTTTTTAAGAATTACAGTAACGACGGCTCATGAGCCCGGGCGCGGAGGTGTCTGAAAACAGAGCGTAGAAACACAGAGGTCAGAATCAGGGAGAGAGATAGACGGACGGAGAGAAGGAGGTCCGGGACCCCAGCGTGAGGAGTGCGTGTGCATGTGTGAGTGTGCGTGTGTGTGCATGCAGGTGTGTGTGCCTGTGTGCGTGTGCCTGTGCGTGTTGGGCGATAACGAGCTGCGCTCTGACTCCGCGCAGGCACATCTGGGGAGGGTGGGGACACGTGGTTCCTGGCGAGGACAAGCCAATAGCCGCAGAGCAGAGCAGCCAGTGACAGGGCAGGAGGGAGGCTGGGGACAAGCGCACACCCCGTCCCTTGAGGCTGGTGGGCTGGGTCTGCCGAGGCCCAGGTGCAGGTGGGTCCCGTCCCCCCGTTGGGGAAAGAAGCTTGGCTCAGTCTCGTCCCCAAGAATTCGCCCAGAATAAAGCCACCCGGAGAGGAGGACGGTGTTGTGTCAGTAGAAGGAAGAGGCCAGGAGGGGCCTGGACCCCACGTCAACCGCAGGGGCCCCTGAAGGGGCTAGAGGTGGGGGCGCCTCAGGGAAGGAGGTACTCAAGGCCCTGTGCTCTCGAGATCTCGAGAACGCCGTGGCGACCCTCCCCGCGGCCCCCGCACCCACCGTCACGGCCCCCGTGCCCGCGAAGAGACAGAGGCCCCGGAGCTGGAAGCCGGGCCCGGCACCCGCCGCAGAGGCAGGCCCGCTGACCGCGGGGCCTTGGGGCGGTATGATCCCCGGTAACGTTTTTAGCGGTTTTCCACATGTTGCCGCTTGATCTGTGTTTAACGGAACGGTTCCCTCCCCCTGTGCTGTCTGCATCACTTGCTCGAGATCAAACCTCCGCAGCCTGGCTTCCCGACTAGCGACGGGCTCAGACTCCGGCCACCAGACCCGGCGGCCAGAATCCGTGATCTCTCCTCCGCGTGGGCTCACAGGCGCCTCCGGCCGCTCACGGTGTCCACACGCCAGCGGCATCTACGAGACGTACAGGCTCAACCTGACTGAAATAATCTGGTTCCTGTGAGTTGGCATGGAGGTAATTAAAAAGTGATTCCATTAATTAAAAGTAAAAATGTGATTACAGTAAAAAGGGCAGGAGTGCGTTGGGCCGGACTCTGGCGCCCGCGTTCCCGCTGTCCGTGCAGATCCGTGCACAGGGTCTCCCGTGTCCTGGGTGAGGGCGAGGGCGGCGCCTTCGGGGCGGGGTGGGGGAGGAGTGCAGCCTTCAAATACAGCCACCAACGTGGCGTCCGCCGTGACTGGTCGGTGCCGAATCGTCTTCGGGTCGATGTGCCGGTGACCCCGAGAGGCTCTAAGTACCGGTATTGATAAGAGTCGGGATCACCCAGCACCTAGTACCTGCACAGTCCCGGCTCGTTGTCATTTCCCGGGGGGCTCGGTCCCTCCTACAATTGGCTGATCGGGGATCAGTGGAGGCCTTGCGGTCAGGTCCCCTCTAGGGCGCCCATTATGACCCATGAAACTGTCAAGAAATTGATGAAGCCTGGCCCCTCCAGAGGGAAGGGGACTTCCGGTCCGCCAGGGTGACCGCAGGCAGGTTACCTCAGGTCTCTGTGCCTCGCTTTCTCCATCTGCAAAGTGGGAACAAGGCAGACCAGGAGAACGCGACCGAAGGCTCTCAGGGCTCACGCCCGCACCCGCTTGTGCGGACTCGTCAGTGACAGTGCCACGTGCGGCCACGTGCTCTCGCGTGCACATCCGTGGTGTCGTCAGGCCATAGAGCGGAACCGAGTGGGTGCAAAGACCTGGTCGGCTTTGCGACGGGCTCAGGAACCGGGCTACGTCCCATCCAGCAGGCAAAGAAGGAGCTGCTGGAGGGACCGGTTTTCCGGGCCGAGAGGAGTCGGGAAAAGGAGTTATCAGCGAAGGCGACGAGGCCGCCCTCCCGCGGGGAAAGTCAGCAAACTTCCGGCCTTGACCTGCCAGCGGCCTGGTTAAAGGTCGCGTTCCTGGGGGGGTGGGGCCAAGGTCAGTCAGGCGCCAGGTCCGTTAGCTGGCGCAGGGCTGGCGACGCGAGTGACGCGTTTACAGCCTGAGGCTTCCTCGTGATGCCGTCCGCGCCCGGGATGAGGAAGGCTCGAGGCCCTGGGTCTGGGAGCGTCTGGGAGCAGGTGGGGACCATGCTGGCGTGAAACCCCCTCCTCGCCCCCCACCCTGTCCAGCTTGTCCTCCTCCGTCAGAGTGCGTGTGCAGGGACTGGTTGGTTTTTATAACCGTTACTAACCTGCGCCCTTTACTCACGCGCTCAGTCTTTCGTCATCTCCAGTAACACGTTGTCCTGCTTCCTTCGCGGCTTCTGCAAATCAAATTTATTTTGCCGCCGAAAATGCCGAAAGGCTTCAGCCGGAGGAGACCTGAGATTGCTGGGGAGGCAGGACCCTGACGCTGGCTCTCGGGATGCAGAGAGGGAAGTGAAATCTCCCGTCTCCGAGCGGGTCCCCTAAGTCAGGGAGGGGGCGGGCGTCCCTGGGAGGAGGGAGGCTTCACATCTGTCCGCTGGGCTCCCGCAGGATGACCAGGACAGCTGGGGGCCCGTCTCTGCTGCCCTGTGCCGGGGTGGGGGTGAGGAGGGGCGTCACACATGAGAGAGACCCAGGCCGCCCCCCCGGCTCTGGGGGTGGCGCTCCAGACAAGTCAGCGCCCAGTGACGTGGGGAGAGTGTTTGCGGGGTGTCCGCCTGTGCTGTGCAGCCCTGAGCCAGTCACTTAACCTCTCTGGGAGCCTCGTCTGCAGAACGGGGACACAGCACCTCACGGGTCGGCCCCCACGTCCAGGCTCTCGGTTCCGTATGTCGGGTCAGAATTGGAGTCCACGCCTAACCAGGAGTCAGGCGTGTTTGCGAAAAGGCCACCGGTGAACAAGGTTGTATGTACGTCAGGTGCCGGGGTGCCGGTTTCTGAGGATTTCAGAGAAAGGAGTGTCTGCACTGGAGGAAAAAGTCAGGAACCCTCACTGAGCAGTGAGTCTGCAGGGCTCGTCCTGGTTCGTGCGGCCTGGTCATCACCCCAGGGACACGGGGCCACACAATTCCCGGGGCCACCGCCTGACGGGCCCAGCCCGTGGGACACACACAAGGCATCTGGGACCTGCTGGACTGGAGCCCCAGGAGGGCCTCCCGGGGGGGCTGGTCCTGAGTTGTGCAAACGAGCCACAGGTGCACACAGGGTCTCGTGGTGGAGGCAGCACGTGGGTGGCGGGCAGGGCCACGGAAGGCGGTGCCATGGAAGCCTCTTCTGTGATCGGAAAATCGTGGCAGTTACGACTCTGATCGTGGGTTCTCCTGCCCTGGATACTGATTCAACCCCTTCCGCTTGGGCTGGCTAGTCCTGTCTTCACGATCATTGCCCCCCTAGTAGTGAGCTCCCCAGGGGACATCGAGGCACAGAAGTCCCAGTGCGCATCCCCAGGATCACCGTCACCTCGTGTTCATCTGTTCAGCAAACACAGAGTTTGCACTGGCCGGTGTGCTGTGTGCTCTGAGGGTTTCGCCTACATGAACACGCAGGTGTGTGGACGCAGGGGTAGACGGAGGCAGAAAGGAGCTCTCGCTGGCTCAGGGGGTCCATGGGAAGGGTCTGGGGGAACTGGTGGAATCTGAGGGTGACCCCCAGCACCAGGCCTTGGAAGAGCTCCGACAGGCAAGGAGCTCCCAGGACGTTGTCGGGGAAGAACGGACAGACGTAGCATCACCACTCGGCCACTTTCCACCCCAGGTCCCTTGGCGACCATTCAGTGTCCTGGAAGGGACTTTCACTGGTTTAACTTGGGACGTGGGAGCCTCCCCGGGCTTTGTCAGGGCCTTCCAGCTGATGGCACTGTGTGGGCATCCCCCGGAGGGACGGGGCACCCTTCAGAGAGACAGGTCACCTCCCTGGAGGGATAGGACACCTCTGGGAAGGACAGGACACTTCCGGGAGGGACGGGATGCCCCCTGGGTGGGACAGCGCACCCCCGGGAGGGACAGGGCACCCCCACAGAGACGGGACACCCCCCCCTGGAGGGTCGGGGCACCTGGTCTCAGAGGACAAGGGTCCATGTCCCATGCATCCTCCTTCCTCCCTCGTCTTCTGGCTGGGGGTCTGGGAACTGCCTGGTCTGGCTCAGCGACGTGCCTTCAGTGTCTCTGAGACCGAATGCCATACTAACCGTGCTCGAGAAATCAGGCAGTTTCCCAAAAACAGAGGGTGGCTGTGGCCCTGAGACATGTCAGTTCTGGGAAGAAGCCAGCGTCTGACCGCACTTCTGCAGTCCGCGAGGGCAGGAGGCGCCCGGCGAGGACTGAGGGTGTGCACGCGTCTGTGCACATGTCCCGCGTGTGAGAGTGTGTGCGCGACCACAGAGCACGCCTGCTATGCGTCTTCTGATACAAGCCAGACGGGTATTTCTGGGCTCAGTTAATCTGACGTCTCCCAGGCCGGGGGACACTGCCCAGCACGCGCTGGGTGGTGTCTGACGGTCACGGGGATCATCAGGGCTCGTCCCCATGGCTGGCGGCTCAGGCCCCAGAGCCCTGGAGTCACACACACCTCATGGAGAACCTCTCTGTGTTCGAGGAAGGCGGGAGAGGGCCGGAGGGAGTCGCTGGCAGGCCATCACCTCCGAGCTGACCGCGCTGTTCTGCGTCCTCGCCCGGGGCCCCGTCGGCCCCCTTCGGGGCCGGGAGGAGGCGACCCTGCCTGAGAGGCTCACGGCGGCCACGTCTCCTGCCGGAGCCACATGCAGCTCTGGGGCCAGCGTTGCCTTTTGGACGCCGGCCGTGGCTGGCGAGGCCTCCCCTCCCGGCCAGTAAGGAGCCCTTCAGGGGCGGGCCTGGGAGGGCGTGGGGTCCCCAGGGGGTCCCTATCACGTCTTTGCCTCCGCCGGGCGGTCCAAGGGCCCGTTTTGTGAATTCACGTCCAGGCAGTCGGCATGTGACAATTCTCGCTCTCCCACTGCAGTCAGACGAGGGTCACATCCCAAGCCCCTGCTGATGTCCACCAGAGACCATGGGAAACACACGCGTCACTTGACCAGGTCCCCTTCGCTCGCTTCTTACGACAGAGCGGAGGCCCCGCTTCCAGGAACCACGAGGTGTCCCCCTTGAGAGGGTCGGGGATGGGTCCAGATGGGTCCAGAGGGCTTGTCCCTGGGGGCTCGGGGCCACGTTCGGCAGGCGGGACTCGTGCCCTCAGGAGTCCGCGGGGACTCTTCAGGGGTCCTTTTAGGGCTCCTGAGCCCCAGAACAGGGAAAAGAAAGCCTGAAAACGTTACAGGGAAAGGTGACGAGTGGGCAGGCACAGCGGGGAGTGCGTGTCGTGTGCGTGAACGTACGTCTGAGCCGCGCACAGAGAACGCGCGTGGGAAACGAGCCTGCCTCCCGTCCGCCGCGGGGGGTCTCCGTGCCTCCCCCGGGAATCACCAGCGGGTTCCCGCCCCACACGGAAGCGGTAGCCAGCAGCCGAGCACCGTCCAGGCGTGTGTCTGGAAACCAAAAACACGCTTTGACATCGTCCTTGGGTTAGAAAAGTCGATCAAAACAGACACTGGCAAGCGTTTCGAGTCGACAGATAAGGGGAATGCCCCCTGCCCACGCTTGTCTGCCGTACCTGTGGACTCCAGGCCCCGAGAAGCACGAGAGAAACAGGAAGGAAGGAAACAGCGAAGGCGACGATAGAAACGGGTCAGCGATGGAGCGGGTGACAGAACTCCGCCAACGAAGGCATCGGCAAGGCCGACAGCGTGTTGAGGGAGAGCCGAGCACCCGAACGAGCCTCGTGAGACGCACCCGGGACAGGAGCACTTCTCTGCCTCCCGCTCCTGCACGCGGGCAGGCTCCCCAGCGGATGAGAACTTGTCGCGTGAACAATCTCGTCACTCCGTTTTGAGACGTGGCCTCCAGCCCAGCGGTGCCTGTTCTGATGGGACTCACGGAGCCGGAGCCTTCTGCCAGAGAAAGGATGCTCGGAAATCACGGAGGGAGACTCACCAGGCTCCAAAGCGGGACGCGGTTGGGGAGGAAGGTGGAGAAGGGAGCCCAGCGGGGCTGCCGGCCGCTCGTCCCGTAACCGGGCTGAGCCCACGTGTCCCCGTCCCCAAGCTGAGGACCCTTGGTGCTGACCTCACGGTCAAGGAAGATGAAATAAGGCGGTGGCTGGCCCCGCGGAGAGGCCGCGCTCAGTGAATGCAGGTGGAGGGGGGCAGAGGGGTGAAACGCGGAGAGTCACGTGTGCCGTCCCGGTGGCCTTCCTTACAGGCGTCGGCCCCGGGAGGCCCCGGGAGACTCTGGAGCTGGGCCTGCTGAACGAAGGGGGTGCCACCTAGTGAGGGGGTGCGTGGGGGTCGGCGCAGAGGAGGAAATGCCCCAGCGTGTCCTGGGTCTTCCCTCCTTGAAGCGTGACCCTTACCGCTTCCCCTGTGGCGTGGCGTCGAGCCGTGTGCGCAGGTACGAAACCATCCTCTGGACGAGAGCGTGTGAGAGGCGTGTTCCAGCTCGGCCGAGTTAGATCAGAGGACGGGGCTTGGGCGGGAGCGCATCTGGGATCTGCAGCCACGTTCACAGG
This sequence comes from Felis catus, assembly GCF_018350175.1. Classification (NCBI taxonomy): domain Eukaryota; kingdom Metazoa; phylum Chordata; class Mammalia; order Carnivora; family Felidae; genus Felis; species Felis catus. Next base: position 1,044,478 of record NC_058381.1, read on the forward strand.
GATCCTCCGCCCCCCGCCCTCCTGAGCCAGAGGTGGGGGGGTGAGAACGACCTGAAGTGGGGGGCAAGGACGACTGGAAGTGGGGACGCCCGGTGCACACATCTGGGTGGTCCCCATTGTTCCCGTGAAGCAGAGAATCGTGGCCGGTTGGGATGAAATGGCCCTCGGAGACGGTCTCCAACTTGCGGGTCGCACAGAGGATGACCCGGCGGCCCAGAGGGGGGCAGTGACTGGCTGGGGGACACACGGGGAGTCGGTAGGTAGCTGACCGGTACTTGGTAGCAGTGTCGGGGGGCCGTCTCTGTCTCTCGTGACTCGCGGGTGGTGAGCGGAAACCGAGCCTGTGGCCTCGTGAATCGTGGAAACCCAGCACGTCCGGGAGGTTTGTGTCAAATGATGCTCGTGATAGATTTCCCCCCTTGAGGACCGTGAAGTACAAAAGGAGGGCTGAGGGCTTGGCAGGGGCTCTCGTTAGAGCCCAGAACAGACGTTCCCAACAACGCAGGCCGCTGGCGCCACGGAGACAAGAATGACTCGGAAGGGAGCGGCTCCGGGGCCCCGGGCCAGCGAGTCAGAGGCTGAGCCGGAAGCAGGGGGGAGGCGTGGGGTGTGGGGTGCGGGTGCATGCGCCCCTGTGCAGTGGTGTGCTGCCTAAAAATCAAGCTAAGCCACTGAAACTTATACGAATCTAGATTTGTATTAAAAAATTGCGGTTTGAACCCCAAACACCCTCCTCCCAAACCTTCCTCCAGGCTCCAGACCTTCCCCCCAAGAGACCTGGCTGGCGTGCCACCTCCTCCATGAAGCCTTCCTGGATTGCTACCTGCAGTGCTGCCCTCAGACCAAGCCCCCAGAGCCTCTGCAGGGTCTCCCAAGGGATAGGTCTTCAGCCCCTGCTCTAGCTGACCGTGCCCCTGGACAGACCCTGCCCCCCCACCCTCACCCCTCAGAGAACAGGGCAGAGAAACAGACGAGGCCACAGCCCCAGGCCTCCCATGGGTCAGGCGTCCCCTGGAGAGGCAGCTGGGGCTCGGGGAAGGGGGGAGGGGGCTCTGGCTGGCCCTCATGTGTAACAGGAGACCCTGCACCCGCCCGCCTCCCTCCCGCAGGTGCACAGACGCCCCTGGCCCGGCTCTTCTCTGTCTCCTTCTGAGGCTCCGCTCACGGGCACACGGGAGGAAGGAGACCTCGTGACTCTCCCAGGGGTCCTGGCCCTGGCCGTGGTTTCCGGACTCATGGCGGGAGTGCGAGACTTTCTGCAGAAGGGCCCTTTCTTCGTCTTCAAAACAGGATGCCGCCTCCCCGTGTCCTGGCGCTGGCCGAGTAAGCGCCTTCCTTCCAGAATGTTCTTTCCCTGACCTCTCATCCTGGGGCTCCTCCCAAGAACGCCTGCAGGCAGCGGCATGTGGAAGCAGCCTGCCTCTGTTCCCCAAGAGGACATCGAGAGGGGACTGTCCCTTGCGGGACATAACCCTCCTGACCCCGTCCTCCCAGCACGGAAGGCTGGCTGGCCCACGTGCTCAGGGGAACAGGCACCCACGCCCAGCCAGGGGCGTTGCCCTGTGCAGACACGCGAGGTGAGGTGTGGTGTGGCACTTGTCACAGGCCCTTGTCACTAAGGAGGTGACTCATTTATCTGCTTTAGAGGAAGAACGGGAAGGAGGGGCCTCATGGCCGGCCGAGCCCCCGGAGATGTGGGGAGTTGCGGGAGAGGGGCCGCCTGGCCCGGGCCACCTCCCGGCTCTGGCCCGCCGGCTGCGGTCCCCAGTCAGGTGGCAGTTCTGCCCCGTGGCCCCGGAGTGGAAGGGGTGACCCGTGCGGTCTGGCAGAACAGGGGCCGGTCACAGCGATGGGGGACGGGGGTGGGGCGTGTCACGCCATCCCCCGGGGTCGTCATGCAGCTCGGGGTCACGTGCCGGCCAGGCCCCGTGTGCCTGTGTCGGATGGGGAGGCGGCCTGATCCAAGGCTGAGGTCAGCTCGTAGTGATTGGCCAGCATCCGCCCGCTCTGAGTGGGGGTCGGGGCCACACCCCTGCTTCCCTCTAGCGGGAGACGCCTGCCGTGTCATCTGTGCGTGTGCCTCTTCTCCCAGGAAGAGGAGAGTCTGGGGAGCCGGCGCCGTGCCCTGGCCCCCTCCTCGCCTCCCCCCAGCTCCGCCCCCTCTGCTGGGCCTCATCTCCCGACAGGCACCTGGTGAGCCCGGGTGGCGGGAGGGGGCCTGGCCCGGGTCCTGGGGCAGCCAGAGTCTGCAGGCAAGGATTCGAGGATTGTGACCTGTGGGCTGTGAGGAGAGGCAGCTCCGGGAGGCTGGGGCAGCCGGGGGACTTCCTGGAGGAGGTGGTGTCAGCACCGACCCGCGAGACTCTGGCAGGCTGTGAGGCCAGAACCCGATGCCAACAAGAGACACATAGAAACCTGGCAAAGCTGCCCAAAGCCTTTCCTGGAGGTTACTTTACGCCAGATGCGATGTTTTGATAGTTTCCACATAAGATGAATCGGGAACCGAAGCATTAATTTCCCCTGAAAACGATGTCGTACTCGGCAGAAGGTGGCCCGAGACCTGCATGGGATCCAGGACTGGGGGATTTGCGGTGGGGGGGTGGGGAGGGCGTGCAGGAGCCGGAGCACCAAGCGGCCTGTTCCCGGAAGCTGCCCCCCACAACTCCGTGTGGCGGGGGCCCCGGGACGCCGTCGGGTCAGACCTCGCACGGTCCTTCACGGAGGGTCCTGGCTTCGTCGGAAAGTCTGTGAAACTCTGCTTCTCTGAGTCCGTTTGTGATGTGTATTCTTTTTTTTTTTTTTCATTTTTTCTTTGTTTAAGTTTTTATTTAAATTCCAGTTAGTTAACTGTGATGTGTATTCCAATCACCCCCTGAGCCCGCGCCCCGACCTGCTGGCCGACGGGCCTCACATCCCACCCTGAGACACGCCGCCTATGGGTGCTGGTCTGGATGTACTCGGAGAGGCTCGTCCTTCTTGACCCCAGGGCGTCCGCTGCCTGCCTTCGGCCCCAAGATGGGTCACGGCGGGGAGTGGCTTTGGCCCTTGGTCTCTGGGTGAGCTCCCTCCCCCGGGGCGGGGGGGGGGTGGGGTCAGGTCACACAGAGGAAGATGGTCGGGCCCTCGGCAGGTGCTCAGATGAGCGGCTTTTCAGAACGCAGGTGCACTGGAGCCCTTTCCTAAGGCAGGTGCGGGGTGCGGGCGGGGTGCCCCGCTGAACCGGCTGCCTGCGGCCGCGACACACCCCAGAGCGAGCGGCTCGGAACAGCGGCGTCCACAGGGCTTGGGGGAGGCCTGGCTGGGCGGCTCCGTCTCAGGGTCTCCCGTCCCCCGGGGCCGGTCGGGGGCTGTGGGGCCCCTGTCGTGCCGTCCACGGGGGTCCAGCCCCATGGCCGCCCGAGGGTCCTGGGAGCCCGGCGCTGGCTCCCCCAGAGACGGAGTGGGGGTGGGGGAGCCGTGTCCTTTGCGACCCGGGCCTAGAAGTCACACGCTGCTGCTTCCGCGGGTTCAGTTGGCCACACGCACGTGATACAACATACGTGCACGCGTGGGGGCGTGGAACCAGGCGGCGGGGATCACCGCGAACCCTCTGGGAGACGGGGGCTTCTGTCTCCAAGGTCATGCACCCCTCAGCAGGTGCCCACGGAGCCGTCAACCAGCCAGACGCCCCGTGTCCCTGTCGGCGTCACCGGCAGAGGCATCTTTGCGCGTGATGTGTTCTGCTGGGATTGGTCTCCCAGCCTGGGGCCGACCCGGGCCGTACAAGGTGTCACGTCGCAGCCCTTGTCTGAGCCTGGCGTCAGACGTAGACGGTGCCCGAGTCCGGGGCGGGGGTGGGGGGGCCTGGCCCAGCGTGGTGACGGTCAGTGCCGGCCGCTACCCGCCCTGATCCGGGCGTCCTCCACGCACCCTCAGGCCCAAGTTCCGTTCCCGCCCCGGTGCCCAGGGACGCGGTCGGAGTGCAGGCGCGGATGCGGATGGGCCCTGGGGACCCGGGGAGGGTGGGGAGGGAGCCCTCTCAGCCAGCCGCTGCCGCTTTCCAGGCGAATTGGGAAGCAGGGTCGTCAGCCCGAAGGGCCATCTGGGGGCAGGTGCGTCCCTGTGCCCGGGTGTTCCTTCTGCAGCGAACGCTGGTATAGCCCAGACTGGCGGCTCAGAAAGGCCCTGGGGCACTTCCTTCCCTCCCGCTACCCCACCCCGCCCGGCACTCAGCAGTGCCCCCTGAGGCTCGGTTCTCGCCCTGGCTCCTCTCTCCTCTGCACCTGTGGCCAGGAGGTGGGGACATCGTGGGGCTCAGAAGCAGGCTGTGCTGGGGGGGGGCTGCTGACCAGAACCCCCCAACCGCCACTCGGAGGGACCCACCAAGTGTTCTCAGGCTGGGAGTACCGAGGGTCTAGAAGCCGCCCGTAGGAGCCTAGGCGTGTCGTTGGGGAAACTGACACCCAGCAGAGGAAGGGACTCGTCCCCACACAGCACAAGGAGTCTGGCAGAGCTGGGACAAGAACCTAGGGCTCCTGACTCCCCCCGGTCTGGGGATTTTTCTGCCACCTCTGCTTTGCCTTCTCTCCCACATGTACACCTGCGCTTGTCTTCGCAGAGCCTCTGTGACGTTCAGCTTCTCCTTTGATTGATATCTCAGCTGGGGGCATTTCAGTCTGGGCCACAGCAGCCTCCATAGAAGTTTGGGTCACTGGTTCCTTCCACAGAAGCAAGGACAGTCTCAGAGCTGCGGTGTCTCAAAGGCAGTGGGGCTCAGCCGGCCCCTGCCGGAGAGGAGTGGGTGCAGCAGGCGTGCAAAGGGTTAAGTAAGTACCCGGGAGTGAGGGCAGGGACAGAGCACCTGTGAGGAGCCCAGGGTGCGGGCGGACTCTCTGTTTGGACAGGATGGGATGGCGGCAACACCTGGGTCTTCAAAGAGGATTAGACCAACCCTGTGAGACCTGTGACCTGGCCCTGTACAAGTTACTTAAGTCCGCAGTGCCTCAGTTTCCTCAGCCATAAAACAGGGAATAACAATAGCGTCGTCCTCGCGGCGCTCTTCCGAGGATTTAAATAACACATTCGCAGCGCCCAGCGCAGGGCCAGCCCGTCGTGAGCCCCCAGCAGATCACGACGGTGGACGTTGCTGGTGTAGCCGCGGGGTCGCTTTACGGTTGAGGGAGCCACTGGAAGCACGGGGGGCGGGGCGTGTTTGAGGGTGAGGGAGGCCGGGGCCTGAAAGACCCATCAGGCAGAACCCATCTCAGGAGGAGCCCACTCACAGTCACAGCCGGCCGGAGAGGAGACCGGGTCTTTCACCAAGAGGTGAGCTCCCCGTCACTGAAGGTGTGCAAGCCTATGGTGAGCGGTCACATAGAAGAGACGTGGCTCTGGTGCCCAGGGCTGGGCACCAAACGGCTAGGTTAGGCTGGGATTCCAGCTTCACGGCAACCTCACGTGACAGCCACGCTCCTGCCAGCCTCATGGGGGGGTGGCGGGGGGACGGGGACGCTCCCCTGGACAGGCTGCAGCTCCGGAACCCAGGGGCAGGTATTAATCATGGCACAGGTGAGCGGTCAGGCAGGGCATTGGCACCCGGGGCTTGGAGCCGCCTAATGAGAGGGTCTGTCACGCTGTGGTGCCTGGAGGAGGCGGTATTGATCCGGAGCCCTTGGCCTGGAGCTAATTGAGTACTCGCCCCAGAATTGCAGTGGCTGATTCCGTGTAAGGCCACGTCTTTCACTGTCGCTTGGGAAATTGCGGCCAGACTGGGGCGCGGTGACGGAGGGAGGGGCGAGGGGAGGAGGGGGAAAAACAGGAGGACGGGACAGGAGTGGCGGCTTTCCCCGCCCCTGGAAAAACCATCATATCTGATAAGGCAGATAGCGCCTCCGTCTCAGGACAGCCGCGTGTCCCTGGGGAGGAGCCACGTTACCCGTGTTCGCCAGGATGCGCTTGTGGGACCGCGGTTTTAATGAAGGAAGCTTCCAGTGTCTTGGTCCAGGGCATAAGCTAATATGACTGTGCTCCTGTCTGCTCTGCCTTCCACCGCTGCAAGTGCGAGGTCCTAGCACAGCGTGCTCATGAGGGGTCGTGTGGCTTCCCAGGCTGGGAGTCAGGTGCCGGGAGCACCTGCCTGCACTGAGGCCGCGGGAAACGGGGCCCGGGGTCTCCGGCTCGCAGCTGCGAGCTCTCTCCGGCCACGGAAGGAAGCCGAGTGTCTGGCCGACCGCAAGCCCGGGCTGTTCGCCCTCACTCCTCGCTTGGGTGCAGACACGCGGCGCAGCTCCGGGGAGAGAAGGAGGAATGGATAGAGAGCACACGAGCCACACACATGGAGCCGTGCTCAGCGGCGGGAGCGAGGACCGGCCCGGGGCCAGCGTGCCGAGGAGGGGACAGAAGACACTCTGTGGAGGGGCGTGGTGTGGTCTGGGAACCCGCAGCATCTTTCTGGAGTGCGAGTGGATGTGCCGTGAGGCTGGGGCTGCGCCACGAAGAGCCACGCGGTTTAGGGCCACGGGGGTGTCCCCGGAGAGAGCAGAGCAGGGGGTGATGGGAAGAGTGTGGAGTTTGCAGGACGGGGACAGGGTCAGAAAGCGACTCCAGGCAGGGAGGCCGCAAAAGTGGCACCACCACCACCCAGGATGGGCGGCTGAGCCTCTGAGCAGGGGCAGTGATGGGAGCGGCGAGGCCAGGGCGCTGATGGAGGAGTGCATGCGTGGTTGGGTGGGGGTCAGAGGAGGGGCATCCGGGGCAAGGGGAAGTGGGGGAGCAGGGCTGTGCTGGGTCTGGGTCCTGGGAGGTCCAGGGCAGCTGGGCTTAGGTTCAGGTGGGGGTGCTCAAGGTGCTGGTACTCGGGGCACAGGTGCAAGTGCTCAGGGTGCGGGTGCTCAGGGTGCAGGTGCTCAGGGCACAGGTGTAAGTGCTCAGGGCAGAGGTGCAAGTGCTCAGGGCCCAGGTGTTCAGAGCACAGGTGCTCAGGGCATAGGTGCAGGTGCTCAGGACACAGCTGCTCAGGACACAGGTGCAAGTGCTCAGGGCCCAGGTGCTCAGGGCACAGGTTCTCAGGGCATAGGTGCAGGTGCTCAGGGCACAGGTGTAGGTGTTCAGGGCACAGGTGCATGGGCAGTGGAGGCAGAGAGTCAGGGAGGAGGGCCCCCCTGGAGGCAGCAGAAGCACAAAGCAAAGAAAAAGCCTGTGACCGAGAAACCCCGTCCAGCCCCTGGGGGCGAGCGTGATGAGAGGCGACCCAGTGCTTCTGCAAATTCTTGGTTCTGAGTATCAGGAGAGGGGAGGCCCGAGTTTTAATAGTAATTTATCTCAATGTAGGCTTTTAAACCTCAATTCATCACTGTCGTTGACAACACTCGGATTAATCTGCTGCTCAGCGTCTTGTGGCGGCTTCCAGCCCCAGCAGGATAAAGGGAACTGATACACATGAAGAACTGAATTTCAACTAACGCGAGCCCGTGCTAACTTCCCGGCACGTAACCCAGAAACCTCCCCTTCATCGCCCTTCGTTGTGGCCGACCCTCCAGGGGCAAGAGGCCCACAGACTTATTTATTTTTCCAGCCTCGGATTCAGCATCAGGGGCGTTTTAGGGGGAGGGGACCAGCGGGCCCTTGCCCCTCCCCCAAGCGGTCCCTGATTTTCGAGGAACGGGCGGTTGGTTCCAGAATTTGCTGGAAGTTTCTGGAGCACCTTCAACAGTGCTGCGGCATCTGGAAGTTGGCATCCTGTTCGGCTCCCTGTGGAAAGGCTGCGTCTGGCACCGAGGCCGTTGGTGGCTGCCCAGTTCCTGAGTCCCCAGTGGGGTTCGCGTGGGGCACGTCGTCCTGGCTTCCCATGGGGGTGGGGCCCTGACCCGGAGCCGTGATTCCAGTGAGGCGGTGGATTCACCCCTGTTCATGGGAAGAAGCCTGACTGACGGTGGAGGCCCACCCCTCCCACACCTGCCACGGGCTGCACGCCCCCCCCCCCACCATGGGCAGACCCCCCCCCCCGCTGAGCCCGTCCCCTTGGCCAGCCGCACCCCGTCCCCACGACTGCCACCTCGTCCTGCTTCGCCCAGACCGGCTCAGCTCCCGTTCTCGGCACCCCTCTGGCCTGTGGCTCCTGCAGCCGGTGCCCCGAGGACAGAAGCAGGCCAGCTGCGCAGGAGTGCTCGCAGTCTCAGCAGCGGTGCGTGGGGGCCCACGATGCCCCACAGGCAGTGCCCACGTCTGCAGGGGGAGGGCGGCCCCGGCTCTAATCTGCCCCCAGAGGGTCTCCCTGTTCAGGCTGACGCGGCCGCCCCACCCGCCTGCCCCAGGCTCCCGTGCCGCGGCCTGCACTGTTCTGGGCAAGGGCAGGGCAGACGTCGTCGCCGGGGCCTCCCTGGCTACGTGTGGCTGCCCCAGGCAGAGCCCCGTCTGAACCGGCCCGGCCGGAGCTCGGGGAGGAATCAGAAAGCTGACCACACGCCCGGGACGGGAGGAGCCGCGGGTTCAGGCCTGGTGGGAACGTGCGGCTGTGTTAGCGACGCCTCGGCGCAGTGATCACGGGGACTGTGGGGGCAGAGGCAGGGGCCCGTCTTCACAGGCGGGGGGCACGAAGCGGGTCCCAGGCGCCACGGGCTCCAAACCGGGAACGGGTTTCCCTGTGTCCGGCACCCCCACGGCCAGCCCACGGCGCAGGGAAATAGGTGGGGAGACCGCGGCCTCGGGCTCCGGACCTGCTCTGCCTTCCGCTGGCTGTGTGACCTTGGGCCAGAGCCTCCTGGGATGCCTCAGCACGGGGCGGGGGGGGGGGGTATTCCCCAAAGCCCTTGCGAGCGCCCCTGGGACCGATGGTGTGGGGCCTCTGGCTCACGGTCACTCCTTGTGCGTGGCTATTTGGCGTTCCGCCGGTGCGTCTCAGACACCATGCCGCGGGAGCTGGCTTCTCCTGGCCGAGCTCCGGTCGAAGTGCCCCGAGACACGCCCTCCCGCCCTGTCTTGGCCACGCTCACTACCTCCTGCCCACCGCACGTCTGGGCGAGGCGAGCCGAGCCGGGTTTCCTTTCGGCCGTTGTGGGCCCCCTCCCCTCCATGCATTCTAGCGTGACTGGCGCATAGTAGGTGTTCAGCGTATGTGTTAGCCAGGGTTCTCCAGGAAAACAGGGCCCGTCGGATGCAGATTGTCTAGAAAGGGCTTTGGTAGAAAGAACTGGCTCCTGTGAGCCCAAGTCTGCGGTGGGGCTGCAGGCCGGATGCCCAGGAGAGCCCGGGATGTGGGCGAAGGGCACGGGAGGCTGCCGGGGATATCTCCCTCGCTCGGGGCCCTGCCTCTGTGTTCCCTTCTGCTCCTCAGGGATGGCGTGAGGCCCGCCTGCGTTAAATGTCCGTCCCGTCCAGAACCACCCTCGGGGAAACACCCAGAACAGGGAGCGTTCGACTGACGGTCCGGGCGCCTGTGGCCCAGCCGGGCTGATGCATAAAATTCACCACCACGGTTCACATGTGTTGCATTGAGAAGATGTATCTGAGCCTCAGGTTTCTTGCCTGTAAAATGGCTCTAATCCCCACTTCTCGAGATTTTCGGGGGCGACAAATGGGGTGCTGGGTGGGAAGGCAGCCCCCACCGGGCCCTCGGCAGAAACCCCCCAGCTGTCATAGCCCCCGGAGCGCGGCAGCTGGGATGTCGGGGAGCAGCTGTGTTGCTGGGAGTCACGCAGGCTCCGGAAGCCGGAGGGCACGTGGTGGGGCACATGGTCTGACGACAGCACAAGCCTCCAGATACATCTTTATGCAGAAAGTGGAGGAATCAGTATAGTTATTAGGGGTGAACGGAGCTGGGGAACAGCATGCCAAGTGCACGTTTAAGCGGAATCTTTTTTTTTTTCTTTTTAATGTTTATTTATTTTTAAAGAGAGAGAGAGAGAGAGGAAGACACAGAATCGGAAGCAGGCTCCAGGCTCTGAGCTGTCAGCAGAGGGCTGGGCAAGGGGCTCAAACTCAGGAACTGTGAGATCATGACCTGAGCAGAAGTCGGACGTCCAACCGACGGAGCCCCCCAGGCGCCCCGAGCGGAATCTTTTGCAAGAGTGCTTGTCTCTCCTGTCTTCGAACCGGGATTTCAGGGTTTGAACTCTGCACCTGGGGAGAAAGCCTGCGGCACCTACCCCGTCCCACCCAACTCTTGCCTTCAGGTGGCTGCACTGGTGTCTCCACAAGGGCTCACCTCCCCACACAGGCCGTGGGTGGCCGGGGCTGCTGATCCCGCCTCCTCGGCTCCTGCCCCCAGGGCTCTGCCACCAACCGTGGCCAGACACCCTGCTCGCCTGTGGATAGCCTCCTAACTGGCCTTGGCCCCCCCTCTTCTGGTCATCTGCCCTGGGGAGGGTTCATGGTGACGACCGTCCCGTGTAAGGAGGCCCTCCGGAGGCGCTCCCAAAAAAGCCAGCGGGCAGAGCGCTGAGGCAGGAGAGGAAGGCCAGGTCCCCCTCACTCCTGATGGTGGCTCTGATTCCGCCCAGCAGCGGCCACCCCTCAGGTCAGGCCACCAGGGTGAGGCAGCGGGGGTATTTATATGCCAGCCCCACAGCCGTCAAGTGCCAGGCTGCAGACGGTTCACAGCTTCCACATGAGATTGTCCTGTGTTCCTTTGGGCGATGTCATATCTGTTAAAACTCGCTGCTGGGATACAAAGCAAGTTCTGTGTGAGAATCTATGCGGGAAAGGCGACCAGGGTGGTGGTGTCCAGTGTGAGTCTAGGAACTGAAAAATTGTGCAGTGTCCAACAGGCACACATGTCCCGTTAGTAAGAGTTCTGCTTGTTTATGTATGAAACAAAAATACTATCTTTGTTTCAGTTCCTACATACCGACCGTATTTTCAGCCCAGCTGTGGAGCAGTTAGGATATAAATATTTGTGGCGTTGTCTGGACCTTGTTAGCTAATCAAGGAAACTGTCAGGTATTTCTTTTGGCCTCAGAGTAATTGCTGGGAAGAAATTACTGAGCCATTGGGCCCCACGAGCTGTGAACGTTCTAGAAGCTCTGGGTGGAAGGCAGCCCCTGGAGGGCTGCAAACTCACAGGCCCCCTGCCTGTCGGTGCCGCAGGCAGAGGCGCCTGGAGCAGCCCGCGGGCCGCCCTCCAGCGCAGACAAAGGGCCGTGTAGGGCTGGCGTGTGGCGAACACAGTAAAGGAGCCTGAGGGGACAGGGCAGACGCAGCTTCCACTCCGTCAGCGCTTCTCCAGCTGTCGTGTGCACAGGACCCGCCTCGGGGACCTCGTGGAATGCAGATTCTGGCTCGGGTTCAGCGCGTTTAACCCTCTCGCGGCGTCTGTGGCCCCCACTCGGCCCACCTTCCGTGTCCACAGACTCCTCGTCCAGGACTGGCGTGGGCTCGTGGGGACAACCCTGGAATCAGACGGCTCCGAGCCCCGTGCAGGTGGCACAGGTCAGCCTCAGCCTGCTTCCTGCGCGGAGGCCATGGAGAGACACAGGGCCCGGCCACGGGTCCCACCCCTCTGGCTGTCTGTGCTTCTCTAGAATCCACCACGTGGGAAGTGGCAGGCAACAGGGAGGGGTGAGGTGGGGAGAGAGCCGGGGGGACGGGGCTTGCCCACCGCACGGTCAGACGTCGAGTGGGAAACACCACCACCGGGGTGCCAGCCGGGGAAGCCCTGAGCACGCCCCGCGGCACACACCCCCTCCCCGTTACAGACAGGGAAGCCGAGGCCCCGAGATGAGCACGTGGGTGTCGGGGCCAGGACTGGAGCTCGGGGCGACAGACCCCACACCCAGGACACTGGCTGTCCCCAACTGCCACGCCCAGTTTGGGGTGGCCTGAGCTCCAGATGCTGGAGGCAAGCTGCCCAGATGCCGGTCCAGGTGTGGGAACATGCGCCTGTCTCCTGCAAACAAACGGCCAGCTGTCCCACCAGCAAGCTGGGTCTATGCGGGCGCACTGAAACCCACACAGGACAGGGTGGGAGGCCCCTCTGTGGGGGTGGGGGCGGGGGCTTTTGTAAACGCAAAGCCCATTGGACTAGGGTGGGAGCTGGAAGTGTGGTGGCTTCTCATTGGCTGGGCTGTTGCTAGGTGGGGAGAAAATCCTCCTCCTGCTGAGGCGGCGAATCTTCCCCTTGGGTCCGCGGTGAGGGGTGGGCGCGAGAGGCCCGCGCTGGTCTCCCTAGTTCACTGTAAGATTTCCCTGATCTCACACTTGAATGTGGGGCTCACTGCCGCAGGTGTTGGGGCACCTGCACACGCGGAAGCCGGGGGAGCAGTGGCGTCAGCGCCCCGCTGGGCTGGCAGCAGGTGCCGCTGCCGAATCCACTCAGGTGGGGGGCTGGCTCCCTCCCGGCCAGGTCGGGGGCTGTAGCTCCATGCCCGTAGGGCGTGCACCAGGGGCCCCAGACGGTCTCTTCCTGAGGGCTCCTAACTCGCAGGCCCCTCCCTCCCTCCCTTCCTCCATCATCCTTCCATCCATCCATGCATCCATCTCTCCCTCCATCAGTCTACCCTTCCTTCCTTCTTCCTCCCTTCCTCCCTTCCTCTCTTCCTTCCTTCTTCCTCCCTTCCTCTCTTCCTTCATCCTTCCTTCTTCCTCCCTCCCTTCCTTTCTTCTTTCCTTCCTTCCTTCTTCCTCCCTTCCTCTCTTCCTTCCTCCTTCCTTCTCCTTCCTTCCTTCCTTCCTTCCTTCCTTCCTTCCTTCCTTCCTTCTTCCTCCCTTCCTCCCTTCCTTCCTTCCTTCCTTCCTCCTTCCTTCTTCCTCCCTTCCTCTCTTCCTTCCTCCTTCCTTCTTTCCTTCCTTCCTTCTTGCTCCCTTCCTTCCTCCTTCCTTCCTTCTTTCCTTCCTTCCTTTTTCCTCCCTTCCTCTCTTCCTTCCTTCCTTCCTTCCTTCCTTCCTTCCTTCCTTCCTTCCTTCCTCCTTCCTTCCTTCTTCCTCCCTTCCTCTCTTCCTCTCTTCCTTCCTTCCTCCTTCCTTCTTTCCTTCTTCCTCCCTTCCTCCCTTCCTCTGTTCCTTCATCCTTCCTTCCTTCCTTCCTTCCTTCCTTCCTTCCTTCCTCCTCCCTCCCTTCCTTCTTTCCTTCCTTCCTTCTTCCTCCCTTCCTCTCTTCCTTCCTCCTTCCCTCCCTCCCTCCCTCCCTCCCTCCCTCCTTCCTTCCTTCTTCCTCCCTTCCTCCCTCTCTTCCTTCTTCTTCCTTCCTTCTTTCTCCCTCCCTTCCTTCCTTCTTTCCTTCCTTCCTTCTTCCTTCCTTCCTTCCTTCCCTTCTTCCTCCCTCCCTTCCTTCTTTCCTTCCTTCCTCCCTTCCTCTCTTCCTCTCTCCTTCCTTCCTTCCTTCCTTCCTTCCTTCCTCCTTCCTCACTTCCTCCCTTCGTCCCTCCCTCCCTTCCTTCCTTCCTCCCTCCCTCCTTCCTTCCTTCCTTCCTTCCTTCCTTCTTCCTTCCTTCCTGCCTTCCTCTCTTCCTTCATCCTTCCTTCCTTCTTTCCTTCTTCCTTCTTCTTCCTTTCTCCCTCCCTTCCTTCTTTCCTTCCTCCCTTCTTCCTCCCTTCCTCCCTTCCTCTCTTCCTTCATCCTTCCTTCCTTCTTTCCTCCTTCCTTCTTCCTTCCTTCCTTCCTTCCTTCCTTCCTTCCTTCCTTCCTTCCTTCTTCCTCCCTTCCTGCCTTCGTCTCTTCCTTCATCCTTCCTTCCTTCTTTCCTCCGTCTTCCTTCCTTCCTTCCTTCCTTCCTTCCTTCCTTCCTTCCTTCCTCCTCCCTTCCTGCCTTCGTCTCTTCCTTCATCCTTCCTTCCTTCTTTCCTCCTTCCTTCTCCTTCCTTCCTTCCTTCCTTCCTTCCTTCCTTCCTTCCTTCCTTCCTTCTTCCTCCCTTCCTCCCTTCCTCTCTTCCTTCGTCCTTCCTTCCTTCTTTCCTCCTTCCTTCTTCCTTCCTTCCTTCCTTCCTTCCTTCCTTCCTTCCTTCCTTCCTTCCTTCCTTCCTTCCTTCTCCCTTCCTCCCTTCCTCTCTTCCTTCGTCCGTCCTTCCTTCCTTCCTTCCTTCCTTCCTTCCTTCCTTCCTTCTTCCTCCCTTTCTGCCTTCCTCTCTTCCTTCTTCCTTCCTTCTTTCCTCTCTTCCTCTCTCCTTCCTTCCTTCCTTCCTTCCTTCCTTCCTTCCTCCTTCCTCACTTCCTCCCTTCGTCCCTCCCTCCCTTCCTTCCTTCCTCCCTCCCTCCTTCCTTCCTTCTTTCCTCCTTCCTTCCTTCCTGCCTTCCTCTCTTCCTTCATCCTTCCTTCCTTCTTTCCTTCTTACTTCTTCTTCCTTCCTTTCTCCCTCCCTTCCTTCTTTCCTTCCTTCCTTCTTCCTCCCTTCCTCCCTTCCTCTCTTCCTTCATCCTTCCTTCCTTCTTTCCTCCTTCCTTCTCCTTCCTTCCTTCCTTCCTTCCTTCCTTCCTTCCTTCCTTCCTCCTCCCTTCCTGCCTTCGTCTCTTCCTTCATCCTTCCTTCCTTCTTTCCTCCTTCCTTCTTCTTCCTTCCTTCCTTCCTTCCTTCCTTCCTTCCTTCCTTCCTTCTTTCCTTCTTCCTCCCTTCCTCCCTTCCTCTCTTCCTTCGTCCTTCCTTCCTTCTTTCCTCCTTCCTTCTTCCTTCCTTCCTTCCTTCCTTCCTTCCTTCCTTCCTTCCTTCTCCCTTCCTCCCTTCCTCTCTTCCTTCGTCCTTCCTTCCTTCCTTCCTTCCTTCCTTCCTTCCTTCTTCCTCCCTTCCTGCCTTCCTCTCTTCCTTCTTCCTTCCTTCTTTCCTCTCTTCCTCTCTCCTTCCTTCCTTCCTTCCTTCCTTCCTTCCTTCCTTCCTCCTTCCTCACTTCCTCCCTTCGTCCCTCCCTCCCTTCCTTCCTTCCTCCCTCCCTCCCTCCTTCCTTCCTTCCTTCCTCCTTCCTTCCTTCCTGCCTTCCTCTCTTCCTTCATCCTTCCTTCCTTCTTTCCTTCTTCCTTCTTCTTCCTTCCTTTCTCCCTCCCTTCCTTCTTTCCTTCCTTCCTTCTTCCTCCCTTCCTCCCTTCTTCTCTTCCTTCATCCTTCCTTCCTTCTTTCCTCCTTCCTTCTTCTTCCTTCCTTCCTTCCTTCCTTCCTTCTTCCTCCCTTCCTCTCTTCCTTCATCCTTCCTTCCTTCTTTCCTCCGTCCTTCTTCCTTCCTTCCTTCCTTCCTTCCTTCCTTCCTTCCTTCCTTCCTTCCTCCTCCCTTCCTGCCTTCGTCTCTTCCTTCATCCTTCCTTCCTTCTTTCCTCCTTCCTTCTTCTTCCTTCCTTCCTTCCTTCCTCCCTTCCTTCCTTCCTTCCTTCCTTCTTTCCTTCTTCCTCCCTTCCTCCCTTCCTCTCTTCCTTCGTCCTTCCTTCCTTCTTTCCTCCTTCCTTCTTCTTCCTTCCTTCCTTCCTTCCTTCCTTCCTTCTCCCTTCCTCTCTTCCTTCGTCCTTCCTTCCTTCCTTCCTTCCTTCCTTCCTTCCTTCCTTCCTTCTTCCTCCCTTCCTGCCTTCGTCTCTTCCTTCATCCTTCCTTCCTTCTTTCCTCCTTCCTTCTTCTTCCTTCCTTCCTTCCTTCCTTCCTTCCTTCCTTCCTTCCTTCCTTCTTTCCTTCTTCCTCCCTTCCTCCCTTCCTCTCTTCCTTCGTCCTTCCTTCCTTCTTTCCTCCTTCCTTCTTCCTTCCTTCCTTCCTTCCTTCCTGCCTTCCTTCCTTCCTTCCTTCCTTCCTTCTCCCTTCCTCCCTTCCTCTCTTCCTTCGTCCATCCTTCCTTCCTTCCTTCCTTCCTTCCTTCCTTCCTTCCTTTCTTCCTTCCTTCTTCCTCCCTCCCTTCCTCTCTTCCTTCATCCTTCCTTCCTTCCTCCTTCCTTCTTCTTCTCCTTCCTTCCTTCCTTCCTTCCTTCCTTCCTTCCTTCCTTTCTCCTCCCTCCCTCCCTTCCTCTCTTCCTTCATCCCTCCCTCCCCTTCTATCCATCTCTCATCCCTCCATCCCTGTGAGAGCCACCGACACCCAGGAGCTGCCAGCTCGGGCTCTGCCCAGGGAGAAGGACTGAGTAAGGCCAGCAGCTCACTGTGGATTTGGCACCCTGTGGTTCCCACTTCCTAACCCTGCTGCTGACATGCTCCCACGCCCTTTGCACTGGCACCTTACAGTCACTCCCAGCTAAGGATTCCAGATGTGTCCCCTTTCCCACTCGTGTGGGGCTTGGTTTCACGAACTGGCTATTGCACGTTTGCCTTGGTTTACCGTCTTCTGCCGTCTGCCACGAGGGTCCTGTGTCCCGGTGGAGCACTGGACTCAGGAAGTCGAACGGGCTCCTGGAGCAGCCCTGGGCTGAGCCCACCGGAGCCACACTGTCAGGAGAAGCGAGCGCCTGTGGCCTGTGGGGTTTGGGGGTGTTTGTCACACAGCATTAACGTCACGACAGCCGACCGATGGACGTGGGAACTTCGGACGCTTACGTTAATTTCTGCGAACACTGTTTCCTCGTCTCTGAAAAGTGGCCGCCAGCACCTTGCGGCCCGGGCGTCACGGCTTATGGGCCACGACGTGAGCCAAGCCTCCACAGGAGGCTTCTGGTAAGCGGTGATTTTAAAAAGAAGTCGTTCGGCGAGAGCTGGGTTCAACGGAAGGGCACCGAGCGCCCACTGTGGACGGCTCAGGACCGGGCACCGCCGGGGATGGACTTAAAACCTCTGCCTGTCACGTGATTCGTATTAGCCCCTCACAGGTCTCTGGGCAACAGTCAGGGCCAGGCTGGGGACGGGGCGGAGGTGGAGTCCGAAACCTCTCCGCCCAGCCCACCTACGTCCCAGCGCGCACACCCAGTAACTGGGCCTGCACGCTCCCTTCTTGACCATGGTTAACTCTCTTTTTTATGAGTTTCCGGGCAACAGAAGCAACTTGGCCCATCTTTACCGATCTCCTGACACTTCGGCGAGAGAGCGGGCCCTGGACGCTGGTAACATCAGCGATGCCCAGCGCTCCCGTCAAGGCCACGTTGTTGGAGACTCGCGGTGCTCTCTGGGGCTGCTTCCTCCTCGTCCGCTGCTGCCGGAGTGCCCTCCGGGCCTGCACCCTGCCGCAGGGGCGGGGGCTCCGCTCTCCAGGTGCCGGGCGCGGATGAGCCCTGCTCTGTGTGTTCACTTGTTCTCTGCTGGTCAGTTCAGGGGCTTCTCGGGAACTGGAGGGGAGGGTGCATCGGGGCCCGCACTGCGGTCGGCCTGTGGATGCCTGAGAGCAGCCGGGGGGGGGGGGGCGGGGGTGTCGAGTGAGCTCCGATCGAGCTTCTGGGCTCCGGGCAGGTCTGGGGTTGGCCGCCGTCCAGCGTCCCTGAGGCCGCAGGTGGGACGGGTAGGGGGTGGGGTCGGGTGCTGCCTGCGTGGTGTCCAGGGAGGTGTGCACACAGCGGGAGCGGCCACATGCCACAGAGGACATTGTGACACTCGACGAAAGTGCCTTCCCCTGCCCCCGGCTCAGATGATGCTGACGTGTGCTCATTTTAGGGAATTCAAACAAAATAAAAATACGTCAAAGGCAAAAGGCACGAAGACTACCCAGACAAGGGGGCGCCTGGGGGGCTCGGTCGGTTGGGCGTCCGACTCTTGGTCTCAGCTCAGGTTGCGATCTTGGGTGCGGGAGTTCGAGCCCCACGGCAGGCTCTGTGATGATGGTGCAGAGGCTTCTGGGATTGTGTCTCTCCTTTTCTCTGCCCCTTCCCTGCTTCTGCATATGCGCTCTCCCTCCCTTTCTCCCTCCCTTTCTCCCTCCCTTTCTCCCTCCCTTTCTCCCTCCCTCTCTCCCTCTCTCTCTCTCTCTCCCCTCTTCCCCTCACCCCGTCTCTCTGTCTCTCAAAATAAGTAAACTCAAAAAAGATGGCCCAAAATATTATTACCCAGAAACAACCCCTAGTTACATTGTGGTGAGCATGATTCCGGGCTGATTTTTCCGATTGATCTTTTTCCGATTGAGTTGTCTGATGGCCATCTCTGGGTTTTGAAACGGGGGCGGGGGAGGAGACTTGTCCCCTCAGGGTCTGGAGTCCGAGTCCGGGCAGGAAATCACTGTGGATCAAGTCCCTGCAGCCCAGGGCAGGCGCTGGGGGCCCCCACCCTCGTTCTCTGCCACACGCCTGTCCGTCTGAGGGTCTGTCTGTCACAGCCATGAGCCTGGGGGACGTCCTAGCTGGACTGCATAAATGAATAATTCAGTGAAAGTGGATAATTTCCATGGCAACCTTGCCAGCCGTGGCCTGCAACGCTGCCTCCCAGGGCCTGGTTTGCACTAATAAAGAGACAAGTGCGTCAGCACAGAGCAAACTCACTTTTACGGGGCCGGGAAGGAAAGTAGGTCGCAGTAGCGGGCGGGGCTCGCAGAGCCCTGTGTAAGGACGTCGCAGGCCCCGAGCCCGTGGTGTCGGGGGAACTGCCCTTCCTGGCCGGAGAGAGGTAGTCGGTGGCCCCGGGGAGCCCCCAATTCTGGGATAAAGAAATTGGGAAACGGTCCATCACTCCACAGCCCGCAAAGGGTCTGCGGTCCCCCTTAGGACGTCCCTGTGAGGTGAGAAAGGGAAACTGAGGCCCACAGAGTTGCCTCTTAGAACATTACCCTGACCACTGAGCTGGCGAGTGACGGAGCCTGGAGGCAGACCCCAGACCCACACGTGGGAGCTGAAGTCTGAAGGGGGTGCTCTGTCCGTCTTCCCGCTTAAACCAGGAACTCACGTTAACCAGCTGTGGGGGGTGATTGTGTTTGGGGCCCAGCCCGGGTCTGGGGGCGCCCTCTGGGTGTGTCTGAGGCAGAGTGGAGGGGTTACCTGCGGTGAGTGCAGCAGGACTGGGACTTGGACCAAGGTCACGGTCAAGACCAAGGTCAAGGCCAGGAGGTCAGGTCAGCTGTCCCTCTGTGGAACTTTCTGATGGTGCCAGATGCCCTCACTTGGGCAGCCAGAGCCGGCCTGCACCTCCAGATGGGAGGGGTTGGGGCACAGTCTCGCTGGGATCCCCGGGCCGCCAGAGGAGTCAGCGGAGAGCAGAGGTGCAGGAGGGAGGGTCGGGGTGAGGACACGGGGCAGGGGGCAGGGGGCAGGGCAGGACTGGGGATGGAAGCACCTGGGAAGGACACGGGGGCAGGCCGGGTCGGGAGCCCTCTTCGGGGCCCAGCCTCTCTCCTGGTCCCCAGGGTCAGCGGGGAAGCCCCAAGAGGCAGGTGCCCTGGACCTCCCACCTGTAGGGCGGGAGCACCTGCGTCTCCCTGAAATGCACTCACGGGCTCAGTTCCTCCCAGGAGCTCGCAAGCCCTCTGAGGTCATTCAGGTGACCCCGCCCACGCTCTTCCTGATGGGTCACTTGCCCCTTTTCCTAGGGCTCCCTCTCTGTTGGCCAGACCTGAGGGTCGAGGGTGCAGGCTCCTTGGGTGTGATCTATAACCAACCCCGTTGGTGGAGGGCAGGGAGAGACGGAAGACAGCGACGTCCCTCCAGGCTGGCGGGGGACAGGTTTGATCTCAGGCAGCCACCGGACGAGTGGGTCTCTGATCCACACCCTACATGGTGATGGTGTATGCGGAGGCCTCACCTGGGCTGTCACGCGAATGGTGCAGGTGTTCTCGGCCACGGCACTGGTCAAGGCATTGTCTTTGGAGCAGCCTCTGGGAGCAGGAAGGGCAGGATGGGAGGGGGTGAGCAGCCTGGAGTGCCTGAGGCCAGGCCTCGGCTCAGCCGGCGGTCCTCCCCCAGCAGCACTGCGACCCTGAGCAGAGAAGGCAAGCCGGCTCGAGACTCTGGGCTCTTGTGACCTGTGAGGGGGCAGCCGAGTTCATGGTTTGTGTTGGGCTTTGGAGGGGCCTGGGCCAGGGTCTGGCCGGGATCAGGGCCAGGATCCAGGGCTGGGGTCAGGGCCTGGCTTCAGCGGGATCAGGGCCGGGGTCAGGGCCAGGGTTCAGGACCAGGGTCAGGGCCAGGGTTCAGGGCCAGGGTTCAGCTGGGGTCAGGGCCGGGGTCCGGGCCGGGGTTCAGGGTCCAGGGTCAGGGCCAGGGCTCAGGGTCAGGGCCAGGGTTCAGCTGGGGTCAGGGTCAGGGCCGGGGTTTAGGACCGGGGTCCGGGCTGGGGTTCAGGGCCGGGGTCAGGGCCGGGGTTCAGGGCGGGGGGTTCAGGCCCAGGTGGGCCCACAGGAGACCTTAATGCCAATTGAAAACAGAGCCAAACAAAACAGCTCTCTTCCTTCAAGCTAAAAGTGATGGTGTGGGGTCAACAATTGGAGTTACTACTAGAGCCCCCATATATGGCGGGGAGAGGGCGTGGGGGTGCTGCCTCCCCACTTATTAGATGGCCCAGCACGGCTGCCCTGTCAGAAGGTGGGGCAAGAGGTCGGAGGGCATGTCGGGGGCGGGGGAGGTGCGGGTTCCGGGGTTTAACTGCCAGCGTCCCGCTTCAGTTCACATGTGCTCCCTCCGTCCAGACTGTCTCACACCTGAGGACGGAGCTGGGCACCTGCTGGGGACCCCTCTCGGGCACTGCCTGCAGCCCCCTGGGCGTGTGCTTCTCCCAGCCCTGCTCGGGTGGGCAACCCCCAGGCTGTGCAGGTCAGCAGGGCCTGCCCCCAGTCCACAGCCTGAAGGCCTCGTCTGTTCCCACGCCCCCGAGCTCAGAATGCACTTGGGCACAACCCAGAAGTGGGGCCCTGTGCACACCCCACGGGCGCACCTTTGACTGAAGCGGGTGGGGTCACAGAAATGTGCTTCCTCTCCCCCCGACCCCGGCGGTGCCCCCTCCCAGCCAAGCGGCTGACCTCCTGCACAGGCTGCAGGCGATGCGTCACCTCTTGGCCCCCTGGACGCACCGCATAACAGCCCCGCCCCTTAGACCGCATGACCGCCCCGCCCCACCCAGGTCCTGCTCCTGGAAAGGCAAACAGGGTTTCACAGATAGGACTGGCTTTAGGGTCTTGGGATGGGAGGTGACCCTACATGACCACAGTGGCCCTGAGTGCAAGCCCAGGGATCCTCTCTGGAGTGAGGCGGAGGGAGATTTGGTTGTAGGAGGAGGAAATTCGGGGAGCGAGGCGGGATGCCGGGCCAGGAGTCCGGGAAGTACAGGGAATGTGGCTCTCGAGGTTGGAAAAGGCCAGGAGATCGGCTCCTCCAGAGGGAGTGCGGCCCCGCAGACCCCTGGGTTTGGCTGGAAAGACTGCTTCTGCCCTCCTGAGCACAAGAGAAGAGCGGGTGTTGTTCGAAGCCGCCAGGTCTGGGCGCCCGTGGGGGTCACAGTCCTCCGAAAGTGCTGGTACGTAAGCCTCTTCCTGGGCTCTGTGCTCTGGGGAGCCCAGGGCGAGACACAACCCAGCCAGGGGTCGGCCCGCTTCATGCCCTCGGGCTCCGGGTCTCGGGGACCCTGGTGTGCACCTGCTGCATCCCCCAGCCAGGCAACCACACGGAGTCAGCGGCAGTCAGGCCAAGAGACGGTGTGAGTGCCTGTGCTCCTGAGCGGGGACCTGTCGTGGGTGTCTGGGTGCGTTTATGAAGGATGTCATTCTAGAACGTGCCCGGAGCGCCCGAGAGCCCTATGCCCACTTCATGCTGTAAGTCAGCATTTGTCTGTAACGTAAATGTCATCCTCTAAGGCATAGCTCCTTTGTGCAGTACACAACCTGAACAACCATACAGGGTGGCCCTGATGAGCTGCTTGACCTTGGGCAAAGTATCTTACCTTTCTAAGCCTCTGTTTCTTCTGTAAAATGGGAGTAGTGAGGTCACCTCCCTTCGTGTTTTCCTGAGGAATTGATGACATGACACAGGTGGGCTCTGGAATAAATACTTAGTAAACAGTATTGGTGTCATCATTGCTGCTGTTATTTTCAGAAAATAGCAGTGGTCCAGGCACGCCCGTAGAGCCCTGCTCAGGAAGCCCTGCCAGTGGAGGGGCAGGTGGCTGGCCTGAGGTCACACAGCCATCGAAGTGCAGAACCACATCAACTCAGACCTCCTGACCCCAGGGCCTTAGCGCTTCCTTCTCTAGGCTTCTATGCAGAAGAGGGGGGAGGGGGAGAGGAAGGACCCTGGGAGGGGCCCGAGAGGGGCTGGCACTTGAGCAGGCTGGATGGCAGCCACAGGAGAGTAAAATGAAGTGACAATCCTCGAGCGCGGTCTCTCTTTTTCCAATTCAGCTGCGTCTGCCAGCAACAAATATCATCATTTCAGGCCGGGGCGGGGGTGGGGGGGAACCGCTGCTTTCGGGAACCTTTGTCACATGGGCGTAAATCTCTCACGGCTTCCGTCTGCTCTGGCAAAGCCATTCCTCTAAATTACACTACGCGCCCAGCTCCCACCCTCGTCCCGGGCGTGTATGTTCTATTTGTCGGTGGCCATCAGACGCGCTCCGCTTTGATTTGGGGCCTCTCCCTCCCCGTCCCCGCGTGGGTCAGTTTGACAACCTGGAAGAACAGGAAGAGCGAACATAGCGCCGTGCTGGCCGGGACAGACTGGGCGCCGACCCCGCGCCCAGCACACCGTTCGTCTCGCACCTGACGCTCCGAGGGAGGCCCGTGTCCACGAGCGGCTGATGCTTCTGCTGCCCCCGCTGACTGCAAAGTCAGTGGCACACGGGGCACCGGTGCGAGCTCACGACACCATCCGTCCGCTTCCCCGGTGGCCTCCCCGCCCCGGGGGGCCTCCGCTGAGGGTCCCTGATGGCTCCGTCACTGGGGCCTGACGCCCAGCCCTGTCTCCCACGTCCTGCCACCTGCAGGAGATCCAGCCGCGGGCTGGGGTGTCCCTCAGATCCGGCAAGTTCTTCGGGACTTGGGGGTGGGGCGGGCGGAGGGCAGGGGCGTGGCTCAGATCTTACAGCGCCCGGGGGGCCTCTCAACAAAGAGCCAGACACCCCACAGTGTCCACGGCCTCAGGGTGGCACACCCTGGTCCCAGTGGGGGCGGGGACCCCGCTGACCATGGTCACGGCAGGTGCCTCCCCGGTGCCGCCGCGTTCCGGGCATGGCTCCCGGTGCCGTCCGAGGATCCACCCGCCTGCTCCCTTAAATCCACAACAGCCCAGGGAGCAAATGCTGTTTTCACCGCCCCCCATTTTACAGATGCAGAAACTGGGAGGGTGAGGGTTGAATACTTTGCCCCAAATCGCAGGGCTCCAGAGCTGCAGGGCTGGGCCTGGCATCGGGGCGGCCTGGCATCGGGGCCGGGGCCGGGGGCGGGGGCGGGGGCGGGGGCGGGGGGAGGTGGTTCTCGCCTCCGAGAGCCACGCAGCGCAGACCTCAGAGCCGCCCGGGCCGCGAGCAGGCCCTGGCTCTGATGCCCAGTATCCACGTGACTTTGACAAGCCACCCAGCTGCCCTGAGACTCAGTTTCCTTAACGGTTCCCCGAGGGATCCTGCATTAGCTTCCCGGGGCCACGAGCGTGCTGGCCGCCAGCAACAGGAATTTATTCGCTCCTGGCGCTGGAGGCCAGAGTGCAAACTCAGTGTGGGCAGGACAGCCTCTCCCACAGGCACTGGGAGAGGGTCCTTCCCTGCCCCGTCCAGCTGCCGTGCCCCACGTGTCCTTGCCTGTGGCCGCGACCCTGCATCTCTGTTCACCTTCACGTGGCCTCTCCCCTGTGTACGTGTCTCTGGTGAGGACGCTTGTCACTGGATTTAGGGGTAATCCAGGATAATGTCACATTGAGATCTGTGATTTGACTGTATCGGCAAGACCCGCTCGTTTCCCACTGAGGTAACGGCCACAGGCTCCGGGGGTCGGGGTGCAGACACCTCTCTTTGGGGGCCACCAGTCCCCCCACGGCAGATGCCGACGCCCGCGTCAGTGAGCGGGATTGGAGCGCCCACGCAGACGGGACGGTCAGGAAATCTCAGAGGAGGCCCCGCCCCCACCCCGACACAGGGTGCTCGGCATGGCCGCCCCGGTCCTGGGGCCTCGTTGCCCAGGACCTTGCGGGACATGCACCGTGGCGGTCCTAAGCCCTTGGGTCCTGGGACGTCCACGGCCGCAGCGGGCCCTGCTTCTCCAGACGGCCCCTCCGTGCGGGGTTGGGGCACGGCGCCTGGGGCTCCACGTAGGGGAGAAGCCGCCTCATGAGGGGCCCTGAGAGGCCCTGCTTCTGGGAGGATGCACCACCTCTGCCCTGCAGGCACTTGGCGGGTGTGGTGGGCTCGCAGCCCACGGGCCCCACGGAAACCTGTCCTTGGGGTCAGGCTGAGTCGCAGGGGAGCAGAACGGGTAGCAGAGTGGACCCTGGGGACCTGCGTCGGGGTCTGGGGCTCGTGTCCCAGCCTCGACGAGCTCGCCCGATCCCATGAGGCTCTATTAATGCCCGGGGGGCGGTGGCGGGAGCTCTCTGCCCCATCTCTGCAGCTGTTCTGTAGATCCAAAAGGGTATCAAAATATTAAAGTTTTGGAAATTCTCTCTCACCGCTCAATCAGTTCGGGGTAACTAAGGACAATATTTCAGGACCAGGTGTCAAGGAATACCCGGATTGCCAGTGACCTGGACTGTTCAACACAGGTGAGTGTCACAAATTAGATGAGAAACAAATGAATAACGGAGCGGCAGTCAACGTGACAGGTGCTGGGGTCTGCGGGGGCCTCGGGCTCAGGGCGGCCCCCGCCCCCCTCCTTCCCAGCAGGCACATGGCCTTGTTCACCCGGGTTCCCCACCCCCCTCCCCGGAGCCCGGTCCCGAGCCTCCCCCCGCCTGTCCGGCTGCTCGCCCGCAGAAAGTGCCAGCCTGAGACGGGGGTTCGAAAGGTGAGTCACAGGACCACCCGAGGTCACGGTCTGGAAGGGGCTGGCCCGGCCTATGGTCCTCACCCAGGGAAGCCCGGGGAAGGGAAATGGGGAAGCGGAGTCTGCGTGACAAGTCACAGAGCTGGCTCTCTGACCGTGGGAAGGCAGAACCCCACACCTGCCGGTCCCGGAGGCTCCGAGTGCATGGCTGTGTGGGCAACACCCATCACCTGTGACGACGTGCAGGGTCACTGAGGACAGCTTCTCCGCACCCGTTTGGGGCCTTGAGCCCTCCAGAACAGCAGAAGGATGAACGAGCTCAGCACGCTTTTAGTCTTCGGCATCTGGTTCCCAAAGACCAGTCGGCGTGGGGGAAACTGAGGCAGCATGGCCGTTTGTCCTCAAGTCACAGGACAGGCTTCTCTGGAGCACGCTCGGGCTGGCCAGGTGGCCGGACGGCCGACCCGGGAGGCCGGGGTGAGGCTGACTTCCAGGCCGGGTCGGCCGCCAGGAGCCAGCCCCCTCTGGCGGGCAGAGGCGGGTGGAGGGCACCAGGCAGCCCGCGCGCGCCTCACCCCCCCATCACATTACCTCACCCCAGGGGGTGTTTCCGGGCCCATTATCACACGCGTGGTCGGCTGGATCTCCATTTGTCACCGCAAACATCAGGCATATGGTAATGGTCCCGTAAAACATGCCCTGTTGGGTCTTAATGTCTATTTAATGACACCTGCTATGAAGGCTCCCATAACTGAACTCCTAATGGGAGATGTGGGGATATAAGACCGGGGAAGGCGAGCTCTGTCGGCGGCCGCGGACTCTCCCGGGAGGCTGAGCCACTGGTGGGGGCGTGGGTGCAGGGTTTGGCCCCGGGAGGGGCTCAGAGGAGCTGCCCCAAGCACCCCTCTTCTGCCGGGGCCCCGAGGGGGTCACAGAAGTGGCTCCAGTCGGGAAGCGTGGACTACTGAACCTGATTTCCGTCTCCCTTACCGACCCTCGATGTGGCCCCAAACAACGTCACGCCCTCCGCTCCCTGTTTGCGGCATGTGAGGGCAGGAGGTCCTGGGGGAGGGGGATTGATTCATCATTTATCCCTGGCCTTCCCAGGAGCTGGACACGTTCCCTCCCCCCCTGCCGGCCCCCCGCACTTGGTCCTTCAGTCTCAGAGAGGCGGCCGGTCCGCACGGTGAACAGAGAATGCACTTGCCTTCCGTTCTCAGGACATAGACCCTCGCTCACTTGCTGGCTCGTCGTAAGCTGGGTTAAATACTGTGATGTGCCCTGGTCGGACGCTGGGGTCTGGTTCTCCGCTCCCCGAGTCTGCGTTGGCTCGAAGACAGTACGATGTGGCCGGACGTGGCCCCACGTGATGCAAGGGGCCCCCCTGGGGCGTCCCAGCCCCTGGAACCTTCAGGTGACCCTGTGCACGGGCAGAGCACATAACAGCGTCCCGGTGAGAGCCGCCCCTCGGAGCCCTTTCAGAACCCCGACCACAAAACTGCGAGCAAACAGAACGGTTGCTTGGGGCAGTTTGTTTCGCCAGAGTGAGCGAGAAAACTCCCAGTGATGAACAAAATTCAGCCCTTGTATCACAGTCGGAGACTCTAATCACCACCCGGACACGGGAGCACCCACGGGAGTTTGCCAGACCAGTCAGGGAGGAGGGAGTTCAGCGGGGGGAGGGGGGGATGGTGCGCAGAAAGGCTAGGAGGTGTCACGGGAGGCCCCTCGGGTCCCGTCCAGACGCCAGGACAGGGAGCTTGGGGACTGCGGGGACACCCAGAACCACCGGCTGCAGACAGAGTGTCTCCCTGGAGTACGAATTCAGCCCATCAGCAGGGGGTTCAAACTCCTGTCTGTTGAAACCAACGAGAACGTATCACGTGATGTTTTTAAGGCTTGAATTAGATTCAGACACATTTTGCGCCTTTCCAAGCTGTGCCGGGGCGTCCGTGGAGGAGCAGCATTGGTTGTCTGGGCCCGATGCACGGAAACCTCAAGGGGCTCTCGGGGGGTTCTCGCCTGGAGGAGGGATGTGAGCAGACCCACGGTGGGAGGATCTGTCTGGAAACAAGTGTGGGAGACTGAAGGCAGGAGGCCTCAGAAACGGGGGACGGCCCCGTGAGACAGGAGGACGGCAGGGACTGGAGGAGCCCACGGACTCGGAGCCCACGGCACTCCCGCCGGCCTCTCTCCCCAAGAACATTCCCTCTGGCCTGGATCGGAGGCCCCGCCAAGTGTCTGACATCCTGTGTTCCCCTCCCCGCCCTGTCGTGCTCTGCGGGCACAACATCAGCGACGCTGGAGGCGTGCCCAGCGCTCTGCTTGTTTGCGGTTAGGAATGCGTTGGTCCACGTGGAGCACGAGGCCCCCGGAGAGTGGCTGAAGCAAGTGCTGCCCGGAACTACGCGGGAACAGGGCTGGAGCAGGTGCCCAAGGAGGGCGTCCGAGGTCAGGGTCATCCCAGGCGTGTGGCTTCATCGGGCCCGGGTGGCTGGATGTCCTGAATGTGCGTTTCTGGCGAGACGGCGAACGAGCAGTGTCTCTCGTGAAACTCTGTGCCTTTATTCAGGAAGGAATGCGCTCACCGAAATTTCCATCTACTCTCACGGATGGGAACCGAGGTGCGCGGCCCCCGTGGCCACGAGGGAGCCCGGGAAGGCGAGCCTTCCATCTGGATGCATAGCCACCCCAACAAAATTGGGGTCCTCCTAGTAAAGAAGGGGACTGTGGGTATGGGGTGGGCACCTGGCTGCATCTGGTATAACGCGCATTGGTCTGTGTCACTCTGGCAGCGGTCCCGTGATGTCATTTTATGGATGAGGGAATTGAGGGACAGGCAGGTCAGGTCATGTTTTCCCGTAGACGACACAGTAGATGGAGGAGCTCGTGGTAAAATGGGGGGGGGGTGGGGACGGGGGTGGGACCGCGCATTGGTTCTTGGGCTTTGCTGCTGTATCCCCATCACCTGGCACAGTTATCATTTGGCTCGATGACCGAATGCTTCGCGGACGACCCAGTAACAATCTGTGCCCGTCTCGCAGCCGGCCTCCCGCTCCTCCTTCTCGGTGGAAGGAGACCCGAGAGACTCCCCACCCCTGCATGCCCTCCCTCTCGGCCGGGTCAGCCTGGGAGGACCAGGTTCAGGCGACCGCCAGCCCAGCCGTGTTCGGCCGAGAACACCAGGACCTGATGAGGTCTGAATTGTTCCAAGGAGTGTTCTTAGCAAGTTGTAAATATACCTCCCCACGTCCCATCGTTGTGCATAATTGATACAGCTGATGAAAAGCAATCATGATCCCGTGAATCATTTCTGTCTGTTTACGAGAACGTTTCATTCCCCGTCTTCCAGAAGGAGGCACAAAACACACTTTAAAGGAAAACGTATTTGATACTGACATATGGTAAGACCGTACCGTGTTCCGCTTCCTCGCTGGCTCCTGGTATGTGAGAAAGAAGAAGGAAAACTCGTAATTACTGTAGATTTTATCTTATTTTTTTCAATACGCGCAGATAATTTCTTTTAAGTATAAATGAGGGCATTTGCAGAAATGATGATCTGCAAATCTCCACTTGGTTTGCCTTAGGATAGGAAACGTGGCCGGTACTTGGGATGTGATTATTTGTTTACAGGCCTGTCTCTCTCGCTTAAAGAAACAGAATGAGTCTCGTGCTAATTTATAGCCACCCCACGCTTGACCTCCATCGCTCCTGCTAAGGCTGAGCACAAGCGTCTGTGTGTTTAGTGTATGAACTTAGGGAATAAGCCTTCTCGAAGAAATCCCAAATAACCCTGACGGGGGGAGTCTTTCTTATTTCCAGTGATTGTCTCTGTGACAGTCGGGCTCATGGAGTAAGTGTGGGGGACTTGAATGAGCAGGGTTGTGTCAGTCAGCGAATGCAGCCATGCTGTGTAACAAACCACCCCGAAACTCAGTGGCTTAAAGCAAAAAGCATTTCTTCTAACCATGGATGTAAGGGTTGATGGCAGTACGGCTAATCTAGGTTAATCTAACTCAGGCTATAGGTCAGCGGGGCAGGGCTCCAGGCTACGGGGTAGACGCGGGTCTCTTTGCCATGTTTCTCCCGGGCCTGGTCTGAAGTGGTGTCCTCGACCTGGTGCGTAATCTCCGTGACTCACAGGAGTTACAAAAACAGCGACCTCAGTTGCACAAGGTCCTTGCAAGCCTCTGGTTGCATCACATCTACTAACATCTCATTGGCCCAAACAAGTCACATGGTTTACCCGGAAGTCAGGGAATGGGGAGGGCCGTGGGGCTGTGATGTGAGTAAAATCTGTCACAAATCAGTGAAGTGTTGGAACCCAAGATTCAGTCCGTCCCCCAGGAAGCCACAGGGTAGAGAGTGGGGAGCAGATCAACGGAGGAGAAGCAGAGGGAATAAGCCAAGCTGGGGAGCAGACGGGCGCATGCGTGACGCACACAGGCCACCAAGCGAGGTTTTAGTTCCCGAGGGACACAGCGCACACGTCCCAAAGACCCTCCAGGTGGAAAGGGCAGAGCAGCACACCCCTCCCCCGGTGGAAAAGCAAAAATCTGTCGTTTCCCCACCGTTCGTTGGTCTTAGGTGAGCAAAGACCCCACGGCCCCATGGCGGCCGTCCAGGACGCCCGCGCGCGCTGTGCGCCTCCTACACCAGCTCTCTCCTCGCGCTGTGGCCACCTGGGCTCTGCTCCCGCGGCCCCGCTCTTCTGACACGTCTGTCCCGCGGCCCCGATGCCTCCGAGTCTGTCAGGCACTCGCCAGACTCCCTTGTCCGCCTGTGGTGCCCCCGCGGCCTCTCCCTCCCGAGAGCCCCCTGCTGCCCCAGGATCCTGCTTTGTGACTCATTTACATTCCCCTCCTGTCTCCCAGAACATTCCTTCCCCGTGTCTTTTCCTGGCTCCTCAGAACGTTCGTTCGAGGGGGAGAATGTTGGCGGCGGAGACGGAGAGAAGTGCTTGGCAGTAAATGGCCCAACGTCTTGCCTTGGAAGCGCCTGCAGCCTCCCGCTAACGGCGTCTGCTGTTCCATGGGGTCGGGTGGATGGCGAGCTTCTCTGTGACCTGCGGCCACACCTGAGCAGTGACCCCGTCCCAGCGTCCACGCATAAGTGCAGACGTAAGCTCGGTGGCACTGGCCACGGCATTTCCACCCTTCTGAGCCCCCGGGAACAGGCTGGTGGCTAAGTCACCTCCACCTAGGGTGTGGCAGGCGGGGTCCGCACGCAGGGGGGGAAGGGGCCCTGCCCGCCCCAGCTCCTCCCCACCCCCTCACCCTGCACAGTTCAGCACAAACGCCACTTCCTCCATGAAGCCCTTGCAGATTCTCCTGCAGGAAACCACCCCGCGGCCTCTGCACCGCAGCCCCACCTCTGCGCCTCTTCTGGAACATTCGTTACCGTCCAGCTCGCTCTGCTGTTTCTTCCGTCCGCGCTCACGTGCTTCCCGGCCTGGCTGTCGGTTCCTCGCCGGCCGCCGGGAGTTCGTTTCACATTTTGCTTTTCCCTAGTACTTAGCCAGTGATTCGAGCGGAGGGGGTCCTCGATAAATAGTCGGGTAATGATCGCATTGTGGGGGGAGTGGCGATCTGAGAAGAAATCCGATCCGGGCTTAAAAGCTCCCGTCTCAAGCTTGTGGCTTTGGAAGAGGAGAGTAAAATCAGTTTTTATTGAATCTGTCTGCTCTTCGCAGAGTTATTTCGTGGTCTCTTTCATTGGGCCAATTACATTTATGAAGATGAATTATGACAGGCGAGAACCCGCTTGCATGGATTACTGTGTGCTAACTGTGTAATTAGCGGCCAGCGTCTAGGAGGGGAGTTTGTTGGATATTTCCATCAGAAAAAAATAAAAAAACCAAAACACATTACGATCCATAAAAAACAATGAGCAATGATAATTTCATTTTTATTGGTCATTTTAAAACATTCACTGATAATTTCCCCCGTGCTTAATAGGCATATGCTTGCCTCCTTCAAAATATATCCATAAACTTGTTGCAAAAAAACAGTCTTACATAATTGTTCAGCTCCCTCCCCTCGTGAAAGCCAGAAGAAAGGCTTCCAGAGGCAGAAGGTGTGGGGTTCGTGGAGGGCGTTCACACGAGTCAGCGGGTCAACAGGACTGAGCGTTGCCCTTTCACACCCGAGGGGGTTGAGCCTCCGTCGGGCATCTGAATTAAAGCAGGATGAGCCCTTGTGACCCGTCTGGTTTCCCGTCCTTTCCATCGGTAACCAAGAGGGGACTTGAGGTCCTTTTGGGGGGCGGGGACCCCCAGCCCAGGCCAAAGGGAAACACACAACAAGTGAGAATAAATGGTCACCATAGGAGTGAGTGCCCCGGGCGGGCTGAGTGCTGGCTGCGTGGCTGGGACGGAGGCACTTGCCACGTCCTGCTCTGTGTGGTCCCCACAGAGACCGCGCACCCCCTACCCCTGACTCCCGGCTCTCGTGACAAGAAGACCAGGGGCCAAGGGGAGGTGGTCACGGCCTCCAGACCCTCCCGGTTCAGGAGGGGAACCGCCTCCGTGTTTCCAGAACCACCTTAGGAAGGGATCTCACTCTTGCCGAGTGGAAGTTAAATCCCCCACGTGGAACGTGTTTCCTTCTCTTCTTGCTCCCCTTGCCCATCCCCCGCGGGGCTCCGGCCCGTCTCTGACCTCTGCGTGCAAAGCCAGAAGCCAACACGGACGGACGGGAACGGAGACGGCTTGGGAGGGAGGCGCCCACTCACCGGCCTTCAGCACGAGCTTCTCTCCGGAGACAAGACCCACCCTCTGCTTGTGCCGTGAAGCCTGACGAACCTTCGGGGTGTGTGTGTGATTACGCGTGTGTGCGCACGTGTCCATCTGCATGTGTGTGTGCATGTGCGTGTGATTACACGTGTGTGCGCACGTGTGCATGAGCGTGTCTGCATGTGTGTGCACGTGAGTATGCACGAACATGTGTGTGTGCGTGTGTGTGAACACGGGTGTGCATGTGAGTGTGTATGACCGAATGCCTGTGTTCCTGTGTCTCCAGAAGTCCCCAGGATGGGAGGACGGGGCCCCCCTCTGAGCATCAGGTCAGGCTGGGCGGTGGCCAGCGGGCAGGTGGGCCACGTTCTGCGTTTGTCCCTGGCTGTGCCCCGGGTGCACGTGGCTGCTCCCTGAGCCGAGCGTGTCTGCCACGTGCTCGCCAGCACTGGAGGCTCGTCTGGGACGGAGACCCGGGTCGCTCCTCCCCCGTCCCCCCAGCGGCCTCCGCTCTGCCGGTGCCTGTGGTTCCCGCAGGCAAAGTCACGGCTGCAGCCCGGCGTCCGAATATTCAGTCAGCAAACGTTTAATGAGCACCTAGTGAAGCCAGTGGGTCAGGGCCGTTAATCAGGAACCGAGTTGGAATCCCAGCCCTACCATCCCACCTTCTCTCTCGGAACCCTGTTTGCTTATCTCTTAAATGGGCGTAAACACAGTACAGGCCTCGGGAGACCGATCTGGGGAAGCCAGCAGGATCACATTTTAAAGCCCCCCTGGCTCTTAGCTGCCGTTACTGGCGTTGATGTTGTCACGGTCAAACCAGGTGTCAGGCGCCCACCCCGTGGAGGCTCACAGTCCGGCAACGGCAGGTAGGAAGGGTGCCCGTGATGGGGAGCAGCTTGCGACGCGTCAGATGGAGGAGATGCCCACCATTTCTGCCTGGGGGGCAGAGAAGGCCGACGGAGGAGGCAGGTAGCTGGGCCGTGAAGGATGTTTAAACCTTCGGAGTCAGGGACGGGGAGGAAAGTCATCCCAGGAAGACGGAAGAGCGTGGAAGGCCAGCCGTCTGAGGTGGCCGAGGAGATTGGGGATGGCGGCCGCGAAGAGGACGGTTGTGTGGCCGGATTACAGAGAGCCTTGAATGCCAAGCCAAGTGGGGCATCTGGGTTTAATTGTCTGGGCCGCGGGAGTGGTTCC
Source organism: Felis catus (assembly GCF_018350175.1). Classification (NCBI taxonomy): domain Eukaryota; kingdom Metazoa; phylum Chordata; class Mammalia; order Carnivora; family Felidae; genus Felis; species Felis catus. The sequence continues at coordinate 1,077,077 of NC_058381.1, forward strand.
GGCGTCTTAAACAAAGGAGCAGCAGATCTGATCCTTGCCAGCGGCACGACTTGCCATTATAACGGTAAACACGTCTACCCAAGACTAAGGAAGTTGGCAGGAATAAGCGGCCAGATTTTCAGTGCTCTGCCTGTGAGCCCGCTTCCTGCCTCAGGAAAAGGGGCCAGGAAGGGTGACGTCACGGGAGCTCGGCAGCCTCCTGTCCAGAGCAGGCAGCCAGCTTGTGCTCACCAGGGGCCCCAGGGCGGGAGGTGACCCAGGTGGCATCTGGAGACTGGCTTCCTCCAATCCTCACAGCCTCAGTGGCTCCTAGGTGCCCGGAGAAGCTCCGGGTGAGAAACCCAGGTGGGGGGAGATGGGTGGGGAGCGGAGCCAAGGGGACCGTGGGGCCCGAAATCACCCTGTGATGCAGGGCCGGGGCAGGGTGTCCTCGTGGGTGAAGTGGGCACAGAAAGCCGGTCACAGCGAGTGGGGAGGATCTGGGACAATATGAGCTTCGGGGCGCCCTGCGGGTTTACAGCAGGTGCTCTTAGCAGGCAGGTGTGGGCGGGGCCTCTGAGACACTGAGCACAGACTAGTCCGCCCAGCCGCACCCCTGCCCCAGCACCTCTGCCTCCCGCACCCCTGCCTACCACTCGTGCCACTTGCAACCCTGCCACCCTCACCCCTGCCTCCCTCACCCCTGCTGCCCACATCCCTGCCGCCCGCACCCCTGCCTCCCGCACCCCTTCCTGCTGCACCCCTGCCTCCCGCACCCCTCCCTGCCAGCAGGCTCTGCCCAGGGCTGGTGGGCGGGACAGGGCGCCTGGCCCTGGAGGGGTTGTCATCACGGAAAACCGAAGCGCATCATGCGGTTTTCTCCACGCTCTCTCCCAAGAGGGTAAAACACACATCCTGCATCTTTTCTTCTAGGACCTTTGAAGTTTTCGCTCCAAGTGGTAAAACACATCAACGAGTTTCCCCATGAATATTTATTGAAATGGCACCTTTAAGACAAAGCCATTGTAGTGAAACTCCCAGGAAATGCATTTTGTGCAGCCATTGATCTTAAAATATTTACTACAAATGTGCTCATCTTGCAAATACCGCACATCGCTCTTTGTTGTTTGTTCTGGGATTTGGCCTACGTGGTCTCGTACGGTTGAGCTGGGTCGGCAAGACCCATCTTCTGGACGGCATTCAGCTTCCTTCCTCCTTCCTTCCTTCCTTCCTTCCTCCTGGCCCTTGGTTCGCTGGTTTTGCCACCTCTGCGCGCATCCCTGGGCTTCCCGAGCGGCTGGCTGGGGCCGGGGAAGACACACCTGTAGCAGGTGAGCTCTGAGAAGAGACACTAGAGAGTCATGGACACTTGAGCAAGAAAGAGCTCGGCCGTCACCTTGCCAGACGCCCTCACTCACCCTCGAAGGTGCCCGTCGGATCAGAGCCACCTGACACCCCCAACCTGCCGGGTCAGCAAACCACGAGGACTCGGGGAAACAGGCCTTTGGCACGTTCTGGTGGGGATATGAACTGCTACGGACTCTTTGAGGGTGAGGCCACCCAACATCCATCACGATGAGAACGCCACCCGGCCTCTGAGCCAGCATGCACCTTTGGGGGGTCTGTCCCTCCATCCTGAAAGTAGGAGATGTCCGTGCACAGCAACGCGGGCTGTCACGTAGAGGGTGGCGGCCCCACTAGAAGCCGCATGCGCACCCGCCCAAGGCGGCCGGGAAGGAAGAACCCCCCCCTCCTGTAGACTGCTGGTCTCCGAGGGCTTCTGGCCTCTCCGTCAATGCCAGCTCGCACGTCCATGGTGTGCGTGTGCATTTGTGCGACCGAATGTCTTATAGACAAACGGAAGATAGACTAAAGGGATGGGCCAACACGCCGGTTGTCTGTTCCTCCTGCCAATGGGGCGTATGCGCCTCGAGTCGGACGTCCTTGCGGGACGATGTCATGCCGCGTTCCTCGAGCACATCGCCTGGTGGAGACTACAAAGACAGAAAAGCCTGGGCCTCGTGCGGTCACGTCATTGCAAAAACCCACGACGGCCTTCAGAATTCTCCTACCTCGGTCTGCGGACTGCGGGTAACGTTTTACGGGCACAGAGATGTAGGTCTGGACGCCTTTGTGTGTTTATATGGGCGCACGGAAGAGCGTGGGTGGGGTGGTCCTCCGCTGTCCCCCCCGGAAGCACAGCGGGGGCTGGACAGGAACATGGGAAAAGGAGAAGAGTGGGGGACAACAAGGGATTAAAAAGGTAACGCAGACCGAGAAGATATTCACGATAGCACGCTACCTAGGAAGGAAAGTAAACGGCCGTGCGCTGCGTCCGCCCACACGGGGAGAAGGTCGGCGTGCGAAAAGGCGCCTGGCCGCCCGAGGGACGAGTGCAGGTTTTGATGGGACGAGGGGCGCAATTTTTGTCTCGGGTTTCTGTTGTCATCGTAACGTCGGCCGGTCCTCCCCGGGGCATTTCCTTCTGGGCTCTCGTCTCTGCACAGGGTGCTGTTCCTGCTTCCCCGCAGGGAGAGACCCACGACCGCGTGCCTTCCCCTCATGCACGAGCAGACGGGCTGGGGTCTTTGGGGCCCAAGTCCCGGTGCTAGAAAGAGAGAGCCCGACTGCCCCGGGTCAGGTCAGGGGACCAGGTCATGGGGTCTGAGTGGGTGTCAGAGCACAGACACCAGAGCCCGAGCCCCCAGATCCCAGGCCTGGTGGCCTGTCCACTCGTCCGAGCTTCCTCGTTCCCGTGTCCTTGGTCTGGTGACTTGAGGCAGGACGGCTCAGTGATCTGTGGGTTCAGACAGGCGTTCCTGCGGGAACAGAGGGACTCCCAGCAGAAGGTGGCTGTTTCCAGAACACAGCACTTCCACCTGTGGCCCCTCTGTGCTCTGCACCAGGCAGTCTGCTCACAGACTCCGCTGTCCACAGCACGACCAGCAGGTCTGAGGGTTTGCCTGCTCCCTGCGCAGCATCCGGGCCCTGAACGGTGTAACAGCTCAGCCTGCGGACAAGGACGGAGACAGAGAGACAGAGCGTGGTCCTGGCAGAGTCCTGAGGGCCCAGCCTCCGTGGCTGGGACGAGCCTCGTCGGTGCCCTGAGGGGCAGGGGACGGAGCCTGACCCGGACGCCTCCTCCATCCGACTCTGTGGGTCGTGGATGGTCCCCCTGCCCTCAGCTGCTGGGCCATTTGAGACAAGACTTGACACGTAACCCTATCATCCTTCCATCCTTCTGGAAATCTGTCGTGGTAAATAAATGCTCATAAGGCGAGGGACACAACGTGGGTGGTTTCCCAGGGATCAAGCTGCACTGCCTAGGTCAGGTCGACACCGTCCTCGGCAGGGGTGGGGGGCGGTAGTCGGGCCAGCGCGGCTGAGTGAGCGTCAGGACAAAAGCGAGGAGTCGCTCAGTGTTTTCCGTTTGAACATCTCATTAGACTCTGTGTCATTCAGGGGCGCACTGGCTGGCGGAAAGGTGACGTTTAAGGTCTCTCATGGAGAGCCAAACCCTTCATTATGTGATGGAGGTTCACGTGGCCTCGGAAGAGGGGAGTGTGGGCGGCGGGGACAGTGGGTTACGTTGAGCTGTTCTGCGGGTGAGCCTGGAGCCTGGCCGTCGTTTTCCGCCCTCACGGGTCCCCTTCCAGGCTGAATGTGGGGACCTGGACAGTCGTCTGCGTCTGCAGTTGGAGGGCGGAGGCTGCAGGAAGAGGGGCGTGCAGAGGCGGGGCCACGACGCTTGGCCGGGGTGTGCGGGGCGATGGGGAGGGGGCTTCCAACGGAGCTTGGTTCCCGAAGGGACTGCCTTCCGGCCCGCGTGCCCCTTGTGGCCCCTCCTCTGGGCGCTTCTAGAAAATACAGCAAAGTGATGGGACCCACGGGGCTGGGTCACAAGGCTGGCGTCCACGTTGCTCACACCCTGTGCCCTCCCCCCTCCTCTCTCTGACGGAGCGAGTGAGCCACGTGGGTGAGGGCCTTGTGGGGGGGCAGTCCTCTGTCCTACCACCCGAGAGGAGTCTCATCCTGTCCACGGCGGGCGAGGGGCTTGGCAGTCAGCCCCCTCAGGGCTCTGCGGGTCCGCAGGCTGCAGGGCCCTGGTCAGCTGTGCCTGGACTCCCGACCCACAGAGACTCCGAGTCTGTGAGCGTTTGCTCCGAGCCGTGGTTTAACGTGGCTGTTCTGGAGCGACCTGTGGCACGGTGACGGGTCACTCGCGGGTTCAGACTCTGCGGTGCCGCTGGGGTGGGGGCTCCGGCCTCCTGGGGGGCAGACCCCCTGCACGTCCCCCCTCCCCCCCTCCCCTGCGCAGTGGGGCTGGGAGAGGTGCCCGATGCCCCCGGCCTGGGCCGGCGTGTGTGTGTGAGCGCCCGGGGGGCTGTGCGCCCTCTCCTTGCCACGCGCAGCCAAACGCGCTTGCCCTCCTCTGCTGCCCTCGGGAGGAGGGGTGTCTCCGTCTCACACCTCGGGGCCCATGACAGAAAGGAGGTTTCCATTTCGGGCAGGTGTCGCTGTGGGTTTGACGCTCAGCTTGAGGTGCCGAGCGGCTGAACGGGGGGCGAAGGTGGAGGGAGGCCGTTAGGCCGTCTTCCCGAACACCCACCGGCAGGGCCCTGGACAAAAACCTTCCGCTTCAGCCGCGGCCCCCAGCTCACAGACGGGAGCGCGAGGCAGCGTTTTCCGGGAAGTGGTTGTTTTCCTGGGAAACTTTTTGAAGCCAGATGGTCCGGGACCGTCCCGCCGCCCTGCTTCCTTCCCCTGATGTTTGCCCCACCCCCTGCATACGAGGCCCGTGCCAGGAGCTGAGGCCAGAAAAGTAAATACGGAATACAGGACTGTCCCCATCCTCGCTGGCTTAAAAGCCAGTGATGCGAACACGTAAATCTAGCTTTTCTAGTGAACTGAAAATGGTGATTGTTTACCGAATTTAAAACATGAAGAATGGGAGGAATACACAAAAATCATCCTGAGGGTATTTGATGCTCTTCGCGGGCACTATCCATTTTTGGGAAGACCTGGCAGAGACCAGCCTCTCCAGCGAAGGTCTGGCCGTGATGGTGTCACTGTTGAGGCCAGCGTCCTGAGCACGGGCACGGGTGGTCCTTGTTGGCCAGGCTGTGCGGATGACATCAGGATTTTAGAACGCCCAAGCTGGATGAGGTCTTAGATAGTTCTTCTTCCAAACTTTTCAGGGTTTGGGTTTTTTAAAAAATATTTCTAGGGGCGCCTGGGTGGCGCAGTCGGTTAAGCGTCCGACTTCAGCCAGGTCACGATCTCGCGGTCTGTGAGTTCGAGCCCCGCGTCGGGCTCTGGGCTGATGGCTCAGAGCCTGGAGCCTGCTTCCGATTCTGTCTTCCTCTCTCTCTGCCCCTCCCCCGTTCATGCTCTGTCTCTCTCTGTCCCAAAAATAAATAAACGCTGAAAAAAAAAAATTAAAAAAAAATATTTCTAATCTTTATTTATTTTTGAGAGAGAGAGTGTGAGCAGGGAAGGGGGGACAGGGAGAGGGGGAGACACAGAACCCGAAGCAGGCTCCAGGCTCCGAGCCGTCAGCGCAGAGCCCAACGCGGGGCTCGAACTCATGAACCGCGAGATCATGACCTGAGCCGAAGTCGGACGCTCAACTGACGGAGCCCCCCAGGCGCCCCAAGTTTTTTTTTTTTTGTTTTTTTTGTTTTTTTTTTTTTTTTTTACGAGGAACTTGAGATTCAGAGAGAAGACAGTCGGCCGGGGTCACACAGTGCTTGCGTGCGATGCTCCTAGGTCACCTGATCTGATTTTCACCACCAGGGATCTGGATCCCAAGGTGGCTGGGGAAGCAAGCACGTGCTGAGCCCTCCCGTCCCCAAATCAAATGGATGCCGTGACGTGTTTGCGCTGCAGCACAAGGAGGGCGAGCAGCGGGCAGGAACGGAGCCCACCCTGAGAGGCAGCAAACAGAGAAACAGGAGGCGGTAAGAGCCCGGGACACAGCCGGGTTCGTGCCTCAGAAAGCAGGCGGGTCCCACTGGGAGTCAGCGGGATGGGGGAGCTGGAGGCGACCTGGGGTGATCCACGGGGTCATCGGCTGCGCTCCCAAACCCGGGATCGCCAGGGTGGTTGACTTGATGGCGAACCTCCTTCTCGCCTGTAACGAACGCACAGCCGTCGGCATTCGATCCATGAAAACCAGGAGCTTTCATGAGAGAGATGGCAAGGTGGACACGGAGAAGCTCACACCTGAGGAAACAGAGTTAACAGAGCTCTGAGTGTATTTAACATCCTCGAGTAGATGTGAGGGGGCACCATCCACAGAGCCACTCAGATCGGGATCAGAATCACTTAGAAGCCCCAGGAATTAAAAAAAACCTCACGTAATTACGGAAATCAACAGGTAGGTTGGAGGCAAGTGTTTGCAGTGAAAAGCAAATGACAGTTTCTGACGATCAAAGTGCAGAACGGCCGTGAGACCCGGCGCCGTGGGGTTGAGAGACGGCCCCCAAGGGCTGGGTCTGGAGTCCCGGCCTCCGGGAGTGAGCGTTGGAGAAGGGACGAGGGGGCCGTGGGAGGTGGGGGCAACACTGAAGCCCAGATAGTGGAAGATCCACTATGCGCTGTGCACGACTGATTATAAACGGGAGCTCGCAGGTGGCCAGTGTGGACTGGGGACACAGCCCTGACTGGCGCTGATGCCCCCAAACGCCCACCACACTCTGCCCCCGATGGGGAGTGATGAAGGCACCGGGTTCTGGACTCTTCCCACATTGGTGCCAGGCAGATAGACCCAGAGGGGGGTCCCTGGGGGCCCGGCCTCCAGGCATTCGTGCCTTCGTGGGACCCCTGCCCCCCGGGGTGAGGGTAGGGCTGTGAGGCTCCTGTGCCACGGGATGCGGCATAGGTCACGGGTGGCGTTCCCGTGATGCTGTGACACAGGTGGGACCCCGTGTCCCCCTCCCGGCAGCCCCAGAGAAGCCAAGAGCCAGGTCCCGACCCTCCTAGGAGAGGCCCACGTGTCAGGACTGGGCGTGGGCCAGAGGGACCCGGGGCCTCGGCCCTATGACCTGCCAAGAGTTTGGGTGAGTCTGGGCACAGACGTGGCCCCAGTCGAGCGTCTGCGAGGGGTGTGGCCCACTGAGGCCCGGAAGTGGAGACCGGAAGTGGGGGCCCGGCTGAGCCCCGGAAGTGGAGACGCCCTCAGACCCGGAAGCGTAGACCCGGAAGCGGAGGCCCGGCGGAGCCTCACCTAGCTGCCCGACCCAGGGGGGCTGCAGGACGGTGCCTGTCCGGCCGGCTGAAGCTGCGGGGTTCGTGGTGATTTGTCACGCGGCCATGGAAAACCGACTCAGGTGATTCTGGGGAGGTGTGGTGTCGACGTGGGGCCGATCCCGGGGCGCAGTCTGGACGGCAGGGGGCGGGCAGGGAGGGAAGCGGCCTCTGATGTGCGGCCTCCCGGCTTCCTCTCGATGCGCGTCAGCTGGGCCGGGGGCTCCGGCTGTGGGGGGCAGGTCATCGAGCGACTTGACGCCGGAGCCCGGGTGAGCAGGGGCCCGTCCTGTGGTCAGGAGGGCAGGCACGAGGGCAGCCGCGGCGCCCCCTGCGCGCACACGCGTCTGCGAACACGCCCGAGGCCCGTCTGCCAGCGGCTGTGCGAGCGGGACCCGTCTGCTGCCCGGGTGTGGTGACTGAGGGTGAAGACCCCGGGCACGTCACGGCCCCTGCCCTGCTCCTCCTGGGCGGGTCAAGCGTCCGCCGTGCTTCGATCGAACGGCCCTCAGCGCTGAGCTCCGGCGCCGCCCGAACGCGTTTCCGCGAGCGAGCGGGGTAGGGGTGGGGGGGTCTCGCGGGCTCGCTGCCAGGTGCCGGGTGCAGGTGCACACTCAGGGCTCCAGCAGCGTCGCCGGGTCGCGGGGAGGCCGCGAGGGGGGGAGGGGCGTGGAGCCGTTTCTGGGAACCGACCCGCACTCCCGCAGTGACCCCGTAGGAGACGCGACCGCCCCTGGGGCCCGGTGGCCGGAAGGGCCGCGGGTACCACCCGCCGTGTCCGGTAGAGGGGGAAGGGCAGAGTCAGAGGAGGGGCCTCCTCGGCGGACTCAGTCCCTGCCCCGGCGGCAGCCACGTACCCCGGCCAGCGTCCCCAGAGCTGCGTGGCACCCACCGGCTCCCAGGGGCAGTTCCCCGCCCGGCCAGGCCACCCCACGTCCAGTCCAGACGGTGAGTGTTCTCGACGCCACCGTACATTATTCCCCCGTGGAAGGAGGCAACGGGGCCACCCGTCCAAGGAGCTCAGATCGGTGTCCCCGTGTGTCACAACAGCCAGTCCTGGTTAAAGACTGGAGCCGCGGCTGGTCCTCCTGAGCAGCTCACCCCGGCCCCACCCCGGGAAGCGGCGGCTCCCGGCCCCCAGCTCGTGCGGGCGTGGGGCTGGGTCTTCACCGACGGCCACAGAGGCGGAGATGGTGCGAACCCAGCACCACCCGCCATAAGTAACAAAGGCCCAACTCAAGCCGACGTAAACAATAAGGGATTTATTGGCTCACGTAACAAAACCGTCCACACGGAGCGCAAACGCCGGCAAAGCTTGATCGTACGTACTTAGCGATGTCACCAAGGACCTGGTTTTTCTGTGCCCCCAACTGTCCCCACAGCGGGATCCACTTCAGGCTAAGGATGGGGCGCCACCCACGACCCCTCACGCCAGCAGCACGGTCTCTGCTGGACATTCCCCACGTGGCGGGGTCGCTCTGGCCGAGCTGTGTCCGTGAACCAACCTGTAGCCAGAGAGTCGGAAGGAGCCGCTGGCCTCGTCCAGGCTGGGGGTTCCACCCCGGAGGTGGGGACCCTGAACCCCCCCCCCGGCAGAGATGGGGGCTGCTGGCAAAGCAGATGGCACCGCCGACACCCCCCTACCACACCCCTGCATCTTACACGCCAGCTCGCCCTGTGCTGAGCGGCGACCTGTGTGTGTCCAGCGTCCAGGACGGTTGATCCCTGGACGCCAGCGAACTGTGCTGGAGGCCACCGTTCCAACACCTCCGACCGGAAGAAAACGAGCCTGTGCCCCAAGAGCTCTCACAGCCACGAAGGCCACCCCCAGCACTGCCCTCTCCCCACGGGGGTCCCCAGGAGCCGAGTGGCTCCTGCTACTTTTCAGGGGAAAATGCATCGTGTGCGCAAACGTTCGTGTACTCAGGATCTGATTTTAGCTGTGAGACGCTTTGCTACAAGACGTGCATGTAATTAAGCAGTTTCCTTCCCCGGGGTCTGGGAGCCTGACTGTTCTCTCTCATTGACACATCACTGCGACTATCAGAAATAAATGTGTCTTAGCTTTTGCTTTTTTTTTTGCCACGTTTTGGCTTTCCCAAATTGATCCGCGACGGGAACAGGAACCCGTGGAAATTGTTTTCACACAGGTTCGTGTGACTTTGCAGCCTCGCCATTGAGGGTGGGGCCTGGAGGCAGTCGGGGTCCTGCCTCAGGTCTCCCCCCAGATTCACACCGGCTCTTACTCCTTGGCCGCTTGGGGTAGAAGCGGAGGGCTCTGGGAGGCTGCACTCGCAGAGACCCGACGGACGTGCCCCGAGGACAGCCGGTCCCTTCCCCTGCTTCCAGGCTCTCCCCCCAGAGTAGGCCGTGGTGCCGGCCGCTGAGAACAGGCAGTCGGGCCCCTGTGTGGACCCTGACCCCATCGTATTCATGTGCACGGCCGGCTAAGGTGCCCTGTGAGCTACAAGGCCATCAGAGTGGGTGGCTGTCCACCTGGAAGGGGAGGAGGTCTCGGGCACCTGGGGCAGGGAATGAACCGTCTACCAGGAGGCACGGCCCGCACTGTGGCTATTCTGACTCTGGGGAGTGGGGAGGGAAGCCCAAGGGCCAGGCTCAGGTTGGCCCTCCAGCCACACCTCTGCCCTTCCCGGCCTCCCTGGCTCCTGGGTCTTCTCCCCGAGGTCATCTGGGTGGCCGGGAAGGGTGAGGGCCAGAGCTGGGGAGCCCATCGCAGGAGGCGGTCGGCTTTCCTCAGTGGGCGCCGCCGTCCCCTCGGAGTCTCTGGTTTTGCCCCTGGGCCGCCTTCCAGGGCAGGCTTGTGAACTCTCGGTGGGCCTCACCCCCTCCTCCGACCCCAGGGAAACGGCCTCATCAGCGGCCTTCCCGGACCGGACCGCAGAGCCACAGCCGAGCCAATAAGCCTTTAAGAAGACCCAGGCGTTCCCAGCTTAGAGCAGAGGGAAGCCGTGGGAAGGGTCCAGAACAGGCAGGGGCGGGTTTGGCGAGCCAAGGGCAGGGAGGCGAAGGGCAGGCCGCCGGGGTCCCCCCACCCCTGGCCGTGGTGGCTCTCAGCTTCCCGTGGCCGGCAGAGAACGTAGGGTCAGGGCATTCTGACGCCTGGTCCTTAAAATCTCACATCTCCTTTTCTTCCCGCAGCGCAGCCTGCCTCTGGCTGGTGGGGGGTCAGACCCAGGGGCCCGGCTGGGGTCACCCCAGGCCTGGAGAAGCTGCTGCGGGGTGCAGGGGCCGCTGGGCGCGGGCCTGTCCACCATCATTCGCCTCACAGGGGGTGGCGTGCAGCTGAGCCCCTGCAGCCAGCCCGGGGCCCACCCCCGCGTCCAGACCCGAGCTCTGGTCTCCAGGGCCTTGTGCCGGAGCCCGAGGTGCCATTGAAGGGAGACCCAAGTTGGCATCAGCGGCGCTGCCCCCCAGGCTGAGCACTGAGTGGCCGTGAGGACGGTCCGGTCCTGGGTCCCCACCTCTGTTCTCACCCGCCCGCTCCCGTCCTCCTGCCGCATAGACTCGGGAGACACCCCCCCACCACCCCATTCACCTATTTTGCAGATGCATCAGGGTTTTCCGAGCCTCTGAGCCTCTGTACATGCTGTTCTCTCCGCCTCGATACCCTCTCCCTCTGGCCGGGTTAACTCCCACAGATTGCGCAGGACCAGTTCAGGCTGTGCGCTCCCGAGACCCAGGCCCACGGTGACCCCGGAGCCGGCACGTCACACGCTCCTCTGCTGCTGGCCCTCTCATTCCCATTTGTGACCACCCCTCCCCTGCCCCGCCAAGGCTGTGAGCCGGGAGTGGGGGCCCCCACCAGGCAGCGGCGTCAGCCTCCCACACACAGAGACGGTGCGGCAACGAGGGACGGGGGCTCGGCCTCGGGGACAGTCGGGAGCTGCAGCCACGGCCTTCCTGCCCCCCCCCCCCCCGAGGGCCGTGCAGATGGACCTGGCCGCCCCCTTCCTTGTGCCCCCGGCGCAGGACCCCACCGGGAGCAGGGCCCTCGAGATGGGTTGGGCAACCAGTCCAGGTGGTCCCCCAAGGCAGTCCCTCTTGGTCTCTCCACGTCCACCCCAAGCCCCCTCCTGCCGGCCCATGGATCCCTTGGGTCTGGGCTCCACTCACCCCGACCCGGGATGGCGTGAATCCCAGCTTTCCCAGGACATGGGAGGAAGAAGCCAGGGAAGGGGCCCCTCCAAGCACCGAAGCTAGATGGGGGGGTGGGCACCGAGCTGGCGGCAGGTCCTGAGGTGGCTGTGTGCCCGGCGGGGGGGGGGGGGGGCACTCCGCTGTGTCCCATGCTGCCAGCCAGTCTGTGGGGAGGGGAGAGGCGAGGCTGCGGACCGCAGTGCCTGGTGGTCTCCCCACACGCGGTCACCGGGAGTCACGTGCAGTCAGCGGCGTCCACGAGCCCCCCCCCCCCCCACGCCGGGTGCCTGCTGCGCCAATGCCCGCGTGGCCTGGTGTCCGGGCACAAGCCCGCAGCGGGGCCGGGCACCTGCGGGCGGGCGGGCGAGCGGTGGCGTGTGCGGACGCGCGTGTGAGCGCCGGGGGGTCCTGCGGCGGGTGCCCGCCCGGCGACCTCGGGGCTCGGGGCCGCGGCGAGGCCGCCGGGCCGTCATCTGGGCACGTACTCGCCCGGCAGCCCGGCCCCGCCGTGCTCGCGCAGCGCCCGGTCCACCGTCCGGATGTAGCCGTCGATGAGGGTCCTCATCTCGGGGGTGAAGGGCTCGGGGTCGTGGGGGCGCCGGCCGCGCCGCCAGAAGCTGCCCTCCTTGTTGTTCTCCACGCACAGCAGCCGCTCCTCGCTCACGGACACGTTGAGGAAGGCCACCATGTCCCGCAGTGTCGGCACCAGGCTGCGGCGCAGGTCCTCGTAGTGCACCACCAGCAGCCGCTTGCCGTAGCGCAGCCAGTCCAGCACGTGCGACGACCACCAGGCCGCGTAGCTGTTGACGAAGTCCGGCCACTCTGCGCGGGGGACAAGGCGGGCGTCGGGCACGGGGCGGGCCCCAGCGGAGCCGGTCCCTGCCATCTGCCCGCCGTGTCCCGCGGGGGCGGGGGAGGGGCGCCAGCACAAGCCGCCAGCCGCCAGCTGCCGGGCGGCAGGACCCGTGGCGAAGCCGCGCGACGCGCCCCGCAAGATTTCTCCGCCCGCGAGCTAAGAAACCAGGTGGGCTTTTCGTCGTGTTCCGACTTGTTTCGGAGGGGGACACGTGCAGAGGTCGAGAATCACCCCCACAGGATCAGTTGCCGGAACAGGGCCTCCCCGGTGTCCGGGATGAGGGGACTGAGCCAAGGAGGGACCAGAGCTCAGCCTCCCGCCTCCGGGGGGGGGGGGGGGGGGCGGGGGCGGGGGCGGGGTCAGCAAGGGGCGGGGACGGCTGGCGGCCACGGCGCAGACCACGGGGACAGGAGCACAGACCTGCTGGATGCAGCGGCCCCTCCGAGCACTCGGTTCCCCGTCCTCACCACCCTGACCCGTGTCTCCTCCATCCATCGCCCACGGGCCAGACCCGGGGCCCCCGGGGCAGATCTGGGGAGCGAACCGGTGTGGGCTGCCCACCGACCCCTCCCGTCTACCTTTGCTCTTCCAGTTGCGGTCGGCCGCGTAGCCCAGGTGGCCGGCACATTTGCGGTTGAACTCGGCCACCAGGGACCTGTACGGATTCCGGATCAGCAGGATGGCCGAGTCGAACATCTCGATTTCCCTGCGGCCGCTCTCGTGGGTCTTCACGCAGATGGTGCGCCGGCTCCGCCAGTGGTCCTTCTCGCCCTTGAACCCTGCGGGGGCGGGGGAGGCCCCTGAGCAAGGCGTCGGGGATAGCCTCCCCCCCCCCCCCCCAGCAGAAGAGCTGAACCCACTTCCGTGAGACACCAGAGGCCGGGAGGCTGACCCAAGTCAGTCACAGCTGCAGGCTGGCCAGGGAAGAGACAGAGGCTCAGAGAGGGTGTGGACCTGCCTGCCATCACACAGCAGCACGGCCGCAGAGCCAGTCACACACGTGCCGACAAAGACAACCGTGCGCTCGTCTGTGCTGGACTTTACGTTGGAGGTAAAGGGGCTCAGCTTGGGTCTGGCTAAACAGCAGCCCTGGGGCCATGCCGAGCACGGGGGCTCATGGGAGCACGGAGGAAGGGGCCGGTCGGGGGTGCGGAGGGACGTCACTGAAGGACTCCCAGGAAGGTGTCCCTGAACCTGCACTCCCGGCCGTGCCCCGACAGAGCCCCGGTCGGCCAGCCCGGGACACGTGCTCCTGAAACGAACACACGATTATCTTGGCCTCCTGGGGACCCAGGTCAGCAGGCGGGAGCCCTTGTACGTGGAGCAAACAGGCAGGGGCTCTCTGATGCCGGGAAGCACAGGCCCCCTGTGAACGTGGGTTCACCCGCTAGAACTCAACACATTTCAAACGCACCCCTGCCACGGGCCAGATGCCACAGGCCTTCACTTTGGCTCGTTCTGGCGAACGGCTGGGGAGCTCCAGGGAACCCGAAGCCAGACCACGGCTGTAAACACGAGATCTGGTCCCTGACACCCTGGGGACTGAGGTGCCTTCCCACAGCGGCCACCCTGAGCCGGCCCCGTAAGCCTCACAGGGAAGCCTCCGGGGCCATCACACACAGCGATTCCAGCCCCCGGGCCCCTTGGCCGTTCACAGATGGAGACCGCCAGCTGTGTGGACAGGTTAGGCCCCCTGGACCACAGGTGGTGCTACAGCCTCGCGGGGGGTCGGCCAGAGCAGGCAGGACCCCAGGCCGGGATCATCCAGCCACTACCCCCACCCCCGCCGTAGGTACAGGTGACACTTGGGACCCGAGGACCAGAGGCCTGGTTCAGGGACCAGCTCCCCTGGCTTCTCCTACCAGAGCAGACCCACCGCCGAGCCCAGGACGTTAGGGAACCAGAGTCCAGGTGAGAATCCCAGAGAAACTGGCGTTAGCGCCTGATAACCCAGAAGTGCATCTCGTGCAACTCAGACTCCGGCCACACGAGCGCGGCACCACGGCCCGGGGAGCCCCTCCCTGGCTCCCATCTACACTCGCTGCTTGGGGCCCCTGCCTGCGGCCCCCACTCACCCTTGTTGTACAGCGTCCCGTCAAAGTAGTAGCTGCCGGTGTAGAAGCCCGTGGCATGCTCGATGAGGTGCCGTACCCACGTGTTCCCGGCTCCCGGGAAGCTGGACAGAGCCACGAACACCTTGGACTTGGTGGGCAGGAACCTCCGGTCCGTGCAGCGAGTGTCTGAAAGGCCAGAGCTTGACCACGGACCGCCCCGCCAGGAAGTGCTGACCCCAGACTCTCACTTCACAGACGGGGAAACTGAGGCCCGGGGAGGGGGTTGCCACCTGTGCCTCGGCCGCAGACAGCCCCAGTGATGACGAGACCTCTGCGCACCACGGCCCCAAGATGGGACCACCCGCCACCAGGCCAGGGATTGTGCCCAGATGCCCCCCCCCACCCACCGCGGCTCCGCATGAGGCCCCGGGGCATCTCCAGACCCGCAGGGCGCAAACGGGGGTAGAGCCTGGGGGGGGAGGAGGGGAGGGTCCTCGCGGTAGGAACTCACCCTGCACGGGCGTCTGGTAGACCTCGCAGTACTCAGCCTGCCTCGGGGCCTCGGGCCCCCGGCCACACAGCGAGCTGTCCACGGCGTCCCGAAGGCTGAACTGCGGCGTGGGGTAAGCGCAGTAGCACTCCCGGCCCCGGAGGACGGCCAGCGGGAACTCCTGGCGGGGAAGAGACGCATCCGGGGTGGGTGCGGGGCCTTGGCGGCTCATGCCGGGAGGCACACGCGGGATCGGCGGGGATGACGAGGCCCATCCTCCCCGTCCCACCCCGCGACCGGCTCCTGGCCTCTCCTGCAGTCCCCTGTCCCCTCTGGGAAGGCCGCCTCTGCAGAGGACGCAGCGGGGGCGCTGGGCGACCTCGGACAAGGTGCCGCACCTCTCTGGATTTCACCACCGAACAAGGGCAAGGAGACCGCCTTGCTCGTTTGTTTTGGGGACGGGACGAGGAGGGTCCCACACCTGCAGGACACTCAGGGCACTCAGCCCCACTCGCCCCTGCCTGCCCGCGCCTCTCGGCAGCCCGGGAGCGTCCAGGGAGGGAGACGGGAGGCACGGGAAGCGTCTCGCAGCCGCACAGACCTTTTTATTTTTTGCCCACAGCAAAATCTCATAAATAAATAAATAAAAGAAAATCAATAGTGTTTTCTGCGTGTGGTTTGGCAAAGCCGAGGATCTCCGTCCACGCTCAGAAAAGTCACCGGGCCGGGCCCCGGTTGCCGGAGGGCGATGCGGAGCCTGGGGTGGGGGCTCCAGCTCGCTCGGGCGTGTTCCCCGCCCCCTCCCAGTGTTGGAAGCTTGAGAGCGGGACAGCCCCCGCGTGGGCCCAGCGCGTCCCAGGGGCCCCTGCTCCCACCTCAGGACTGCCGTCCTCGGATGCTCGGGGCACCTGACAGTTTGAGTCCTGAAATTCTGCCCGCGGGCCCCCCTCCCAGGCCCCCAAAGCCCAGGATGGAGACCACCCCCCCCCCCAGTTGGGCGTGTGACGCTCTTTCTAGGTCAGACCCACCGAGAACGGACCCCTGTGAAGATCCCCCGCCGCAGCGGCCCCAGCCCTCACCGGTCACTCGCTCGGCCACGGGGCCGGGGCCAGCCAGTGTTGGGGTGCAGGGCCGGGGCCTGGATGGGGGTGCAGAGCCTGGCAAGCCCTCCAGCAGTTGCAGCAGGCCCCCCCCCCCACCATCCCTCAGCACGACGTGGAATGTGTCCCCACCCGACGTTCTAACCCAGCCTCAGAACGGGACTGTATCTGGGGACAGCGCCTTTGCGGACGTAGTTCAGGTAAAATACGGCGGGGGAAGGGGGGGCTCCAATCTAATCTAACTGGCGTCATCGTAAGAAGAGATTAAGACACAGATGGACAGAACACCGTGTAAAGACACAGGGAAAAGACCATCTCAGCCCACGGGCCTGAGAAGAAACCCCCCCATCTGGGGCTTCTGGCTTCCAGAACCGGGAGAAACAAGCCTGTGTCACGCAAGCCCTCGTCCGTGGGACGTTGTTCAGGCAGCCTGGTGAGCTGTGACACCGGGGTCCTTACTGGTCCACACACGGCAGGCCCGTGCCCACCTCAGGGCCTTTGCACCTGCTGTGCCTTCGGCCTGAAACGTCCTGCCCCCGGGCAGGCTTTTCCAAGCCTACTTTTCGGAGAGGCCTTTGCTGGCCACCCCGTTTCGTGCCTCAGCGCCCTTCCCACCCTCACAGGACCCCTGTGCCCTTGCTGAGCTCTCTGGTTCTGCTTCACTGCGAGGAGGGACTTTGGGACCACAGTGAAACACTCTGCCCCGCGAGAACTGTCCAGTCTGCTCTGACGCACACGCAGCAAGGCCTCCGGCGGTTCCCTCACACGCGCGGTTCGTCGGCCCTCCCCACGCCCTCCCTCCCGCCAACGGCCACTGGGCCGATCCAGTCCGTCCCACGGCGTCCTATGGACAGGATCCCTCGGTGCGAACTTGGCATCTGGTTCCCTTCGCTCAGAATCACGTGTGCAAATCCCCAGCAGAGACCACGCCCCGGAGAATGCCTAACGGATGCCTGAGGGACGAACGGCGAAGGAGGGAAGGAGCTAATGGGTGAAGCGCCCCCCCCCCCCGACAGGTGCTGGTAACACACTTGGGGGTGAGCCCTCTGGGGTCGCCTGAGCCCCAGCTCCACCTAAGCCCTCCTGCCACCAGGTTCCCGGGCACCGGTGTCCTGGACGTCCTGCTCAGGGACGAAAAGGCCAGCACGCGGGACCCCTCGCCAGCTGCGGTGGCTGCCCCGCGACCCTGCGCCCCACCCGGCAGCGACCCTGGCCCCTCCGCTCCCTCGAGTGGATTAAACGGTCAAGTTCCCTGTCGTGTGCGGAGCGAGGGGGGACTGGAGACAGTAATGCGGTTTATTTACAACATAACCGCTTCAGGACATCACCGGATTCCGAAAACACAGAACAATTTTCAGCCCCTTGGGGATTTCTAGGACACGATTTCCATAAAAATTAAATATTGATGAATCTCCTCTCCGCCAGCCTCCCCGCTGCCCCCTCCCCCACCCGGGCTTCAGAGTCAGAGGAGAGAGCGCGGCGATGGGAGACGGAGGCAGGAGGTGGAGGACGGAGACATGGGGCTGTTTCCCTCACAGGGACAAAGCGGAGCCTGCTCGGGCGGCATGGGGTCAGGGGGTGCACGCCCCCCGGAACTGCATGCGGGGCCTGCCGTGCGGGGCGGGGGGCTGCCTGTGGGCAACGGGCACTGGGTCACAGCAAGAGCTGGGCTCTCCGTACGCGAGGGGTGGCCGTGGCCGGGGGTCAGGGAGGGGACGTCCCACCGGGCCGTCTGGGTCTCATCACCCCTGTCTCCATCCTCCTGGAGCGCCTTTCTCGGGGTCTCCAGGATTACGGGGAATTACAAAGACGTGAGATTTCAGAAGGGGAAACTGAGGCGTGAAAGCAGGGGGCGAGCTGCCCAAGACCTCAGGCCGTGAGAGGGCGAGCAGGGACAGAAGCTTCTGGACTCCCAGCCCCGGGTTCCGCCACACACCACATTCAACTCCGTGGACACGGACACACGAACAGTGGGGTTTTTGGTGAAATCTTTGAACCAGCACGGAGCTCGCCGTGAGCCTTCTCTCCGGAGGCCGGTCTGGACATCCAGGCCCAAACGGGAGAGATGCTGCGGGAGGAGGGCGAGTCAGGGCGAACGGGAGCCTGTCTACCGAGCCTGTCACTGAGCGTGTGTCCTCCTGCGTGGCTGCAAAGCGGGGGCCGTGTGGGTAGAGAGGCAGCCATGAAGGCAGGACCTGTGGCTTCGAATCGCATCCATGAGAATCCGTGAGAATGCCACGGCTTGGGGCCATGAGACTGGCCAGGACCTCGAGGCGGGACGTGGCCATGCGGGGACACGTGCCCGGGTCACTGACTCGGAAGCCACCGTCCACGGTCCATCCTCAGAATGGGGCCAGAAGAGTCGCTTCTCAGAATGTGCCGGAAGGCTCACAAGCACACGCAAGAAATGCACAAATCCTTCACTCCGGCGATTCCAGAAACGTCTGATGACACAGCCCGAGGAAACAGCTGGGACCCTGCTCACGGGTGGGCCTTCGGGAACGAGTTCTATACAACAGCCGGGCAGCAAAGGCAGAGCCCAGAGGCCCAACAGTGGGGGGGGCGAGGGTCCTGGCAGCCACGCGGGACACACCCAGCCCAGGGAAGACACGGAGGGAAAGGTTTAATCTTCAAGAAATGAATCCCCATACACTTGGAATACAAGACCAGAGGACGTGAAACCTCATTGGTGGTTTTCTCTGACGTGCTGCAGTTATAGGTGAGGTTTAACTGTGCATCTCCAAATTTTTTTAATTTTCAAAGATAGATATGCATTACTTCTGTAGCCACCAACCCCCCACCAAAAACCGGTAAACGTTCTTTAAAGACACACATAGTGTAACGTGGACAGGTTTAGCACAGAAAGGGTACAAAACACAAAGCCGTGCCGGACAGCGGCCTCCTGAAAGGACAGCGCAGCCTTCTCGCGAAGGGAAAACGTCCCGACATCGAGGCGGTTAATCCACAGAACCCAGACCCGGACAGACCCAACCCCTGGCAGAGCGGGGAGGCGGTGGGCCCACATGGGACCAGGTGCACCTGCCGGGATCCAGGCGGGTCAGGCAGGGCCACGGCGGCGCAGAGAACAAGCCGGCCTGCCCACGGAGCTGGATTCCCTCGGCGGCCCGGCCGCGGGGCCTGCGCACAAACACCGGGGCCCGAGATCGACCACCCCAGGTCCAGGCTGGTGGACCTGAGCTCCCCTGTTCACCTTCTTCTGCCCCACGGAGCAGGTGAGAGCGTCCGCGAGAACGGAGACGGGCGGGTGTCTCCCCACGACCCCCGAAAATCCCACGAGACCGCTTCACTATGTTCACACTCCCACGACACGGACCCCTGCCGGCAGAGTCAGGCCGTGCGGCCGCGGAGAGCACCCCGAATTGTTCTTTTTCTGCCCAGCCACACCCCCAGAGCTCCCTGAAACCTCACTACCGACCAGCAAGCCACAGTAGAGGTGATCCTCCGCGCTGGGGAGGGGGAGCTGGGAGGCGGCCCCCTCCCTCACTGGCCTTCCTGAAGCCCCACGGATCCCAGCCGTGGTTCCACGGTGAGTGTCCTGCACCACAGCCCGTGAAGACACCTCCGGTGGCCGTGTGGCCCGCTGCGCGCGGTACTCGCGTCCTAGGTGTCTGCACCTTTCCGCCAAATCTTCGGGGTTTGTGGCCTTGGCGCCGCTGGCCTTTCTGGGGCGTGGCGCTCGCCAGGGGCGGCTCCGCCCGCAGGGGACAGTCCGGCTGTCACACAGGGTGGGGGAGCTGCCGGCAGGTGGTGGGTAGGGGCGGGAGGTACCGACTCATCTTAAAACGAGGATCTACCCGAAGCGCCTTCTCTGCGCCAGGAACCCCGCTCCGGACTGAGGCGGGAGCCCCCAGACTCCGGCGGAAACCGCACGAGGGCTGCCGGAGGGGGGCCGCCCCGAGGGCGAACCCCGTTACACGACGCCCCGGGGCGTGCCGAGGGGCAGGGGGCCGCGGTCCGGGAGCAAACGCCACTCCGCTGGGTAGAAGGTGGCTCTACCTGGACGCGGCACCCCCGCCCACCTGGATCCGCCCCCTGGCTGCGCCCGCGCCCCCCGACCGGCCGTCCCCGAAGGTCCACACCGAGCACCCGCAGGGCGTCTCACCTGCGGCCGTGGAGCTCCTTCCACGCCCGCCCCGCCGCACACGGTCACGGCGCCCTCTTTCCGGCCTGGGCGTGGCCCGGCGCCCTCCGCACACACGCAGCCCCCGCCCCCTCGCTTTCCTGGGGACACGCCCGCGTCCTCCAGCTCCGCCCCTTCCCGAAGCTGCGGACGACCCCCAGACCCCTTTGCCGGCTCCTGGCGCCGACCTCGGCCCCTCCCCGGCTGTGACCCCGCGTCCCCCCGCCCCGGGCTCTGCCCGCACCCCCGGGGGCGAAAACAGCCAGAACGCTTAACAGCGGGCAACTGGTTAACTCTGCAGGATGGATGTCCGCGCGGGGGACAGGGGACCGGAAGGCCCCTCGGTGCTAGCACGGAGCGGTCCCCGAGACCGACCCTCGGCCCAGGAACAGGAGCTGCCCCGTCCCCTCCCCCTGATGCCACTGGGAGTGGGGAGGGCAGCACAGGAAGCCCAGCGTGGTGTGGAGACTGGGCCCCGCCTGCCTCACTTCCTGGAGCCGGCTGGTTCTGGGGACATGTGGGGGTCCCCCTCAGGGGAGTGTGTCCCCTTGGAACCCCGGGAGGTTAAAGCAGGTCACGCGGGGCACCTCCAGGTTTGCAGACTGAGGCAGCCTGGTCTGGACCTGCCTGCCGAGTCCCTACGATTCCTGGTGGGGGAGGAGGAGGGGTCTGTGACGGCAGGTGTAGTGTCCCCCTACCCACGGCTCTGCTCCTGTGCAGGGGAGCAGGGGCCCCGGCCAGTTGTGAGCCCGAGGGCACCCCAGCACCCGCAACCACTGGAGACGCAGAGACCCGCGTCAAAGGCTGTGGTCTGGGAGGACAGTACACACGAAAGGCTCCGTCTGGGGTCCAAGGGATGCATCTCAAGAGGAACCAGGGAGGGTGCATCCCTCTGGGCTCCCCAGCCTGCCTCCTGCACCTCCCAATCTGCAGGGTCAGAACCACGGGCCCAAATGGGCCCAAATGCCGGCTGCCCCTGGTAGGGGTGCCGTGACCTCGGGCAGCATGCTCCAGCTTCTCGACCTCCGTTCCCACTGCTACAAAGGCAGAGTCCCAGCGCCCACGGCTTCCTGCCACCCCCCGGGGGGCCACTCTGGGGCTGGCCGCTGGACCCAGCCCCTGACCTCCATGCTCTGCGGGTCTCGTCACTTACGAGCCCCATCTGGCCTTGACGGGCATGTCCCACCCAGAGCTATGGTGCGAGGCAGGGGCAGTGGCCTTAGAGCCCGGCCCAGCCTCTGCAGAGTCGCGCACCTCCCGTGAGCCCGGGCTGGGCCAAAGGTGCACCTGTGCCCACAGTCCCTGAAGCCAGGTTCAGGGCCCGGCCCTGTCCCCGATCCCCGAGCCAGCACGTCTCACTAACAAACCCCATCAATTTAACAACTGACACCTGTGTCAGAGCTCCCATACGGGAAGGCACGGTCCCGCCAGCCTCAAATCCGCCGACCGCGCCCCTGCCAGCCTGGGGGACCCACGCTAGCCACGGCCACGTGGCCCTCCCTCTCCTGTCTCCTCCCTCCCGAGAATCCGCATCCGGCACGGCACCTGCCCCTTGGCCTCCCGCCCCCCGCACCCCCGCACACACTCGTTACAGGACCTTACTTTCTGGGAACAAAATCCCGAGCACGCCTCCGCTGTCGCGTTGGGCTGCAACAGGGAGTCGGGGAAGGTGTGGGTGCCGTTCTCTGGCAACCTGAAGCATCCGCGGTACGTGACGGTCCTCCCTGCGGGGACAAAACGGTTTCTGGTGAGAAATGGTGCCCATCGCCGGGAAACGGTGGCTTCGTGGTCTGAAATGGGTGCTAACATGCTCAGAGGGGCAAGTTTCAAACCAGAGAGCAGACCGCCCCAGAGAGGGTGTGGGCGGGCCGGACTCTTGAGACCACGGTGCCCAAACCTTGTCACTAGCGGTCACCCTCGTCACAGGGGCCGCGTGGCTGCAGCTGTTGACCTCAGGCCTGCTTCTCCTGCCAGCTCTGGGGATGGGATCCATCCTTTCTTCCTTCCCTCCTTCCCTCCTTCCTTCTTTCCCTCTCTCCTTCCTTCCTTCCTTCCTTCCTTCCTTCCTTCCTTCCTTCCTTCCTTCCTTCCCTGCTTCCTTCTTTCCCTCTCTCCTTCCTTCCACAAATCTGGATCAAGCATCCCTTACATGCCAGATTCTATACTATGTGACCCAAGAGGCCGGTATTCTGGAAAATTCTATGTTCCCACAGCACAGGTGTGAGAACTACATCTGTTAATGTGAAATCCCGCCACCATCCCCCCCCCCAACCGCTGTGCTGCCAGGTCAGACCTGCTTGTTGTCTCTGATCCTGAATGCCCACCAGGCCCCACGAATGGTCAAGCCCGTGTTAGAGGAATCCTCCTGCCATGTTGTCATCCAGACCTTCTGGTGGAAACGTCCAGCCCCTAGCTAGCTTCCTTGATGAATCTTCTGGAATGTTTCGGCTCCGAGGGCTCGTGCCCCTTCCGCATTCATCAGGGTTTCTCAGATGCCTGCCTCACTCTTGTGCCCCCCATGCCCCAGCAGCAGCCGGCACCCCCGGAGGCGTCTCCGTGCACAACTGTGGAACAGGACCAGGCCTGGGGCCTGGGAGCCCGCCCGATGGGCCATGGCTCTGTGGCGCAGCCCCTTCCCTGACTGCGGCGGGCCCTACAAGTGCCCAGCGAGTGGACAGCAGGGGACGGGGCACGGGAGGCGTAGGGTAACCCGCCTCAGGCTGGTGGTTGAGTGGTGCCGGCTGTCTGTGCACGGCACCGTGTCACTGGTGGGGGAGAGCCCGCCATCCCCTTGCGCCCAGGGGACAGTCCAGGGCCTCCCGGGGCACGAGGGCACCTCCAAGGTGAGGCGCTGCTGAGCTCCACTTCTGGGCACTCACTGCCCAGGGGCGCGTCCGTGGGTCTCCCTCCTGTGAGTGCTCCCTGCCAGCGAGAAGCTGAAATTTAAGGCGGGTGGTCACCCGGGCAGCTCATGACTCAGACCCTGTCTGCTCGGTCCCTTGAGGAAGACGGGCGAAGGGCAGCCAGCCGGCCCACAGCCTGCGGGAGGGGCAGCCTCACACCGTTTCAACATTAACCGTGACGGCAGGTGCAGCCGACCCAAGACCTGGGGCCGGCTTGAGTGACCGGGCCACGTGGCCCCAGTGAGTGGGCAGCCTGGAGTCAAACGGCGACGTTTGAGTCGGCGGCGGGGCACACAGGAGGGACCGGCAGGGCAGCCCGGAGCCCCTGTGTGGACGGTGTCTGAACCCAGGAAGGTCAAAGGTCCAAGAGGCCAGCCAGGAGGCCCACGCAAACGTGCAGGTGACGGTGCAGGGCTCCGGTTCTCCACGGACAGGCGTCGACGAGTGTCCGCTGAGATGACGGCTCATCAGCGAATCCACAGTGCGTGGTCAGGACCTCCACGCCATCGCGGATGCCCGTCCCGAGTCCTTGATCGCATCCTGTCTGAACACAGACACACCACGCACGGTGCCAGCACTGGCTTTCACGCTCATCCAGTCAGAGCAGTGGGGCTTCCATCCCGCTGGGCAGGCTTGCTCGTGGCACGGAGAGCCAGGGACCCCCCTGCAGTCCCGGCCCTCCTCCAAGCTGGGTCCCGGCCCTCCGGGAGCATGCCACTGCTGGTAGGCACTGTGGCGGACGCTGGGCGGTCCCACCTCAGCCAGGGGCGGGGAGGTCTCCCAGGTTCTGACTTCTTCCCATTCCCAGCCTGGCCGTCCCCATCGCGACAAGAACGATCCGACGTGGGTAGGTATTTTGGAAAGAGGCTCTCGACGATCACGTTACGTGGATCCGGGCTGAATCATCTTGCGGTGAGGATGCATTGGAGTTTCAATCGCACCTCGCTGGGCATTTGCAGTGGAAATTTGGGGGTTTCGCTGTGGCTGCCCAGAGCGTCAGCTCACTGCCCCTCGCGGTTGGTGACGGCCTCCTGTGTCCTGTAATTTGGGATCGTAAGCTCATCTTCAGTGAGGAATTATCTACGGGAGCTCCATTCGCCTGGGCCGGTGGTGCAGCTCTAAAGAGACTGCATTTGCTGTGTCGGTACCTCCACGCCGCCGAGAGCCAACTGTCAAGCTGGGGCATCGGGACCAGGCAGGCGGTTAAAAAATCTGAACGTCAAGCAAAACTCACCCAAATGCAACCCTGCAATTACAAATTCTTAGCAAGAGTTTTGCTTTGGTTGTTGTTTTGTTTTTAATTTCACCTCCAGCTGAGGTCAAAACACATGGGTTTTTGTACCCTTTCTGAACTGGTAGGTGGTATTTTCTTTTGAATCTAAGATTGCACAGATTTATACTTGACTGGAATTCTGTGCGCGGAGCTCTCAGTCCAACCCCACCCCACAGGCCCACAGCCTCCTTTCCTGCCCGACTTGGACGCTAAACCCTAAGCTTCACTTTCCTTCTTTTGGTGGGAGCTCAGCTGCACACAAGAAACAACAGCTAGGAAACTTCCAGACCCTCCGGTAGGCCTCACTGCTGCAGATCTAGGTCTGCCTGGGCACTTCACGGAAGAGACTGGAACCAGAGAGGCAGACCAAGCTGCCTGAGGCCACACGGCATGTCCCAGACCTACCTGGGCCGCCAGATCAGAGTCTCTCTCCCGCCAGCCCACAAGGAAGCTATGCCTGGCCCTGAGCCCAAGCAGCCCTTCGCAGAGCCTAACCGGCCCCTCGCCGCCACGTGAGCCTGCCCCCCAGTCCGCACGCGAGCTCGCCCCCCGCAAAGGCGTTGGGATAGAGAGGGCACAGGTTCTTCCCAGAGTCCCAGCCGGTGTCTGGAGGAGGGGCTGAGGGCGAGGAGGTGGGGCTGCGGGCGGGGAGGCGGGGCTGAGGGCGAGGAGGCGGAGCACAGTGCGGGGAGGCGGGGCTGCGGGCGGGGAGGCGGGGCGCAGCGTGGGGAGGAGGGGCTGCGGGCGCGGAGGCGGGGCTGCGGGCGGGGAGGCGGGGCGCAGCGTGAGGAGGCGGGGCTCGGGGCGGGGCGCGGCGCGATGGGGCGTGGTTGAGGGAGGGACACAGGGCGGAGCCGCACACTCACGCTTCCTGGAACCGGGCTGCAGCTCCTGGACGCGGTACACGGACAGCCGGCCGACGCCCCCGCACGCGGAGCCTTTCTCCCCTTTGCACTCGTGGTTACAGGCCTCCGGCCCGACGTTCGTCACAGGGAGCCGGTTCCCACAGTAGCACTCCGCCCCCGCCTCCAAGCCCGCGTAGACATAGGACCTGCCGGGAGAGCGCCCTGCTGAGCCCCTGCGCAGGTACCGCAGCACCCACCAAGGTCTGGGTCAGAGTGGTCTCGGGTCAGGTGGGGAGGAGGCAGGGACCGCGGTGGTCAGCACACGGCTGGCCTTAGGGGCGTCTTCAGCCAGATGTCAGGGTCATCGGCTGAATGTAGGGGAGCAGCCCTTCCTTGTGATAAACGAGTCCCATCAGCAGCCCTCCCACCCTTGCTCTGGTCACCCTGAGCTTTGTCCCCAAGGCACCGCCTGAAGGAGCTGCGGGTCCAGCGCCGCGGTGTGCTGTGTACCCGCTTGCGGCTCCGCAGGGCCAGAGCCCGATTCTGTGGCACGTGTCAGTCCCCCTGGTGCAAATATCCCAGCGCAGACAACTTCAGCCACGGAGGGCGCAGCCCCGGGCTCACGACATTTGCAAGACTTCAGTGCCCGGGCTGAGATGGCACGAGTCTGAAGCACCTGCCGCCAAAGGCGGTCCTCTACCTGCTCCCACTGTGACGGGACCCAAGTAAGCCAAGATTACAAATGGGACCTGCTGCGTGCCACCCGGGATGTTAGCTCTGGAAAGAGGCCCACAAACCCAGACTGATCCCCATGCGGCCGCATGCTAGCCGTGTGGCCCCAACCCCCACTTACTACCGCCCAGTCTGTCTCCCCAACTGCTGGAGAAGGAGAGAACACTGTCGCTGTCAGTTTTAATGCTGTCCGAACTGTAGAAGCCCCTCCGAGCAGGGACCCGCCCTTTCCTTTCCGGGCCTCCGTTTCCCTGTCTATAAAATGGGCGCAATTAATTGCAACCAACCAGAAGGTGGTGAGGACTTAAGTCACAGCAAATGTGGACAAATCTAATGTCAGAGAAACAACACACGAGGAGCCCCTGCCGCCTCTGGTGCCCCCGGCTCCCGAGTGTGAGCACGCACGCGTGCACGCCCACAGTGAGCTGGGTGCCTCGGCGGGAGGGGCCGCTCCAGCCACACTGCTGCCGTCTGCTAACAGCAGGGGGGACAGGCGGCAGCAGAACCAGCGAATCTGGCTGTGGAGTCCAAGAGAGAAATACGCTTCTCCCGTGGAGCTGGAAGGGTCCCCGGAGACATGCGGGCAGAGGCCCTTGACTGTAGTTGAAACACCGGAGGAAACCGAGGCCCAGGGAAGGAGGACAACTCACTAATGTGGCGGGGAGCCCCTGCTCTCCCTGCGAGCCCGTGCCCTCGTCAGTCGCCCGCGGTCTGATCCGCCCAGCTCCCCGGCCGCCACGGACCGCCTCGCTCGGGGACCGTCCGAACCTCCTTCCCGGCGGACTCACACTCACCGCTCAGCGCACGCATCCTGGCAGTGGGAGACGGTCATCTTTCTCAAGTCAAAAAACACGGCCCCCTTCAGGGTTCTGTCCCGGCCACTGTCACTGAAGCATCCGACATACGTACCTGTGGGAAGCACAGCAGAGACTCAGGCCCCGGGGACGGGAGGGGTCCTAGCCGTGGGACACCCCCCAGGACTGACCAGCCGGCCCAGGCTCTTCTCAGAGGCCCCGGAGACCAGGCTGCGGCCTCACCTTTCTCCGTGTCTCTGGACCCCTCCGCCTCTTTGGTTTCCTGCCTCTTTCCTCGGTTAACGGCCCACCGTCCCCACAGACGCCTGCCAGGGGCTGGCGTCAGCCTGAATGCCTTGTTCTTCTTCCGGCCCCAGCTCACCACGTCTGCTGGCTTATCACCTCCCCTGGACCCCTCCCCGCCATCCCTACACGCCCTAGGTTTGGAAAGGCCTCCCTCCACAAATGTCCTGATGGGCGGTTTCTGTCACCTCCTTATGACCCAGAGGGAAGAAATCAGTTACGGAAAGTCTGACCTTCGCTAAAATAAAGAACTGGCAAAGGGGAAAAGCTATTTCAAGAAAACACCTGCGGTGCCGGGGGGACGTGTCAGCAGCGTGTGCGGAATCGACAGCACCGAGGGACGGCTGAGCCCTCACCCGTCCGGGCATCACCCCTGGAAGGGGACGCGGGGGGCACGTGATCCCGCCAAGCGGTGGTGCTGCTGCCCCCACGGTAACATGGCAGAGGGAGCCTGGAACAGCCCTGCCTGTCACCCCGACTCGGAGGGGTCTCCCAGAGACGCCCGGGGCGGGCACGTGCGGTGTGTGGACGCACAGCCACGTTGTGCAGGAGCCCACACGGTCCCAGCCGCACGCACACGCCACGGGCAGTGCCGAGACGTGGACGGGGCGCCCACGATACAGACGCTGCCCGTCTCCCCCAGGAGGTCCCACAGGACTCCGCACGGCACACGCAGCCTCCGAAACTGGGCTGCCCCTGTGGGGGGGGCGGGACGCGCCCAAGGCCTCCCTCCGGCGTCGGCTCCCAGATGGCTCCACGGTGGGATCACCCACCAGGCCGGGAACCCCGAGGGCAGGCGAGGCTCCCGGCTGCCCCTGCCAGGATCCTGGCCCCGAGCAGCGTCCCTGGTCCCCCTGCTGAGGGGTTTGCAGAAGCGGACCCACCAAGCCCGACTCCTGGGACCGAATCCAGAACAACCGTCCCGTCTGTGAACACACCTGACGCCACCTCTGACCTCAGCTAAGTTACGGCCACGTTCTGTGCCTCAGTTTCCCCAACCGTCCAACAGATAAAGGCCCACCCACCTGCCTCACCCGGCACCAGCCCCTTTCTTCCTGCCCACCCTCTGTTTCCTGCCTGTCCTTGACGGGCGTTCCCGACCACTCCAGCCACCGTGGCCACCCCTTGCTCCGGATTCTTAGATTTTCTGACACGGGTCAATACCCAATGACGACGATAATGCTTATCACTAACTGCTGTTGTTAAAGCTGCTTTATCCCCATGCGTCCCGTGTCCACCAGGGCCCTGCTGGGTCTGGCACACCGCCAGCACCAGCCCCCCCCACCCCAACATCAGGGGTGCCCCAGGGCTCCCGAAACCAGGCCGACACGCTCCCAGAGGCCGGACGCGGCTCCCGGGCCCCGACTTAGGAGAGGCAGAGCGGGGGAAGGGGAGCAGGTGGCAGGGTCGGTCGAGGCACGCAGACACCTCACCTGCAGGACGTGGGGGCAGCGGGGGGAGCAAAGGTCACCCTTGTCAAGGTCTGCCCGCCGGGATGAGCCTGTGTGTCCCCTCAGCCCCAGGACGCCCATCACACGTCAGGCCGCACCTGCTCCCGCTCAGGACCCGGGACCCCCCGAGTCACATACGTGTCAGCACCACTGAGACCCGAGTGGCCGCAGCGGGAATAAACGCCTATCCTTGGCCGGCTTACTCAGCGAAAGAAAACTAATATTTGAGAAATTTCTGGCGTGCTGCTCGGCAAAGAAGAACGTCTATTACGGTTTTCAATTAAACATCCAAAACATAAGCTCAGGGGTTGTTAAACATTTATCACCGTTGATGGGAAATTAACCGAAAGCGTGTAAAGGGGGCCGGGCTCACGACCCCGAAGGCCGAGGCTGGCGGGTGTGGAACGTGTGTTTGGGGGCGGGGTGAGGGGCACGAGTCTAGGCCCCTCACCCCCAGGCTGCGAGGCCTGGCCCGTGCAGCCCCCTCCCTGCCTGTGCCTCAATTTCCCCATCTGTAAAGTGGGCTCGTGGCCCCCCGGGCTCACAGAGGGTTGAGAGGGGACACCACCTCCTCATCGGGCGGCCGTCTGGAGGTGGAGGTGAATGAGTTCTTGGGCGGGGACGGCCATCCCTGCGGTCCTGCGCTCTAGCCGGTGGACTGGAAAATAGTAGCTGCACAGTTAACACACGAAGGAGCGGGAAGGGGAGCAGCCGGGCCTGGGTTCTCCGGACAACGAGGTACAGCCGGCGTCTGACGGGCGGGTCTGGGGCGGCAGGGGGCGGGGGTGCAGGAGGCCCGGGACCCACGCGCGCTCCAGCGGCGAGGGGGAGGGGAGCCTCCCTCCTGGAAAAACACCGAATGACTCCTCCGGCTCTGACAGAGGCGAGGGTGTGCGGCGGAGGAAGGACGTCCGAGGGACACACTGGGACACATTCTGAGGCGGATTTATTACTTTCGGCTGAAACGGAGGCAATGCATTATTGTCTGTGACTCCGCATCTGTTCATTTGCACATCAGAATGGACACGCCGTGAGGCTATTAACGATGGCTTTGGAGATATTGGAATGTCTTTGGAAATCACTATCAATAAAAAACAAACTGGCTACGGAGAAGTTACTATTTCTCCCCTAGTAAACTTACTGACATTTTATTCCATTATGGATGTTGTCCAAGGTATAATGAAATGCTCGGTGATTGATGGGGCCTCCTGCGGCTTCCCGGGCCTTGCAGGAACCCCTTTCAGGAGCATGGCGGGCTGCCCGGCCGCAAAGAGACGCCCTCTTTGTCTGCGGCCCCAGCAGCTGGCCCGCAGGCCGCCATCCACTGTGAGGAGCCGGTGGGGGGAAGCGGGGGTGGGGGGTGCTTCCAGGCCAGCGCCCCCTCCTGTGAAGCTCTCCCTCCAGCCCCCTGACACCATGGCCTCCCCGGAACACAAATGTATCCTCACGCTCTAGGCGGGGAGCTCAAACCTGTTTTAACAGCCTACAGCAGAGGGGGCGCTGACCCGATGACCGCTCAGGGTCCCCAGCATCCTGCAGGGGGAGCCTCAGACTCCTGCTGCACCAGCCACTAACCCTTCACGTGCTGGGTCATGAGGAGGCTGGGGGTCGCTGGGGAGGAAGCCAAAGAGCTCCCACGGGGCATCCCAGGGGCTCGGGGAGGTCACCGGCCCAACCGGCCCACAATGGCCAAGACCCTGCTGCTCCGTGCAACCCTCCGGGCCCGTGCAGTCTCTCCCGTCTCCTCGGCCGTCGCTAGACCCCGCCCACGGCTTCTCTAGGTCCCTGGACACGGCCTGAACCCAAAGGTGCCCCCAGGGCCGTAACTGGGTCGCCCGAGCCCTGCCCTCTGCTGGCTACGTTATAAAGACCCTCGGCCCGTGCCCCAGTCCTGTGGTGCAGATCTGGTTCTGCCCCCACCCTGGGCTCCTCGAGTACACAGAGGATACTAGACCGGTACAGGGATCCTCAACAGGATGGACTGAGAAACAGCGGGGAATTGCAGCAAATCTGTTCAAGGTCACAGAGCCAAAACCCGGCAACACCAAGACAGAAACCCAGGTCCGTTTTCAAAACCTGTGCTCTTTCCATGGCTGCCTCTCGAGGACTCTGTGTTGACTTTGTCAGCCATTCACATTTTAGTCTAAATGAGTGGCGGTGTAGTCTGCCTAGAGACCCAGCTTCCTGGTGTGCCGGGGTGGGTCTACAGAAGGCAGGCCTGTGTAACGTGAGCTGCAGAATCAGTTCCTTGTGTCCCCCTCATTCTTGGGCAGAAGCCTCGCTGAGGAATCCCACAGCAAGGGCTCCGACCTCTGTGACCTCAGGAGAAACTGTCTTCCGTGGAGACAGGAGCATAGCATCCTCCGGGCTTCACTCACTATCGGAGTCGTTCCTCCCCCACCACTGACTCGAGGGCCACCGGGCTCCTCCCTCTCTTCCCTGGACCGTCTCACCTCCTGAGAACAAAGCCAGACTCCCAGGCCCTCGTTCCCCCCCCAGCCGCCCCCAGGCTGCATTCTGAGATGCGCGCCCCCTCCGAGTCCCTTCCCTGGCTGCCTTCTCTTCCCTGCCTCGTCCCCACTTCCTGCCGGTGTCCTGGGGCCACATCCCAGGCTGGCCACGGCCACGGGGAACGCAAACGCGGGCAATGACCCCGGCAACTGTGCCGCAGTCCTCTGTATCGTGTCTCCCCCGCCCGCGGGCCTCCCCCGCCCAGGCAGCCACAGGGCCGGACCATCGAGCGGCCCCCCGCCCAAGCACCCCTTCCCCGCCACCCCGCCCACGCGAAGGGAAACCGGGCCCGGGCACCTACCTCGTCCCCCGACGGCTGGCCCGGGGGCCTCGGGGCGCAGGGCGGGCGGCCCCTGGGGGTCGCCCACAAAGTGGCGGAACCAGCCTCGCCGCGGCTGGCGCAGCTCCGGGTTCCGGGTCCGGAGCCAGCGGGGGCCGGGCCGGGCCCGGGCCGGGGGCCCCCGCGGCACGTCCACGCCGAGCGGCAGGTCCGGGCTGACCCGCGGGGCCCGCGGCGCCCGGCTGTCCAGCAGGCCGACGCCCAGCGCCACGGCGGCCACGGGGAGGGCCTGCAGGGGGCCGGGGGCCCGGGGCCCGGGCGGGAGGGCCAGTCGCGCTCGCTGCAGCAGCAGCAGGCTGCCCGTCATCAGGTAGGCGGCCGACAGAAAGAAGAGCAGGAACCGCGTGCGGCGAAGCAGCTTCTGGAGCCGGAAGGAGGGTTTGGCCATGCCCCTGGGCGGCAGGGCTCCCGGCCGGGGCCCCGGGCACGGCTCCTAGCGCCCGGCCGGGGGGGAGCCTGGGGTCTCCAGAGGCCTCATGCCCGCATCCTGACGCCCGCCGCGCTTCCGGCAGGTGCTCCGACGACTCGGTCACGCGGCTCCGACCTCGGGGCCCCGCGGCTGCGGCCTCTGCCCCAGGGTCGCCGGCCTCGCCATCGCCGAGCTCCGGGATCTGGAAGAGCAGAGAGCGCGCGCTGACACCGACAGAAGGGCCCACCGCGGCCCCCGCGCCAGGGCCGGGAGCCCCTCCGCCCCAGGGCCCGGCGGTGCTGCAGGAGCGCCCGACGGACGGGGGGCTCGGTCCCCGCCCGGCCGCCGGCCGCGGAGCGACACCGGCCCGGTCCGTTAGGCCCCGGCCTCCCCGCGCACAAAGCGGGCGTGAGGCCCTCCACTGGGGCCGCGGTGAAGGAAGGGCTCAGAGGCGGCTCCGCACCGAACCCTCCTGGCGTATCATCTCATTTAACCCTCGGGGCAACCGACCAGCCGAGTGGACACGGTCGCAGCCCCACTTTACAGGTGACGCAAAAGGAGGCAACGGCACACAGCCGGCGAACCGAGGAGCCCAGCTTTGGAACGGCGCGTTTCAGAGCCTGTACCGCGGACGGCCCGGCCAGCGATGGACGCCAGCACGCACAAGGGCGCCCGGCCCAGGGCGGGAGTACCCAGCAGACGCTCGATACATGTGTACGACCTGCCGAGTCCCTCCCGGGTGGGCACGGGGACGGCAAGTTGTGTTCTGGGAACTGTGTCTGCTGAGGCTTCAGCACAAGAGGGGGGGGTGGGGCCGTGCACCTGCTACGGAGCCTGGGGCACCTGGTGGGAAGGCAGCAGGGCGCCCGGAGCGGCCTTCAGGGCCGCCCCTCGCTGCCCCGGGCCTCCGCGCTCACACTGGGCTCGGGCCCCCGTCGGCGGTGCCTCTGAAGTGCGCTGCGAGGGGCCGGCGGGGGCCTCTGCAGCTGCCGGGAGCCGGGCGGCTGCTCCCGGCTGCCCCTGAGCACAAGGACAGTCTTGTCCCGGGAAGAAAAGCTCCCAGCAGCGTGACTAACGTGGCCCGGGACCCCCGCCAGGCCCCGCAGCCCCTCAATGACCACTCTGTGCGCCGGGAACAGCCAGCCTGGTGTGCGTGGAAAGACAATGTTTGGGCTCTTGTGGGCTGGCGTTCCCGGGGCGGCCAGACCGGCACCACCCTTTCCAACTCAACCCCCAGCCTCCACGACCTGGGCCCCCGAGGGTGCAGGGACCCCCGAGGCTCGGGCAGGGGGTGGGGTGGGCTCGATAATCAGCAGCAGACAGATTTGAACTCTGAGCCGGGAAGCCATTTCGGCTGGGCCTCCAGACCTTTCCTTTTCTCGTTAAGCTGGTGCACGCCAGGCCCGCCCCGGCCAGCCTCGTCAGACTTGTAAAACCACAGAGAAAATCCCAAGAAATCCTGCCTGATCTCCCCGCCTCCAGCCTCGGCCCTCCAATCCGCCCTCCGCGAGGCCGCCAGGGTGATCCTCCTAAGGCACAAATCTGATCACGGTGCTCCCCTGCTCAAAACCCCTTTCCGTAGCCGCCCGTGGCTTCTGGGATAAACTCCAAGCTCCTCAGCGTGACACACAAGCCCCCATCTGGCCTCGTCTCTTGCCAAGCCCCTTCCTTCGGCTTCCCGTCACACGTGCGTGCGAGCACGCACACACGCCCGCACCGAGATCCGGGAGGCACCTGAGCAGTCCTCCTCGGCACCTCCTGTGCCTCCACTGCCTCCTGTGTCTCTTCCACCCTCTCGGCCCAGCGAATCCCTGCCTGTCCGCCAAGGCTCCGCCCGGTGTCTCTTCCTCCAGGAAGCTCCTCCTGACTACCCCCACCCCCACCCCGCCACCACACACGCACTGGTGCCGACCCCTGAGCCCAGCAGTCAGCACCTGGGACAGCTGGGCCGTGAACAACTCTGGGCCCGGGGCCGCCCCCTAAGCCTGCCCATTCCTATAATTCTGGTGCCCACACGAGGCCTGGGCAGCGCAGGTGCCCCGAGACCCTTGTTCTGAGTACACTTTGTAAGGTGACTGAGCGGATACGGTGACAGGCACATCCCGACACCAGGAACCTGATCCTGTGGGGCCTGAAGTCAGAAAAGCACGGGGACACAGAGCAGCCCGGCTCCTTCAGGCACAGGGACGCGAGGGCGGCCTGCTGGCCCGTCCACGTTGTAATTCTAGGAAGGGGGTTTCCAGGTCTGCTCACAAAGGGCTCCCGGTCACAAGACTGGGGTTCTGTCGGCGAAAATAAACGGGGAGAAGGGAGGCCCCCCGCCGTGGAAAGGAGAGGCTCGGAGAGCCGGGGCGGAGGGCGGGCGGGTCAGCAGTTCGGGGTCGGGAACCACGGTGTGTGGTGGGTCCCGTGCCGTGCCGGGCGCAGGACTTGGAAACTGGCCACAGGAAGCGAGGGGTGGCCGGGGTGCCGTCAGGGCCCATCAGTCAGGATTCGAACGACCACACCCGGCTTCCCCAAGGACCCCCAAAGTCCCCCCCAGGGCCATCCCGTCCCAGAGGGGCCTCCCGGTCTGCGGAGGGGGCCTGGGCGTGAAGGTGGGGACAGCCACTCTCAGGGTCCTATAAAGCAGTGGCCACCCCGGACCTTGAAAATTGCGCACCCCGCCCGGGCCCAGAACACCTGCCTCGGGCGGGGTGGGGGCTGGCATGCCCTGAGCGTGAGAAACTCGTCCCCTGCCCTGGACCGCCAGTGTCACACTTGCCGTTGACCCCTACCCCATCGCCTGTCCTCCAGGCTGGTGGCCCCTCCAGGCCGGGCCCCGGCCACACCCCCAGATCCCAGCGCACAGCCAGCAGCTTGGGGATGGAAAACGTCTCTGGAGTGACCGCGGCCTGGGGGTGGCTGGGTGACCTACAGCCGCTGCACAAGGGGCTCCCGCCAAGCCTCGAGGTCGGCAGGACCTGCCAGACCCCGGGGGCACACCCACCACGGCCTGTCTGCACGGCCGGGAGCCCACCCCACGCTGCCAGCACCTGCTCGTTTTCAGCGCTCCCCACCCCCTGGGCCGTGCTCCTCACATGCCCCATCCCGGCTACTCCGCACGCCCCCTCCCTCCCCGCGGGTGCCACACTTGTCCCCATTTGAGAGCCACAGCCGCCAAGGCCCCGCGGTCAGACACCAGGGCTAGCCTGCCCATGCCGGCTCCAGCCCCACACCGGGCAGGACTATTCTGGAAAGGAGCTCAGGGCGCCCCCACCAGCACCTTTGAAAACAAGCCAGGTCCAGGCTTGGGGAGACGGTGCCGTGCATGGCGTGCCCCCCGCCCCCGGCACACACCCCTGATGTCGCCGTGGGGGTCAGCGTTCCGCCCCCCGGGCCCCTCCTCCATCCACTCTGCTCTTCCCATGGGGCCCCTCCCATCTCGGAATCCAGCAAAGCGCTTCGGGGGGACGGGGTGGACATCAGCCCGGAGAAGGGCAGGCAGGGCCTGGGGGAGGGTCGCCCCACTCAGGAAGGAGGGAGTCGGGGCAAAGGGGCTTCTGGGGGGTCTCGGGAGGGAGCTGGGGCCTAGCGCAGGTGGGGACGGGAACACCCGAGCCCTCTCCTGTTACTTTGCTGCTGGCTGGGCCCCAGGGCGCAGCAGGTGCCCGGCCTGCAGGTGGGACCGGGAGTAGGACACAGGCTCCCGCCTCTCAGCTAGGCTGAGGGGTCCGGGGACTGGGCAGGTGACGGTGGCAGTGGGGAGAGGAGAAGGGCAGCCCGTGGGGCCTGGGGGCTGCACAAAGCCCTCGGAGAGGCCGGGGCCTGACTCCTGGCCGCCGGGGTTCAGCCACGTGACTGCTTCCGTCCCCTCCCCGGCCAGAGAGGACAGGTGGTGGCAGGTGAGGAGGGAGACTCCAGAGGCCCCCAGAAGCATCTCCGCACCTGTGGCCAGGGCAGTGGGGACGGGGACCCTCTGGGCTCAGAGCCACGTGCTCCCAGTCGGGTGAGAGCCTTAAAGACAAAGGAGCAGGCCCAGCACGTCGCCCTCCCGATGAGAGACGGGCGGTGGGGTCCCAGCAGCTGAGTCCCAGCCTCCAGGACCCGCGGCCGGCACAGTGGGGAGGGGTCCTCAGGTCCACATGAGCCTCCAGCTGGGCTCAGGGCTCTGGATTAGCCCTCCTCTGTCTTTTCTCACCCCTGCAGGCCTCAGCCCTGCTCAGCTCCGTGCACATTGTCTGGATACTCCCCTTCTCGCAAAGGCCAAGCCTAAGAAAGTGATCTTTCTAAAGAAGGAAACAGTAATGCTGCAGCCTCCAACGTGTCCCCAGGACTCGGACGGCCAAGCCCAGGCCTCTCGGTCTGACCCGCAGTCTGCCAGCCCCTTCCTCTCAAGGGTCCTTCCAGAAGGCCGTGTCCCAAGCACAGTGCCCCCGGCCCCCGTGCCCTTCCTCGTACGGCTCGCGCCTGCTTTGTGGCCATCAAGGTTCAGGTCCGATGCTCCCTGAGGCGGAGCTCGACGGCGGGACGGGATGCTCTGTGAGCTGACCCCGGCTGACGTGTCCCGCCTGGAGTCAGCGCTCCGAGCCCCCCTGCCCACTCTCCCTCCCGGCCCGTGAGCCCCCCCGCGGGCACCTCCGAGTGGAACACAGGGCAGACCCCCAGGAATCGGTGCCCCCCGCCACCCTCCAGGGCTCAGGGGAGAGGGGCGCGTCCGTCCCCTACTCAGGAGTGGAACCCTCTGGAAACAGCCCACCACCACCTCTCTGGTCTGTCGCTGGGCCCCCTCTTTCATAGATCCCTGTTTTGTTCCTCTGTTTCTCCCACCCGATGGCGAACCCTTGAGGGTTATTCAAGCCCCTTGGGCGATTCGGGTAAGTCTGGGCAGGCTCAGCCTCGCCCCTCTGGCTCCTGCGGGCGCTGGGATGGGGGCTTCCCGGGCGGGCACCTGGGCGCCCCTGTCCTCAGCACCCTCCGGGCCCCCTCAGGCCAAGACAGCCGCCCTCTGGGAGGGGCTCAGGTCCCCGAGGGTCTGTCTCCAGCAGCAAGAGAAGCCCAGGAGAAGGAAGGGGCCCTAGCAGCCAACAGGTGTGCCCGGGTCAGTAGCTCACAAAAGGAATCCAGCCTACTCTTCCATCCACATCACACGTCCACAAGGCAGGCGGTTCTCGCCAACCACAGTCTGCGCAAGCAGCACACTTCCGATCATTGTGCGGCGGCCTCCCCGCGGCCGACCGGGGTCTGAGCCAGACGGGAGCACGAGCCGCGAGTGTCTACGGGGGAACCGGCCCTTCCCAAGAGTGCCTGCTCAGGCAGGACCCGGTCCTGGGCTCCAGGCAGGGTGAGCCGCCCCTGTGACTCGCTCCCCGGGGCCGGGCCTGAACTGACCTGGCCGGAGACTGGCGGCCGGGACAAGCACCCCCGCCTGCCTGGGCACACAGGAGGGCAGGGATGGGGTCTGGCCTTCTGCCTAACCAGGCTTCTTTTCCCTTCCGGCGGATGGGCTGCAGGCCACAGGACACACCCCACAGGGCTCCAGCAGCCGCCCAAAAGGGGGAGCCCCTCGCCCCCAGACCAAGCTTCCAGGGAGCTGGGAAATACTCATGCTGGGGATGGGGGCACGCGCCCGTGGGCGGGGGCTTCTCCTGGGGAAGGGGGGGCTGCCGGGTCAGCCCCCCACCCCCAGCCACTCGCCAAGCTTCCTTCGGGGAGCCCTTGGGAGACAGCCACTCTGCTACAGCTTACAGGGGCTCTGGTGGCCACTGGGCACCTTCCCCAAGGGGCTTCTGAGGCCCCAGCCGAGGGTATGGGGGGGTGAGGGGCACACTCGGGGAACCTCCCCTTTGCCTCCTCTCCGGCAGTTTGCAACCATCAGGAAGGGGCCGGCTCTTCCCTCCTGCCTCCCTCCCCACGGCCTCACTCCCTTCCCTTGCCCGGGGCCTCCCAGGCAATTCAGAGGAGAAAACAAAAGGCCCATCTCCTGAGCCCCACCTGGGACCCTCCCGCTTCCAGCGACAGGAGGGTGACAGCGTCTGCATCTGTCAGAAAAGTACAGCAGAGTTCCCAGTCTGTCCATCTTCGCAGCAGCCCCGGAAGGGCGCGGGGCCGTGGAAGCCCGAACCCGGGTGTCCAGCGTGCCCCTGCTCAGACAAGGACGGGAGTCCCTCTGAGCCACCCCCTACCCACGGGGGCGGGGGCGGGGGCGGGGGGTGGGGGGCGAGCCAGCACGCGCCACCCAGAGCACCAGACCACCGGCGGGGCCACCCTGAGGCTCCTGACTTAAAAGAAGAACGCAGTGAGCAGCCCCCAGTCCGGCTGCGTCCACACCTGGGGAGGTGCAAGGCTCCCTCCACTACTTGGGGTAATTTTCCGGACAAGATCCGCGAATACCTACGTTTCGCCTTTGCCTCTGCCTCTGTTCAAGTTCACCCAGAGACAGCGGGCAGAGCCCTCCGCTGACCGGAAGCCTCGCTCTCTGGGTGAGTGAGCGGCTCCTGCCAGAGGCAGCGCGCACCCCGAACCCCGCGCTCGCCCCCTGCCCGGCCGGATCCGCCTCTCCCTCCCTCCGCGGACACTGACGGTCGCCGAGGATTCCAGGAGGGGACGCCGCGTCCAAAGCTGCCCTGCGCGCCCCCGCCCGCCCCCCGGGGCCCCTCCCGAGCGCTGCCCCCGCGCGCGCACCCACACCCCCCTCCCCGGCCCGCCGCCCGGAGCAGGTGCACCCCCGCCGCGCTCCGGCCGCGTCTACACAAACTTGTTCGCGGGCGGCTGGGAAGGAGCGCGCCCGCCCCCGCCCGCGGGGGGGTCCCGCTGGGGGTCCCGGCGGGGCGCCCCGGAGACAGGACTCACTCACCCCGCGATAGCGGCCGGCTGGGGCTCCCGCTCCCGCGGCCACGCGCCCGCTCCCGGGCACCGAGCCCCGCGGCCCCGCAGCGCCCGGAGCCCCGGCGCCCCCACCCTCCCTCCCCCCCCCGCCGCGAGCGGCCCGACGCGCGCCCCCCCCCCCCCCTCCGGGCACAGGGCGCCGCCACCAGGCTCCGGGGCTGCGGGCGACCGGGCGGCGCGGGCGGGCGGCGGGCGGGCTCTGCACATGCTCACTCGCGCGGCCCGGGGACAGCGGCCGGCCGCCGCCGGGTCCTAGAGGCGCCCGCTCGGCCCGCCGCGTGGGAGGGGTCGTGCTGGGGGCGGGGGCCCGCGGGAGGGAGCGGGCAGGCGGGCGGGGCACGCGCGCACACGCTCCGCCCGGCTGCCACGCTCACTCGGTCGCAGACACACAGGGACAGACGCACCGTCTGGTGCAGACACTGAATCCCGGCCCCCGGGCCACGCCGACAGCCACGCTTTCTCACGCGCGCGTGTGCGCACACACACCGGGCTCTGTCCCGCTCGCTCGCAGACAGCCCGGGACGCCGTGGCAGGCACACACACAGGGTCGCACAGACACACGCGGGGCCACCGTCCCACGCACATCTGGCCGCGGACGCCCTCGTGCACACGACAGGCGGGGACAGCCGCGCATACAACCGCCAGCCCAGGAGCGGGCGAACACACGGACACCATCCCCCCCCCTGCCCCCTGCACACTCAGGGCACGACACTGGGGACTGACCCACGCCCTGACAGGGTGCCCCACGGAAGCAGGGCCACACACCCGGGGTCAGCTGACGGGCGCACTCCTGTGTGGTCACACTGGGCCACCCCACAGGCACACACACACACGCACGCACGCTCGGAGGCGGACAGGTGTGCCTGCACACTGCTATCCACAATCCCCCTCGTGAAACGGGGCTGGTCCAACCCTGAGCGTTTCCCCTCCAAGCGTCCCCCTGCCCCTGCTCCCCACAGTCCCCCAGCCACGGGGCCACCCCTGTGGGCGCATCGGCGGGTCCCGTCCTCACCCGGGGCGGCCGCCCAGATGCTCCAGGAGGCTGAGGACCCGCACAGGCGGTGCAGCTGGTAGGGCTCTGGTGGTGCGGCTCTAACCCGGCTTCCTGAGAGGGAGCGTCGTGCCTCTGATGACCGCTAGGGGCAGAGCTGCTTGGCGAGGCTCCCAGGAGCCTGTTTTCAACAGGTGCAGGGGGATAAGGATTGGCCCGGCCGGGGCGGCCCGGGACCAGTGGGAGCCCCGCTTCATGGCGGTCAGCCAGGTGGCAACCAGAAGGGAAGGGGGCTTGCTCAAGGTCACACAGCTAGCAGGCCAAGCCCCGGAGTCAGAAGAGAGTCGGCCCCCTCTGGAGCCCTGGGGACACCGGGCGAGGGTGGCAGGGGTGACAGACGCATCCTGTGCCTCCCCGGCATTCCTGGCTTTGCAGAACAGCCCCGTGCGTCTCCCTTACTGCGCGCGCGTGACTGCGCCCGTGTCCTGCTGGTGACGCCGCCCCAGGCTCCCTCCTGCCCGTTACGTCCCTGGAATCTCACAGTGAGTCAGGGGCTGCCTTCCCGCGGCCACTTTACAGAGGAAGCACCCGGGGCCCAAAGGGGGACGAGTGTCCGAGGCCCACAGCGAGCGAAGCCCAGGGGAGCTTAGCGGAGAAGTGACGTGGCTGCGGCCGGGAGGAGAGCTGCCTCAGGAAAGGGAAGGAAAAAGCCTGCTGGGCGTCTGTGCCATTTCTGTGCCCGATGCCACACCGCTCCTGCTGTGCAAAGCCCTCCAGGGACGCGCACCGCCTGTGTGTGGGAGACAGGAGCACCTGCTGACTCTGGACGGATGCGGAGAAGGGAGGAGGGTGGTGGGATCCAGGAAGTGGTTGAGAAGGCGTGGGCTACGCGGCTTGGGTCACCTGTAAGGGGTGCGGGTGGCCGGGAGCGTTTCAGGGCCGGGATGAAGTC
Organism: Felis catus; assembly: GCF_018350175.1. Taxonomy (NCBI): domain Eukaryota; kingdom Metazoa; phylum Chordata; class Mammalia; order Carnivora; family Felidae; genus Felis; species Felis catus. The sequence goes on from NC_058381.1 coordinate 1,117,474, forward strand.
CTTCTCTGTGGCAGTGGTGACAGATCAGAGCACATGAGGGGGCCACTTGGACTAGGCTTGATGGGGGAGCCGCTCCCAACCCCCCGTCCAGCTCTGCCTCGCAACTGTCACGTCTGCATCGCCGGGACTGTTCGACACCTATCTGCACGTCATCTCAGCCCGTGTCTCGGAAGGTACCCTAATACCACGGGGGGCTTCTCTGATGGGCCCACAGCGGTGCTGACATGTCCAGGTACCGTTCAGTGAAGCACCACCTCCCAGTCCCCTGCAGGTCCGGGACTGGGGACCAGACCGTCGGCTCGCATCTCAGTCCCACCGTGTTTGGCTCTTGATTCTATCTGCTTCTCTCTTGTGGATCCCAGTGATTGGACCCCAAGTATCCACATTGCCTCCTAGCTTCCTATCATCTGCTGGGTTATCTACCCATCCATCGTTCCATCCACTCATCCAGCCATGCAACCAGCCAGCCTTCCTTCCTTCCATCCACCCATCCATCCATGCATCCACACATCTTCTCACTTACTCACTGAGCAGGGCACCCATTGTGTTAGATTTTGTGTCGAACGCCGGAGACTCTGAGAAGAACCTTCACCGAGTGTCCAGTGAAGACCTGGACCAGGAAACACACCCGAAGCAAGAATGTGCCACCGAGGAGGAGGTCTGCTGTATCGTTTGGGTGCTCGCAGCCTCACCACATCGCCACTTGGTCGGCGCTGTCCTCCGGCAGTAGCAAAGAGCAAGCGGGGTGATGGCTGCATGTCACCAAGTCAGAAGGAATTCAGGGAAGGCTCCATGGAGGAGGTGGCATCTCAGCTGCCTCCTAAGGGAGAAGAGAATACTCTCTGGGGTACAGGGAGCAGGGGCCGGTCCAGGCAGGGGGCCCCCGTGTGAAGGTAGGAGGCATGAAACACGCGGCGTGTTGGGGGAGGCGCAGGGAACCTGCCGGGCCTGCTGGGAGGTCGCCGGTGGCAGCAGAGGAGGCTGGACCCGGACTGGCCGGCAGAGCCCTCACTCAGATCGCTGACCCCAGCGGGCAGGGCGGGGCTGCAGGCCCAGCCGGAGCCACCGCCAAGGCGCCTGGTCCTCAACCTCGGGAAACACACATTCGGTCACCTGGGAGCCGTCAGCCCCGTGTCTCTGCCCCCCGTTGACGGAGGCGCCCTGGTCGTCGCCGGCCTCAGGGTGACAAGCCCAGGCGGGGGCGGGTCCTGGCTCCTCCCCCCGCCCCCCACCACCTTGAGAAAGTCGCCAGCTCTCTGAGCCTCTCTGTCTCCATCTCCAAAACGCACCGGTTGCCAGGCTCTTGGGAGGACCGGCAGAATGCTCGCGGCCCGAGCAGCACGCGGTCTGCCGCAGGATGAGCCCGCAGCGCATTTTAGCAAATAGCGTATGGAGGGCTTCCTCCCGAGCTTCTGCGATCCGGAAACGCCACGTGTGGGTGCTTTCTCGACCTACGAGGCTGCTGCGTGCACCTCCCCGGGGAGCCCCCGCCTGGCCATCCAGTTCCCGGGTGGCCCCTGTGACCTGGGGCGCCTGTGTTCTTGTCTGTCGCCTCCTTCCCGGTCCCCGGGGCCCCGCAGCCAGAATTCCCGCCACCACGGAGCCAAGGAGCTCTCTGTCTCGTTCAGAACTCTGCTCTCAGGGTCTAGCTGAATTCTGGGCACATCGGCACCCTCGCTAAATATTTATTAAATAAATAATTGATTGATTTTTAAAAATGCGGTAAGTCTAGCGTGACATCTTTTTAATGAATCTGATCAGGTCCCTGGTGGTCGCCGTGGTTCTTCTCAGGAATTCAGGTAGTGCTCCCTCCTGCTCAGGTCACAGACTGATCCCCGTTTACGCCCAGCCTGGCCGTCGTCCGTGGGGTCCTGCCCGCCGCCTGGGAGACCCCGGGGGTGGGGTACGCACGGCCCCCCCGTGCCGCAGCCCCCTGCCGCGGGGTCGCGGTCGGATGACGAGGCACGGCGCCCGGCCCCACCGCCCGGAGTGGCCCTCGAGGCCGCGTCCTGCTCCCGGCGTCGTCGCGGGAGGCAGCCTGCCTCGGGGATGGAGGGAGGAGACGGGGAGGGACCCTCCGGCAACACTCGGAAAGAGTGGATGCGCGGGTTTTGCAGCGCCGTGGACTGCTTGGGCCCGCTCCGCGCACGCAGACCCCCGCGGGATCGCCTGTTTGCCCGCCTCTCCCAAGACGAGGGGCCACAGTGGCCTCAGCGAGCCTCCAAAGACGGGAAGTCTGTCCACGAAAGGGGTTGTTGGGTTCCGCCCGGCCCTCGGGAGTCTCCGCGGCACAGGGAAGGGGCCATGGCGAGGCCGCGGGGGCCGGCCGGCCCTCTAAGGGGGCAGAGCGCAGGGGAAGCCGGCCTCTGGGGCGGCCCCGGCTGTACCCCCAGGGGCCCCCTTCCCGCTGACACGTGTCGGAAAATAAGATCTATTCCTGCAGAAGAAACTGCTGTTGGCGTGTGGGCCTTCACATGGTTTCTTTCCCCCGAGGGTCCGCGCGGGGTCAGCGAGGTCCTCACGAGCGCCGGCCGCCACGTGTGTGGGGGTGTCAAGGGCACGCTCCCCGCCCGCCAGCGCCCGCCGGCATCCCCGCGGCCTGTGCTCCAGCAGTGGCTGGGATGGGGGACCGGGGGCCAGGTAGGAGGCACAGGGGTGTGTGTGTGAACCCGCAACCACCCGTCCCGCTCTCCGCCTCCCGCTGGGCCCGGCTGGCGGTGGGAGGAGCCCGGGTTTGCCGGGGACGTTGCTCTACACCCTCCTCCTTGAACCCCCACGACGCGGGCTGTTGCAGTGGCTGAGCCCGGATTGCAGGGCCACCCTTGGACGGCTGGCTTCCGTGGCTGCGAGGGGCCCATCCCCCACCCCCACAGGGCCCCATCCCTGTGTCCACTCACCTGCCCGCCTGCGGGCACGCGGCCACTGTCACTTCTCCGCCCAGAGGGGCTTCTGGCCCCTTCCCCGTGCGGCCGCCTCGTGGCCACACGCACGTGCTCGCCCTCCATGTCGGAGATGAAGGAACATTGTGGAAGGACAATGCTAACTCACAGAGGACGCGGCCGATGTCACCGCCAGAGCCCCTGGGGACCCGGGAGGGACGGGGTGGAGGGGGATGGCTGCTTGTGTCTGAGAGGCCCTGGGCCGCATGGAGGGACCTCGGAGGACAGGCCGAGGAGAGAGCCAGCCCGCCGTCGGGAGAAAGCTGTTCCAGGCGGGACATGTGCAGGAGCACAGGGCCAAGTTACCTGGACAGAGCATCCGCCGTGTCCTAGTTCCTTCTGTTTCCTTCCGCGTGTGACTCCAAGGGGACCCGAGGGAGGGACCTGCTGTGAAGGGGACCGCGACCGTGCCCCGCCTGCCCCGCTCCCCGAGTGCTGTGCGTCCGAGGCAGAGCCCCTCGCCTCGCGGAGCCTCAGTTTTCCCATCTGAGAAGTGGAGAGAAGGAGGAGACGAGGCCCCTGGGGTCCTCAGCCCGGAGCCGCCCGCCTCCCCCATGACTTTGTCATTTCTTGTCCTCCCCACGCGCTCCGACACTTTGCAGTTATATCTTCCTTCGGGCCCTTTTCCGTTCGCGTCCGCCCTGGACGCCAGACTCAGACCCCCAGGCAGGGCCGAGATTCGAGAACGCGGCTTCCCCGGAGCCCGGAGGCATCCGCCATCCTCCGTGGATGGGATGCGGGCAGGGGTGCGCCCGACGCGGGGAGGGGGTGTGTGTGTAGCTCGGACGGGCCTGCTGCCCCTCCTGCACCAGGTGACAGAGCAGCGAGGACAGAGAGCCCGAGGGCGGTTCCCGGATGAGGGCCGCGCAGGTGGGTGGGCGGCCGGGCCAGGGCGGGTGTGAACCTGGAGACTGGGGGGGGGGGGAGGAGGGTGCTGAGAGGTACCCGTTGGCAGGTGGGCGGGGGCAGGGTGGACCTGTGGGGAAGGCGGGGGCGGGGGTCCTGACCCAGGCTGCCTGTTGTCATGGCAACCGCGGCGGCGTGTGGGACCCTCTCTTCTTGGTTCTGTGTGTATGAGTTGGACCCACAGAGTCTCAGGCTGAGTTCCAGACATTTCTGTAGCCACCAAGCCTCCTTGGAGTCCCCAGGTGAGGCCGACCCGGCTGGTTCCCCCCCCCCCCCGCCCCCCCCCCCCCCCCCGCCTCCCGCCTGCCGCGCCGAGGGAGCGATGACAGGGCTCAGGTGGCCGTCAGGCTCTGACGCGCCTCCACCCAGCTCCCACCCAGCTCCAGGGAGCCGGGAAATGGAAAGTGACAGCAAGTGCCAGGAGCCACTAAGTCTCTGTCACCTGGATTTGCAGGCAGACGGAGCCGTCTCCAAGTGAACACGGCACCTCGGAGCCACCCGCGCCCCTGCAGGCGCTGGGCCCCCTGGCCCTGCCTCCCGCCCCGAGGTCGGGCCCCGCCGTCTCCCGGACCCTACCCTGGAGCCCGCGTCCAGCCGCGGCCGCCCTGACGCCCCGGGACTGCCCTCCCTGACGGCAGGCCTGGCCCCTCATCCCGTCACGGGGACCGTCTCCTCAGAACCCACCTCTCTAACGCGCTCTGCAGAGATAACCTCCCAGAGTTTCGCCTACGGTGACACCGACAGTTCCGGGGCCAGACTCCCAGGAATCATCGGTTACTCCACCTGTATTCAATTTCCTCATCTCCTTCCATTTTTTGTGGCCAGACTGAGGGGTTTCGGGCAACCACATCTTTCCCTAGACGGCCCTGCTTTTCCCAACAACCGAGGCAGCGTCCTGTCTGTTACAGACTTCGGAAGGAATCTTCTCTGAGGGAAAAGTTGGGAGAAAACTAATCTCCCCTCAGGCGCGGGTGTTTATATTTTCTAAACTGCAGATCTGACCAAGTCACTCCCACTCGGGGTCCTTCAAGGTCCTGCAAGGTGGGGACCCATGAACCAGACCAGGCCTGATCCAGCCAGACCTGCTCCCCACCTTTTGTCAGCCCCGCCCAAGATGCGACCGTCAGCCCCTGGGTTAAATTCTTTGACTCCCCCAGGCTGGGTTGGGTGCCCCCAATCCCAACGCAGGCACACACATACACACACGCAGGCGTGCTCCCATGAGCGTGCATTCGTGCGCCCACGCGGCCACGTGAGTCGATACACAGAGGTGCACACGTGTATGGCTGCACGTGCACACAGATGTATGGCGTGTGTGTGTGTGTGTGTGTGTGTTGTGATCGTAACACTGGTAGTTCATTCTTACCGGTGACGTGGGGTCCTCATCTGCTGGTCTGTCCCTCCGCGTCCCAGTGAGACATCAGTGGGAGCGCCCACCCGGCCGTCCGGAGGTCCTGACTCTGTCCCTGCCCCAGGGTGGATGGGTCCCTGCCCCCGGACGAGGCCCGTCTCCCAGGAGGAGACCAGGCCAGGAGGGCGTGGCCTGGCTGGGGTGGCAGCACGTGGCCCAGGCGGGGCGGGCTGAGCCCTGAGCTTGGGGGGGGCAGGGGGGCGGGGAGGCCGGTCTATCAATCCCCACCGCAGCTGGTGCGGCCGCACAGCCGCCCAACCCAGCTTATTTACGATGCTTTTAGCTCCGAGCAGACCCATTTCCGAACTCCTCTCCGAGATATAAATTATCCTAAGGGCTGATTTGTATCACCGTGGTCGGACAATGCCTAACCAGAAATCAACTCCTACCTTTCAGCAATTTCAATCCAGGGAGAGCGATGGATTTTTTTTTTCCCCTCCCTTATTGAGCACTTCAGAAAGGGGGCTGAAAATCTTCAATAGGTTTCGTTTTTAGGGAAGGCAATTTTGGCTTATTAGACACTGTCGGCTTCAGAAATATGCTCACTAATGACTTCTATTTAAATATTTTCCCCCAGCTGACAATTGTTCAAAAATACCGTGTTAATGGATTCAGCATCCCCTAAGTGGGTGCTCTCCCCCACCTCAGCCTCTGAACTTCCTTGGCCGGGCCCTCAACCAAGTCAAGAGTTTCCCAAGCGGCCCGTGTTCGAGGACCACGCCGTCAGAATCACGAGTAGCAACGGTCCCCGCGCCCTCGTGGCTCCCACGGCCGTCGGCTCTGTGTGAGCACAGACTCAGGAGGAATCGCCAGTCCCTCAAAATCCTTTGCTGGCCCCCTGGCTCCTCCAGGGTGAAATCCAAACCCTCCGGGCTTGCACAAAAGGCCCCCAGCCTGCCCTCAGTGGGACCGCGACACCCACCGCGCTCCCTGTCGAGCCCCAGGCAGGGAGTGGAGATGCGGGCGTCCGGGCTGCAGGCCTGCACCTGCTTGAACGCTGTCGCCTCGCAGCTCTCGGTCGTGTGTGAACGAGGGTCCCCCCACACCGGCGTCTTCCTCAACGCGGCCACAAGGGAAAACGCGTTAGCTCACAGCCCTCTGACTTTTCCTGCGGGTTCTACCCACCGGGAGGAGGTCCCCGATCCGGTCTCAAGGTCCTGCAGAGGGAGGGAGGCCTGAGCGCCGCCCCAGGGTCAGGTGCTCTCAGCGGAGCCCAGACTGAAGGACCACCTTACGCTCCAGGATGCCTCGCGCCCGCCACACCTGTCTTCCACACACGCCTGTATTTCCCCCGGAGGGCCGCAAAGGACCACGCGCTCCTCGCCTTCGCCTTCTCCACGACCCAGTCCAGTGCCCGGAACACGCGTTTTGTTGAACGAAGGAAGGCGTGGGTGATGGGGGAGGGGCTCGTGCCGGGACCACCGTGCAATGTCAGGCAGGAAGTTCGTGTGAGGGGTCCCGGGGAGCCCGCCCAGCCCCAGCCCTGCACGCTCGGGTGGGTCCGTCCGGCCCCCCCCCACACACCTCCAGAGCGACCGCGGCCTCCGTCCCCCGCTCGTTCGCAAGCGAGCCAGGGCTCCGTCTTCTGGAACGTGCGGCGTGCGGCTCCGGGATTCGGGTTGATTTCTGCAGGAGGCAACCCGCTCGCCCAACAGAATCTACACTCCCAGAAATGATTAAAGGAGCAGAATTAAATTCGCTGGGGCCGGAGGGCAGGGAGCGCGGGAAACACGGCGTTCCCGTCAGGGCCTCAGCTCGTGGCCGCGGTTGGAGATGCCTGAGGCGCAGAGACGCTGCTCGGTTATTTCCTTGGGTCCAAAGACCGGAGAGAGTAACAGAACCTGATGGGCGGCCGTGACCCCCTGAGCCGAGGGCGCCGCGGTGGCCGGGGGCTCTTGGTACCAAAGGTGTCTCCGGACCCCGACCCTAGCCGTCCCCCCAGGTGAGGGTGTGAGGGCCAGGAAAGGGCGTCCACTGAGCGGACCCGGAGAGCGGCCTGGGATGCAGGCTCCCTTGCGACCGACTCCCGGGCCCCCGCCCCGAAGAACGCCTCCTCCCCTGGCCTGGCTTCTGAAACCCCCCTCCTCCTCGTGAGCCCGCGTCCCTCCACCCCCTTGGCAGCCAGCCGCGAGCCGCCCCGGCGGGGTCACCGGCATCCCCAGGGCGGGTCCTCGGGCCAGCTACCTGCTCAAGTCCAGATCTGTGGGCCCCACCTTTACTCCCTGTTTGCTCAGCTTGGGCCAAAGCCAGGTGGGGAGCAGCTCCTAGCTTTCCCGAGGGCGCTCCCAGATCCCGAGTTTTGCTGTGCATCAGAAGCCGTGCACACAGCGGGCATAGCTCCTGGCCTGAGGCGCGATCTTTCCGCCGGCACGGAAGAGAGGAAAGACAACCATCCAGCCTAAGGAGAGCTTCCAGAAACCAGCAAGGTCAAAGCGCCCTGCCCAAGGTCACACCCACAGGCTCTGGCTGTCCCAAACCTTCCTTGTATGTGTTTGGCTTCTTGAATTCCAGTCTTTATTATTATTATTATTATTATTATCATCATCACTTCCTAATGGAACAAATAATGAGGATCTTTGTGGAAGCTTTTTTTTTTTAGTTTATTTATTTTGAGAGATACACAGCGTGAGTAGGGGAGGGGCAGAGAGAGAGGGAGACACAGAATCTGAAGCAGGCTCCAGGCTCCGAGCTGTCAGCACAGAGCCCGACGCGGGGCTCGAACTCACGAATGGCGAGATCATGGCCCGAGCCAAAGTCGGACGCTTAACCGACTGAGCCACCCAGGTGCCCCGCCCCGGGGGAAACTCTTAATAAATGGCACCCCTCCCAGATTTTGAACAAGTTGTAAACTAAAATAAAAAGCAAAGATAAAGACAAGCATATCGGGTTTATTGCTGCCAGACTCCAGGGGGAAAAGGCGGCTTTGGGGCTATTAGGTGAGTGGTTTGCTAGAGCTGACCCCGCCCCAGTCCTGACCCCGCCCCCAGCCCTGACCCCGCCCCCATCAGACCCCGCCCCCAGCCCGACCCCCTCCAGCAGGTGCAGCCACCGGTCCAGGCTCAACCTCAGAGCGTGGGCGGCGGGATTTTCTGGCTCAGAGTGAGCGGATGACCCCAAGCCCCCCTCTCCAAGCTGCACTTCCCAGAGGATGTTCTCGGGGAGACCCTGCCGCACGAGAGGGAGACTCAGGGGACCCCCCCCTCCCCGGGAACAGAACAAGAACCACGCATCCCACTTGGCATGTGGATCTGATCGGTTCCGTACGGCAGCCGTGAGCCGCACACGCTGTTTACCGGCACAAATTAAGATCACATCGAAACTGGTCCTGAGCCCCACGAGCCACGTTTCAAGGGTTCAGGTGCCACGTGTGGTCAGCGGCCACGTTAGATGATGCGGAGTCACCGACCGCTTCCGTCCCTGCGAGAAGTTCTCGGGGACTGCCCGGATCCGGGAAGGGTTTCCCGGGTGGGCACCACCCACATGTGGGGCCTGGGAACCCTTGGCTGTGGCCGCTGTCCACATACTGTGGGGGGTGGGGGTCCAGCAGTATCTCTGGCCTCTACACACTAGATGCCAGTAGTGCCCCCCCTCCAGATTGCTGGGTGTCCTTGGTGGGGACAAAGCCACCCGAGTAGGGAACCACTGGGCCAGACCCCTCAGACCATCACCGGCGTTGCCCGGGGTGGGGGAGGAAGAGACAAGACGGCTGGACCAGCCTTCGGGGCCCCTGGGGCGGTGGCCTGGTGGCAGGGAGTCTGTGAGGGTCACCTGGGTCCCTTCCTCCTTGGCCACTGCCGCGGCCTCCCCCCCACCCCCCCCCCGTTGCCTGCCCGCTGCCCACCGCCCCCCTCCCCCCCACCGCACACCTGCTTCCGTGACTTTGCCTCTGCGGTTCCCGTACCTGGAATGCCGTCTCTCCCTGCTGTCCTATTACCGGTCCTGGCCAGGGGTCCCCAAGACCACCCACACGCCCGACCCCCCCCCCCCCACGAAGGACCGCGAGCGTTCCACACAAACCATGTAGCGGTCACAGTCCGACCGCAAGAGGGTTTGTGGGTTTCTCAGTCCAGAACAGCTCCAGCTGATGGGTGCACACCTCCTTTCCCAGACCAGAGCCACCCTCTTGTAAACCCTCTCGCCCCCCAGGTAAAGCTGGCCCTCGATCGCTGTGGCTTCCTCCGACCCCTTGTTTTGCAAAACTCTGCGGCTCCCTGTGCGCCCCCTGCAGACTGTGGGCACCCGGAGGGCAGGGACCGGCATTTTGTCTCGTGTTTCTGGGGCCAGCTCAGGGCCCGGCGCCCAGCAGGGACGTGGTGCGTGATGCTTCAATAGATGAGTGACTACAAATATGCCAGGAGCCCCGGGTGCGGGGGACAGACCAGAGATGACGGGGCCCTTGCTCGGCACGCTGGGATGGATGGAGCAGGTGAACACAGCCAGACAGAACGTCCGTCCGTCCTGGCCCGCCCAGAGGCAGTCGGCCAGACGGGAGAACCAGCAGCCGCCTGGCCTCACACCCTCTCTGCTGTCGTCCAGGGGGCACACCTCTCCCAAGCAGCTGGGGAATAACAGCCAGCATCCCTCTAGGAGAAGGCTCCGGTAAGAGGCCACCAGGGCATCTTACCAGGTCCCTGTCTTCGAAGAGCGCAGGCCGTGCCCGTCCCGGGGCCTGGAATCGGCCTGGCCATCTGCTGTGACATCTGGCAAGTGCCTGAGCCTCTGGAGCCTCAGCTGCCGCATCTGTAATATGGGAATAACACCTCCTTCCCAAGGACACCGTGAGGCTCGATGGAATAAGGTGTGTGGGCCCCGTGCCCGGGGCTGTGACCGCCACATGGGGAGCCTCGGTTTTGCTGCTCGCAGCCCCGGGGCTCAGTGCACCCCGCACCGTCCCTGTCAGCGGGCTCGCCCCGGGTCAGCACCTACCAGCCGCTGCCCAAGCGACAAACCCCCGGAGACTCTGGGGTAACCATGGCAACTGCCTTCCGAGCAGGGTGGTTGCGACTTAATCGGAAAGTTCCCTTTTCCCTCCGCTTTCGGGTGCCCCAAAGTTCACTGAGTTTCGGACTGTGGCCTTATTCTATCTTGGAGCTGACTCTTTTCCCCTGGAAACGCTTCCCGGGTCCAGTAACCTAGCGGGCACAGCAGGGCCCGGGGCTCCGTCCCTGAGCCGCCCCTGTCTGCCCCGGTGAGCACGGTGGGGGCAGGGCGGTCTGGGTCAGCTGCTGCATCCGAGGCGCCGGGGTCGTTCCCCTCCCTGCACAGGGGGCCAAGGGTATTAAATCACACACACATGCTCTCCGGGGAACGAACGAATGAATGAATGAATGAACCGATTTCTCGCTGTGTCTCTTGCAAAGCTCGAATAAAAGAGAACGAGGGAGATCGTGACGGGGCTGCTTTTGGGTTTAACCCAAAGGCACCTCTAGCGGCTCAGCTCCCCACCTCAGAAACCTCCCCTCCCCATGGAGAGGCCCACCCCGGCCTCGACAGGGAGGACCTGAACTCTGGCCCTGCCCCGTAGCCTGTCCTGACCCCCAGGGCTCCGCGGGACAGCCTCCTCCTCCAGGCAGGGCTCCGAGGAAAAGCCTCCTCCTCCAGCGGCCGGTGAGGACGGAAGCACACGCTGGAGCCACGTGGTCTGAGCTGACTCCACCTTGTCAGGGTCAAGGGAGGAATAGAGCCCTGGGGGTCAGTCCGTGAGATGACCCTGCCCCAGAAAACGGCCCGGAAGACGGGTGCCTTCACCCCTCCGTTTAGAGCCTGTACCAAGGACATCCGCTTCCCAAAGCGCTTGGCTGGGTGGGGAGAGGAAGGAGGTGTTTCTCCCTGGTTCCAGCTGGTTCTGGCAGCACTGGGTGGGGGGCCGGGGGGCAGGGGGAGGGATGCCGTGAGCAGCGGGGCGCGAGGCGGGGCTGTGGCACCCAGCGAAGTGCCCAGACGGAGGCCCTCAGTGCGGTTAGTGCCGGGTTCCTCGCGGCCGCCCTGGGGGTCCGGGCGGGGGGGATGCGGGCTCAGAGCTGGACGCACGGCTGTGGGGGCTGCCTGGCCCCAGGGTCAGCCAGGACGGGGACCCGGTCTGGGGACCGACAGGCACAGTCCCGGAGCAAGGGTGTGTCCATCTCAGGCGTCTGTGTGGGGCCCCGAGAGGCTCCCTGCTCTGCCCCGGGTGCGGTCGTCCTAACACATGTCCTGCCCGGCAGGTCGCTGGGACCCTGTGACAGACGAGGCCTGAAGGGGCCTGGCGGGTGGCTCCCTCCCAGGGGCTCCGCCTGGAGGAAGTGAGCAGAGGCTCGGAGGGCGGCTCACAAAGGTGAGGGCAGGGGAGGGGTCGGCGCCTGGGCGGCCGTGTCCGGCCAGGGGAGAGCCTGGTCCCGCCGGCCAGCGCCTGGGCGGGGACACCTTCCCTCGACCAGGTCGCCGTGGGTGCCCAGGCCGGCGTCCGTGGGTCCTGGCTCCGCGTGTGAGTGAGGCCACCGGGCATGCTCTCTGGGATGCCCCCGGAAGGCCGCCTTCCCTGAATCACCCGCTGACGCCGTGTCTAAGATTAGCGGGTCGATACTGTAAATTCTGCGGAAAGGTGAGGCCTCCCGAGCCCGGGGGGATATCTCACACCGAGTGGGTGCAGACGTTGGACACGGCGGGGGGCCGGCTCGGGCTGCACCGTGTGGGACCCCCTTCTGGGCCACGTGGGACCCATGTCGCCGCGTCCTGCTCTGACCTCAACATGCCACCTGCAGGGTCAGTCAGCTCCCCCCTGGCCGCGGCCCCGACCCCGTCACCCCCACGCGGCCCCTGGACCCCCCGCTGGAAGAACCCGCGTCCTGCTGTGAAATTAGCACTTGCCGAGGGACGGCCGTATGCGGGACCCGGTGCCAGGCACTTACAGGAACCGGTTCCCTCACCCCTCCGACGACACCCGGACAGAGGCACCACCATCACCCCATTCCACATGGGGAAATCCAGGCTCGGAGTGCTTGAGCACGTAGCTTAGATGCCCCAGGCCTTATTCGGAGCCTCTACACCAGGCCGCGCGTCTGGACACAAACGAGGCTCCCTCGGGGGCGCCGGGCCCCAGGGGAGACGCAGGCACTTACTTACAAAGCTGGTCGCGCGCCCTTCCGGGTGGACAAAGTGCGCCTAACCGGCAGTCAGGCGGATGCTGAGGACTCGGTGGGGTGCGGGGTGGACGATGGGCCGGAAGGGCATTTTACACACAGGGCACAGCGTGCGGGGCCGTGGCACGCAGCATAAAACCGCTCTGGCCCGGGTAGCAGACCGTGTGGCAGCCAGAGGGACAGACGGGCCGCGGACGTTCGCTGCGCCCCAAGCCCAGCTCCTGCTTTGCCGGCGGATCTCCGTTCGCGGCTGCTCCGCCTTCCCTGGTGCTCAGACCAAACCCCGTGGGCTCCTGGACTCCTGGAGGTCTGTTCCTGTTGTGTCTGTCCCAGCAAACTCCGCTGACCCTCACGTGACGTCCTGACTGCCCGCCGCCCGCCGGCCCCCAGCCAGGCCACCCTCATCTTGCCCTCGGATTGTCGCCGTCGGTGGGGACGTGTCCTTGTCCACGGTGTCGGTTTGCTACAGTGGCCAGAGGGACCTTTCTTTTAAAAAATGCTTATTTATTTTTGAGATGGAGAGAGAGACAGAGCGTGAGCAGGGGAGGGGCAGAGAGAGGGGGAGACACAGAATCTGAAGCAGGCTCCAGGCTCCGAGCCGTCAGCACAGAGCCCGACGCGGGGCTCGAACTCACGAACCGCGAGATCATGACCTGGGCCGAAGTCAGATGCCCAACCGACCAAGCCACCCAGGTGCCCCCAGGGTGACCCTTGTTCAACGTCATGTTACTGTCGTCTTCAAACTGGCCAGTGGCCATACCAGCGTGGATCAGAGAGGACGACAGTCAGGCCGGCCTCTGTGCCCCTCCCCTCCCACCCGGGTTCTCCCCTCTGGCCACACCGGGTGCTGTCCCAGGGAGCCGCCACGGCTCTGATCTGGGTCAGGGCCCTGGCTCTGCTGCTGACTCACCCCTCTGAGCCTCCGTTTCCTCATCCGCAAAGTGGGCATAAAAATGTCTGTGTTGCAAGGTACCCGTAGGAATCAAATTAAACGGGGTACTGTGTGCACACAGAATGCAGGCCGCGTGCTTGGTGCTTAGCAAACCCCTCTCTGAGCTCTAGCTTCTTCGTCCTCGTGCCCGGGCTGGGGCCACCGACGTGCGGGGCTTCTCGTAAGGATTAAACGGCAAGAGGTAGGTGATCACTGTCATCCAGGTTAACCGGCCGCCGTCTCCCGAGAGTTCTTCCCCGTCCGGGCCCCACACCCCTGACCGCGTTCCCCGACCTGACGGCCTGTCCCTGACCTGCACGCCTCAGTCCGTCTGTTAGTCCCACAGCCACCACGAGTCACTGGTTGACTTGCGTCCCCGTTAGACTGTGAGCCCCGGGGTGCGGAGCGGGGCCCCCACGCGGGGTCTGCAGCCCCGGGCCCCGAGCCCCGCCTACACGGCTTCCCATCACCGCTGGTGTAATTGGATTACGGTCACAGAATCGAGGGGACCCGCTGGCGTGCCCTCGACTCCTCTTCCGATCAGATACCTCACTGCTTCTCCAGGATAGGAATTAACTGAACCGAGGGCCATTTTCCAGAGAAAAGAAGCCAATTTAGGATTTTAGAAATAATTGCAGTTCTGTGTTATGTCCCATGTGGGGAAGGAAGGGGCCTCAGATAAACAAAATCACAGCGAGCGGGCAGAACGTCACCGTCCGTCTTAATAAAGGACGCACTTAATCTCATAAGATCACTTGCAAAGTGCCCTCCCGCCAGCCAGGATTCTTCCAGATGCCTCCGAGCCCCCGCCCGCCGCTCCCGGCTCCGCTTGAAGCCCCAGTTCCTGCACCCACTCCAGCGTGGCCTTTGACCCCCCCTCTGCCTGACTCCAGGAGGCCTCACCTCCCGGGGCCACGGCCACTTCTATCTCCCACCTGCCCCTTCTCTGCCCTCCTCCCAGACACCTGCGTCTCCAGCCGGGACCATCACACGGGCTCCCTCCATCCTTACACAGGCTGTGCCCGGATCCTTCCGGAACACACATCTGAAAACTCCTCCCCCTCTTTCTCTTGGGAAACTCCTACTCTTCCTTCCAAACCCAGCGTAAGCGTTACCTCATCTCTGAAGCCTTTTTCTGACCTTTCTGAAGGTCACCCCTTAACTCCTGAGTCTCTCTTGTTAATCCCTGCCATGTCACACGGGCTCATTTCCATGTGTCTGTCCCTCCTGCCACGAGCCCACAGAGAATCCGGACGTTCAAAGACTTCTCCGTGTTCCTGGAGCCAGTGGGGGTGACCGGGGCAGGGAGTGGGGGAGGGACAGAAGGGGACCGGGGCTCCCTGTCTGTGACGAGGTGCCACAGCTTGGACGCAGGCGGCCTGGGGCTCACCTGGGAACAGGGCCAGGGCACCCGGCCCGGCAGAGGGCCTGCCGCCAGCCCGGAGCCCCCTGACCGCCAGGGGGTCGTCAAACCTGGGGCCGTGGCGCTGGGCCAGGCCGGGCAGACGCCCCGAGCTCGTCCCTCCCCAGCTCTCAACCACTCACTGCCCCTACACTTGGGCTGCCTTCGTCGGGGCCCTGGGGTCCGTCACCTCCTTGCCGTGACTTAGAGGCCGGCTGGGGGCGGGGGACGTGAGGCGCGGAACGGCACAGCGGCTCTGTGTGTCCCGTGTGGGGCCCGACGTCCCCAGCCCGGCCTGCACTGTGGGCTGTGGGCACCGCGTCTCCAGGGCGTCAGGGAGCCTGCGATGCCCCAATTCTCCCCACACGTGCACACTCATTTATGCACATACACACATGCACCCTCATGCAGACACACACGTGCACACCCGTGCAGGTGCACACACACGTGGAAGCCTCTCTGACCCCTGCTCCCAAGTGCCGGTTCTGTGGCATTTAGCTTCCTTGGTAATTACTTGTCCCGCGTCTTTCCCCACCTCTGGCTCGCGGTAGGCGTTCATTCAATGCGTCCTTACTAAACAGGCCTGAGCCCGACGTCCAAACCCAGCCCATGTGGCCCCCAGACCAGCGATGACATTCTCCCCATCCGGGTAGGACTCCGGAATTCCACCTGAGCAGGGCCTGCCCACCGCACGTGCCTGGACGTCCAGATGTCCCCCAGCATCATCCGATGGCAGGATCCCGGTGGAGGTTGGGGTCCCTGCCTGGAGCCTCCCGGCTCCTCCCTCTGGTGCTCCCCCCTGAGTCCGTCTGTCCGACAGCTTCTGGCCTGGCATGGGTCCGAGTCGGGAGCTCAGCGGACGCTGGTCCTGCTCTGACCGGGAGCCCTGCCGCTGGTACCTCCCATCCCGGGGTCTGCCAAGAGGCAGTGCCCGTAGCCCCAGGTACGGCCCAGTGACCACCGGGTCCCCCCACCTGCACGGCTCCAGGAGGCCCCCAGGGCTTCGGGTCGGGACCGGAATCCTGTTCTCGCCGACTCAGGCTCCTCTATGGCTATTACCTGAGCTCCGTCACAGCACGGTCACCTCACCCGGACACCAGGCGGGCAGGCAGGGTGATCGCCGTGTTCTCCAGAGTCAACGTCAGGCTGGCGAGGCTGGAAATTCTCGCCCCGCTGGAAGCCGGCCACTTCCCCTGCCTTATCCCATCCCCCAGGTGCGGCATCACTAGGTGTCGCCGCGGCGTAGGCGAGGACGCGCACCCAGGCCCGTTACGTGAGGTGGCACAGCCCTTCGGTGCTGTGTGTGAAGGCGTGCACACGGGGGCCCTGCATCCCCCTCCCCCGCTGCGGACAGGGACCCTTCCGAACAGCGAGGCCGGGAGACCTCCGTCTGACCGCGTGGAGGTCACACGGAGCCAGCCCTGTGCTCTCCCGGGCTCTCGTACCGGGTCACGAGATAAACCGCCAGCTGGGTGGTCCCGTCCTGCCCCTGATCGCGTCACAGTGTCACCTTCCCCTGAGACCACAGTCCAAGCGCAGATGACCTCTCCGGAGCCCGGGAAGGGCATGGGAAAAGCGACCCATCACTGGAGAACCTGATGAGGGCTGATCACTGCTACGCCTGCTGGATTTCCTCTTCAATTATTCATGAACACAAGCCAGTGTTTGTGTGCTGGGGCAGCCGTCTAAAAACCAGATAAGCTGACGCAGTCCGGAAAAATCGTCCTGTTGGAAACGGCAAAACCGAATCTGACGACAGATTAGTCTGTGAGTGAATTTATTCTGTGTTTCGTGTCTCAGCTGGACTTGGGGAGCTTGTGATGAAAGGAAGGAGGACAGTCGGCACCGAGTGGTCCCTGAAGCCCGTGTTCGGCTGGGCCCGCTGGCCAAGCCCCCTTTGCTAGAATGTGCAGGAATCCTGCATGGGGCCCACAGGACAGTGTCTCCAGAGGGTCATGCCCTGAACCAGCAGACCTCACACTTGGGAGTTTGCCCCAAGGACATGAAAAGCATGTGTGCAAAAAAGCATGGCTGAGGGGAGGGGAGGGGAGGAGAGGGAAGGGAGGGGAGGGAGGAGGGGAGGGGAGGGAGGAGGGGAGGGGAGGCAGGAGGAGGGAAAGGGAGGGGAGGAAAGGGAGAAAAAGGGAGGGGAGGAAAGGGAGGGGAGGGGAGGAAGGGGAAGGGAAGGAGGGGAGGGGAGGTGTGAATGAGGGGAAGGGAGGGAGGGGAGAGGAGGGAGGGGAGGGGAGGGGAGGGAAGGGAAGGGAAGGGAGGGGAGGGGAAGGAAGGGGGAGGGAAGGGAAGGGAGGGGAGGGGAAGGAGGGGGAGGGGAGGGAAGGGAGGGGAGGGGAAGGAGGGGGAGGGGAGGGAAGGGAGGGGAGGGGAAGGAGGGGGAGGGGAGGGAAGGGAGGGGAGGGGAAGGAGGGGGAGGGAAGGGAAGGGAGGGGAGGGGAAGGAAGGGGGAGGGAAGGGAAGGGAGGGGAGGGGAAGGAGGGGGAGGGGAGGGAAGGGAGGGGAGGGGAAGGAAGGGAGGGGAGGGGAAGGAGAGGGAGGGGAGGGAAGGGAGGGGAGGGGAAGGAAGGGGGAGGGAAGGGAGGGGAGGGGAGGGGAAGGAGGGTAAGAAGGGGAGGGGAGGTGTGAATGAGGGGAGAGGAGGGAGGGGAGGTGTGAACAATGGGAGAGGAGGGAGGGGAGGGGAGGTGTGAATGAGAGGAGGGGACGGGAGGGGAGCAGAGGGAGGGGAGCGAAGGGGAGGGGAGATGTGTACGAAAGGAGCACAGAGGGTTTTAGGGCAGTGAAAATACTCCATACGACACCTGTCATCACACGTTTGCCCAAACCCATGGGCTGTACACACCCAAGTGAACGCTCACGTGCACAGGTACCACCTGTGTGTGATCACGACGGGTCAGTGTGGGTTCATCCTCCCTGACAAGTGCTGAGCTCTGGTGGCCAAGGCCTGCGCGTGTGGGGCTTGGGGAAATCTTTGCACCCTCCTCTTATTTCGCTGTGAACCTGAAACTTCTCTTAAAAAAGACATTTTTAAGGGGCGCCTGGGTGGCTCAGTCGGTTAAGCATCTGACTTTGGCTCAGGTCATGATCTCACAGTTCGTGGGTTCAGGCCCCGCATCAGGCTCTGTGCTGACAGTGTGGAGCCTGCTTGGGATTCTCTCTCTCTCCCTCTCTCTCTCTCTGTCCCTCCCCTACCCATGAGTGTGCACTCTCTCTCAAAATAAACTTAAAAAAAAGGTGGGGGTGGAGGGCACCTGCCTGGCTCCGTCGGTTGAGCATCTGACTTCAGCTCAGGTCATGATCTCACAGTTCGTGGGTTCGAGCCCCGTGTCGGGCTCTGTGCTGACAGCTCGAAGCCTGGAGCCTGCTTCGGATTCTGTGTCTCCCTCTCTCTCTGCCCCTCCCCCGCTCATGCTCTGTCTCTCTCTGTCTCAGAAATAAATAAGCATTAAAAAAATTTTAAAAAAGACACTCCTGAACGTGGCAAATCTACAGCAAATACTACACTTAGTAACAAAATATTGATGTTTTCCCCTGGAGTTTGGGGATAGTTGGCTACCAAAACCTCTGTTCTGCAGAGAGGTCCTAACCAGGGCGATAAGGAAGGAAAATATTTCTAAATGTATGGGATTAGAAAGGAAAATATTGACTTGTCATTTGTCACCAATGGCACAATTGCATACTTAGAAAATCTGAAAGGATCTACTGATAAATTATCAGAGTAAATACACAAATTTAGCAAGGTCACTAAGCATTAAGATCAATATACAGAAATCAACTATGTTTCTCCATGAAAGCCATAAATGGGAAAAAAATGTTTTTAAGTCTACCAGTTGTAATGGCATAAAAAGCCAAATACTTATATAAAAACCCAACAGAAAATCTGAGAGACCTCTGCTGTAAAAACCGTAAGCTATAAACCATAAGATGTCACTGACATAAATTAAACAAGGTCTAAAGAAATGAGGGGACACACTGTGTTTATGGGCCAGAAGGCTCAACATTACAAAGACATCAGTTTTCTCTCAAATTGATTTGCAGATTCAACGTTAACACCAGTAAAAATCCCAGAAGGTGCTGGGAATATGTAGAAATTAATAAGACAGCTCTGAAATTCATACAGAATTAAAAGGGATGAGAATATACAAGATGATCCTTACACTCTCAGATATCAAGATTTTAAAAATAAAGGTGCGGGGCGCCTGGGTGGCGCAGTCGGTTAAGCGTCCGACTTCAGCCAGGTCACGATCTCGCGATCTGTGGGTTCGAGCCCCGCGTCAGGCTCTGGGCTGATGGCTCAGAGCCTGGAGCCTGCTTCCGATTCTGTGTCTCCCTCTCTCTCTGCCCCTCTCCCGTTCATGCTCTGTCTCTCTCTGTCCCAAAAATAAATAAACGTTGAAAAAAAAAATTAAAAAAATAAAATAAAATAAAATAAAGGTGCGGTAATTAAGATAGGACAGCATTGGTACAAGAGTAAACAGAGAACCCACAAAACGGCACACTTGTGTGACTTGTGACAAAGACGTGCCTGTGCCACAGTAGGAGAAAGACGGTTCTCGACGACTGGTGGCAAGCAGGCCAGGTGCTGGATGTCCACATGAGGGAAGTGAGTGCTAACCCCTACCTCACGCCACACACAAACACAAGTTCCACCTGGGTTACAGATGTAGGGAGAGAAGTGAAAACTCTAATGCTTCTGGGACACAATAAAGGGAACTATCTTCACAGCCCCGGAGTCAGCGGAGATCCCTCAAACAGGACACGAAATCACTAAACTTGTAAGAAATGACAGCACTGGGAGGGAAGCAGACGGGCCAGGGTAGAAAAGACATTTTCAACACATATACTGACGCGAGCCGATACAGAATTTGCTGAGAATACCTGCAAATCGGAAAGAGAAAGAGACTAAAATCCAGGCCGAATATTTGAGCAGGTGCTTTAAAAATGAGGATATTTAAATGACCAGTACACTGAAAATCACTCAAGGTCATTGGTAATCAGGGAAACACATTAAAACCACCGTTCCCTCCAAGTCCAAAATAAAACAGACTTTAGGTCTCGAAAAAGGTATGGAGGAACTTGACGTTCCTGCAATGCTTGTGGGTTCATGGGAAGGTGAGCTTGTGCAACCACATTAGGACACAGTTTGGTAAACCTCGCAAGTCGAGAAGACACAAACCCTTAACCAACAGTTCTCATCGTGAGCATGAGTGACAGAATTGTCCGCCTATGACTGTAGCCGTACGTACAAGGATGCCCACAGAGGTGATATCCGCAACGGAGAAAAAATGAGAGGCGACTCCAAAGTCCAGTAACACAGAAGTCATTCTATTTCATTATTCTATTTATCCTGTTGGGTAAACAAATTGTAGCATATTCATAGCGTGAAATATTAAACAATAGTGAAAAATACAAGCACCTGAGATTTGTAATAACACGTATGAACATACATGCACGCACACGCACACACACACTCTTTGGCTCTCAGCCCACACTTTCCCCCTTATTCCCTGCGTCCTTCTTGGACATCCCTCTGCCCTCTGCTGACTGACAAATTCCTGCCATGTTCTTGGCCTCAGTTTCCCCACCTGCACAAGGAAGGGGCTGAATAAAACAACCCCTGGCCCGTTACTCAGACCCCAGACCGTGGTTTCCTGAATCCCCTCTCGTCTGCTGGAAACAAGCATGGTCAGGGTTCAGGGACGTGCACTCCGGGCCGAGAAGCGTCAGCTGGGGCCCCAGCGAGGCCTCAGGGCTCCGGCCTCACGCTCTCTCCCGCGGGCCTGGACCTCTGACGGGCCGGCTCCTCCTTCACACCGGCCCCAGCCTGGTCTCCTGCCTCACCCCTTCCTTCCTTCATCATTTCATCCCTGGACTCTGCCCGGCACAACCGGTCCCCGGGCTTGAAGAGACGGGCAGGCTCATCAGATACAAATACGCCCCCCACGCACCACGATCCACCCGGCGCCCATCGAAACCCACGGTTCCCCCGCAAGGTCAGCCGCCAGGGACCACGCGGCCCTCCCGGGAGCCACCCTGCAGGCCGGTGCCGTGAGGTCACCGAGGGGTCTGGCACTGGCGGCTCGTGGGACCCCCGCCCCAGGAAGCAGAGAGGCCGGGGTCTAAGGCGGGGCCTCCTCCGGGCCGGCGTCGCGCATGTGACAGCGGTTGGCGCTCGTGTGACCTCCGTGACCAGATGCTTCCCTGCCCACGTCCGGCCTCGGCCGCCTGCTTCCTCTCAGGGCGGAGGCCGCCCAGCGAAGGCTGTAATTTCCCAACTCTAATGCGTGACGAGGCCTCGCTTACAGGATGTGATGAAATTGCCTCTGGAGGCCGGCACTGGGAGTCACAGCCACGGCTTCCCCCGCAGGGACCGCCAGGTGGGGCAACCAGAGAGAGGGCACGGGAGTCCCCCGTGCGGAGTGGGGGAGGAGCCGGCCTGTGGCTGGCA
The DNA here is from genome assembly GCF_018350175.1 of Felis catus. Classification (NCBI taxonomy): domain Eukaryota; kingdom Metazoa; phylum Chordata; class Mammalia; order Carnivora; family Felidae; genus Felis; species Felis catus. The sequence continues at coordinate 1,138,644 of NC_058381.1, forward strand.
GTCCCGGCCCCGTGGCCGGGCCACGACAGGACCCTCTGGTCCTGTGCTCCATGGAGCTGCCGTCTCTGGCCTCGGGCACATCTGCTCCCTGCTCTGACCACTGGCCTCAGGCCTCCTCTTCCTCCGACGAGGGCCCGCCGTGGGTGGCCTCACCGGTGGCGCACGTGGCCTCACTGACGGTGGGGGTGGAGTCAGCGCTGAGTGCGGGGCGGTCGAGGGGCCCCGGCCTGGAACAGAAGAGACGTGGCCGCGCCCCCAGGGGGAAGGAAGGCCCACCTTTCACGTGACCATCTGACGCCCGCCTGGGTGAGGGAGCAGCGAGACCGTGAGGGGGGCTCCTGCCTGGGAGGCGATCTCTCCGAGGGACAGGCCCAGGTCAGAGCATCGCCTGGACCCGCAAACTCTCCTTCCGGAAAGACGCGAAGGCGTCCCAGCCACTCCCCTCCCACAGGGCCTCTAGGGCATGGCTGGCATCTGCGTGCCCAGAGGGTGCTGGCGGGGAGGGCCACAGCAGACCCTGCCGGGCGGCTGCAGGGACACAGAGGCGCACAGCTGCCCCCCGTCCCTCGGCCTGCAGAGGTATTTGGGGCTGGCCATTCGAGAAGCCAGCTTTCTCTCATTCCCAGGACGACACAGAGGGGCCCCAGCCCTGGACTCCACGGCTGACCACCGGCCCCCACTTGTGTCCGGGGTGTGGGGAGCCCTGATTTCTGGACCCTCCTCGAGGGTGGCAGTCAGGGGGTCTAAGCGGCCAGCATCGGCCCTTGGTGAGCAGGCTACGGCCAAGGGAGCCGGCGGTCACGAGAGGTGTCATGAGAGCCCCCGCGGGGCCTGCTTGCCGGGCTTCCCCACAAGGCCCTCGACCACCTGACCTCGCTCTTGGGTGGGGACAGGGCTGTGATCAGGGGCAGGCTCCGGGCCCATGTCCTAGCGCGGCTCATAAGCGGTGACTACGAAGTCACGGGGAGCTGGGGCTGCAGGAGAGGGAGAGCCTGAACAGGACGGCTGGAGGGGGGGATGAGCCGGGCCAGAAAGTCCCCCCGACGGCGCCCTTCCCGGCTGCAAACCTCCCCTTCCTCCGGGCAACGCGCCCTGCACGAGCCTGCAGTGACCTCTGAGGGACCCCGCCTCTGAGACCCGAGGTCGGATCACAGAAAGTCAGGTCCGCGGAAAACCCAGGCTGCGGAAGAGGCCCCGGCCAGCTCACCAGAGCTTTGAGTCCACGGGCCGTCACCGGGGTGCCTGCTCTGCGCCGACTGGCTGCGCCCGCACCGGCCCGTCTGTGACTCGAACACCTGCAAGGTCTCGGGCGGTCTTCACAGGTGCGACACCGGCCCCTCCCGATGTTCACGGATCGCGTTCCGGCCGGGACGCAGGTGTGGAGCTTGGCGTCACGGCTGGACACGCGGGTCGCAGAGAGACCTAATTTTAGAGTCGTTTTGTCATTTTTCCAGGGTTCACTCACTGGGACCTGGGAGATTAGGAGCCGGGAATTAGGGTATGCTGCTTTTTTTTTTTTAATGTTTATTATTTTTGAGGGGGGGAGAGGCAGAGAGCGAGGAGGGACACAGACTCCGAAGCAGGCTCCAGGCTCCGAGCTGTCAACGCAGAGCCCGACGCGGGGCTCGAACCCACGGACCGCGAGATCGGGACCTGAGCCGAAGGTGGACGCTTAACCGACCGAGCCACCCAGGTGCCCTGTGGGAATGCTGCTTTTTAGAGTGTGTGTCTGTCCAGCCACTTGGGAAGCACAGAGACATCCCCAAGCGGAAAAGGCCAGGAGCCACTTTGGGAAACTGCACCTGACTTCTTCCCGCACATATTTACCCGACACAGGAGACGCACGTCCGCAGAAGGCGCCCTGTTCACGGCAGTCAAGGGCTACAATAATTTTTACAGATCTATTGGTATCTGCTGCGCCGTGGGTTTTTTTTTTTCTCGATGTGACTCGAAAGGAGCCAGACAGGGGCACCCGGGTGGCTCAGTCGGTTGAGCATCTGACTTTGGCTCAGGTCATGATCTCGCGGTTCGTGGGTTCAAGCCCCGCGTCGGGCTCTGTGCGGACAGCTCGGAGCCTGGAGCCTGCTTCAGATTCTGTGTCTCCCTCCCTCTCTCTCTGCCCCTCCCCCACTCACACTGTGTGTCTCTCTCAAAAGTAAATATTTTTTTAAAAAAAATTAAAAAGTGAAAAAAAAAAAAAAAGAAAGGAGCCAGACGGGAAAGCGCATGCAGAGTGTGGCTCCATTTATGTAAAATTCTGGAACATTCTGGAACAGACAAACTCACTGTGTTGATCAAGCTCAGGCCAGAGGCAGCCTGTGCAGGGGTAGGGGATCTGGGAATGGACAAGAGAACTTTCTGGAATATGAACGTGTCTCTTCTCTTCCCTCCGAGCCTTCTGTTCAAGTCAAACATGATTTTTCATCCCCGTGTCTCCAGGCTCCGTTTTGGCTCATGTGGTTCCCGTTCCCTGGAAACCCTCCTTAGCAAATCTCCACCCCCCGGAGCTAATTGACACGCCACCTTCTCCAGGAAGCCCTCCCTGCTGCACCCCTCCCTAGCGGCCACTACCCTGCCCTTCTAGTCCTGATCCTACAGCTTTTCCGCGGTCGCTTCTTTGACGTGATCATCTGAGTTTTTCATTAACGGTCATCCTGTCCCTGCTTCGATTCCCTTGCTATGTTGTGACCTTGATGGCAGCCGCGTCTGTGTGGGTCCCGGCCACCCCGACCCCAGCAAGAGGCCCGGAGTAGGCGCTCGATTCGGACACGGGGCAACGAAGGAGCGGAGCGAACGAAGTGTGAAACTCGTCTTTGTTCATGTCAGGCTCTGCACTGAATTGTGCTGACTCCTGTCACTTTTCCGCCACGCAAGATACAAGCCATGCCGACGTTTTCCGGAGGACTCTCGGGGGGGCCCCCGCGGGGGGTGGGGGGGCTGGGCTGCCAGCTTCTCACCCGGTAATTAAATGACACAGCACAAACCTGTAGAAACACAGCCTTCCCGCGGTCACCGCATTGAATCAGACCCGAAAGCTCACAAGACCTTCAGAACCTTTGTTCTGAAGGGTTTCGTGGCCACGGACGGGGAAACTGAGGCTGGGAGCAGGACAGCGGTGCGTTCAAGGAAGGGGGAGCTCCTGATCTGTCATGCTTCCGTCGGGGGGCGGGGAGCGAGCTTCCCCCCCACCCTCAGGACGAGATACGGCTGGAGGGACATTTCCATCATCTCTTCGGCCCCTTCCTCCCAGAAGAGGGAGAAACTCAGCTTGTGTCTGTTCTCACCCGCACCCTCAATGGGGGCAGGAGGCGACGCCGTGGATAGCCAGCCCGCCTGCCACCCACCCCGCGAGCCCCCACACGCAACAGAGGACCTCCAGATACGGGGCTGGTAAGCACTGGAGAGCCTGCCCCCCTCCCCCGTCCCACCGGGACCACCGGACACGCCGGCGAAGTCAGGGACGGCGAAGTCAGGGACGGACGCGGGTTGGCTGAAGAGGCCCAGTCCCGGCTTTCTCAGATCTGGGTGGGATTCTGTGCCAGTGAGCGTGAACAACCCGGATGGCTTGTCCTGGGGTTGGGACGCTCGGGGCTCAAACGGGGACAGTCTCAGGAAAGCCCGGGTGGTCTGTCACCCTAACTTCTAGCTCAGCATCCACAGAGCTGGGCGGCCGGGGGGGGGGGGGGGCTTTGCTACCAGAGTCCTGCCAGGTTCGCGGGCGGTCAGCACTTGGAGGTGGTGGCCACCGGGGGTCGGCCCCGGGTCCCACACGCCGGGACGGCAACTCCTGGTCACCCTCCCCCTCCTGATGCTGAGACGGACGAGTCCTCCGGGTGGTTCCCAGCTCACGGCCGGAGCTCCGTGCAAAAAGCGCCTGTTTTCTCGCAGCTGAGTAAGACTATCGCAGGCAGAGCTCGAATTCTCTCCAGGTTTTATTGGGTTCAAAAATGACACCATTTGCAAAATGCTGGTCGTCTGTGTGAGCGACACACACATGCCGGGATATGGAGATGACGGCTGGAGCGTCGCCTCGAGTGTCGCGGGTGAGAGAACACGGGTGTGCGGAGGATTGGCCGTGACCCTGAGCGGGCGAGAGACCCCGCCACGACGGTCTGCAGACCGCGGTGCCCACGCCAGCAACAGTAACGAGCCGTGGACGCGACCGGCCGCCTCCCTCCCTCCCTGGCTCCTGGCGGGAAGGGGTGGATCTTCCCAGGGTCTCCCAGAGGCAGGCGCTGACGATGCAGGTGCCCTGGCCGCTGGTCCCGCGTGGCCACTGCCATGGCCCAGGCTCACAAGAGGCTTCCGGAACTTTGCACGCCGCAGGGAGAGGTCGGAAGGGACACTGGGTTATAGAGCCCAAGCTTGGGTCTTAGCATCAGCCCCCCGGACCTCGTCCCCCCGCCTCACCCCATGCCCCTCGGATCCGGTGCGCCGAGGTCACCGTGTTGCCGCCTACCCCGTGGTGACCGTGACAGGCGGGGACGGGCAGAGGACGCTGGAGCCACGGGGCGAAATGACATCGAGAAACGGGGTCTTCGCGCCATTTCCAAGCATCACCCCACTGCTACTGGTTAGTTCCAAAAGGAAAACGTACTTGGGCAAAGGAGGGGCCGGGGGGCTCCCCTTCAGCAAGGGACGGGCTTCTCGCACACGTAGCGCAAGCCGACCACACGTATCTCCCGGGAAATACACAACAGGGTGTATGTGGCAGCCTTGCCCAGACGTTAGCGTGGGTCGAATCGCGAGGAGAAAATTAGCATCTCTGATGGCGTGGGCTCTTCAAAATTGGCAAACAGAAGGACAGACAGGCAGACCTATGTGTCTGTCTGTCCATCTTGTATCCACCCGTCTATCCATCCGTCTATCATCATTGCATTTATCTATCATCTATCTATCTATCATCTTTCTCTCTTTTTAAGGCAGAAGACTATTTTGGGATAAAGGAGACTAAGGAGAATTAACGGCCAAATGCAACGTGAGATCCTTGCTGGATCCTAGATTTTTTTTTTTTTTTTGAAGTAAAAGAGTGTAAAGGACATCGCAGGGGACGCAGTCCCTCTGCCTGTCCCCATTCTCCTGGTCCCTCCTGTTTCCCCGAGCTGGGTGTGTGACGAGCCGTCTCCTTGGACCTCCCGGGGGAGCCCCCGGGCTTCCCCGGCCCCCCAGGACGGGCTGCCCTCGCACAAGCTGGGGACGAGGCTGGCACTGTCCCCGGCGTCCCCCACAGCCACGGGATCGTCCTGCAGGCAGACAGACCCCTTTTCAGCGTCAAACACGAGTTCCTCGTATCAACCTTTCCTGCTGCTGGGACTTTGTTTCCCAAACACCTGCCCTCAGGCCGCTCTGGGGGGCTCAAGCTCCCCAGACGGGAGGACGTGGCCGAGGCAAGAGGGGCCGGCACAGGGCAGCAAGCGCGTGGCTCAGCGCACCGTGCGCGGCAGGTAGACCCCGGGGCGCGCTGGCCGCGGAAATGGGCTGTTTCAATTTCTCTATCTCTGCGATTATTTCTATGTGCTCACTTTATCTTTGGGGGTTTCTCCTACTCTCTCATTTCTCTTTTAACATATTTGCCTTTTCTCTGCCTTTTTTTTTTTAATTTGCCTAATTAGATTAGCTGGTGGTTTACTTATTTTATGGCTTTTTCCCCCAAAGCAGCAGCTCGCGTATTTCCTTATTGGTTCCACTCTTGTTAACGCGTCCATTTCTGTCCTTATCTCCGGCCGCTCCTTCTTGTTTTTCTTAAGCTTATTTTGTTTTCCTCGGTGGCTTTTCTCCCCCCTAACATTTGGAGCTGAGCCCTTCGTTTGTTTATTTTCATCCCTGAAACGGAATAATGTTGGTATTTAAGAGCACGCCTCTGGTCCTGAGCACGGCTCTCCCCGGGGCCCATGGGGATCGAGTCCCAGCATTTGCACTGACGTTTCCTCTTGTGAAATACTCTGCAACCTTGCCTTGAATTTCTTGACAGTGAGAATGCCGCGGGGGTGGGGGGGGGGGGCTGCCTGTTTTTCCATGAACGGGTTTTGTTGCGGATGTATTTTATTGTCCTGATTCCATGAGGTTAACGAATTATGAGCAGGGAGATTTCTTCTGGGTCATTTCTACCCTTTGGCGTTTCCAGGCTTCTATGAGACCTATCGTCCTGTGTGTCCAACTCGATGTCTGTTCCAGCCGGCGCGTCCCAGCCGGGAGACCGAGTGACCCGTTACTGCTGTGTCTCTCCCGGTTCCACCGCTCCTTTCTGTCTCTTTTCCTTCATGAATCGTGTCGTCACGTTTTGACTTAAACACGTATGACGGGCGCCTGGGTGGCTCGGTCGGTTGAGCGTCCGACTTCGGCTCAGGTCATGATCTCGCGGTTCGTGGGTTCGAGCCCCGCGTCGGGCTCTGTGCTGACGGCTCAGAGCCTGGAACCTGCTTCAGACTCTGCGTCTCCCTCTCTCTCTCTTCCCCTTCCCCACTTGTGCTCTGTCGCGCTCTCTTAAAGATAAATAAATGAACATTAAAAAAAAAAAGACGGACCACGGGGGCTTGTAACCTTACCTGCAGGAAGGCTCAGCCTGGCCTCTCGTGTCTTGCTTCCCGCCTCACGTGGAACGATGTTGAAGCCGGGATGTTGCTTTACGTCCTATTTTATTTTTATGCCTCCTGCGTGTCTGCATTTAAAAGTGTTTGGTTGGGGCGCCTGGGTGGCGCAGTCGGTTAAGCGTCCGACTTCAGCCAGGTCACGATCTCGCGGTCCGTGAGTTCGAGCCCCGCGTCAGGCTCTGGGCTGATGGCTCAGAGCCTGGAGCCTGTTTCCGATTCTGTGCCTCCCCCTCTCTCTGCCCCTCCCCCATTCATGCTCTGTCTCTCTCTGTCCCAAAAATAAATAAACGTTAAAAAAAAAAAAAATTTAAAAGTGTTTGGTTATGTAGCCTGATTTTTTTCTTTTTCTTTTTTTCAATTTTCTTCTCAGTGTTGTCCTTCTGATAATGTGAAACGTGTAGAAGTTGTTTCTATTTCGCGGTCATGGTCACCGTGGGAACCGCCGTCCACGCACTGCGCCGGCCGCTGGTCCTCCAGCGGCTCTTCTCCGGCGTCCAGGTGGCACCCGACCTCACGCAGCCCCGCCTGACGGCGCCCGGCCACCGAGGCCGACACGGGACATCAGGACACCTGGCAGCAGCCACACACGCACGTCCCACGTGGCACACCGTGGACTGTCGAGTGGCAGGGCTTGGTGGGTAACGTCCGGTGGGTCCTCTCCCCAGACAGAATGTCCTGGAAGGCACTCGAGTCCGCTCAGGATGCCGTGGCAGAGCCCTCGGGCCGGGGCTCGGACCACAGACACTTTCCCACGTTGCGGAGGCCAGAGGCCCGCGATCAGGGAGGCTGCGGGTCCGGTTCCTCCTGAGGCCTCCTCCCTGTGTGCCGTGTTCCCGTCCGTCCGTCTGTCTGTGTCCTCGTTCCCTCTCCCTGTGAGGACATCAGCCACGGGCTAGGGCTCATCCATATGACCTCTCTGAGCCCATTACGTAAGGAAAGGGCCTGTCTCCAAACACGGTCCTCCTCTGCTGGGACCAGCCCCTCCGGACTCCGGGGACATGGACACTGCTTCTCCCACTGCCGCCCCCTGAGCTGAAGGCTCCCCGTGCTCGATGATGCGTCCTTCTGTCTGTCCTCCTCTCCTGCTTCCTGGGACCGAAGCCCCCCGTACATCATGTCCCATAGGCCTGTGTTTCCTGTGCTTCCGGCAAAGACCACATTTATACCTAAAGTTGTCACCTGGGGGCACCTGGGGGTCTCCACCTGAGCAGTGACTGTGAGCTGCTCCTCCTCCCCTCCCCCACCTCGTCTCGCAGCCCCGTCCCCGTCCCACCACCGTATGGCTGCTGACACTTGTAGCCACAGCGTGTGGCCTGCCTTGGAGGTGAGGAGACCTGCTTGCTCCCCCGTCCCCCCACTACGCTCCCTGCCCCGCGGAGAGGATCCGAGCTCCAGGATCAATCCCGCGTGGCCGTTGCCTGTGACACCTGCTGTATGCACGGCGGCCACGGTTCTCCCATGCTTCAGGCTCGGCCGCCGGAAGAATAGAAACGTGGCTTCCCCGTCCACTTTGTCGCGGCCACTCTCACAAGCCACCTGCCTCCAGCCGAACCCGTGGAACTCACACTCAATCTCGGAGTTACTATCATGTAAACAGAGTCATCTCCTGCCCGTATCTGCGGTGACAGCTTAGCAGGGAATAAAACCCTTCCGCGGCAACGCTGGGGACGCGCGTGACATCAGCAGACGTCCTGCAGCGGGACTGCCCCCACCCCCCCACCGTGGACAGCATGACCTCCCCTCCCCCGTTGCTCACGGGCTCGCTCTGGGCCATCGGGTATGAGCAGGGGAGCTGCGAGCCGCTGCGTGTCCCCCGTTCTCTCGCTCCTGCATCCCTCCCGCGGGAGGGGGACGGAGCAGGTGGACGAGGCCCCCACAAGCCCAGAGCCGCACAGCCAAACATCACCGTGGAAGCTCCAGAGGTCTGGTCATCTCGGGGGGACAAATGGCCTGGGCCCGTGGGGTTCTGTGAGCACGGAGCCGACTTTCTCCTTTAACGGAGATTTGGCGCTTTTGGCCTGAATTCCCTCCGGGTAACTTTTCTTTCATCTGTAACGCGTGCGTTCCTCTAACGTGCCTTTCCAAGCCTTTGTTTTAGGCAAGTTTTCCTCTGTGGACGTGGACGGTGTTTTCATTGTTAAACGTCTCTGAAGAAACAAATAAAGAGCAAACAACAAGAAAATCAGCTGTGTCATAATAAAAGGCGCATCTCCTTGCGTGTTTTTACCTCCTATTTGCAAAGGCCTCTATTTGATCCTCTTTTCCCATTCTGTGCTATGCTTTTTCTCTAAGCCTCTCAAATATTTCTCTCCCATTTTATTCTGAGTTTCTGCAAAAAAAAAAAAAAAGTCCTCCACGTCTACTTTTTGGCAGTTTCTGCCTTTATTGCCGATTCTGATTTGACGTTCGTCCATAATGATAAACATAACGATCCGGGTAAAGCTACAGTTGCGAATTTCCCGGGAACTGTTGTAAGTGCTTCTACAGACGTTTATTATGGGATCCTCAGCCTCACGTCTCTTTCATGACGTGGGCGCAGTCACCATCCGCTCTGCAGATGGGGAACGTGAGCACAGAGAGGGGAAGTCACTTGCTGAAGGTCACACAGCTACTGAGCGGCACACGTGACAGGCCTCCCCGCTCCTCCAGCCCTTCCCTCACCCCTCCCTCCACAGTATTTCCCCTTCTTTTCCATTTTCCTCCCGCCATCTGGCATCCAATCGAAGCCTGGCCGCTTGCCTGTTTCTCTCCCTCCAGCTTTCCTGTGCAGGGCACCTGCTCTGTGGCTCCGCCTCCCACCCCTCCCTCTCCGTGGCCCCGCCCCCACGGCCCTCCTTCTCCGTGACCCCGCCCCCACGGGCCACCCTCCGTGGCTCCGCCCCCACGGCCCTCCCTCCGTGGCCCCGCCCCCACGGCCCTCCCTCCGTGGCTCCGCCCCCACGGCCCTCCCTCTCTGGCTCCGCCCCCACGGCCCTCCCTCTGTGTCCCCGCCCCCACGGCCCTCCCTCTGTGTCCCCGCCCCCACGACCCTCCCTCTGTGGCTCCGCCCCCACGGCCCTCCCTCTGTGGCCCCGCCCCCACGGCCCTCCCCCTGTGGCTCCGCCCCCACGGCCCTCCCTCCGTGGCCCCGCCCCCACGGCCCTCCCTCTGTGGCTCCGCCCCCACGGCCCTCCCTCTGTGGCCCCGCCCCCACGGCCCTCCTTCTCCGTGGCCCCGCCCCCACGGCCCTCCTTCTCCGTGGCCCCGCCCCCACGGCCCTCCCTCTGCGGCCCCGCCCCCACGGCCCTCCCTCTGCGGCCCCGCCCCCACGGCCCTCCCCCTGTGGCTCCGCCCCCACGGCCCTCCCCTCCGTGGCCCCGCCCCACGGCCCTTGGTCCACCTCCAGGTAGTCCTTCTTCCTGGTCCTGCAGGTGCCCCGCAAGGATGCTGGTTTCCTGCGGTTCTTTCTGCTCCTGCGGCCCAGCGCGTAGTCCCTGCTCGGCCGACCAAGTGCGAAAGGTCACAGGGTGCGGCCCGTCTACACGGGCTGTGTCCACGTCCCTGCTCGTCCCCTCCCTGCCGTCGCCCGGGAAACAGGAAGCCCCCTCGACCCCAAGAGAAACCGCCTTTAACATCTGGTGATGTATTCTTTTTTTTAATGTTTGTTTATTTATTTTTGAGAGACAGAGCGTGAGCGGGGGAGGCGCAGAGAGAGAGGGAGACACGGAATCAGAAGCAGGCTCTGGGCTCCGAGCCGTCGGCACAGAGCCCGACGCGGGGCTCGAACTCACAAGCCATGAGATCATGACCTGAGTCGAAGTTGGACTCTTAACCGACTGAGCCCCCAGGCGTCCCTGGTGATTTAGTCTTTCTTTCTCTCAGCTCTTCGGGGCTGCTCGCTGCCATTTGACTCTTGCCAATTGTCAGGGAGCGATTCTCCCTGACCCTTTGGGCCTCGGACGGAGGTCCCTCCGCTCCGTAACCAGGATTTAGGAGGCCACCCGCCCTCATCCCTCGAGGTCCTGAACTGTGATCCCTCCTCTGCCAGACTGTCCCCAAGATTCGGAGCAGCGTTTCCCGCCACCCCCCTGTCCCCCCAGTGCTGTGCTGTGTCGTCGAGGGCTACGGGCCTCAAAGATAAAACTCGCCTTTTCTTCAGCTTTAGCCCAAAGCCCCATCCACCCGGTCTCGGGGCAGGAGGAGGACTTGGCTCTCTGATCCCAGAAGGGCAAAGACTGGGGACAAAACACCACCGTCCACACGGAGTGAGGCCGCTGCTCCTGAGTGAGGGCTGTCCACACACCGAGGCCACACGAGCCGGGACACGTTTAGGAGCTGTCCCCTCTGCCGGGAAGGCTCCACGTAAAGCACGGTGGCACATTAAGGCTCCAAAGACGGATCGGAGGCACAGTGACGTGGACGCGGGGTCCCTTGGGCTGGGGAGAGAAGGGCACTGGCCACCGCTGGTGGGATGGCAGCAGGTGCTGGGCCGGGCCTGACTTCCCGTCCCCGATGCAGAGCGGGGGCTGCTGGCCCAGGGTCACCTCGTTCTTCTCTCGCTTCCTCCCCTGTCATCCGTCTCCACCCTCCGTGCGAAATCCCACGGCGTGAGAGCCACGCGGCGTCAGGCGGGAAGCTCCTGGCAGTCACGCCCGTGGCGGAGGGGGTCGGCGTGGCTGCATTTCCAGGCCGTGAGATGGGAGGGAGGGCGGGTGGGAGACCCAGCCAGCTGAGTCAGTTCTCAACTGCTCCTTCCTGGGAAGGTCCCGGGCGCAGCCACCCCCGGCTGACTCTCCGTCTCGTCTCCGGGCGGATGGAAACAACGATACGACCTCATCCGAGAGCCCTGTGAAGGTTAACGGGACACTTGGGGTTCTGGGAGGCGATGGACTTAGGTCTGTAGACACCTAGGAGTGCTAGGCACATAAACACAAAATAGTCACTCAAACCACAGGACCCACAGGAAAGGAAAACTCCCAGGAGCAAGAGTAGGGACGGTGTGAGCTCCACGTCCAGCAGTCCTGGGGGCACCTGTTCGGCACAAGCGTGCACGAGGATGGTTCGTCGCCCGTTGTCCCAACAGCCCGTCACCTAGTGCACAAGCCGTGTCGTGTTCCGGTGATGGGCCGTCCCAGACAACTACAAAAAGAAGCTCCGTTCGTCTACGACAACACGGCTGAAGCGTACGGGCACATGAAGGGGAAGAACCACGACCGCACGGTGGGTGTGCACCCCGAGGCCCCACGGAAAGCTCAGGCACAGATAAAAACAGCCCTTCTGTGTGAAACCGGGGTGACGGGACCACAACCCCAGCGCAGCTGCCAAAACCCGCAGAACGTTGTGTCGCGAGGAATGAGCACGAGCGCGTGCAAAAGTTTCCACAACCCAGGAGAGTGCAGAGCGTGACGCGTGGTCCAATCGCGTTACAAACGCACCTTGAACGGAAGGGGGTGGGGGGGGTGGCTCGCGAAAGAAATTGTGGGGAACCGTGGTTTGGCTGAAAACTGCGAGGCTGAAGACAGAGAATCGTACGCAGCGAACATCACCCGGGCTTGATCCTCCCGGGGCACAGAGGACCAACTGCCGTGTAAGCACGCGCATCCCAGGCTCGAACGCGCATGTTGATACACGGCAGATCACGAGGCCAGGTCTCTCCCCGCCAGCCAAAGTCACAGATAAGCAAGGCAGCGGGGCTGGTGTGAGTACGGGACGTGGCGTTAGAGTCCCACGGCGTGGGAATTCGTGCTTTGTGGCACTGACGTGCAGGTGGACGCAGACGTGACCGAGGTGCGTGTGCACGGACGGGCACACGCTCGCACGCTCCCTAGCCCTGCCTGCTGAGAGGACACGGAAGCACCCGGACCATGGCCTCCCATCATGGTTCCCGAGCGAAAGGAGCCGGGCTCCTCAGGGAAGTGGCTGATTCTACAAGATGAGCCCGGGGCCCCTGGAGTGCCAGAGAGCAAGCCCGCGGGGACGCGTCAAGGGGACTTGGGGGCAACATGCAGGACCTCTTAAGGCACCACGGTAAGTAGCATAGTGCTGGGCTAAAATCCAAAGTATTAGGGGCGCCTGGGCGGCTCAGTCAGCTCAGGGCACGATCTCTCCGTTCGTGGGTTCGAGCCCTGCGTCGGGCTCCGTGCGGACAGCTCAGAGCCTGGAGCCTGCTTTGGATTCTGTGTCCCCTCCTCTCTCTGCCCCTCCCTCACCTGTGTTCTGTCTCTCTCTCAAAAATGAATAAACATTAAAAGAAAGAAAGAAAGAAAAAGAAATTATTCTGTTTCCTGCGCGGATGGGAATAGGACGCCAGGTGCCGAGCCCACAGAACTTTACGGCACAAAGACCAAAGTTCAACGTGCACAAACGTGAAAGAAAGAAAAAGCTGAGGCCAGGGGATTCCGGGATGGAGTGCAAAGGAATCCAGCCACCCCGCAAAGGTATGAAACAACCTCACGAAAGGAGGTCGAGCTGAACCACCTGGAAATGAACGGCACCTGTGACATCAAGGGCGCGAGGAGGCGTAGGTAAGCCCTCTGTTGGCAAAGTTCCTCCCCATGGGATGTCCACGCGGGTCAGGCGATTCTAGACTAGAACGGGAAATGTGTATGATGAGCTGGGGCATCTTGTGGTGCTGGGAGCACGGAACGTCTTCCAAATTCCCAGGAAAGGGCCCTGAGCTGCCCACGCCATCCGGGACCGCAGGCACCGTGGGAAAGATGGTGGCTGGTGCAGGTGGAACTGGGGGCTCATCAGCCGTTGCCACGGTGACGGTGTGGCGGTCACGCAAATGGCTGCCACGCACGACGGGGATTAGAACAAAGCGCGGGCTGACCGCCCGATCCGTGGCCACCGCCCCACGGTGATGGTGACCGTCCGTGACGGGACCCTGATCCCCTAGGTTGGCGGCGTTTTCTCCGACACCCACGATTGTGTCTTCTTTGTATTCTTGGGGTTTTGACATCAAGCCTGAATAAACCACATCCCGATTCACAAGAACGCCCTGGCACCCCTCTGTTGACACAGCCGTCTCGGGTGCCGGTGGGACGTTGGGGACCCCAAGGGCTTACGGGCAGAGGCGGGATTCCTACCTCGAGCCCCACGCTGTGCCCCCTGCACACTCAGGGCAGTAGGAGAGAGCAGGGCAAAGCCGTACGCGAGGTTTGTGACCAGGGCCCCACGTGCCGGACGAGGACGAAGGGACCGTCTTCACGCATCCGGAGATCACTGATCACCCCCGTCACTCTTCCGTCCGCTGTACCCCCACCCCAGAAAGCGGGGCCGCTCCGTCTTTCCCGCTGCTAAAGGAACCTCACAAGGAAAGAGAAGGGGCAGTGTCCAACATCTTAAGGCTGGAAGTTGGAAACCTTTTATTACTGAGGATTCTGCTTTAATCATTAGCATGTAATGAATTATTCTCAGCTTTCAATGCCTCGGTAATGGTCTCTCTGAAGAATCTCGTTAAACATTGCTGGATACTTTTGATCATTATTAATAAAAGCGGTAACTGGGAATCATCTTGTGTTCTCAGCTGAGGCCGCCAACCTGAAGTGTCGCGATATATGATTAATGACAGTGGAAACCTGCCGGGGAAAACACCTGGGGCGTCTCATCCGGCAGCTTCCCGGGATGCCCTCCGCGGCCGGGGAAAGGTCTGCCACCAGGAGCCAGTCTGTCTGTGTGACCGGTATGTGCTCTCCCGCCTCGCCCCTTCCTGGCCGTGGCCCCGGGGGCTCGTCCCCTCCCCAGCCATCCACGTTCTCATCTGCGCTGCTCTAACAACTCACGAGGGAGCGAACTTCGAGGCTGAGACAGAAAACGCTCACGAGATGCCGCGTTCTATTATGATCAGCCGAGACATATGCGCTCCGATATTTCTATTCAAAACTCAGAATCGCGGAACTTTATTCGGAGGCTCCGATGCTAGCTGGCGTGAGTTCGGGGCAGCTGCGTGATTCCTCTGTGTTAACTACGTGTTTGTATCCGTGACGAACACGGATGCTCTTTCTGAATGCCAGACGCTACGCGAAGACCTTTACCACGAGTGACCTCGCCGGAGGCTGTGGCGATTCTTGGATAACTATTTGTGCCCCCCAGGTTGCGGCTGGGGGAAGCAAGACCAGAGAGGTGGTTCCACCCGTCCAAAGCCACACAGGTGATAGGCAGTGGAGCTGGGATTCAAACCCGTGCACCTGCCAGAGTGCCCCACCCCCTTCTCACGTTTATTTCAACCTCTTGGGGCTCAAAGTAACCCTCGCGAGAGCAGGGAACTGATGGTCTTGGAATCCACTCTATCCGATCCCCCCAAGGAGAATCCAAGTCCAGTGCTCTCCCCACCAGCTGGCCCCTAAATCTCAAGATCGAGGGCGGATTGCATTTTCTTTTTTTTAATGTTTTTAATGTTTATTTATTTATTTTTGAGAGAGAGTGAGCCAGGGGAGGAGGGGCGGAGAGAGAGGGAGACATAGAATCTGAAGCAGGTGACGCTCAGCCGCAGCTGGGTCGTGGGCACAAGCCCCTCGTCCCCCCACAGGTGTTTCCTTCCGGAAGCAGAAGCCGTAAGCTCTTGGGAGAAGTGAGAGACCTCCCTCCTGCCCCCAAGGCTGGAGCACAGACCCGCCGCTCACCGATGGGGGGAGTGGGAGCCAGGCCACCTGATCGTCAGGAGGCTTTCGCATCTGCCCTTGGGGCAGGACCAGGGGCGGGAGACCCTCTCGGGCCCGGGCTCTTGGTCTGACACAAGGCACAGGTGTGCCCCTGCTGGGGGAGGAAGGGGCCCGTGCTGCCCCTACACCCCAGACTGCATTTGGTTGCCCAGGAGGGGAGGGGCAGGACTGGTGATAAAGTCCGAACCTCTGAGGCTGGGCTGCAGAAGGTCTGCCCAAGACTGGAGAAGGACAGGAAGTGAGAAAGCCCGTGTGCCATCACGAGCCTCCACGGAGTAGAGCAGCACCGGGCTCTGGAGTCGGCGTGAGGGCACAGAGAAAGCGCGTTCTGGGGCGCGGGTACCGCGGAAAGCTGAGGCTGAGGCGGGCGGACCGAACGCGTCTCCCTGGCGCCCCGGGCCCAACACTTGGCACAAGAGAGGTCACCTCGGGGCGGCCTGAGGCTTGCGGTGCTCTGGACGGGAATGGAGGGAGGGCGGCAGAAACCCTGGCCCGGCTCCCTCCCTCGCCGCATGTACTCAGCCCCTAAAACCCGAGATTCCGACCGAGGAAGAGGACTGCCCGCTTCCAGGAGTAAAATCACTGCTCTCAGCCTCCACTCCTCTTCTACACACAGCGTCTGACGGTCCATAAAAATTGTGAGACACTCACACAAAAGAGAGAATAGACAGTGCATTATCAAGGGACAAAATAATCACCTGAACCAGACTCCAAGATAACTCTGACTTGGATATTTCAGCCCGGGACTTTCGGATAAGTGTGACTGATACAATAAACACGACTAATGTAACAAGTGTAATAACTGTATATATTGTAAGTATATATAAGTATAATATAGTATAAGTAATATCAAAAATATAACAAAGCATCTGTGGGGAAAGGCGGTGAGGGTACATACACTGGCAGAATTTCTTTAGAGAAATGGAAAACTGCTTTAACAACAGGAAATTCAAATGTTATAGAGATAGGATGTCAGAGGCGAAGAATTCCTTTGGTGGGCTTAATAACAGAGCAAATACAGCTGAGAGAGAATTGGTGGGCTTGAGTACAAGTCAACGGAAGCTACCCAAACTCAAAGACAAGGTGGAAAACAGAGGAGGGCATCCCAGAGCTGTGAGACAATATCCATCACTGGAGTCTAACAAGGAAGAGGAAGAGAAAAATACGTGGGGGAAATAGTCGAAGAGAGAGAGGCTAAGAGCTTTACAAAATTAGTAAAATACAGCAAACCACAGATCCAAGCAGTTCAAAGAACCACACGGAGAATAAATTGCCACACACACACTCGCACACTCACACACACACTCACACACTCGCGCGCACACACACACACACTCGCACACTCACACACGCACGCTCGCGCGCACACACACACTCGCATACTCGCGCACACACACTCGCATACATTCACACACGCACTCACGCTTGCACGCTCGCACACACATGCTCGCACACTCACACTCGCACGCTCACACACACACACTTGCATGCTCGCACACACTCTCTCACACTCACACTCGCACACACACTCGCACACACACACCTAGATACAGAGAAGTCTGCAACTCAGCTGCTGGCAATGGAAACATCAAAGACAACAATAGTGAAGACAGAGGAAAAAAAGAAACAATACAGAGAGAAAAACAAAAGAATTCAGCAGACTTCTCAGAAGAAATGATGTAAAGCAGAAGACAATGGAGAGACCCCTTTAAAGTACTAAAAAAAACAAAACAAAACAAAACCTGCCAACTTAAAATTCCACATCAAGAGAAATAGCTTTGAGAAATGAGAGTAAAGTAGAGATTTTTCGGAAACACAGAAGCTGCAAGAATACGTTGCTAGCCCCCCCACCCCCCACCCCAGCACTACAAAAACGTTAAAGGCAAATCTTAAGGCAGAAGGACTGTGTTGCCAGATGGAGATCGCAGCTACACAAAGAAGTGAGGTAGATACCAAAACGTGTAAAAATGTGGATAAATATAAAAGGCATTTTGAAACCGATTTCTAAATTGCCCCAAAATACACTTGTCTGCACGAGAAAAGGTCATCACGTATCTGGGGTCTGTAGGATACGTACAAGTAAAGTTTATGTCAACTATGGCACCGTCGAAAGGACTGAGGACACGGAAATATATCGTTGTAAGCCACGTACGCTCTATAGAAAGTCATATGATAGGAGGGAAGGCTGTGCTAAGCCAAACCCGTGCATTGTAAACCCCAGAGCAATCACTAAAGTGTAAAAAAAGAAAAGAGAGAGAGATATAACAGATAAACCAATAGTGGAGATAAAAATGAATTACGAAAAATAGCCAACCGGGGCGCCCGGGTGGCTCAGTCGGTTAAACGTCCGACTTCGGCTCAGGTCATGATCTCGCGGTGTGTGGGTTCGAGCCCCGCGTCGGGCTCTGTGCGGACAGCTCGGAGCCTGGAGCCTGCTTTGGATTCTGGGTCTCCCTCTCTCTCTGCCCCTTCCCCGCTCGCACTGCCCCTGTCTCTCTCAAAAATAAACATAAAAAAAAAAAAGATAGCCAACCGATCCAAAAGAAGGCAGAAAAAGAGAAGGAGGTAGATAAAACACAGACAAAACAAATGACCAAAAGGAACCAGCAAGAATAGGAAGAATGGTTTCCTTTGGCTCTGTTCCCGCCCTTCTCCCGCCCCGAGCCTGACACGGTACTTGGGGGAGAGCGTGACGCTCTCCGTGGGCACGACCCCTTCGGTCAACGCACAGCGTTCTGTGGGTTATTTCTGAAGGCCCACGACCACTGTGGGGCCCAGTGGATCCTCCCCTCTCACCCACCAGCTCACAGCGACAGAGGACCGGCTTTACCGTGTCTACGGTGCTTCAGGGTCAAGCCCGTCCTGTGAAGACAGGCCTGCTCAGGGCTACTCAGCAAGGGAAGTACCACCTAGGAAATGAGGACCCCCGCACCCTCCCCATCCTTCGCGTTCGCCCCTGCCCCTCGGCCTACATGTTTGTGTCCAGGCCGACGTGGAATTTCAAATAGAGATGTTTTCAGAGTAAGAGCGAGTGTTTTGAAAAAGCAAAAGAAGGAAAAAAATGAGGAAATCGTATATTTAAATACGTATATTAAATACAACTAGATCAACAATTGAGTTAAATATAAATGTATAAGTGGGCTCTGAAACTCAATTTTTAAATTTTTATTTATTTATTTTTTAATGCTTAATGTTTATTTATTTTTGAGAGACAGAGACAAACGCAGCGTGAGCAGGGGAGGGGGCAGAGAGAGAGGGAGACCCAGAATCCGAAGCAGGCTCCAGGCTCTGAGCTGTCCGCACAGGGCCCGACATGGGGCTCGAACCCATGAACCATGAGATCATGACCTGAGCCGAAGCTGGATGCTTGGCAGACTGAGCCACCCGGGAGCCCCTTTGTCTACATTCTTATGACCAAAACTACGAGATGAGCCCAGGCCACAGATTTCGACCAAACAGGGTTAAGACTCTGCCCACGACCGGACGACTCCCTGATCACCTGGGCATCGCAGCCCCTTCCTGGAACAATAAGGTTGTAATGTCGGCGGGGGGAACTTACGTATGAAATCAGCAGCAAATGTCTGGCTGGCTTCCCCGCGGGCAAAGACCCAGGGAGACTGCGGAGTGCGGGGAGCTAGCAGCTTTTCCGGATCTGCGCTGGGCAAGCCGCCTCCCGTGCTGGCTTCCGAGGCGGCTTAAACAACAGAAACCGATTCTCACACAGCTGCGGAGGTTACAGGTCCAAGATCAAGGTGTCTGCAGGGCTCGCTCCTTCCGGAGAGTCTGTTCCAGGCCCTTCTGTCAGCTCCCGGTGCTGCCGGCAAGGCTTGGCCTGGAGCTGGGTCGCCTAATCCCCGCCGGCTCTCCCCGCGCGACTGGGTATTTCTTCTCCGCGTAAGGACACTGGGAGTACTGCATACTTAGGGCCCATGCTGATGGTCTCTTGTCCGTTTGGTTACATCTGCAAAGGTCTTATTTCCAAAGAAGGTCGTGTTCACAGGTGCTCGGGGTTAGGGCTTGAACGTATCTCCTGGGGGGTCATGACCCATTGCAGGCCTCCGCCACAGAGAACTGTGAGGCCAGCAACTGCAGAGGACCCACCCCCGAGGCAGACGTCCAAGCAGGCGTCAGCCCCTCCAGGGACCCCGTGGGTTGTGGGTTCTGGTGAGCTAGGTCGGCGAGACCAAAGCAGGGGACCCCCCAGACTTCATAAGCCAGAGTGTGCGTGGATCATCAAGGTTGCACATTTGGGGGCAATCCAGGGGGACCCTGTTTCTGGGCTGAGCCCCCTCCTCCGGACTTCTGAAAGCCTCCGTATCTGGGTCTGTCTGGGTCCGTCTGCCCTCGTAGGCGGCAGGCATGAGGTCCGAGAAGCACAACGATCCAGACGAGGCTGGCAGTGCCCCCCACCCTGGTGAGGACCCCCTCCGGGGAGGAAATCGTCCCTTCGTAAGGTCCCGTCTCGAGCCCAGGTTCTACCTGTAGAACGGAGACAGGTTCTGTCCGTGCTGAGCGGCACACCCGTGCCCTCCTGGCCCTCTGCCGGGACTCACTGGTCTGGGCAGGCCTCTCCCCGTGCCAGGCCTCTTGGCCCAGCGCCCTCTAAAGTCATTGGTGTCCACCGCGGAAGTCGCTGGGGATCGACAGTAAGACGGGGGCTAAAATTATTCAAGCTCTTAAAATAGGATAATAAGGTAACTTTCCTCCTCCCGGTATGAGCTCATTTAATTGTAAAGATCTTAATAAATTCAGCCTGATTAACTCCAACCTTGTGGGGGAAGGTTATTCAGTGTTGTGGAATTAATTTTAAACAGAAGCCAAAAAAAAAAAAAAATCAGAGCAAAGAAGAAAATCTCCAGCTCGGGATGAGGCAGGCAGGGGGTTTGTGCGCAGGAAGGGGTGCCCGCCGGGGGGGCCGAGCCTGCTCCCGGGGTCACGCAAGGTGGCCCCTGACGAGTAACGCACCCTCTGAAGCTGGAGGAGCTTCTGAGACCTCTCCTCCATCCCGGCTCAGACCCCAGACCCCAGACCCCAGACCCCATGCCTAAGCCCCTCCCACTACCCCCTCTCCACATCCGCTCAGCCCTGGACAAGCACAGGCCTGGTTGAAGCAACCCTGGGGGTGGGGGCGGGGGCCAGAGCCCCAGGGGAGCTCCTACGGGAGATGTTTCTTTGCCCACATACTGGTGCCGCCCTGCCCACTGGCCCCCGTGGATCGCCCAGACTCTTCCGTGTGCCGTGTGACCCCCCAGGACGGGTCCCCGCTGCCCCTCCCCCGCTGCCCCCCTGCAGGACGTTGGCAAAGTGCTGCTGCTGCCTGGAGGGCGATGTGTCCCCCCCTCCCCCCCACCGGCTCAGGCGCCCCCTCCGCGGAGGCCCTGCCCGGCGAGGTCAGCGGGAGCTGCAGGAAGCACCGGCTGTCAGTGTTCCTGTCGTTTTAACCAAGGGTTCTGGAGTCACGGAACCAGTTATCAGGTTGCGACCAGGATTTTTACAAAATACAAAGTTGCGTAGAAGAGGGAATGTCTGGGGAATTCACTCCAGAGTTAGCTGTTTGGTGAAATTGCTGAAATCCTGTGTGCGTGTGCATGCGTGTGCACATGTGTGTGCGTGTGCATGTATGTGTATACGTGTGCGTGTATGTGTGCACGTATGTGTGCATGTGTCTATGTATGTGTGCCTGTGCACGTGCAGATGTATGCATGTGTGTGTGCATACATGTGTATGCGTGTACACGTGCATGTGTGCAGGTGTGTGCATCGTGCTCTTGCGTGTGCGTGCGTGTGTGTGTATGTGTGTATGTGTATTTGTACATGTGCATGTGCACGTGCGTGTGTGCCTGTGTGCACATGGGCATATGTGTGTGCGTGTGTGTACATGCGTGTGTACACGTGACCATGTGTGTGCACACATGTGTATTCATGTGTGTGTGTACGTGTCCATGTGTGTGCACATGTGTACCTGTGCGTGTGCACAATTGTGTGCATGTGCATCCGTGTACATCTATATGTGTGTGTGTGTGCCTGTGTGTACACAGGTGGGTGTGCGTGCACGTGCGTGTTCACACGTGTGCACCTGCGTTGTGCAATGCGCTACCTAACTGTGGATGGCAGTTCAAACTTTGAACGTCGCAGCGGCAGGTGGCCCGGCTGCCCAGCCGGGTGGAAGGTCACTGCCTCGGGGTTCAGGGGCTCTTGGAGCCACAGGGCTGGTGCCCAGGATGGATGGTCAGGAGGACAGCCAGGGAGGCGGGTGCCTTGGGGTCCCCGCGGGAGTCACCTGCTGAAGCGTGTTCTGACTCTGCCCAGATGACGTTTCCGAGGCTTCCTGCTCCCTGCACGCCCCTGCCGAGCACGCGTGTGGTCGTGACCCCCCCAAAACCGACACGTTGAAATGCTAACCCCAGACGGGCTGCTATCAGGAGACTGGGTCGGGCGGGGTCAGGACAGCGGAGCCCCATGATGGCACCAGCGACCCTGCGGGAAGAGGAAGGGACACCAGAGACGGCACTCTCTGCCAGGCCAGGGCACAGCAAGCCGTTTGCCAGATCGGCTGGGACCCCCGGCCTCTGGCACCGTGAGGAGTCAGCGAGTGCTGTGCAAGCCGCCGGGTCCAGGTGTTTTCGTTACAGCTACCCAGTGGGCTAAGACAGCCCCCAGGGTCCCAACCCTCCCCTCACCCGGCTGGTGAAAGTCGTTTCGTGCTCCACGGGAGCATCACCTAAGCTGAGTCTCAGGCCGTGGTGACAGGAGCCGTCATCAGCTGCCAGACGTTACCGTCCTCCCACCGTGAAGCTCGTGGGACCTGCGCTCGGCGGGCGGCACGCACGTGGCCCTCCTGTTCCCAGTGCCGGGGGTCACGGCGAGCCAGCCCCACACACGCCCCGCTTCCCACCAGGCCCACCGGCCCCTGAGAGCAGGCCTAGCCGCTTCCCATAAACAGGGACATCGGTCCACGTCAGCCGTAATGAACCGCACTTGTCAGACGGATCCAGGGAGCAGCGTCACTGGAGGGGGACAAATCACTCAGTCCATGGCTCCTGATGAGGCAGCGGGAGATCATGGCGCTTGGCTGTGCCGGGACCCGGGGGTCGCCGGGGGCTGGGCCGGCTGCCCCTGTGGGGGACCGTGTGCTGGGCTGGGGGCCTCTCTCCTCCAGGCTGTGCCCGTTCCGGGGGCTGCGCCCTGCAGACGCCGTGGGTGGGAAGAGAGACACCGGGCGGCAGCCTCTGTTCGCAGCATGACTCAGACGTCATCATCCGTTCTGGCCCCCAAACTGCTTCCTTTCCAGGTTGTTTAGGGAAGACTCTGGAAGCCAGGCACAGAGCTGACGCAGACAGATGCACCGGCTCCTGGACTCGCGGCCACGCTGCCTGCGAGGAGGGGCTGCCGCTGGGTGTCAGGGACGTGCTCATCCGGCCGCGGTTCCCTGGAAAGGGCAGATGGAAGTCTTCCCGGGGCCCGAGCTGAGCAATAAACCCCCAAACGCCCAGGAAAGTGCTGTGATTGGCCCCAGCAGGTCGGGCGGCACAGTCGGGACGGGACGGGGTGCTCCCAGGAGAAGGTCGGAGTCCGGAGCGCCCAGGCCGGCCCTTTCCTCATTCCCCCAACCCAACCCGTGTCCGCCCGGCCCTTCTCCCCCGCGGCAGGGGGAGGCCCAGAGGCCGCTCACGACCCCGAAGGCCCTGGGGGAGCAGCTCCCCTCCAACAGATCTCAGGGCCGCACGTGACCTTCAGAACAGGCACGGGGACATGCTGGCCCCACCGGGCTCCCCCACGTCGTCGGTGCCGACGGCCGCGCGTCCCCGGGCCAGGCGCTGGTGCACTCCGCGGGTCTGCTGCGCGTCCCTCCCAGCCTGTGTTCTCAGAGGCTCCGGAACATTCCTGGCCGTACTTCCGATCGACAGCCGCCCATCGGGCCCTCCGGCCTTCAGAGTTCCGCCATGGATCCCAGCGAAGGAGATGTGTCCTAGTGCAACACTGGGATCCAGCTGACACGCGCACTCACGCACAGACACACACACATAACATGGAAACGGGTTTTGGAAACCCATTTTGAAAAACTCTCCACACGATGTGTCTTGATGATGGGGTTCCGTCTCCCCTGTTCCGATCGGGCTTTATAACCCGCTACACTTTCCTTGTGGCCCACGCGGCACGCCGCACGGACCCTCGGCGCACCAGCGTCCTCGCCGAACAGCCGTCTGGATGGCGGGAGCCCCGTGGACGCGTCTGCTGGATGCCAGGCCCCAGCCCGGGCTCCTCCTCTGTGACCCGGCCTAACGCTCCCACGAATCCTGTAAGACCCGAGCTCTGTTGCTTAGATGACGAGGCCGAGGTCAGTGGCCAAGAGCAGACACCGACCGCACGCTCTGAGTGAAGTGGCCGCAGTGGAGCCCAGGCTGTTGGGGGCAAAGCCCTCTCCGCCACCACCCGCAACCCCTGCTGCACCTGCTGGGCCCCCGGCCCTCAGGCGGGCACCGGGCCCGCACTGCCCTTCGCACGACAGAGGCCGTCTGTCCCTCCCCGTCTGTCCTAGTGGTCTGCCCGGCCAGCAGCAGAGGGGAGATGTTGTGGACCCTTGGGGTGAGTTCAGGAGCTCACCGCTCAGGAGGGATGGGCCTCCTGGACCCTGTGGGGGCTCCCGGGCCACCACCCTGAGGCACTGCGCTAAAGCCGCGATGTGAGCCGCTGGTGGCCCCGTGTGTGGCCATCCAGCGTCCCCGGCGGAGAGCAAAGACCACCCAGCTGAGCCCCTCCCCCGCCCCCCTTGTGCTGCAGCGGCCCGTGTGGCCGTCAGCCACCACATTTTGGATGTTTTGTTACAACGCGGTGACGGTCAGTCTGAGCTTCCAGCAGAGAGGTCCCCCCGGGAGCCCCTGGCTCTTGTCCCTGCAACTCAGGATGTACCAGAAAAGGACCAGCCCCTCCGTGAGTATCTGCTGAGCACATGCCAAGGCCTGCACCCAGCACCACTCTCCTCTGCGTCCGGGGCCCCTCGGTTCTGCGCGGAGCCTCTGTTCGGTGGGGGCGCGGCCCCTGGGGGCCTCGTACGTGCCCCCCTCCACCCGGTGTGCCGCCAGCCACTCAGACGCCTTCCATGGGGGGCTGCCAACCTCACCGGGCACGGGAACAGGCGTAAATAACAGAAAAGCGTTTGCTTGCATTTCTGAGTGTGTCCCGGGCACCTGACTGGCTGCCAGCGGAGGGAGAAAGCCACCCCGAAATAAAAAAGCTTTTCGGGGCGCCTGGGTGGCGCAGTCGGTTAAGCGTCCGACTTCAGCCAGGTCACGATCTCGCGGCCCGTGAGTTCGAGCCCCGCGTCAGGCTCTGGGCTGATGGCTCGGAGCCTGGAGCCTGTTTCCGATTCTGTGTCTCCCTCTCTCTCTGCCCCTCCCCCGTTCATGCTCTGTCTCTCTCTGTCCCAAAAATAAATAAAAAATGTTGAAAAAAAAATTAAAAAAAAAAAAAGCTTTTCTTAAAAGGGAGCTTGGTAACACTCAGGTGCACGGCACAGGAGAAGGGGAAAGAAACCCCCGGGGGAGATTGGGAGACAGAGAGAGAGAGAGAGAGAGAGAGAGAGAGAGAACTGCAGGGGCTGGGGGAAGGGAGCAGGGCAGCAGAGGCAGCAGGGGAGGGGAAAGAACTGTTTGTTAATATTTACTCGAATTAATATGATGTTGAGCAACACTCTGTACATAAAAGCCACAGTTAAAATTAGTAAGTAGTTCATCCTGGTCTAACAATATGGAATAATTAATTTCCACACTCGTGCTTTTTCCTCCTTTTCCATCAACAGTAATTAAAGAGAAATATTGTATAGCTGCACCTGTTTTTTACTTTCGGCTCACCACAGTGAGTAAACCCAATCTTTTATTGATGAGAAGAGACACAGGCTGCAAAGCCGTAGGAGACACAGCCAAACCCCTCCAGCCTTCCCCGGAGACGTGTGAGAAATCCCAAATGACTGAGCCATATGGAGGGCGTACCGCGAGCGTCTGTCCCCACGGCGGGACCGGGTCTCGCTGCCTCTGACCTTCAGCTCCTCTGGAAGAGGTCACGGCCATCGGGGGAGTCGGCTGCCAAGGGAGCCGCCGTGGACAGTTGTCTCGAGGACGAGGCCAGAACCGCGTCCCGTTTCTGACGGGACTCTGGGCCCCGAGGGAGGGGGTCAGAGCGGCCGCGGAGGCCGAGCGGGTCCGGGCCAGCGGCTCCCGGCCTCGGCTGGACTCGAGCCTTCCCTGGCCAGCTCGCCCCACGGCCGTTCAAGGGCACCGGCCGGACCGACCCACGAGGCCAGGGCAGGGAAGCGGGGCCCTTCCCAGTTTCCTCTCGGCCCCCGCACTCTCTGGCAGTGACTCCGTCCTCCGGCCAAACCCCAGCAGGGTCCTGCCTCAGCTGCCGCCCGGAGGGTCCAATTTCCGCGTGGGTCCCGGGCGCCGGGCACCGGCCCGAGGCCGAGGCCGCCTCTGTTTGCAACACCCGCCTCTGGCAGGGTCCGTCCTTCACCCCTGCAAGGGGGCCGTAGGTCAAAATAACGTGAGCGGGCTCCGATGCTCCCCCGGCAGGAGCCAAGCCTCAATCTTTGGTGGCAGGATGGGCGCTGAAGCTCATCTTTAGACGCAGACGAGCCCGTCGACTTGGCCCCCTGAGGCCCCTCGGGTCCCCACAGCGCCTGGCTGTGCAGCCCCCCGTGCAAAATCAAGTGTCCTTGCCCGTAGCCCCCACCCCTGGCCGCGAGCCCCCTGCGGCCAGGAGGCGCCTTCCCGACAGCCAGATGCGGCCCCAGGGCCCGGACGACGCCTGGAGCCGTTCGGTAAACTGACAGCTGGGGATTTCAGCAGCCGCCTGGGAGACAGGCCGGCACCCCCAGAGACGGCCGTGCGGGACCGGAACCAGGGCCCCTTCTTTCTGCGCCGGAACATTCCGGGGCTGAGACCCGCTCGTGACTTGTGACTTGTACTGCGTGACTCCTGCCCGAACGCCCAGGGGATGCGGGGATGAGGAAAGCGCCCCTGCGTCCCCCGTGACCCACTCCGGTCACTGTGGCCCCAGCCCCCCCCCCCAGGCTCCGTGATGTCTCACCATCTGTGCTGGTTGACTGTGCTTTTCACCTGACTTCACCCCTGAAGCCCTTCCTGTTCTCTCCCTCCCTCCACCCCCGCTCCCCCGCCCCGTGCCACCCCGGTGGCGCCCAGAATCGTGGCCCCCAGATGCTCACACCTGTGTTCAGGCACGTAGCCAAGGGGAGTCACAGAAGCTCACCAGAGATGCTCGCCAGCCCGCTTTGCCATAGCAAGGCTGTTCCGCGCGATGCGTGGGGGCTCGATGCGATCACGGGGGTCCTCGAAGGTAGACCGAGACCTGGAAGAGAAAGCCGGAGACGTGGTCATGGGTCTTGGGTCATTCCGGCTTGGGCAGAGGCGCAGAACCATGAGCAATGTCCCAGAGATTACTGGGGCTGCGTCCAGGGGAAAGGGCCGTCGGGAGGTCCTGAGGACTTTGGGGGATCGGGAAGGGGGGGGAACAAGGAGAGGAGAGGGTTCTGGGACACAGCCGTGGAGAAGCTTGGGCAGACTGACCATGTTAGCCTCCGTTCTGAGAGTGAATCCCCTCCCTGTGGATTTTCTGCGCGTGGCCCGTCTGTGACCCCAGCCCCTCAGCAGAGCCCCGGGGACCCCCATTATGGCACCTGCACGGAGCTGAGGCTCCGTCGGGGGCTCGACTCTTGAATCGATCTGACCGGGAGTGGTTCGCCCACCTCTGACCACGGCGCTGACACGCTTTGAAATGTTGCCGCCGTGAACGCTCCTGCGTGGCCCGTGGCCAGCGGCCCGTGGGACCGACTTGGCAAAGCGTATTAACAACCTCACACATGTTCAGAGCTTTTGACTTGGTAATTGTCTCCTCGTGGGAATCCAGCCTCGGGCGTCATCAGGGACCTGGACAAAGACTGTGCTCAAAGAAGTTTCCTTACAGCACAGTCTGGAGTAGAAAGCAGCGACCTGCCGGTTACTTAGATGTTCGACAAAAGGAGGAAAACCCCCGTAGTGAAATGCTTGGCAGCCACTCAAAGGGACAGCAGAGGCATTTTTGGAGGGGCCTAAATGCCCGCGACACGAGCTTGGGTAAAGGACACCGGAGCTGGGGAGTCAGGATGCCTGCTCCTCTGTGTTCCGCTTTCCTGCATTCTCCCAGATTCCCGCCGTGATCACATGCTTCTTGTCGAATCACAAGGAGAGGAGGGATTGCGGCTTTCCCGGGGCCCGTGGGCTGCTGGCTTCCGGAAGCCCGTGTCCCTCGTCGGCCCGGTGCCCCCGGCGGGGAAGTTACACGTTTGGCTCGAATTCCCAGTCCCGATAAAAACCACAGCTGCTCCTCCTCTGAATTTTCTCGGCTGCGGAAGAGAGCCCTCCCCCACGCTCCTGATCCCCTTCGGCATCACCAGCCTCTCTTTTCACGCAGATACTAAATATGTTTGAATGGATCCTGGTGCAGCCCCACACTGGGATAACTACTGACTCTGTCAGCTGAGGTCTCAGACTCTGAGTTCAGTACTCACGAGTCTCTACAAAAGGGCAGACACGAATCCACAGTCCAGGCTTAGGGATTGTCCCAGTTCGGGCTAGAAAAGCTCATTCAACCTGGCTTCAACCATAAAGGCAACTTAGTGTCTCCTCGAAACAAAAATTCCCCGGGGGTGTTCCGGGCTTCAGGCATGGTTCGATCCAGAAGTTCCTTGCAGCATCAGGACCCTGGCACCATTTTCTCTGCTGCTTCTCGGCTATTTTCAGCTCTGGGGCTGCAGCCTTGATCCACAGCATCCTGTTGAGAGGAAGAGAGGGCGGTGTCGCCCCCGCCTCCCCAGCAGGATCGTGGGCATCTGCTCTGATTGGACCAGCTCTGCTCCGGCGTCCCCCCTCTGCTCGAGCTATGACCATGGGGACCGAATGCGCTGATGATCTCGGGCCATCAAGTGCCCAGGCCCAAGGCAATTTCTTCTCCAGAACCACGTAGATGCCCAGACAGAAACCAGGACTCAGTGGAAGAGGGGTGAATGCCACAGGCTCCCGCCAACGTTCCTCGACATTCGTTTGGGGAGTGTGTCTAAAGAGGTGTTTGCGAGCATCAACTCCAGGAACGTTCATGAATGTTCACTCTAGTGAACGTGTACCAGAGAACGGGTACCATTAATTCACAAATCCAGTTAACTAAGGTACTTTGACTTTGCACTGTTTCTGGCACTTGGAGGAAAGTAAGGCTTGAAGGACACAGATTCAGAACATGTCGGTGGTTCCAGGAAACAAAGACCCGAAACCTAATTATAGCTTTTCTTTTTGGAAAGAGAAGAAAAGAGGGATTTAGTCAACGGACGGATGAAATCCATCCGAGAGGACAGACTCCTCCTTCAGGGTCACGTGGGCGCCCGGGTTTCCACCTCATATGGTGAGAGACTGGGGGCGTTTGGACACCTGACATCTGGGTTATCTTTTGAGTAAAGGAAAAAAAAAAAACCTATGTGCCTTTTCTTTAATGCCCCATTCCAGCATCTAGAAGTTTCCTACCACCCCAGAGACCGCCCCCCGCCACTCTGTAAGGAAGTGAGGCCCGAGCCCCCCCAGGCTGGAGGCTGTCCTCCTGTGCCCCGGGCCTCCCTCCTACTCCGCCCGCGCCCCTCCAGAGCTGCTCTGGCCTCTGACAGCCCAGGTGGGGGGGCTCGGGAAGCCCCTTCCTCAACTCGATCAGGGGTCGGCAAGCTACCCGCTGTGGGTCCAGTCCGGCTCACCACCTGCCTTTGTAGGACCCATGAGAGCAGTTTCCACGTTCTTAAGTGTCGGCAAAAAAAAAAAAAAAAAAAAAAATCAAGAGAAGAATATTTTGGCCATGTGAAAATTCTACAAAATGAATGAACATTCCGGGTTCGAAACACAGCTGGCCTCCTTCATTTGCATATTACCTGCATCTGGTCCCGCGAGGCAGGGGCAGAGCCGCCCAGAAGCCACCCAGAGCCAGATGCGTCGGTGACCTTCTCTCCGTCGGGGTCCAGCAGGGACACCTGGCCGCGCAGAGCAAGCAAGAGGCCTGCTCCCTGCCCTCGGACGGGGACAGTCCCCCAACTCACCTGCCTGCTCCCCGCCGTCAGACGGGGACAGTCCCCCCGCCCCCCCCCCCCACCCGATGCACCTGCAGCAATGAGGTGGACCTGGCTGACTCCCGCCCCGACGAAGGGCCTTCACCACCCCAGAGCCGCCCACGGCCGGTCCCGACCAGCAAGCAGGAGGGTGTCCTCAGGGCCCCGGAAACCACCCGGCAGCTCCCGGCCCCTCACACCCTCTGGCCACCGGAGGAAGCCACCAGCGTCTGAGAACTCATGTGAAAAGTAGAAAAGTGCTGATGAAATCACCCCATTTCTGCCTGAATGCTTCTCTTTCTTACAGAATAAAGCAGAAAGCTGAAGTCGCTCCTTCAAACCTGAAAGCCCCTTTTCATACGGTTCAAATAAGGAGAGGAAACGGCGTGAAGTGAGTTCTCCAAAGCCAATCAGCCCAGCCGCTTGGATCCACAGGAATAGGGCCCACGTTTGCAAGGTGTCCCGGAGGGCGTGGGGCTCAGCCGTGGCTTTGAAGCAGATTTCTAAGCTGGCAGGGTCCCCACCCCCCCCAACACGCCCAGGGCTTTGTGAGACATCCTGACCTGAGCCGGCTTTGCGGCCCCCCAGGCGGGCGGGGGTGCCTCCCAAAGGAGCCTGGGTTGGTGCGGGCGGGGGCGGACCCGAGGGTGAGGGTGCACAGCTGTGCAACCTTAGAAAAGTAACTACCCTCTCTGAGCCTGGGGCCTGTCCTCTGAGGAACAAAGACCCCCAAAGGCTGCCTCACGGGAATGTGGAGGATTGAATAAATGACATAAAGTTCACTAGCGCACGGATCCTACCTAACACGTCGTTAACCAACACGCAAACAGCAACGCGGGAAACATCTCGCTTCCCCCTGGAACCTGAGCCCCCTGGAAAGAGAAACACAAGCTTCGTGTCTCCTCAGAACCGTTGTTTAAAACCCAGCCAGACCGTCCGCTGTGCTTCCCCGGACACGCACGCAGGACGGCCAACCACAACGCCGGGCCCGTGGAGCACGCACGGAGCGCGTACCAGGAGCCACGGCCAGCGCTCTGTGCATTCATACCCCGGACTCTGGGATTCATACCCTGGGCTTGTGTCTCCCCACTTTACAGGCGAGGGCCTGGGGCACAGACGGGGAGCAGGTGGTCAAGACGGGATCAGAACCCAGAGCCTCCGGGCTGGAGCCCCCGACCCAAGCCACTGGCTCTGTATTACCTTCAGGAAGCAGACAGGGAAGTGCGGAGTGAATGAGTGAATGAACACGGTCGTGCCTCCTAGCCAGCTTGGTCAGGCTGAGGGCGTGTGCAGAAGCCGGGGGTGGGGCTGCGGAGGCGGCCTGGGGAGGCGTGTCTGCCCCCGGGGACCGTCCAGTGCATCTGCTCGGCACAGGGTCCCCGCCCAGCCCTCGAAGGCAACAGCTGAGGCACCAGAGAAAGGTCTGGGGGGTGGGGCGTGGGGTTCAGCACAGGGTGCTCTGAGCAGCCTCGGTACCGTCATTAGATGTTGTTCTAAGTCAGGGGACCCTGCAGGAGAAGGTGGAGGAAAACCCTTTGCTGGAGACGCCCGCGTGCACCGAAGAGCCCCAGGGGCACCCGCACTGCCCCAAACCCCCCAGCGTGCCCGGTGCCCCGATGGCTGCTGTGGGCGCCCGGGGGGGGGGCCCTCCAGGGGCAGCCGGGGGGGGGGGGCTGCGTGTTGGCAGATTCCTCCTCAGGCCCAGGACGTTGGGACAAAGCAGCGGCACCGTCTGACCGGGGCTAGTCTGCTCCCCACGTGCGAAACGACCAGATAACCTGGGGTGAAGGGGGTTTGTGGGAGGAAGCGTCTCAGCTGGAATGTGGCCATCGTGGCCACGCTGACTGGGGCCCAGGACCGTGTTCCCCTGTGAGCCTCTGGGGGAGAAGGGAGAGAGGAAAGGACACATTTTTGATCACTTACTATGACCCAGGCACGGAGAGAAGCATTTCATAATCGGGAATCGTGGTCAGAGCACAGATTCGGGGCCAGAAGGCAAGGGTCTGAGGCCCCGCCGTGGACTCGACCAGGTTTGTGATCTCGGCAGGTTCTCTGTCCCAGTTCCAGGGGTTAGTTGTCTGCTCCCGGTCTCCAGATGACGTTCAAACCGAAAGGCTTCAAACAGGAACAGCTTGGCCCACGAGTCGAATCTGCACGTAGCGGGGGGCTCGGTGGGGCGGGCTCGTCCGTGTCTCCGGGATAAAGAAGCAGCTCTCAAAACGGCTGGGAGTCCGGCTGAGGGCTGCGGGCCGAGCCCCTGTCGCTGCCCCGGTGGGGCTGGGCGGAGCCTCCTGACAGCGTGGGCACGTCCCCGGGGAACAGGGAGGGCGTGTGGGGCGTGCACTCTGTCCTCCTCCGTGGTCCAAGTGGTCCTCAAGGGATAGTACCAGGGTGGGCCTGGCCTGATCAGGTGAGCCGTTTGAAAGAGGGCCAAACAGTCAGAGACCCTCTCTCCTGCCGGCCTTGAAGGAGCAGGTGCCGTGAGCCCCACAGATGGAGGGAGATGAATCCTGCCATCAACTACGCGAACCTGGAGGAGGGCCTCGTCCCCAGGTGAGACCCAGCTTCCTCATGGAAGCTTCTCGAGGCCCCGAGCAGGGGAGTGGCCATGCCCAGACCCCAACCCGCAGGAGCCGGGCGATCCGAATGCGTGTGCTTTCACGCCGCTCGGTGGGTGGCAGATGCTCATGCAGCCACAGAACGGCCACCCAGAGGGCCATCGCGGGGACATTCCAGCTACCCGCCCGCCCGCTCCTGCCCCGCTTGAGCTCGCTGTCGCCTCGTGTGTGAGCCAGACCCACATCCCCACCCCGGGGCCCTTCTTCCCAAGACTCTCTTGTGCGTCATCCTGAATCAAGTCAGCTGTACCCCACTTGTGGGATGAGATGAGCCCCCCGTCACCTGTACCCCCGCCTGCGGGACAAGCCCCACACCAGCCATATCCCCACCTATTGGACAAGCCCCCCGTCACCCATACCCCCACCTGCGGGACGAGCCCCATGTCACCCGTACCCCCACCTGGGGGACAAGTAAGCAGGCCGGAAACACATGCAAATCTGCCCCTCGCAGCCTGTTGTCCGCGAGCCCCTTGCAGTAGAATGAGTGACCGAGCGTGAGGGTCACGGGGGGAGGGTCACCGGGGGGGGGGGCAGCGTGCTGTGCTCTGACCCCCTTCCCCTGGGCCAGCGGGTTAACCCCTCACTGCCTGGAGGACTTGGAATGACCGATCCTTCGGCAAAACGCCCAGAGAGAGGCCCCTGCCCAGACGCCCCTCACACCCCGGTCGGCAGTCTCCCCGGGGCCAAGTGATGCGCTGGCCTCTTTCCCGGCTGACGACGGCACTGAAGGAGAGACAGTGCGTTCTGGCTTCTCTCCACCGTCTGCTAACGTGACCCCAAGCCGCCCACAGCCTCGCGCTCGGCCTGCCCGGAGGGCGCTCCCGATGCCTCGATGTTTTTCTGCCACTCGGGCGTCCGCGGCTCTGCCCCCCTTCCCGCCTCCTGGGGGGCGGCCGTGGGACACGCACCTGAGCGCAGAACCGGGGAGATGGCGGGATGGCCACGGCGGCTTTGGGGGTCCTGGTCTCCCGTTTAGGGGCCGGGTTCCCGCGTCGTGCTCAGTGAGGGCCGTTTAGGGCCGAACTGGGTTCGACAAAACGGCCCTTCTTTGCCACACACTACGGCCTGACCAACCCCACAGGCGCCTCTGCGGAACCTCAGGAGGGACCCAAACCCGTCACGGGATGGGGTCCCACGTCGAAGCCGGGGCAGAACCGGGGCGGGGGACCCCGGGACCGCCTCCTTTGCGCACATCCCGACAGAGCTGAGACGGACGTCGCTGTCCGGGGCAATTACCTCCTTTCAAGCCATTTTAAAGCCCTGGCCTGCCAAGAGCCAAGAGACTCAGGAAATTCAATTCCTCCCGATGTCGGTACAGAAGATTAACCACCTCCAAGAAATTAGGCAAGCGTCTTCAACACAGTGACTTCAAGACACTGCTATTCAGTATGTTAATGAAACATCGTTGACGTTTGGCATTTGTCAAGTGTCAAAAATTAAATTCAGCTGTCCTGTGATTTTAATTAGCCCGGTTAAGCAGGTAGCTGTGTGGTTGGGGCAGGCGCCTCTGTCTGCACTCCCTTCAGGGAAGGAGCAGGCAGAGGGGACTCTGAGGGAGTTGGACGACTCGGGGCAGGGGGCCCGGCTCCAGGAGGAGTGGGCAGCAGGTGCACAAGGGTCAGGAGTTCAAACGAGGCACGTCCCCGGGTTGCCCAGAGCCACGAGGCAGAGTCTGGGGAAACCGCCCGGCAGGAACGGGGACGTTGGAAGCGCTGGGGCGGCTTGTGACCCGCTGGCGTTTGGGTTTCAGGAAGAGGATTCTGTGTGGGGGCAGAAGGAGGGGCGGGAGGATGCGGGGGGCCATGCCAGTGGCTTCCTGCAGGTTCTGCCCTGTTACCCATGCATCCTAACGCCCTGGAGACCGGCGTGGGCTTTGGGCCATTTCTGCAGCAGGCGGGTCGCTAGATATTTTTTTTGTTCGTTTGTTTTGAGGGAGAGAGCACGCACACTTGAGTGTTAGCGGGGGAGGGGCAGAGAGAGAGGGAGACGCAGAATCGGAAGCAGGCTCCTGGCTCCGAGCTGTCAGCACAGAGCCCGACGCGGGGCTGGAACTCACAAACCGCGAGATCATGACCTGAGCTGAAGGCTCCGAGCTGTCAGCACAGAGCCCGACGCGGGGCTCGAACTCACAAACCGCGAGATCATGACCTGAGCTGAAGGCTCCGAGCTGTCAGCACAGAGCCCGACGCGGGGCTCGAACTCACAAACCGCGAGATCATGACCTGAGCTGAAGTCGGACGCCCAACCGACCGAGCCACCCAAATGCCCCTTTTGTGGTGGTTTTCGAATGTGGCCACAAACCCTTCACAGTAGACTGAATCCCCTCCAGGGCAGGCCAGCCATGGTGACTCGTGATGAACAGAATGTGTCACTTTCAAAACCAGGTGGGAGGGGGTGGTGCCCCCTCCCCAGTCACCTGCTCCAGCGGAAGCCTCGGGCACTCACACGGCCCAAATCCTTCTCCCTCGAGCCCGGGGTTGGGGGGAGTTTGCGTTGGGGGGGAAGGAGCTGAAGCCCCAGCCAGCAGCTCGGAACCCTGGAAACGGATCCTGCGGCCCCAGCCGAGCCTTCAGATGACACGGCCCCGGCTGACATTGTGACAGACCCCCAAGCCCCTCCTGAGCCCCCGGCCCACAGACACGGAGGCAACAGGTGCTTCTGGTTTTGGGCGGGCGATGCTCTGGGCAATAGATAAAGTACTCCATCTGGGGTCCAGACCCAAGCTCCGTCACACGCAGCTGGAATGATTTTAGGCCTCGTTTTCTCAACACGCAGCCCAGGGGCGATCCGACGATCGTACAAGATGAAATATTCAGGAAGTTCCCTCCTCCACCTGCCAGGCAGCAGCAAGGACGGTCAGACCCCTGCCCAGTCAGGTGCACAGGACGTCATCGCAAGTGCAGCTGACCACGGGCGCCCCGTCTGGCCCGGAGGGCACGAGTGCATGTTTGGAAGGCGGACGGGGCGTTAAAGTCGCCACGGCCACCGGGGTCTGCATCCCGCCTCCCGGCTGCCGACGGCCCCCTGGAGTCCCGGGACGGACGGGAGGGGCAGACGTCTGACCTCAGAGTGACCACTGCAGTGACCTTCGGGGCTGATCAGCCGTCACATGACAGCCCGTGTCCCGTAAGTGGGAGAGAGAAGCTCCCTTTGGGATTTTATCCCGTGGTTCCCTCTTCTGGTGGCCTCTGGGGAGCAGGTGCCCCTGACGCAGGGACCAGGATGTGGGCTCATCCAACGTCCTGCCTTCAACCCTCCCCGGTGACCGGGAAGCCCAAACGTGCGAAGAATTTGGAAGAGGCCACCGGGGGTGAAGTAATCGTTACAAAGGCGTCTTAACCTCTCTGGTCCATCAGCTTCGCCTCCAAATTTATCCCAATTTCCTCTGAATATTTCCTTTTAAAAGCATAGGCCACCGTGCAAATAAATGGCACATGTCTAGCTGAGCCGCGTCAAGAGTTCTGTCCACACGATGTGAAAGTAAACTGAGGCAGGCCCCAGACTCCAAGGAATGTGGTTCTGGGGAGAGTCTGGGGTACTCGAGGGGGGCAGCAAGCCCTCCTGGTGGCCGCCACGGAGCCAGTCGGCCCCCGAGCCTCGTCGAGGACGCGAGATCCTGCAGAGAGGCCAGTGGGCAGCTTGGGCACCGCAGGGCCATCCAGATAGGCAGCTGCCCGCTACGGGCAGGGCAGGGCCTGGTCTTTGCACCCCTCGGCGTGGATCAGAAGAGCTATTTAGAGCTGATCGATTTTCCGTAGAGTCAGAAAGCCCTTTTCAAAGATTGACTTCAGGAAATTCTGTTGCTAGAGCCTAGGGTTTGGAGTCTGGGCCTTTGCTGTAGACAGAATGTCTGTGTCCCTCCCCCGAAAGCTCCTAGGTGGAAACCCAGTCCCCAGCCTGCCGGCATTAGGAGGCGGGGCCTGTGGGAGGCCGGTAGGTCGTGGGGGTGATGCCCCGGTGGAGGGGGTCAGTGGCCTCATAGGAGACCCCGCCCCCTCTGCCCTGTGAGGACACAGCGAGAAGATGGCCGTCCGGGAGCCAGAGGGAGCGTCCTCGCCAGGCACTGCCCCTGCCACCCCTGGATCTGTGAGCCCCAGCCCGTGGCTCTGGGGTCACAGCGGCCCGAGCAGACGGGCAAAACCTTCCTCCGTCAGGCTTCCTACACGCGGCGCTGCCCCAGCTCAGCCAACGGGAGGCCAGAGACCGGCTGTACCTGCCTCGGCGTCCTCGTCATCATGTCACTTCTGTCGCCAAAGCGAGAGACCGCAGGGACCGCGCGTCCCCCGCTCCTGACTCTGTCGAAGTGGGCGTTTATATACGCAAACGCGTGGAAAACGGTTTCTGCCGAGCAGATCGTGGCAGCCCCTGCTGGGCTCAAGGGTGACACTGGCTGGTCCAGGGGACTTCCGTCCGGTCGCGTGCCCAGAAGTTTTACCGTGAGGCCGGAGGTATTACGCGAACGTTTTGTGTGTGCGACCCAGATAAACCGAAAACAATTTCATACGATTTTATTTATTTATTTTTTAATTTTTTTTTAACATTTATTTATTTTTGAGACCGAGAGAGAGAGAGCATGAACAGGGGAGGGTCAGAGAAAGAGGGAGACACAGAATCTGAAACAGGCTCCAGGCTCCGAGCTGTCAGCCCAGAGCCCGACGCGGGGCTCGAACTCACGGACCGTGAGATCGAGACCTGAGCCGAAGTCAGATGCTTAACCGACTGAGCCACCCAGCCGCCCCAATTTCATCCGATTTTAAACCGATGTGCGAGGGCCACGGAATTGCCCAATTCCGCCCACACGTACCGAGAACACGCAGCCTGTTTCCTTCCTTACGACGGATCTAACCTTCCTCGCTGCCCTGTGTCTCTCCTGCTAAGGGAAGGGAGGAGCAGGGGGAAACGGACAGACGTGAAACTCTCCAATCGATACCGTCTGGGTCCCTGACGGTTTGGTGCTCCCTGCTTTCCGGAACAACCTTCCATCCGAGATTTCCTCCGTCCGCCCCTGCTTCTGTCTGAGGAGCTGTCTGAGGGGTTGTGTGACCGTTGGCTGAGCGAAGGGGGCGTTGGGCCCAACAGGGTCCTGTGGGTCGTCACCCCCTGGTCTTTGGGGAGCCACGCTGGCACCTCCCTGCAGTCCGGGGTCCCCCTGGATGCGCCCAGTGGGTCTGCACCCTGGTCACATCGCTCGCATGTCCCCTTCAGCTGCAGAACTTCCCACTCGATGCGCGGCACAAGCAGAATGGGCACCAGGGACGCCGGGGGGGGGGGGGGCTCCTGGGCCGGGCTCACCCTCCGCCAGGGCGCCCCGTTCCCGTTCCGTGGCGGCCTGCCTCCCAGCCAGAGGCCAGGCTGCTCCTTCAGAACGGCAGCCCCTGGAGCACCTGGGTGGCTCAGTCGGTTAAGCGTCCGACTTCAGCTCAAGTCATGATCTCGCGGTTCGTGGGTTCGAGCCCCGCGCCGGGCTCTGTGCTGACGGCTTGGAACCTGGAGCCCGCTTCGGGTTCTGTGTCCCCCCCCCTTGTCCGACTCCCCCCCGCCCCCGCTCATGCTCTGTCTCTCTCTCGCTCTCAAAAATAAATATACATAAAAAATTTTAAAAAAACCTGCAGCCCCTGACTGTGCCCAGGGAAGCATGGATTCCTCCACGTGCCTTGGCAACAACATTACCATTGTTTTCAGCTCCCCCCAAAAGGGACACGCGCCCACGTGTTTTTATATGAGCAACGAGGTTTTGAGTCATGATTTCTAAACAGGCCGAGCACCGTCCGCAAAGCCCCTGCCAGCGAGTACCGCGAGCTTCCTTCCCACGCACCTGTCGCCAGCGCCCCCGCCCCCGAGGCCTGCAGAGCACTCCGTCCGTCTGTCCGTCCCTCCTTACGCCTTCATCAGCAGGTTTCTGCAACTGGAAATTAGCTTTGCTTCTCAAGCCCCAACAGCGTAAAGCCCGAGCCTCTCAGAAAAGACGAGGAGGAGGCTGCTGCTGTCCCCCAGACGCTCTTGGACAAGCCTCAAAACTTGGCCCCCCAAGATCGCCCTCCTTTCCGCCCCACGCGTGACACTATCAGAGGGGCGATCCTCCTCCCGTCCTCAGAAGCCGTCACGCCGAGCCATGAGTTCACGGCTTCCGGAAAACGTTATCGCCGGTCACGTCTATTGCTTTCGCTTGCGGGTGACAGAAAGCCCAGAATAAACTCGCGAAGACGAAAGACAGAAAAGTCACCGCCACAGAACTGAAGAACGTGAGCGTCAGGCATGGGCTGATCCAGGGGTCAAACGACATCACCACGGACAGGGACCTCTCTCGCTGTCTGGGTTCCGCCCCCTCTGTCTTGACGCCTTTCTTGCTTGGCTTCTTCCCTCGTGGCTGCAACATGAGCACCCGAAGCTTCCGGGCCTGTGTCTAGGTTTGAGTCCAGTGGGCGGGGGGATGGGGGGCATCTCTGTCCTACATCACAGCAGAGCTGTGATGGCTTCTCCAACCGGACTCGCTTCGTCGGGAGACGGCTGCGAGCCAACCTTCCACTCCTGGAGAAGGCAGCGCGGCGGCTGGCTCAAGCCCGGGCCGTACGCCCCCACCCGGTACGTGGAAGGGACCAACAGAGGGACGGTTCACAAATGCACCCAGAGCTGTTGCCCGGGACCCAGGAAGCAGCAGGTGCAGGAGAGGAAACAGCCTCCGTCCTTTCTGAGCAGCGCTGTTTAATGAGCTCGGGCTGGGTGCACGGCTGTCCACGTGCCACATCGCCTTTACCCTGTCACCACCACCACCCTATCGTACAGATCCCCAAACTGAGCACGGGCACAGCCCCAAATCCTGGCCCACGCCGCACAGCTCGCGTGTGGCGAAGGCGAGATTCGAAGCCGGGGGCTCCAAGCCCGGGTCTCTCGGGGCTCCTGGAGCCCCACCGCGGACACCCTCAGACGCCCCCCGTGGGACCCGCCACGGGGTCCGCCGTGCCCACTGCGTACTCCAGCCATCACCGTTACGCGGCAATTCATTTTTGACTTTCGGTTAATGAGTTTCGTCTGGGTTTCCCGTCACTCGAAATGGAACGCGACCTATCGGATTCGGCAGTGGCTGCACCGAATCGCCGAGAACAGAGCCCCTCCCGCAAAGAGCAAGCAGTCTTTCCTGGTCTCGCCACCCCTCCAGCTCTGGACACTTCAGCAGGGTCAAACTCATCTTAAGAAGTAAGCATTTATTTTCCAAGGAAACCAGGCCCACCCCATCCCCGGGGCCTTCCCGCCAGTCACAGCACAGACTTTCCCCTCGCCTTCCTTCCTGTGCGGAGCCAGGAAGCTTCTTATCTTATCTGAACCAGATGTGGCCCCTGCAGGAGCCGTTTTCGGACAGAAGTTTTCGAGGAACCCCCGACCTGGGGCCCCCGCGTATCCAGGAGCTTCAAAGCACACCCAGGTGGCCGCGGGGAGCCAGGGAGATCAATACGGGAGCAAAGAGATAAGCTTGCAGGTGAGTTGGGGGGCACAGGGGGGACAGGTGACAGCCAGAATGGTTGACAAAGCCAAGCAGAGACGCTGGAATTCAGCGGTTCCAGCTGTGGCTGAACAAGCAGGAGGACCCGCCCCCACACGGCCAAGCTTCTGGATGCTCGGCAGCCGAGGTCACGGGGGACCCAGGCTCTCAGCACAGAGCCCGACGCGGGGCTGGAACTCACGGACCATGAGATCATGATCTGGGTGGAAGTCGGATGCTTAACCGACTGAGCCACCCAGGTGCCCTCATTGCTTCCTCTTTAATACAGATTCCCGGATCCCCCATTCATCTCTGGCAACATAGTTTAAACACCTTGCAACTGGGACCCATCGGAGGAAATACATCGTATCCACATCTGGAGGGGCGGAAACAGCACGTAACTACCGCTGCCTGGAAGGTTTTGTTTTGTGTTAACGCTGGTCGTGATCTGCTCAGAGCTCACGCAGGTGGGAAAACGCTTGTTTGGGATATTAATTTGTAAACGCTCTTTTCTGTTTCTTGCCCTTTCCATTTCAAGTCCATCACCCGGTTTTCTGCAGCTCCTTGCCTCGGGGATTTTTTGAAGGGATTTTTTGAAGGGCAGAATGCAGACGTTACAGGATATTCCAGACTTTGTTAGAAACCTAAACTGTTTGATGAGGTTAGGCTTGATGTCCCCAGGGGGACAGGAAGAAAGGGCCTCAGAGGGTGACAGGAGGTTAGAAGCCAATTTCTGCAGGGCTGGAAATAGGGGAAGAGTCATAGGTCCGGGGGCTGCACCCCGTTTGCTGGCCGTGTCCCGGGAAGGGGTCAGGACCCCAGGGTGGGGGCGGCTGCAGGGCATCTCTGCAGGCTGAACCCTACAGGCTCCCAGCTGAGGCAGAGAACAGAAAGCCTGTGGACCCCTTCCACCCTCGAAACAGTCAAGGAGCTGGGGGTGAGGGTGAGGTGCCGTCAACAAGGAGGCCGCTTTCCCGCCATCTTGGTGGTGAGTACCTCTGGTGGGACTTAAGTCATTTTAGAACAGAACTAAAGGGCGCCCCTGGGTGGCTGGGTCCAGTGCAGTGGCCACGTCCAGTATTTTTAAAGTCTAGAATCTTCCTCGGGTTCTGTCTTGGCCCTTCTGCCTTGTCCTCTGCCACCTGTGAGCCCTCCAGTGCAGGTAACTGCCACCCCTACGTCTTACATTCGGTAACGAGGAGAGAACGTTGTCCTAACGGAAAACAAAGCAATTCAGGTAAAGGCCTCTGTTTCAGCCCTCATCACGCGGCACAGCCCACACCATACGTGTCTCCCTCGGCCACTAAAACCTACAGGCAGCACGGGTGGAAAGCGGGGTTATGAAAGAGGGTCCTTGGCGGGCACCCCTTCCTTGCCGGACACGGGACATCGGCACAGAACATCTTCCACGTCCTCTGAGACGGTGTGGCCTGGCACTGGTGGGTTTTGGAAGGCATTATTTACCGCTCTCCTTGTTCCCAGATGGCATGAGGAGACACTTCTCCCACGTCTCCACGTGTTGTCTGAAGACAGGCGTGATCGCTGGGTAACCTCTCCCCACGTGTCTGTAGAGTAACCGGATCTGGAAGATACAGTCTCTCTCCGGGGCAGAGGGCAGATTCGATCGCTGTCCAGGGTAGTCACGAGACCTGCCCTCCGCGGTAGAGGTCAGCAGGTGTGCTTGTCGTGAAAGTTGGTCGTGAGTGTCCTAAGCTCGGATTCCTCAGCTGTGACACGAGCCCGCTGCACATGCAGCACCCACCCGGGCCCCTCGCGTCTTCCCACAAGTGCTGCCTACTGGTTGTAACACAGTCTCTTGTCTCTGATCCGGGAGTCTCGTGTCTTCTCCGGCATCCACGAAACTGTAGCAAACCAAACTGCCGGCTTGCAGACAAGGCAAAACCTCAGGCCTTCCAGGTTCTTGGCAACCGGATGCTTAATGTCAGCGGCCATTGCTGGGAAGTGAGGCTCAGCCGTGACCTGCAGGGCTGGGCCCGTTCTTGGCCTCTGCCCAGGGGTTCGCAGATCCCTCACCCAACACCTATTAAAGCAACTCTTTCAATACTGCTTCCCCTTATGGGCTTCTGTCGGGAACACCTGACTCCGTGGCAAACTGAGCTGAAAATCCCCGGACCGCTCAGGCTGCGTGGACCCCGGGCTCCCCGATCCGACAGGCAGCGTCCACCAAGTAGAGGCCGCTATCAGTTTCTTACAAGAAGCCTGATCGTTCACCAACGCTCCAAAACGTAGAGATGTTTCCAATCGGGGCTTGTCCTATGCACCTGAGGGCAGCCTGATTTTCCAGACATTTCAAGCATCACAGGCTTTATCAGCCTTGAAGGCGCTGGCCCGCGATCACATGGCCCGTAGATGGCAGAGGTGGGTCTGAACCATCCGTGCTGGTGGTGAGCGATTTCCTCTCATGGCCGTGCCCTCAGCATGCATGACGTCTCGGTCTGTGCCAGGTGCGTGTTTTCTGTGCGCGGCTCCTGGGACCGAGCATGTCTGCACGCGCCCCCCGCCCCCAGGGGCATCATCAGCCACTTCTTCGTTAGCGGGGTACTAAGCATCTAGAGGTCACTGATGGTCCTGAGCGGTTTCACAGCAGATAAAGTACTAACCTCCTCCCAGCGGGAGCTCCCCCTGCCCTGGGGCCTCCACCCCTGCCCCCCCTCCCCGCACCGTGAGGCCGTGTCCATCCCACCAATTTCTCCCCCTTCCACGGGGTTGCACAGAAGAAACACCAGGTCTGTCTCTCACCTCTGCCTTTTGCCTTCCTGGCCCGAGGCAGCTGTGCACTGTGAGGGCGAATCCACCTGCTGATAAATCTCTACGTGTGAAACCGGCCCCCACTTTGGGCTGAGCCGTGACCCTGGCCCCGGGGTGAAACTCAGCACTGTGCCCGGCTGGCGTGGATCTGGGGTGATGGTATTTTCCACCTTCTCACCACGGCCCCCTAAGGTCAGCCGGTAGGCGGACGGGCAGAAGGGGCGCTGGGAGGCGCGAGGTGAGCCCCAGAGCCTGCAGGTCTCGCCTGCAGGCCGCCCTGGCCCCATGAGCCCCGGGCCTCAGTGTCTCAGTGTCTGTGCCAGGGCCTGGACCCAGTAGCAGGGGAGCGAGCCCCAGGCGGCCCAGGCGTGGTCCCTGCCAGGCCCGGGTGGGGCGGGACCCTCCCAATCACATGAGGACAAAGCTAACGGAATGTTCTCAGAGCTTCTGACTGTCTCAACCCACTCAGGTCTTACCTGGGCAGACCCAGGGGGTTGACCTCGAGGCCCTGCCTGCCCCTTTGGGGTTCTTTTAAAAAAAGTTTTTTTAACGTTTATTTATTTTTGAGGGACAGAGAGAGAGAGAGAGCACAGGCAGGGGAGGGGCAGCGAGAGAGGGAGGGAGACACAGAATCCGAATCAGGCTCCAGGCTCCAAGCTGTCAGCACAGAGCCCAACATGGGGCTC
Source organism: Felis catus (assembly GCF_018350175.1). Classification (NCBI taxonomy): domain Eukaryota; kingdom Metazoa; phylum Chordata; class Mammalia; order Carnivora; family Felidae; genus Felis; species Felis catus. Next base: position 1,181,556 of record NC_058381.1, read on the forward strand.
GAACCCACAAACCGTGAGATCATGACCTGAGCCGAAGTCAGATGCTCAACCGACTGAGCCGCTTAGGTGCCCCCAAAAGTACCCATCTTAAAGTTTACGATTCCACGGCTTCCGCACACATACAGTGTTGCTCAAACGTCACCTCTACCTAAAAACAGTCCCATCATCACCTCAAGGCAGACCCTGGAGCCGGGAGCTGTCCATCCGCACCTCCCCACCCTTGGCCGCGGGCAAACACTGGTCTACTTTCTGACTCTACGGATTTATTTACATCTTCTGGATGCTTCACGCAAATGGGATCACAGAATACGGGCCACCGAACGTGACACGTCCGAGGCCCATCCAGGCTGCAGCGCGGGACAAACGCTCGAACGCCGGGTTCTGAGCGCCCTGCTCGCAGGTGGGGACAGCCCGCGTGTCCATCGGCGGTGGGGACACGGACGGTGGTGTGCATGTGCCACGGGCAAGAGGCACTTCCCGGAGGTGGGGGGGTGAGGGGGGTGGGGGGTGGGGGAGGGGCGCTGCTTTCCAGAACTGGGGGGAGCTCGTGTTGGGTGGGGACCGAGTTTCAGTTTGGGAAGATAGGAAAGTTCTGCAGGCGGCCGGTGGCGGCTGTCCCTAATGCCACAGAGCCGTGCGTTCGCTAAGGGTTACAACTGGCGAGTTCCGTGACGCATCCACAACAATGAGCAGAGGGGAGCATCGGATACAGGCCTCCCGGTGAACCTTGGAAACATTATGTCTGCTTCCTCCCTTCCCCAGCTGGCGTTTGTTTCCTGTTTTGTGGTGACAAAAAGCAAGCTTTTAACACAACTTCCTTCAAAACAACTTCAGGAAATACTCGTAGGAGCATTTGATGTGTTCACTGAAGAAGCTGCTTGCAGAGCGACGTGCGTACTGGAGTTCTTCGGATCCAGGCTGAACCAACCCCTGCAGAGCTTCTGTTCCGCGTGGGTTGAGTGCTTCTCCCCCGAGGATTCGCGCAGGGGCGGGGGCACCGTCCTCATGTACCAGGCGGGGCACATGAATCCGTAGAGCCTACGGAGTTCTGGTTCTGCGAGGTGACAGAGGTCCTGGAGACGGATGGGGGCTTGTCCTTAATGCCACTGAGCTGTGCCCGTAAAAACGGTTGCGGTGGTCAATTCGGGTTGACCACCCGAATTGGCCGTTGTTGCTACACCTATAAAAAAGGAGGGGACCTCGCGAAGCCTCAGGGGAAGAGTCCCGGTGGCCAGGCGGGAGTCCAGGTGCCGGGCTCTGGGCAGGCCCTTTCCGTTCATTCACCGGTTCTTTCCGCCTCTAAAAACAAACACACACCTTCAGCTTCTCCGATTCGGAGCGCGAGTCCGCGGACTCAGACGCCAAGAGCCGCTCTCACGGGGAAGCACGCTCCCGGCCACGCCAGATCCCGAGACCCAGCTCCTAATTCGGGGGGACACGGCGGTGCCGGGAGCTGTCCTCGGTGCTCCCCGCCTGCGGAGACAGTGACGGTTTATGACGCTGAGCTCCCCGGAAGGTCGGCCGGGTCAAAGAGGGACCTCGAGCGTTTGTTTGGAGCTCGGTCCACCGCGGCTGGGCGGTAATGAGTTCTGAGCCACAGCAGAGGCAGACGCCCTGTGAGTTTGACACGGGCTGCTCTTTGAGGAGAAAGCCACGCGTGTTAATCGCGAGGAAGGAAGCAGAATGGCGGAGCGCCACGGTCCGCCGGGCACATGTTCACCAAGCACAGCTGTGCGCCAGGCGTTGCCCTGGGCCCCGGAGGTGAGGCCGAGGCAAGCGGAACGACGAGCCCCTGGCTTTGACGAGTTTGCCTGCCGGTGGGGACACAGCCGGGGTGGGGGGCGGGGGGCCTGGGCCACAAAGCCAGGGACAGAGAGAACAGGAAGAGTGTCAGGGATGCTGCTTCGGGAATGGCAATCCGGAGGGCCTCCCGGAGGAGGGGATGTGCGAGCCAAAGGCTGGATGGCAGGGGAAGCAGCCAGCAGGCAGGGCCCGGGGCTGGGAACGCAGCCTCGGCGTCTTTCCAGGGCCGCCCCGGGGTTGCACGGGGGTCCTGGGGGCACAGGTTAGACACGGAGCTCGGTGAGGCAACCAGCCAGACTTTGTCTCTCATCTGTTCTGCTCTCTCCACTTGCCGCCCCCAGATTTTGGTTCCATTTAGGAATGAGCCTCAGCCCCCCATCCCAAAGCCCCACCGGCCCCTCCCGCCTGCTTCTCTCCAATCACCCGCCTACCCCTTGGGTGCACCCAGCTCGGACCTGCCCCAGGGCCTCTGGGAGAGCTGTTCCCCACCCAGGGCCCCTCTCTCCAGCTCCCTCAGCGTCCCCCTGTCACCGGCTCTCAGCCCCAGTGTCTCCTCCTCAGGAAGGGCCTCCCTGACCACCCGCTCAGTAGCCCCGCCCACTCAGATGTCAGCCTGGATGCCGGAACTCTCCTGGGGTCTCTCCAGAGGACGTCCGTCTCCCCGGGAGAGCGTGGGCCCCACTGGAGAGAGGGCTCGTCCGGGACATCACTTCCGTCCACATGTGCAAACCGCGGGACAGACCGGGGCACGTCCGCACGCCGGGGACCGATCTGACGGGTTAAGGTTGGGGGAGGGAGAGGAAAGGAGGAAGAAAGGAGCAAGTGAGAGAGGCAGACTCGGCCCCTGTTCTCAAGGACCGTGTGGACGATGGAGGGACAGGTGTGCAGACATAAGGTCACATGCACTGAGGTGCCCGGCAGACGGGTGCTCATCAGGGCTGGTTTTGAAGGATGAATAGAAGTTCTCCAGGGAGACGAATAGAGATGTCGTTTTCGGGGAGAGGCAACGGCATTTGGAAAAGCCAGGGGTTGGTTCCGACACACCCCAGGCTCAGGGGCGATACAGCCGACAGATTGTTGGTGCAGAACAGGAGACTGGGGGGGACGGACGGAGAGGTCAGCTGCCCGGAGCAGCTGGGCCAGGCCTGATACAGCACGTGACCTGGGGGCAGCATGAAGGACTGACCAGTGGGAGACCCTGGCCCGACGGTGGAGGGGGGGCGGGATTCACGTTGAGTCAAGGCAAGAAGTGACGTGGTTGGTGGTGATGATGGACAGAAAAGGGGATCCTGGGGATGTTTGGGGGCAAGGGGCCAGGGTGTGGTCGCACACGCGGGTGAGGAGGCGGGAAGTCTTGAAAAATCTGTGGCTCTTAGGGACCAGCAGCCCCGTCGGAGCTGGGACCCGGGGCGGGAGGGCCTGAGAGAAGGTGGCGCATGTCAGCTTGAGGGTCTGGGGCGCCTCTTGGGGACGGGAGTCCAGGAGGTACGAGGACACTCAGGGGCACACCGTTCGGGCTCCTGAAACACTGACCCGGGGTGGGGAGGGGGGAGACTCGGCTTTGCAGACGGACACAGCGCTCAGGGTCCTGAAGGCCCTTGTGAGGCCCCTCCCGCCCTCTTCCTGACAGGTAGGGATGCCTGGGGACCGAGGAGGTACGTGTCTCACAGTCCCGGCCAGTGGCTGCAAGCAGCCGTGGTTCCCGGGGTGCCACAGCCTCAGTCCCACCCTTCCCGTCTCCACTCTGGGGACCCTCCGTCTGTCCCCACATCCCGCGTCCACTGTGCTCACCGACAGCCCACATCTGCTTAAGTCCCTCCACTCTCAAGACTGGACTCCTGTGCCACCACCTCCAGGAAGCTCTCCACGATGCTCCGGGGTTTGCATCTCGGATCACACTCTGTCTGACCTTACGTCACCTCCCCGGAGCCCCGGGGCCGTGGCGAGCCCACCAGCACGGTGTGGGGACCGCCGCAGCCACGGGCCCCGGGCACGGCGCAGGACAGCCTTTAACAGAGGGAGGCTTCTGACCGACCAACCAGCAGAGAGGGGGACCGGTGAGCCCCTCCAGCCCCTTCATATAATTAACAGGTCTTATAAATCACATGACTTTTCATAGATCACACAAATTGTGTTTTTACGAAGCCTGGAAATCACCTCTGAGGACACCACCTGTGGAGGCAGGCAGTGGCAGAGACACCTTGGTCACTGCAGGACGGGGGAACGGTCCCCGCCCCGCGCCCCCGCCCTGCCCCGCGCCCGCACATCCTTTGCTGAGGGGAGAAGAGCGGGAGGCATTCGCAAAGCGAGGGCGCGGGTGTGGAGGGGGACAGCTCGGTGGGGGCCCAGGCCCTGCGCAGGGGGAGGTGGTGCATTTCTTCGCAGGAAGTGCGACCACAGAGAGTGAGGCACCTCCCTGCTGGGGAAGGGCTGGGGAAAGGGGGGTGCGGAGCTAGAAAATCAGGTTCAGACGGGGAGGGGCTGGAGTAGACCATCTTTCAAGTCTCTCGCTCTGCTCTCCGAGAGCTCCTGAGTCTGTAAAGTGCCCGTGGGAGGTGACCAAGGGCTCCCCAGCTCCTCGGCTATCCTTTCCACGTCGCCCGGCCGGGCAGTGCGCTCCAGGTAAAACGGGCCGGCGAAGGGACGGTCTCTACACGGATCGGCCCGCGGAGTCTGCCACCCGCCAGGAAAACATGGCTGAGAGCAGTCACGGTTAATGCGTCCCCTCTTGAGAAGCCTCTGAAGGGACAGCATGCCATGCGCCTGGGGAGGTCAGAGTATATTCCCAGCGCAGAGCAGGGTGTCTTAAAACTCTCCCTCCTCCTCCTGCCACTCTCAGGACTCTTTTGTTTAATTTTTTTAATGTTTATTTATTTTTGAGAGAGACACAGAGAGAATGTGAGTAGGGGAGGGGCAGAGAGAGGGGAGACACAGAATCCGAAGCAGGTTCCAGCCTCCGAGCCGTCGGCACAGAGCCCGACGCGGGGCTCGAACCCACGAACCGTGAGATCGTGACCTGAGCCGAAGTCGGACGCTCAACCGACTGAGCCCCCCAGGCGCCCCAGTGGCTCTCAGTCTTTACACGTCTGCTGGCCACTCCTCAGACACCTCCTTTCCCCCCTCCCCCGCCAGTGCCAAGCCCAGATTCCCCTCCCCCACCACCTCCGCCGCCTGTCTTCCCTTCTGTTCTCTGCTAGGAACGTCGTACCCTCCCCTGGGCCAACCAGCCTTCGCTCCCGCAGCCGCAGCCTTCCTCCCATCTCCGGGTCTCCGTGGAACCGAGACGAGGAAGGCAGAATGTACGCAGAGGAAAGTCAGGGTTCGATCTGATAAAGGATTTTGTCACAGGTGGCCAGGGAGGAAGCAGGCCGCCCAGGAGGGAGTGGTGTCCTTGTCCCCAGAGCTCTGTAAGGAGAGCTGGTATGGCCACTCTGCGGAGTTCTGTGAGTGTGGGGGTGTCGGGAAGAGAATGGGGGGACTCCTAGACCCTGCACAGACCCCCACAGGGCAGAGGAACCCACAGCCCTCCAATTCCTTTCCCACCCCCGAGCTCCGGGCCAGGAAAGAGTGGACAGGGAGCCAGCGTCAGGGTCCCAGCAGCCGTGCCCAGGAATGAGCACTGAACCAGTTCCCAGCCACACTCTGCCTGGAAGCCGCTGTGACGAGGTCTTCCAGTCAATTCCCTGCAGGGTAGTAATCAATTACCAGTAACCAATTCCCTACATGAGAGTAATAATTTTAAAAATGCGAGTCACTTGCTTAAAGTCCATCAGTGGGTCCTCATCTTCCTTGTGGTGGCAGATCCCAAACCTCTCAGCTCTGCCTGGACCGATGCGGCCTTGGCCCCGCTGCCCTCCCTCTGTCATTGACCCTTGGTCCCTGGGCTCCAGCCCCGGGGGACAGAATTAGCGTTCGCCAAACCTCAAGACCTCCCCTGTGTTATGCACATCCGACACTGGGTTCTCCCACCTGGGAGGATCTCCTTCTCTTTCTAGGCAGGGTAGGGTGGGCAGGAAGATGGGGGAAACCATGGCAGGGGCAGACGCCTTGGGGAAGTCAAGGACATCAGCACAGGACGGCCCACGATTGTGGTGCAGGCGCTTCCAGCACCCCAGACGTTGCTCTCAGAACCTTGGAGAGATGAGGGCACCTGCCGGTCTCAGACCCTGAGCGCACGCACCACACCCCCCTTACCTCTGTCTCTTCTGCTGACATGCACGTGTGACCGGGATGGATGGCTCTGTATTTTTCTCTCTCCTCACATCTGCTATACCCTTTTGCCATCTTCCCGCTCAGCAGAGTCTCCACAATTTTCTCCCCTCCACTGAGAAAATATTCACTCTGTTTTCATTCATTCAAAACCCTTTGCCGAGTGCCTGTGATGTTTTCTGGTGTGCGGGATCACTCCTGACTCATCTCTGACTCGCAGCATCAGGTGTAGCGCTAGGTGAGAGCTTGATAGAAGTGTGTTGGGTGGATGGAGATGCATGGTGGGTAGATGAATAGTCACACTGATGAAGAGATGGGTGGATGGATGGATGGGTGGATGGATGGATGGTGCAGGATAAACAGGGAGACGGGGGGGCGGATGGGTGGGCGTCTCTCTGTGAATTTGGTAACACTGATTGAGAAACCAGTCTTTAATGCCCAGGAGACCCCGGCTAAGCCTTTCCAAGCTCTGGCAGCCTTTTCCTCTGCTCCAGGAATAAATGGGATTTTCCCTACCTATCACCGAGCTCCCACAGCAGCCATTTGTTCTAAGTGTCCCGGGCAGCCCCGTGGTGGTGTAATTAGTCCTCGTTAGCAGCCACCGCGACCGGACTGTAATTTCCAGGCCATTGGAGGATAATTGCACACAAACAGCCCGGAGGGGCTTTGCACCTGTGACGGCAAGAACAGCGTCTTCCCCTCTCTGCGCGGCTCCGAATGCCAACAAGCAGGTGAGCTCCTGATGCCGGATTAGCACGGGGCGATTCTCATTACTGAATGGCTCCAGCGCCGTCCAAATGAGGACAGCAATTAGGCCGACCGGGGGAGACAAAGCCTCCCTTGATGAGCATAACGGACACAGGCGGCATCCTCTGGCCCGAGGCCGAGTGTGAAATCGCAGCCCAGGGCTCCTCTGTGGTGCACCAGCCATGCCCTGGGCCCCTCGGCCTGACCTGGACGCCCATCACCGCCCCCGGGGCCTCAGCGCCCACAGGGAAGAAACAACACACATTCCCATGGAATTAGGAGAGTCGCGGATCTGAACGCCTCACTGAGATTAGCACTTATGGCGTGGATTCCTTCCAAGAAAGACGTCAGTCACTGAAGACGATGCAGACAGCTGACGATCGGTGCCGGCAAGTCCACACCCCTTAGCACGGCGGTCCCTCCTGTCCAGGGTGACAGGCGCCCCAGCCCTCACTGTGCGGGTGGGACGGTAGTCCAGAGCAGAGGTGAGGAAAGGCTTCCCCAAGGTCACGGCGGCCAGACTGGAGGCAGAGCTGGGACCGAGTCCCGCCCGGTCTCCTGTCCTCGTGGCAACATACTACGTCCGGGGGCCTGGGGTTGATGGGCTGTCCTTCCCCCCCGGAGGACCCTCCCCTCACTCAAGGAGGAGAAACCTGGGAAATCCAGAGGCACCCCACGAAAATACAGAAGGCGGCGAGGCCTTGACCCTCGAGGCCCAGGGAAGACTGTGCGGAGAGGCTCTGGGGCAGGAAACGGTCTGCTGGGGGCAGTGGGCACGCACACGGGCCTGGACCCGACAATCTGGACTTTGGGGACAAGTGGACATAACCCCTCCAAGCCTCGACTTCCCCACCCGTGCACTGAGGAGGAAAGCAGCCGCCTTCAGAAATGACTGGCACGATGCTAGGGACAGGGCTGGCGAGGTGCCCGAAGGAGCCGGCGCTAAGTGGGCTCTCGGCGGCGCCCAGCGGAAGGGAGGGCTCACGTCAGCTGGCTGCACTACCCGCCCGGGGCACTGCCCCCTGGCCCGCCACGTGATGAGCCCCCCTGCCCCCACCCGGTGCCTGCTGCCTCCCAGTCGGGTCGTTTCTTGCGATTTATCTTCAAGTTCACGTATCTGTTCTTCCTTCACCTCTAATCTGCTACTAAGCCCGTTCGGTGACTTCTTTCTTTCAACTGCTATCATTTTCAGTTCGAGAATTTCCATTTGGTTCTTTTCAGTCCCTGTTTCCCTGCAGACATTCTCTATGTTGACTCGTGACGACTTTGGCCTTTCGAGCATATTTATATAGCTGCTTTAAAGACTGTGCTTTTAAAATCCGGGCTTGGGGGCGCCTGGGGGGTGCTCAGTCTGTTAAGCATCCGACTTTGGCTCAGGCCATGATCTCCCGGTTCGTGGGTTCGAGCCTCATGTCGGGCTCTGTGCTGACAGCTTGGAGCCTGGAGCCTGCTTCGGATTCTGTGTCTCCCTCTCTCTCTGTCCCTCCCCTGCTCACCCTCTGTCTGTCTCTCTCTCTCAAAAATAAACAGACATTAAAAAAATTTTTTTAATCCCATAGCCAGTCCATCCAACGTTAATCGGATGTTTTTCTGGATTCCGGGTCACACTTTCCTGTTCCTTTACGAGGGAACGTCCTGGTCCTCAGGCAGCTTCTGGTCTCTGAGCTCCTCCCCTGCACACGGGTGTCTCCATTTCACTTCCGGCCTACAGAAATTGTTTTGGTTCTCAGGATGACGGGTCCCATAAAAGCAAGACAGAATTCTGTTTGCCACACGGTCTTCATGCGTGTGTGTGCACACACGTGCGTTCAGAGACAGCAGCGAGGGGGCTCCCGCGTGAGCTCGCTCTGCCGTCAAGACCAGAAGGCAGGTGGGCTTTTTCAGAAGTGAGCTGCTGTCCAGTAGGCGTTCACGCTCAAGGGGAGAGTCCAGACGTATCCGCTGGGAATGGTGTAGAGGGAATCACTACACATTGGGGGGGGGGCGGGGCAGAGGAGCCTGACGAATTGTTCAAACGTATAGCTTAGCATAGGTGCCCAGCTCAGAGCTGGCACCCGTGGGTGCTTGCACAGCAGAGAATCACACACCCCGTCATTATCGTAGCCAACTCAGCCCGTCACTGGCCGGCCGTCGTGGTCTCTCCTCCGACTGATGTTGACCTACGAGCAGCAAAGAGCCTCGGTCCCAGCGCCTGGGGCCTGGAGTTTGCTGCCACCATTCCAGAATAGAAAAGAAAACGTTTCTCAGCTGAAAAGCACATTTGCTGGTTATGACAATGATTCAGAGCTTTTTTTTTTTTTTTTACATTTCTGTATTGATTCCCAGCCTGCTTGTTTTATCATACAATCACGGGCCCCAGGATGGAGAATATATTACTGCACACACGTACAGGAACCTCGTCCCAGGGAGCTGCCTGAACACCCAGTGGCACACCCGGGGCCCCGGGTTCAAACAAAGGTGGCAGGTGACCCGAAAGCAAGCAGGTTGTCCTCTGTGGCAGGTGCACAGCCGTTCAGGAAGCCCAAGCGGCCCTCACGCGAGGTCTGGTTTCTCGTCGAGCACAGTGGGGCTGGCTGGGCCGGGCTCAGCAGGGCCCTGCCCCCGGGAGGAGCGGCCGGGCCTCCAATGTGGCTCGGGGCCTGCGGGTTATCATCACCACCACCACCTAATGGCGCCCGCGTCCCTCACGAGCCAGGGGTCCTAACTGTCTTCTTGGTGAGGCCCCGCACGCCACCCCCCGGCACAACTGACCGAGTAATGGCTCTGTAAGCGGCCATCTGATTAGCCTGATCCCAAGAGGGGCGATGCCCGGACGGGCCGTGTGTGCGGGGCGCAAGCACGGGGATCCCCATCCATCTCTGTCACCCGAGCCGCCCACACTCATCTGTCAGCCCTGACAGGAGCTGCTCGTCGTTGGAAAGCGAGTACCAGCGGACCTCCTTGTTCTGCACGCGGAAAACCCACCGGCCTCCCTCGTCCCACAGCGAGGAGGCTGGTCCAGCGGGGGCAATGGGATCTTTGGCCGAAGGAAAGGGGCGAGAGCTTCAGAAAGGCTGCGGCCGAGACCCTGGAGACGGGGAGGCCGTGTGGAGGGAGGAGATGGCAGTGAGGAGTCCCCGAGGCCCGCAGACGCTGACCCACGCTGCGGAAGGACGCAGTCACATCAACCTGGTGGCCCACGTCCCCTCCCCTGGCCGAGGGAGCCCGAGGGAGGGGAGCCAGGAGGAGGGAAGACTATGCACCCTGTCCGTTCTGCAGGGAAGAGGACAGCACAGCAGACCCCGGGCTAGCACCTCCCGCCCCCCTGCCCCCCTAACACCCAAGAGCGCAGGGCGGGGGCCGGCCGTGCGTTCGAGGACGCCGGGCACCCTGCCCCTCGGGGCACCCAAGTGCCGCTCCGACCGACCCCTGCCCCCTTCGCACTCCCCCTGCTGCAAGCCGCCCGTCCTTCCGTCCTTCCAGCCAGGCCGGCCCCACTCGGCCCCAATGTCTCTCACGGGGAATCCCTTCCAGGAAGGGGCTTCCTGGCCTCCCAGGCTGAGCAGAGGCGAGTGCAAGAGGGTCACCCGCGACTGCACCAGGCATCCTGCCTTCAGGCAGAAGGAGAAGCGTCTCCTCGATGGCGGGTTTGCTGCTCTGGCCAGGAAACCCTGTCAGGTCTGGCTTGATCCAGGAGTGGGGGCGGGGGGGGGGGAATGAAAACAACCTCAAAACACTAGGAACGCACGACGCTTAGGGTGGTGAGCGTTTCCTAATGTGCTGAGTTGGATCAACCATACTTCAATTAAAAATGAAATGTTATTTTATTTTTTAATGTTTATTTGTTTTTGAAAGAGACAGACAGAGCACGACCAGGGGAGGGGCAGAGAGAGAGGGAGACACAGAATCCCAAGCAGGCTCCAGGCTCCGAGCTGTCAGCACAGAGCCCGACGCAGGGCTGGAACTCACGGAACTGTGAGATCATAACCTGAGCCGAAGTCGGACGCTTAACCGACTAAGCCACCCAGATGCCCCAGAAATGAAATTTTAAAAACCCATGAGAAATACACATCAGGATGCAGAAAGCATCCAGGTCCGTTTTCCTTGCCCGTAAAACAGGGATAATAATACTCGCCTTGTGCACCTGCTCTCAGCGTCGGGCACAGCAGTGGCCCGATGGGACAAACAGAGCCACACGGGCCTAGAAACAGGTTTGGTTCTGGGAAGACGCCTTCCTGCTGGACCGGGGTCTGGAGGCCGGGGCCACGTGCTGTCACGTCGCCGTGCATTCGTTCAGCTCAGAGACCCCAGGAGACCCGCTAAATCCTCACGCAGGCCTCTGAGCTACACAGAGCGTCCCCCGGAAGCAGACAGGCCTTACCCCGACCCGCATGGAGCCCCCACCTGGCCTCAGGCCTAGACCCAAACTTCGCCCCTCGCAGACTGAGCTCAGACCCTGCTCCCAGCCCTGACCTTACGCTGGCATCTGACCTTGGGCACAGGAGCCCTGATCCTGGCTGTGGACAGAATTCTGTGACTTCCGATCAGCCTCCTGAAATCCACTCTGGTCCCAAGGGTCCGTGAAGGCCATTTCTCCTGGCGGGGATCGGGGCGGGTGGCGGGGGTTAGATACAGACATTTTATTTATTTTTTTTTTAATTTTTTTTTCAACGTTTTTTATTTATTTTGGGGACAGAGAGAGACAGAGCATGAACGGGGGAGGGGCAGAGAGAGAGGGAGACACAGAATCGGAAACAGGCTCCCGGCTCCGAGCCATCAGCCCAGAGCCTGACGCGGGGCTCGAACTCCCGGACCGCGAGATCGTGACCTGGCTGAAGTCGGACGCTTAACCGACTGCGCCACCCAGGCGCCCCGAGCTCAACTTTTTAAATTACGCTTAAGAAAATATCGGGCCGGATTCGAGTGTTTTCAGCGGCAAGTCGTAGAAAGCCCGTTCGAGTTGCCTTGAACCATAAAGAGAATTTATCAGCGTGGGTGAAAACACCCCAGTGAGAGTAGGAGCTTCAGGTGCAGTGTGCTCAGGGCGCCATTACCCGTGATGCCGAGCCCCACCCTGCCCTGCACGCTGGCCCGTGGGCTGGCTGGCCTTCTTCTTAGGAAACTTGTACACCTGAGGTTTGCACACCCTGTAACCCAGAAGAGAAAGCTTTTCTTTCTCCAAACGTTGAGGAGATAAAAAGTTGCTTTGCGGGTGTTTACTCTGATCAGAGCATCTTAGGACTAAACTCATAGTTGACGCAATCGTTATGGCCGAGAACATCACTTGCTGTGTTATTGCCGGTTCTCAACCATTCCCTTGAGGCGGACGTGGGCGTGGGGCCCACCAGGAGCAGGTGAAGGTCAGCACCACTCCAGCCCCTGACTGCCTGCCCATGGGGAGAACCATCCACCCCCACTATGCAAGGTTAGTCCATTAACTTTGACTTAGGGCTGCATATAGAATTCAGTCAGAACTCCTCACGGGCACCTGAGGGGCTTAGTGGGTTAAGGATCCGACTTCAGTTCAGGTCATGATCTCACGGTTCGTGGGCTTGAGCCCCGCGTCGGGCTCTGGGCTGATGGCTCAGAGCCTGGAGCCTGCTTCAGATTCTGAGTCTCCGTCTCTGCCCCTCCCCTACTTGGTGTCTCTCTCTCTCTCTCTCTCTCTCTCTCTCTCAAGAATCCTGAGTGGAGATTGGTCTAAAGTTTTCTATTTTTGTGCTAATTTTGTCAAATTTTGGTATCCACGCTACGTTAGTTTTATAAAAAGAATTGGGAAGCCACCCTTCTCTCTCCAGGCTCTGGAAGGGTTTAAATAGCATCAGGTTCGTCTGTTCCTCGAACATTGGAAGGAGTTTACCTTTGAGACCATCTGGATTTGGCGCTTTCCTGGAGTTTGCTTTTCTTTTCTTTCTTTTTTTTTTTTTTATAGCTTTTCTCAACTCCTTCCATTGTTTTCGGTCTGTTCAGATCTCCCAGCTCTTATGGAATCAGTTTTCAGCACATACAGTTCCTGGAACACATCTTATTTGACGGATCTTTCCCAATGCATGTCCACCGGCTGTTTTTGCAAAATCTTTTTTTTTTATTATTACTTCCTTTGGTTCTGTGGTGCTTTCTCTTTGTTTCTCCCGATGGTTCATCAATTTCGCTGCGTGTGCCCCACGCCAACGGCATCCGGACCTCGTGCGTAACTGCAACTCAGTCGGTCTTTCTGCACGTTTCGAAGGGGATGCTCCACTCATTTGTTTTCGTCCTTTCTTGTGTAACTTGCTCCTAGATCGCAAGACTGGCTTGAGGAGACGAGACGTCTTACTTACCAGATCACCAGCGCAAGGCGCCAGGAGCCGGTGGGGTGGGACGGTCACAGGCTGCATCGGGTGGGCAGACGGGGCGCGGAACGCATGCTGAAAGGGCATTTAACTGGGGGCAGAGCCGGGCTGGCAGCAGACCGGACTCCAAGGGGGCAGCGTGGACCCCAACCTTCCACCCAAGCAGGTGGGCGAGCAGAGGGCGGTCTGAGGCTCTCTGAACCTGGGGCACAGAGACCTGGTGCCTGACCCTCCCTGAGGGCAGACGGCCGCACCTAGAGAGTCACGGCATTCCCGTCAGACGAGGGAGGCTCGGGAGGCAGGGAGGCCGGACGGAAAGCAGGCCCCCCGCCCAAGAAACGAGAGTTGTAGCTCAGGAAATGCTCGCGGGCGGAGTTCACTTAACGGTGTTCCAGGAACGAAGCAGGTGAAGCACCTGCAGACAGGACGAGGCCAGAGGCTTTGGTGTGAAGAAAAAGAAAGGAGAGGGGGCGCCCGGGGGGCTCAGCCGGTAAGCGTCCGACTCTTGGTTTTGGCTCAGGTCGCGATCTCACGGTTCGTGGGTTGGAGCCCCGCGTGGGGCTCTGTGCTGACCACACGGAGCCTGCGTGGGGTTCTCTCTCTCGCTCTCGCTCTCGCTCTCTCAAAATAAATACACTTAGAACAAAACAACGAAAAAGAGGAAGTCAGCAACCATGCGTGAATTCCCAGGAATTCCCTCCACACATCCAAGGCCACCTGCTACGTTCAGATTCTCTTGTGTCGCCTGCCTGACCTGTTGTCTCTCAGGCCACTTTTAGATATTTATTTATTGTATCCCTTCTTGGGTTGAAAGCTGGGATCGTCTTTAAATACGTTCACAAGACCTTTGAAACCCCTTCCTTCGGGAGGTGAGGCCTACCCCTCCCCACACACCCCCACCCGTGAGCAGGGGCCGGACTCAGTCACTGTTTCTAATGAGAGAAGAAACCGGAAGTGAGGGTGTCTGTATCCGAGACCGTGAGTTATAAAACCTTGTCCTCTCTCTTGGATCAAGCGGTCTGGGGGGAGCCAGCGCCCTGTCGTGAGGACCCCCGAGCAGCCCCGTAGAACTCCACGGGGCAAGGGACTGAAGCTACCAACAGCCAGCACGGAACCGAGGCCCCCTGTCCACGGCCACGTGAGCGAGCCTTCCTGGAAGCCAATCCTCCCGCCTTCAGACCCGAACGTCCTAAGAGGCCCTGAGACGGAACCCGCCGGCCCAGCTGCTCCCGCGTACCTGACCCACAAGAACCGTGAGGCATAAATACTTGTTGCTCCGAGCCGCTAGGGTTCGGGGGTCAATTTGTTATTCAGCCGCCAACAGCTAATACAGAGGTTCCGCCGCACATCTGGCTGCACTTCGTCGAACCGGTTACGAGCACGTTAAAATGGGGAGGCCTTGACGCTTACAGGCGTCGCTTCAGGGTGCTTGGGTAGCGGGGTGGCCCAAACCACGGCGAGTCCCTAAATGGTGGAAAGGGGAGGTGTTGTTTCTGTGGGCTCCTTCAATCCATTAAAAGAGAACAGTGGTTCGCTCCCCGAGAAAGGGGATGTGCTGCCCAGCGGGATGCGGAGGGGACGGGAGAACGGGGTGACCGTGTGGATGGTGGGTCGGTCCCTGCCTCACCGAGACCCCAAGTCGGCCGGGGTGCACACGAGGGTCTCCACCTGTGCCCCCCGCCCCAGCTGCGCCCCAGTCGCCCTCGGCTGTGGTAGCAAGAGGGCTGCGTAGACGTGCGTAGATGAGCGAGCACGGGGGCCTTCCAGCAGGACTTTATTTACAAACACAGGCGGCAAATCGAATCTGGCCCGTGGGTCTTCATCTGTCTGCCCTGAACGATGACAAAATTGCGCACGCTGCCCCCCGCCCTCCGCTCGGCCCTCATCGCTCGTGGTGGCGACGGTCGGCTTACTTTCAGTCATTCTGGTGGTTCACTTTGTACCAACCGTGAAAGACAGTGTCAAGGGAGCGAGAAGACAAGCCGCGGACCGGGAGAAAACACGCTCGCAAAAGACACATCCGAGAAAGGCCTGTCGCCCCAACTGCGCGAAGACCTCCTAAGCCTCGACGGTAAGGAAGCGAACAGCCAGACTTAAGAGTGAGCCAGAGCCCTGAACAGACACATCACCCGAGAGGAGGCACACAGGAGGCGGGCGGCTGGGCACAGGGAAAGACGCCCCGCGCGGCACGTCGTCAGGGAGGCGCACGTGAACGCGGAGGGCCGTGGGGGCATCTGCGAGCACGGCCGACGTTCAGACACAGACGGGAAGCAGGAGCTCGCTGGTGCCGGGAGCACAGGATCCCAGCTATCGCGCTCCCGGTAACCACCCGAGAGGGGCGAAAACTTACGTCCGCACAAAACCCCGCACACGGACCTTTCCAGCAGCCGTGTCCAGAGCCGCCAACACTCGGAAACACCCAAGCCGTCCTGCAGCAGGTGCGTGGGTAAACAAGCCGTGGCCCATCCAGAGAATGGAATGTTCTTTGGCGCTAAAGAGAAATGAGCTATCAAGCCAAGAAAAGACGCGGAAGGACCTTAAATGCAGATCGCTGAGTGAGAGAAGCCAGTCTGAAAAGGCTCCGTGCTGCATGATACCCACCAGATGACATTCTGGAAAAAGCACAGCTATGGAGGCAGGAAAAGGCCCGCGGCTGCCAGGGACTGGGGGGCGGGAAGGATGAACGGTTGGAGGAGCACAGAGATTTCTGAGGCGGTGAAATGACTCTCCCTCACAGCAGAATGGCGGGCTCAGGGCCTGACGCATTTGTCCCAGAGCATAGACCACCACGAGGGAGCCCCAGTGTAGACAGAGGACTCTGGGTGACGACGTGGCCGTGCAGGCCTCCATGGTACAAACACATCACCCGGGGGGACACTGGTAGGGGGGAGGCTGCGGGGGGGGAGCAGGAAGTAGATGGGAAATCTCTGTGCCAACCCCTCCCTTCTGCTGTGGCCCTAAAACTGCCCTAAAAAATAACTAAGTCTCAGGGGCGCCGGGCGGCTCAGTCGGTTGAGCGTCCGACTGTCCGACTTCGACTCAGGTCATGATCTCACGGTTCACGAGTTCGAGCCCCGTGTCAGGCTCAGTGCCGACGGTGAGGAACCTGCTTGGGATTCTCTCTCTCCCTCTCCCTCTGCCCCTGCCCCGCTTGTGCCCTCTCTCTCTCTCTGTCTCTCTCTCTGAAAATAAATAAATAAACTTAAAAATTTTTTAATCTTCTAAAAGTACATTAAAAATGTTGAAAATGCATACAGATCATGAAACGTCGTTTCTTGGGGCCCACCCTCTGCCTGGGCGCTTCCCAGGCGCCTCTGAAGCCGCGTGCCCTCCGCGTGCACCAGAAAGCATTTGACGGCCAGTTCTCTGTCTGCGCGGGAGGAACTTTTGTATGAAGTTCGCCCGTTTCTGTGGTTATAAATACTCCCACCGAGGCCGATTTCAAGCGACCGATATGATGTCAGGCAGCTGGCAAGGTTTCTGGAAGTTTAATAATTGGCTCTCGCGGGCCTATTTGAGCCGACTCCAGCATGTCGCTGGCCGCGGTGGGCAAGTGCGAGCCCAGCCCCACCCCCGTCTCCCGCTGTAAGTGACTTGGCTCTTCTGCCGGGATGCCTGAGGAGCCTTCTCTTTGAAATTCAGCGGCTCGTTCGGGGCAGTTTGCCCGCTTTATGTGAGCCCGTGTCAGTGCCCCTGCTGGAGGCCTGCCCTGGGATGCCCGCGTCGGTGCCCCTGCTGGATGGGGCATGGGAAGGAAGCCTGCAGCAGGTCTGGGCTTTGCCCTCCAGGATTTGCCCCACCCCCTCGTCCTGGCCTCGTAGCTTCCACGCGGAGTCCTGGTGGATGTGTCTCGTCCAGAGCACCCGACACGAGCCGTGTTTACCTGGGTTCAGTCGTGTCTCCCTGGCCGCGATCTCGGGCATCGCTAACATGGCCAACCCAGGCCGAAGAGAAGAGCTGGGCCAAAGATGGTGTGAAATGCTTGCATAGATGCACAGAACGGGGGGCTTTGCCAAGACGCGTCTCTGGGACTCGCCTCGTTTCCACTCCCTCCAAAGCTCCCGCTTCATTTGCCTCTCTTTGGTCCTCTGCTTGGCCAAAGCCGCCCGTGCCGCTGCAGAGGACGAGTCACTGGGTCCGGGGGCTCCTTTTCTCCTTCCTCCTAGCAGGGAGCAGCCAAGGCGGGCAGGGGTCTCAGGCTGGTAAAGGGATAGCAGAGGGGGCTTGCGGGGACGGTCCAGTTCCGTGCCTTGAGTGCGGTGCTAACACAGAGAGCTGCCCGTGAGCATAGCACGCCTGCACACACACGTGCACACGTGGCCGGGGAGCCCGGACAAGCCGTGCGCGCTGCTCCGACATCTACCTCGCGGGGCTGATCCCGGACCGACGTCATGCAAGACGCCAACGCTGGGGACGAGGGGTGAAGGCTGCACGGGCCCTGCCGGTATCTGTCTGCAACTTCCGGCACATGTATCCTTATTTCCAGATGAGACATTTTTTTGAAATGCAAGGAACTGACACAAAGAAGGGAAGGTCAACTTTGAGAGAAGCAGTGCGAGGTAACGGCTGCGGTGGCGGATGGACGGCCGGCCCCTGCCCGGGCCTGCGAGCCTCACAGCGCAGGTGCGGGAACACGGGCTTCCCGGAGGCGGGAGTCCCTCGGCCCATGGTGGAGCCCATCCGACACGCCGTGCGGCCTCTCTGGCCAGTCCCAGGGCTCTGCAGGTGGGATGGTTTGGAGGCTCGGCCTGTCCCTATCGCTGCGGGCTCAGAGCTGAGCTCGGGGGGGACCTGAGAGGCCCCGTCCTCCTATAGACACACAGCTGCACAGTGAGCTGGAGGCCACACGGGCTCCTAAGAGATTTCAGTCCCGGGCTTTGCAGCAGAAGCACCTGTCCTGCGTCCCCCAAAACCACCTGTCAGGAGGGCTTTGTCGCGGGAGCTCTGAGGGCCTGGCCTCAGTGCATGCACAGTCACTTCAGGGTCCTGCTGACGAGGCCCGAGGGCGCTGGAGCTGAGCAGGAAGGTGGGCGCAGTCCGGGGACCGGTGTGTGTGTCGCGGGGGAGGCGGGACCCAGAGCCGAAGGAGCCAGGACCCGCGAGGGCTCTGTCAGGCACGGGGCCTTCCGCAACGTGCCTGGTCCCCAGCGTCGCGTGGGGGCCGTGTCTTTCATCAGGAGGCCAAGAGACGCTGATGAGCTCCGCCTCTGGCCGCGGGCTGGGTTATGCCACGGTAACGCAGGCGTGGACGGGACGGGGAGGTCGCTGCCCGTGTGGCGCTCGCAGTCTGGTGGGGCCCTCGCGGGCGACGGGGCATCTTTCCTCTGGCGTTGGCCGGAAGGCGAGGGAGCCTGTCACAGGCCCCGGACGGCCCAGGCCCCCCTGGAGGGCAGATCGCCGTTGGGGAAAAAGGACCCCGAGCTGGAGAGACACCCTGCCTGTGACGGCAGTGCGGGCAGACACGACCGGACCCGCCCCCACCCCGCGGTGACCTCGGAACGCAACGGGGCCCAGTGGCGGCTTCTTTTGTGGAAGAATGAGTGAGAGGAGGTAGCCTCCGTTCCTTCCGCGACGTCACAGCCGGGAGAGGTCTCGGCCCCGCGCTCAGAGACGGACGTGCGGGAGGCTCCCAGCGAGGAGGACACACGGGAAACGCACGTCCCCACGCGGAGCGGGAGCCAGCGCGACGGGCCGGGGGGCAGCCTGGGGGTGAGGGCGGGGGCGAGCATCCTCGGTTTTCGGCCGACCTGTGTCACCCGGGGACTTGGCGCAATCCCAGCGGTGGTGGGGGTCGTGCTGGACGCTGGGCTGGACGTTTGCCCGTCTCCCGCGACCCTCTCGGAATCCCTGTTCGTGCGTGCGTGCGTTCGTTCATTCATTCATTCATTCATTCAACAGCTACTTACTGGAGCCTCGTCCTTTACCAATGGTGGTTATGAAAACTATGAGGAACAGGGGACTCCTGAGGGCCTCAGTCGGTTGAGCGTCCAACTTCGGCTCAGGTCACGATCTCGCGGTCTGTGGGTTCGAGCCCCGCGTCAGGCTCTGTGCTGACACCTCGGAGCCTGGAGCCTGCCTCAGAGTCTGTGTCTCCCTCTCTCTCTGCCCCTCCCCCGTTCATGCTCTGTCTCGCTCTGTCTCAAAAATAAATAAACATTAAAAAAAAATTTTTTTTTTAAATGACGGTTATAAAGACTGAGGAACACGAGAAGCAGCTCTGACATGACGTGGATGAAATCAGATTTAGGAATCTGTCGGAGGAAAAGGCAGAAAAGAATACGCCAAAGTACGAATGATAACGGGGTTAAAAGTGAGAACTTCGATGGCGCCTTTCTTCTCCCTCAGTACACAGACCCTCTGTAGTGACATTACGAGACCTTTACGATGCATCTTTGCGTACAATTATATCAATATTTTATACCATATAAATACGTGACTCATTTACAAGGGCCGAGCCAGAATGATGAAGCGTCTCGTAACGACAACCCGTAAACGGTTCAGGACCTGGGAGTCCTCACCCTGGGGCAGGACGGAGTGAGGGGCTCCTTATCATCCCTCAGCCCCCGAACGGTCGTGTGGGAGAAAAACTGGCCTCGATCCGCGTGACGGCCGAGAGCGGACGGTCTCTCTGTTCTGCCTGAGAAAAGACTCTCTAAGTGTAAAACATCCCTGTAACGGACGGGGCTGCCCGTAAGGTGGGGAGCACACCGTCACGGGAGGTATTCAAGCCGAAGTCAGAGCTGCAGTCGTCGGGCACCGAGGAAAGAAGGAAGAAAATCAAGTACGTGGCAGAAATGGCAGAAGCGGCCGACAGAGGGGAGTCAGAGGCCTCTCCCGCAGACCCTAGAGGCTGGGCACCACCCCCTCACCATCCGCGTGGGTGCCACGGAAGGAATCCGCACGTGGAAAAAATCCCCCGAGTTGTCATCGGACGCCTGAGCCGGAGGACCCCGGAGGCCGGCTGGCCCCTGTCACCAGCGAGGGAACGGAGGGCCCGGGGCGGGGCCCGCGTGCTGGGGGCACACGCCAGGCCTGCGTGGATCTGTTTAGATCCAGGCGCCGAGACCCCCACCTGGGCCCGCAACACGCGTGCGCACGTGCTTTCCCGGGAAGAGATCAGTGACCCCCGGGCTGCTCACCGTTCTTGGCTCGGATGCCAAAAAGCTCTCGTGATCACTCTGGTTTCATACCAAGCCGGCAGCCGATAGAAGGCGATTTCTGCTTGAGATAATGAAACGTCCGTGGGCGGCTGCACACCACACGGGCCCCGGGCGAGAGGGGAGCGCAGCCCACCCCGGGTCTCACTCCCAGGAAAGGCCCTCCTGTAATGAAAACGGCCTCGTCCGTGTTGCCGGGCTGGGTCGAGGGAGCCCGTGCATTTCCCGAGGAAGCCCGGGGAAGAGCCGATCGATAAAATCCATCAGGCTCACTGCCTTCTGGAAGCACTTTCTGTGTTCATTTATCCTGGACCTGGGAGTGATTATGTCAGGGTGTTTCTCCCAAGGACTCTGGGAAAATAAAACAAACTTCCACCCCAATTCTCTCCGACGAAACACTTTGGTTCCTTTCAGACGCGTGTTTGCTGTTTATTCCGGCCTCCCCGGCGGCCCAGGGGCCGTTCAGGACGAGTTTATCACGGGCAACAGGTGTGTTATGGCAGCCACAGCCCGTGGCCGGTGGGTCCCCGGCTTTCGGCCACGGGGAAAGCCGCCCGACACGAGGACCAAGAACTGATTACGGTTCAAAAGGGTGAGAAGGGCCCCTAGAAAGTCCTCTGCTCTTTAAAAAAAAATGATCTAGATAACTGTGGATTCGCACGCAGCTGTAAGTAACGATACAGAGATCCCGCCCGGGATGTGGGACTCAGTTTCCCCAGCGACAACACTGGACGAAAGTAACGTTACGACGCGGATGTTGACATTCACACAACCCGCGGACCTCGCTCAGACCCTCGTTTCACTGGCGTTCAGTCCTGCACGACATCGGCACGCCCGTCCGTCGACCAGCGCGCCTCACCCCCCCCCCCCCCCCCCGCCGCCAGCACGCCTCTGTTCTCCGTTTCCGGAAATTTGTTCCGCAAACGTCGTGTGAAGGAGATCACGCAGCGTGCGACCTGTGGCGACTGGGCGTCTTCGCCAAGCGGAACTCCCCGAGGATTCGTCCACGCGGTTCCGTGAATCCACATCAGATTGATGCCTTTTCGTCGCCGAGCAGTGATTCCCTCGTGTGGATGCACCTGTCGGGTCACCCGCTGAGGAACATCTGGGCCGATTCCAGGTTTTGACAGTTACAAATAAAGCAGCCGTAAAAATAGCGCACGGGTTTCTGTGCGGACGTAAGTTTTCATGTCTCCGGGATGAGCGCTCAGGAGCGCCGTTCGCTGGGTTGTGCTTCGTTCGGCGCTTTGTGTTGGAAGAAACCGCCAAACTGTTTGTCCCGGGTGCCTGCACCCCCACGGCCGAGGGCGGACCGCCACCCCGGCAGGCGGGCGGCGATGTCTCACCGCGGTTTCCGTCGGCGTTTCCCTAACAGCTAATGGTGTCGCACATCTTCTCTGGCTATTTATGTCCCTGACCCCGAGGGGCAACAAGCTGTGCGGCCTTGCCGGGGGACCGTGTCTCAGGGCTCCCGGCCCCCAAAGGAGAAAATAGCAGGAGGTAGGTCTGGGGGAGCAGCCCCAGCCGTCTGAGGCCACGGGACGGGCGCCCACCTGGAGACTCGCTCTGTCTCGACAGGAGCCACTACCTTTAGCCAGCTGGCTTTTCTGCTGATGGCTTCCAGACGTCCGAGTGTGAACAGGCAGGTTCCAGAGACCCTGACGGTTCAGACTAGCCCAGGGATCTCCAGTTTGCTGACGTGAGAACCGGCCTCGGTTCCCCGGGAGGGCTCTGCCCTCCTGATCCACTTTTTTTGTTGTTTTAAATTTTAAGTTTATTTATTTATTTTTGAGAGAGGGAGCGAGAACTCGAGAGTGGCAGAGGGGCAGAGAAAGAGAGAGAGAGAACCCCAAGCGGGCTCCACACGGCCAACATCAGAGCCCGACGCGGGGGGCTCGATTCCACGAACTGGGAGAGCGTGACCTGAGCTGAAATCGAGAGTCGGACACTTAACCAACTGAGCCACCCAGGAAGCCCTTTATTCCTTTTTATTTGTGCGGCTTTATTGACATATAACTGATAGAGGAGGAAATGCACCTGTTTACTGTACCCATCTGGATGCGTTTGGACATAAAAATATGGCCATGACCCCATCAGTACAATCAAGGTATTGATCATACCCATCGCCTCCAGAAATGTCCTGTGTTCCTTTGTGTGGTTTTTGTTTTCTGTGTGTGTGCGTGCGTGTGTGTGTGTGTGTGTGTGTGTGTGTGTGTGTGTTTGGGTTTTGGTTTGGGGTTTGTTGGTGGTAAGTGCACTCTACACGAGATCTATCTTCTTGATGTGTTGTTTGAATGTGGGGGCGGCCAGATGAAGAGACGCACGGTGTGAGGTCTGGGAGGGTCCCCAGCACGGAAGCCCCTGTCCCCGTGGACTTGGGGGGCGTCACTCTCCCCGGGGGGAACGCGATCACCAGCCCGGAGGCTCCCCAGCCCCGACTGCCGCGGCTTTACAGGGGCTTCCCCGCGTGGGCATGGCCGGCTATGAACCATCTCCGGCCCCTCTCCCCTCTCCGGAGGACGGGGGTCCGAGCTTCCAGCCCTTCCGCTGACCAGTCCCCGTCCAGGAGCCCAGCCAGAGTCGCCTCAGTGGAATGAAAGAGGCACGAGGTGTTCTGTCACTTGGGGGCTCACGAGGGTTCTGGGGGCCCCGCGCAAGGAACAGGGACGAAGACTGAACGTACATTCATTATTATAAACCACAAGATCGTGGTCCCCCACCCCCGGCCGTTGGGCAGGAAGTGAGGGGTGAGGAGCCCGGAGAGGGGGCCGTGAGGTCGGCTGGACGACGGGCTGGGCTGGAGCCCAGGGGGACGGTGGGCTGGAGGCAAGGGCGCAGGGGAAATTCAACCGGGATTCGAGGGTTCCCTCGATGATCGGCAACGTTTAGGGGGTCGGGGCTCTCGGCCTGAACCGCTGGGAGTCCAGCTGGTGAGGACTCTATTTAAGGGATGAATTCGGAATGGGTGCCGAGCGGGTGAGCTAAGCCCAGTGAAGAAAACGGAATCCTTGCTACAGGGAACTTAATATGAGGAGTAGGTTTCACAGGTGTTAGGAAGGCTGGAAACGCCCCAGGAGGTGAAGCGGCCCGGGGCCTGGCAGCTGGGGGGCAGGGCAGCTGGCACCCCAGGGCAGCAACGCATGACCTGCTTCCAAATGCCAGGAGCCCGGAGCCCGGGGCTCCTGAGACCACAGAGGAGACGCGGACGTTGCCAAAGATGCTCCCGAGATGGGGGGTGAGCCGGGCTGGGGATACCCACCTTTCCCCCCGCCCAGCTCCCAGCAGTCACGGGCCAAAAGGGACCAATGGCCAAATCTAGATGGACCCAGCAGGCAAGGGAGTCTGGAAAGTACTGTGTGCAGACACCAGTGATAGAGAAAAGAGCAGAGGAAGGACAGGGAAAAAAATCTGAAAGCAAACTGGTGTCCATAACCACCTCCCTAACCAGCTCCTTAACCGGCTCCCTAAACTGATCCCTCACCAGATCTCTCACCAGACCCCTCACCAGATCTCTAACCAGCTCCCTACCTTGATCCCTAACCAGCTCCTTAACAAAATCCCTCAACAGACCCCTAACCTGATCCCTCACCAGATCCCTAACCTGATCCTCCACCGGATCCCTAACCAAACCCCTAACCAGATCCCTAACCAGATCCTTAACCAGATCCCTCACCAGACCCCTCATCAGATCCCTAACCAGCTCTTAACTAGATCCCTCACCAGATCCCTAACCAGCTCCCTAAGTAGACCCCTCACCAGGTCCCTCACCAGATCCCTCACCTGATCCCTAACCTGATCCCTTAACCAGCTCCTTAACCAGCTCCCTAAGCAGACCCCTCACCAGAACCCTCACCAGGTCCCTCACCAGATCCCTCACCTGATCCCTTAACCAGATCTCTAACCAGCTCCCTAAGCAGACCCCTCACCAGATCCCTCACCAGCTCCTTAACCAGCTCCCTAAGCAGACCCCTCACCAGACCCCTCACCAGGTCCCTCACCAGATCCCTCACCAGCTCCCTGAACCAGATCCCTCACCAGCTCCCTACGCAGACCCCTCACCAGATCTCTAACCATATCCCTAACCAGACCCCTCACCAGACCCCTCACCTGATCCCTAACCTGATCCCTTAACCAGATCTCTAACCAGCCCCCTATGCAGACCCCTCACCAGATCCCTCACCAGCTCCTTAACCAGCTCCCTAAGCAGACCCCTCACCAGACCCCTCACCAGATCCCTCACCTGATCCCTTAACTAGATCTCTAACCAGATCCCTAAGCAGACCCCTCACCAGATCCCTCACCAGCTCCTTAACCAGCTCCCTAAGCAGACCCCTCACCAGACCCCTCACCAGGTCCCTCACCAGATCCCTAACCAGAAAGACTGACAATGGATCCTACCATTGGTACTAAAATTTGTGATTCGAATCATGACGATTCGAAATGTGAGGATTTCCTTGTATTCGGTCGATCCACACGACATTGCCAAGTGCTTTCAGGTCAAACATGTGGGTCCAGTCGGGACCCCCAGTCTCTCTGGCGGCAGCACGGGACCTGCCCCGAGACGACCCGGGAGCAGTGCTTTCTGCTCTGACCCTTCGGGTGTTTTTAGAACGTTGCGTCCGCACGCACCCATTTCAAGCGCAAAAATACACGCGTTCTCCAGCGACGCCTACCGTGTGGCGGCTTTGACGTGAGGACTTTGCTCCTGAGGTTAGCGTGCCAGCAGCGGCGGCAGGCAGGGCGGTGCCACACCCCAGAGGGAGGTGGGGAGGCAGAGCGAGGAGGGGCAGGCGAGAGCCGACGGGCGCCCGCTTCGCCAGCGTGGGGCGGTCGGACCGCGGGATAACGTCCGCCCCACCCCAGCGATCGGCTGCGTCGTCTTGGGCGTGTTACCCTCAGCGTCTCTGGACTCAAAGTGGGGGGGCTTGTCGCTCTTTGCTGTAAAGGCGGACGTGAAGGCACTGAGAGAATCCGTCCAGCGTGATGAAGCCTGAACAGCCCAGAGGAGGGTAGCAACTGCTTATTCAGACAACAGCACAGTTTGGAGACGCTCGTGTGGCCTTTTAGCCTTAATTCCTTCCTTAGAGGCCCCACCTCCAGGCACAGCCGCGCTGGGGGTCAGGCGGGGGGGGGGGGGCCGGGGGCACCACACTCAGTCCGCAGCACTGGTTTGGGGTGGGTGGCCAGACGGGACAAGTCCGGGAGGTCGCCTGCCCCTCCCCCCTCCTTTCGCTATCATTCTGGAAAACAAGACGTGCCTCCGTACGGCACTGAGACGCGCAGTATTGAAATTGCACCCCTAATCTTTATGCGATTGCCTTCTCGCTGATAGAAATATCGCCTCTTGCCGAGTATTTATTGTCTGCTTCTCTCCAAAGTATTGACTTTATGTAACAGTTTGATATACATCAAATCCTTTACGGATTTAATAAACTCCTCTGGTCAGCCTTCTGTTGTGAACACAATGAGATTTACGGCCGTCTTGGTGTAAAACCCTTTTTCCTTGAAATTTTCTACTTCCAGATATCAAAAGATAAGAAGGGAAGCATTTATCATCTTAGAAATCGCACCCCATGTCTGCCTGCCGGGTGTGAGTCAGAAATGACTGGTGGTTTAAGGACTAAAATATGACAAATGCCTGACTGCCAAACCACAGGGTTTGGGAGAAACGTGGGGCGTAAACGGAAACCCCTCCTCTTCCCCTCAGAAAGGATTTGTCTTCACAATTAATCATGACAGCATCTGGGGCAGAGAGCAGCCTGATTGGAGGCGGATTCATCACCTTGGCGGGACTCTGCCGACAGGTTAACAGGCAGATGCATTCGGGACACATTTAGCAAGTGCCCGTTTTGTACCAGGCGAGGGCTGAGGGCTGAGCACTTGCGGGAGAGGCGGTGGAGCTGACTTCCCCCAGGGGCTCCAGCTCCTTCCAGGTCTGTCCCTGAAGCTCTTACCCCAGGTATGTAAGCACCTGTGAGCACCTGTCTCTGCCTTAGACCGAATCAGAGCAGGAGCACACCAGCCCGCCTCTGTAGTGTCTTGAGAAGAAGGGTGAGAATGAAGGACCATTTGCTGAATGAATGAGTGTATGGATGGATGAATAAACGGATGCATGAATGAATGAATGAACAGATTCATGAATGAATGGATAGATACATGCATGAATGAATGGATGGATGGATACATGCATGAATGAATGAGTAAATGGATGAATGAATGAATGAATGAGTATATGGATGGATGAATGAACGGATGCATGAATGAATGAATGAATGGATGGATACACGCATGAATGAATGAATGGATGGATACATGCATGCATGAATGAGTAAATGGATGGATGAATGAATGAATGAATGAGTGAATGGATGGATGAATGAATGAATGAATGGATGGATGAATGAGTGAATGGATGGATGGATGCATGCATGAATGAATGAGTAAATAGATGAATGAGTAAATGGTTGAACAAATGAGTGAGTGAATAAATGAATGAGTGAATGAATGACTGAATGGATGGATGGGTGGATAGGTAGGTGGGTGGATGGGTGGATGAAGGAAGGAAAGAAGGAGGGAGAGAAGTGAATGAATGAGTGAATGGATGAATGAATGAATGCATGAGTGTATGGATGGATGAATGAACGGATGCATGAATGAATGAATGAGTCAACAGATGCATGAATGAATGAGTGGATGGATACATGCATGAATGAATGGATGGATGGATACATGCATGAATGAATGAGTAAATGGATGAATGAATGAATGAGTGAATGAATGGATGGATGCATGCGTGCATCAATGAATGAGTAAATAGATGAATGAGTAGATGGTTGAGCAAATGAGTGAGTGAATAAATGAATGACTGAATGGATGGATGGATGGATGGATGAATGGATGGATGGATGGGTGGATAGGTAGGTGGGTGGATGGGTGGATGAAGGAAGGAAGGAAGGAGGGAGGGAAGTGAATGAATGAGTGAATGGATGAATGAATGAATGCATGAGTGAATAAATGAATGAATGAGTGAATAAATGAGTGAGTGAATGAATTAGCGAATGAATGGATGAATGGATATGTGGATGGATGGATGGATGGATGGATGGCCGGATGGGCGGACGGATGAATCTGGTCTAGGTTGCTTGGGAGAAGTAAAGACAGGAACAGGAAAGCCATCCAGGATGGGACCGAAGTATAAGGGTCCTTATAATTCTCCACCAGAGAAGAAACTCTCCAGAAGGAAACATTCCTCCGTGATCAGTTTGCAAGGGTCGGGAGGGACACGCGCCCTGGGCATTCTAGATGTTTCCGGGAACCAGCGATGGGAGGTCGGGGTGTGGAGAAGAAACCGAAAGGAGATTGAGTGAGCCTCAAAGCCTCCCGTTAAACTGAAATGGGGTGAGAAAAGTGGGTTTCTGCAATTAATTGTGTTTTCACTGTAACCTTGTGTCACTCTTTTCTAAGAGCCCATTAATTCTGTAATTTACCGTGGCAGGAGCAGAGGGGCCAGAGAGCCACGAGAGTTTTCCCTCCTCATCGACTACCTGTCATCCCGTGTGGGTGTTAGGGCGGCTTTCTCCTCAAATGCCCGAAATACCCCAGATTTAAGAGTTTTATGGTCAGCTTAATAATTAAAAAAAAAAAAAAGAAACTGCTTGCACATCAGTTAGCAAAAAATGGGGTCTGTGACACTGTATGTGATCGTTTTAATTACAGCTAAAAATAACCGGGCTCGGGGAAGGGCCTGCGGAAGCCGAGCCCGGGACAGAGGTGGCTTGGGTCTCTGCCCAGCGGCGGAAACTGCTTTCAAATAAAAAGGTGATTGATTAACGTGGCCCCAATCCGCCGAGCAGTGCACCTGTGTGCGTTTGATAAACGGCCACGATCCGCCCGGCCCCAGCCTGCCCCTCTCAGAGGACCCTGAAGATTCTGTCTGGTCCTGTGTTTCATTAGGACTCGTACGTAGCAGGACCGTGTAACTGAGGGCCGCAGCGGGCCGGCTGGGGTCTTGACCGTTGTGTGTGAGTCCCCGTGCACCCTGATGGACCAGGCCAGTGTCTGCTCTCGGGGTGGGGGCGGGGGATGACTGTGCGGCAGGCAGCCTGGGCAGGAGGGGCAGAGAAAGCAGGTGCACTGAGCCCCGTCGGTTACGAATATCCCACGTCCAGTTTACACACTCAGTGTGTGTGGGAGGGGACTCAGGGTGCGCTGGGATGCTAGCGAAGGCTGGAGACCCAGACCCCCGAGGGCTCTGCATCTCAATCTAGGACTTGGGGGATTTTTCTGCTGAGCATAATAAGGTAGCTGTCGTCTACCGTGTGGTTTTGGGTTTCGGGGGTTTTTTGCTATTGTTTTTGTGGGGGTCGTATATTGAGTGCATATACAGCATAAGCGTGGCAAGTGCTGAATTCTTTTTCATTAGCGCATCTTTCCTTAAAAATGCTTACTTTCTGATTGTGTTGGCAATATATTTACCGGGAAAGATTTAGGAAAATTATGAACGCACAAAAGATTAAAAAAAAAAAAAAAAGCCTCATTTACAAGCGCATTTTCCAAGTATAATTCATCAAAATGAGAAGTCTTGTGTCATACACCCCACCCCCTGCCCCATCCTCTGCCGTAGCGAGCCTCGCTCGGGCCGTCCTTCAGTGGGACTGCTGAGTCGCAGCCCGGATGCGCACTTGAAACACCATTTCCGTAGACAGAACCAAGGTACTGGGGCACATACCACATCATTTTACAAGGAGGTCATGAGCCCGTCCGTTCCCTTCACATCCTCACCAAACCTGAACGTTATCTACCTTTTCCATTCTGCTCAGCGGCATGAACCAAAAACGTCTTATTCGCACGTTCTTCATTGTTAGCGAGATAAGTTGGCGTGTTCACTTACGTGAGAAAACGTTTACCCTCGATCAAGGAAAAAGTCATAGAAAAATAATCTGTACGGCATAATCCAGGGTATGGAGGCAACGTGCACACAGAAAAGATGCGTGGGGGGGGGGGGGCGGGATCTGCAACGCCACGTGCTAGAATGTAAATAGTGGTTCTAAACGGTAAGATTGCAGGTGATTTCTGTTTTTCATGATACAGTAGTTTTTTTAAGGTTATTTATTTTTTTTTAAAGATCTAGATCGGGCTCTGGGCTGATGGCTCAGAGCCTGGAGCCTGCTTCCGATTCTGTGTCTCCCTCTCTCTGCCCCTCCCTCGTTCATGCTCTGTCTCTCTCTGTCGCAAAAATAAATGAAACGTTAAAAAAAAAATTTAAAGATCTAGAGAGCAGTGGGGGAGGGGCAGAGAGAGAGAGAGAGAGAGAGAGAGAGAGAGAGACAGAATCTGAAGGAGGCTCCAGGCTCCGAGCTGAGCTGTCAGCACAGAGCCCGACGAGGGGCTCGGACTCACAAGCCGTGAGATCACGACCTGACCCGAAACCAAAAATCAGACAGTTACCCAACTGAGCCACCCAGGCATCCCCATGACATAGTAATTTTTTAGCCTACAATATGTATTTTTTAAATATATAAACACACACACGTGTGTGTTTTAATCTGTTATGTGTATTACACATGCCCATTTTCATTTCGGTGTTGGTCTTTGGATTTCTTTTTGAGGCTTCTGCTCTGTCAGAGTTTAAATGTTCATGTACTTAAGGGAATAAATCTCTTCCTTCACAGCTTTGAGGCTTTGTGTATTGCTTACAAAGTCATATCCAACCCTAGATTATTATATTCTTCTCCTAAACTTTCTCTTAGTTCTATTGTGATTTGGGTCCTGTTTTTTGTTTTACTTTAAATCTTTTTTTACCATTAGAGATTCATTTTTATGTAAGGTGTGAGATAAGGATTTAAAATTTATTTTGTTCCATATCCATCACAAATAGCCCAGCACCGATTTACTGAACAGATGATCCTTTTTGTTTTTGATTTAAGGCACCTCTTTTATTCTATGGGACATTTCCTTACAAACGTGACTCTGTTCCTTAATTCTCTATTCTGTTCCACTGATTTGTTGGTCCATTTGTGTGCTAATGTGTTTTAATTATTTCTGGAGCTTCATAGCACGAATCTAAAGAGCCAGTGTTATGACACTTCCCGCACCGAAAAATTGGTGGAAAATAATGAAGGGGAAAAGTGAGAGAAAGATAAACAGAAAGCACCCAAGAGGGGCCATCCGGGGCTGGGGGAGGCGGGGGGTGGGGTCCGGCCAGAGCTTCAACGGCAGGGGTCATGTTCTAACACGCGAGCAGGGGGCCAGCTCACAGGTGTGTGTCTCATTATTGTTTATTATTATGCTTTATGGTCAGTATTACGTATAGCCTTTTTGTATATATCAATTATTTCATTTTTTGAAATTTCTTTTTAATTAAAAAAAATTTTTTTAATGTTTATTTATTTTTGAGCGAGAGAAACAGAGTGCAAGCAGGGGAGGGGCAGAGAGAGAGAGACACAGAATCGGAAGCAGGCTCCGGGCTCTGAGCTGTCAGCACAGAGCCCGACGCGGGGCTGGAACCCACAAACCGCGAGATCGTGACCTGAGCCCAAGTCAGATGCTTAACCGACTGAGCCACCCAGGCGCCCCAATTTCTTTTTTATTTTAAGAGAAAGAGGGGGGGAGGGGCAGACGGAGAGGGAGACAATCCCGCACTGTCAGCACAGAGCCCACAACCCTGGGATCGTGACCTGAGCCAAAATCAAGAGTCAGACGCTCTAAGGACTGAGCCACCCAGGCACCCCCACAGTTATCTCATTTAAACAAAGAGTAATGAGGGTGTCTTCCTGGTTCGAGATGGTGGACTAAGGCAACGCTAAACCCCCCCCTTTCTGCCCCAGACTCCAGGGTTCGGGAAAAAACACACGCGCGTGCCCCCAAATAAAGGAGGCACCCCTGCGGTTCGCAAGGCAAGATGCCTGGAGGACGCACAGGAATGCAAGGAGCCTGGTGGCAGTGAGTGGCCCGTCCGCACGTGGAAGCAAGGGTGGGAGGCCCACCGCCCGTGCACCTGCTCGCACCTGCCCCCGAGGGCAGTGCCCAGAGGAGGGCAGAGGCGGCAGAGGGGCCCCGGCTGGGGACCCCGCAGGGGGCTCGAAACCGGGAGGCACAAGGGGGCTGGCGAAAATCGCCGCCACGTCGCAGGTCTCAACAAGCTCGGTGAGAGACTTAAATGGGCGGAGAAGGGAACCGCGGCCAGGACACCGGGAAGACGTGGAAACACGGGAACGGGAACGAGGTGGAGAGGAAGAAGTCATGCAGGGGAGGCATCTGGGCATCGGAGATGAGACCGCGAGGTCATGAAGCCGTAAAACGTGGCAGAGAAACGGACCAGGACGCTGGGTGCAGCTGAACAGAGAAACTGGAGACACAGGGGCCGGACAGAACACCAGCTAGACGGGCCTGGGAGATTAAAAAACACAAAAGAGGGGCGCCTGGGTGGCTCAGTCGGTTAAGCGTCCGACTTCGGCTCAGCTCATGATCTCAGGGTTCGCGAGTTCAAGCCCCGCGTCAGGCTCTGTGCTGATGGCTCAGAGCCTGGAGCCTGCTTCGGATTCTGTGTTTGTCTCTCTCTCTGCTCCTCCCCTGCTCATGCGCTCTCAAAAATGAATAAACGCTTAAAAAGTTTAAAGAGAGATCCCAAAGCTCCAGGCACAGGTCGGGCGGAGGCCCCAGAAGGTCCGCAGACCCTGGAGAGTCAATGCTTGAAGATGTGACAGTGAGATTCTCACAGACCTTGAAGGAGCCCCCAGGCCTGGGGTCCGAACGTTCCACCAAGTGTGAATCAGGATATAGGCGGACTCCACGCCTAGGTCCCGTGGGGTGAGGACAGAGATCGCTAGAAAGACCCCCCTTCGGAGGGCACAGCGCCTGAGGCCAAACCTCCTCTCCGCCCGGCTCCTGTGTGAGCTGGGACTCGTCACTGTGCCCAGGGTGGGATGCACGTGACACCCTTGGGGACAACCCTCGACGCCTCGTAAGACCCTGAGGGACGTCCACTTTAGTAACAGCATTTATGTGTCCTGTTTTTATCTGATTTCTCCTCGATTTAGCCGAGGTCTCCTCCCGGGACCGGAGAGAGGAGAGAAGGACGTCTGGATGTGAGATCACTCACGCGTCAGGGGACTTTCACACGACCGCGGCCCCGTCGCATCCTCGCGACACCTTGGGACGACTCAGGGGAGTGACATCATTCACACGATGAGCGCCCGTGCGCGGTGAGGCTGGCCCCTTCGCCCACGACCCTGAGCTGGGTGGCCCCAGACGCCGGACCCCGCAGCCGTGCGCTTGGGAGCCCCGGGGGAAGACAGCCCCTGGGGGAGGCCGGGGCCCAGGCCCTGAGTCTGTCGGGGGCTCCTGCCTTCAGAAGTGCCTCCTCGGAGCAGGAGAATGAGCCCCTGGTTTCTTACAACAGCTTCAATGAGCCACGTGACATTGTGAAGGACACGCCAGCGTTTGTAATCCCCCCTGACAAGTCGTTAAGCATTTATAGAAGCGTTTTCTCCCGGCCCCGCTTAAGGGAAGTACTGTATCTCATTTCCTCCGGAGACGTGCGCTGGGGCAAATCAGAGCGATAATCTGTCATCATAAATAGCAGTAAACACTCACCCTGAAAGCCTTGCTTGTTTAGCAAAGCTGCCTGGATATTAACAGGCTTCCCTCGGTCATACCTTTGTGGCGATAAGCCCTGGGGGCGGGGGGGCATGAGTAGGGGGGCACCGAGTTCCCGCGGTCCTGACCTGAGGCAGAGAGTTCAAGGCACGGGGGTGCACCCTGAGCTCGGGGCGCAGACACAGGACCCGCACGGGGAAAGCACAGTGGGGATGAGGCGCATTCCCAGGGCACAGGGTTCCGTGGGGACCACAGGATCCGAAGACACGTAGGGATCTTCAGCGTTTCCCTTTTAGGGCAAAGGCAAGTTCACTGAACTTGAGAAGCACAGGATCTCGGCTCTAACTGGTCCTTCTTCTGGGTGACATTGGCCAAACCTGGTCCCTTCCTCGGGCCTCAGTCTCCCCTGTGTGTAAACTGACAGAGGTCGGAGCAGTGACCTCTGAGGGCTGTTTCTGCTGTGAGATTCTCTCAGAAAGGCAAGAGGGGTTGGCAAAGGGGCACTGGCCCCAGCCCCAGGGTCAGAGACAAGCCAGACCAGACAGGCCGGGTGCTCGGAAGGCCCTGCACGGAACCGCATGCGGCTCAAACACACGTCTCCCTCCTTGGCAAGGACGCGCCCGTGGGCACCTTTCCAGAGGCATTCCAGATTCGGGGAGGATGTCCCGACTTTGTTTAGTGTGAGTCAGGCGGTGACGGATAACCGAGCTCCGCAGGGGCCCTCCAAGGCGAAGAGAATACCGGGAGCCACGTGCCTAACAGAGCAGGTGCCGGCTCTGAGGTCACGTAGCCTGGAGACACTGAGGCCCCAGTGAGTCTGCAAATCCCAACGGGCTCTCGGGACGAGGGCCCAGGCTTCTTCTGAATCCGCGTGAGTGCCCCCCACCCCCCGCCCCAGGAATCCACACGGCATCTCATTTATTACGGGGGACGCGACGCTCTGAGCCAGAGCAAAGCAAAACCAGCAGCCAGCTTCTGGTCTGCGGGCGGGGGTGTTTTGGGAGCAGGGGACCCACATTTAGGACGGGGGACCCATGATCAAGGTGCAGACTTCAGCATGCCCAGCGCCCTTAGCCATTCAGCGGTGGCAAGAAAGGCAGACCCCGTCCTGCAGGGACGGTGACAAGGGAACCCGCGGTGGGCAGAGGCAGCCGTGGTGCCCGCTTCCCCGTCTTGCTTTTCCTCGACTCCCACCACCAGCGTGGGGAGCAGGGCGGTCCTTGTCCCCCGTGTAAAGCTAACGAAACAGGCTCGGGGGGTACATGGCTTGCACGGAGCGCCCGGAGGGAGCCGGTCTGCGAACTGTCCCCTCACTCCGGCCAGTGATCCCCCGAAGTCCAGCCACTGTTTTCTGCACGGCACCATCGTACTTATGTAAATAGAACCGGGGATCTCGGTGGGCTCGCTGAGCCTTGGGACACTGCTCAGAGCCTGTCACCAGGTAGGACCGCCCCCCCCCCACTGGACCCTACACTCGAGACCTTCTCAAACTGAGCGTTCACTAGAAAGTCCCCTACGGCGGCCGGTTTTCACAGCCGCTAAAGGAGCTAGCGCAGTTGGGAAACGAACCGAAAGGCGCAAGCGACACGTGCAGCCTGTCAGAGCCACAGGCCTCTCTGCCCTCGGGTTCACACACCGCCCAGCCGTCCCCACGGCGGCCCCGAGAGGGCACAGCACAAACCACACGCCTGAGCAGAATCTACCGGCCTCCCCAGGACGGGATCGAGTGGCACAGGGCCCCCATGCTCAGAACACAAACCAGCGCAGAATTTCCAGGGCAGGGAACCTGGCGTGAGCTCCCTAAGGACTAGTCGCCCCTTTTCCTGGGCTCACACGCGGGGCTTCTCCGGCATCTGCTGCTGAAAACGCCCAGCCGAGTTTCGGTGGCAGTGTGCGGGGGACCCCGGGGCCTGGGATGGTCTGATGCCCTCCAGCTCTGACCCCAACAAGGACCCAGGGACCAGGGGGGCGCTCAGAGGGGCCGTCCCTTGATGGTGACATAGTGCAGGCCCACGTCACAGGCTGGGAGGAGGCTTGTCACTCCTGGGGGTGCTACTGGGTTCCGGTAGTGGCACCGGGGACAAGTCGATGGGGGTTCTTGCAGGCCCTCGAGACCCTCTGAGCCCCGTGCACACTTCTGGTGCCCTGTTTCCACCAACACCCAGGGAGATAGAAATAAACAACAAATATCAGGGGGAAATCTTTCCCAAGCCGTGAAATACAACCAAATAAAACATGGAAAGTTGTCCAGGAAATAGGCCTGCCCGTTCCCCCCCCCCCCCCCGAGCAGGTGCGTCTCACCCGGACAGTTCACGCAGGTGTTTTCCACAAGCTCGTGTGTCTTTCCTGAGGTCACGCGGTTCTGAGCCTCAGATCCTCAAGGCCAGTGAAAGGCTCCACTGAAAATCCAGTGCTTCTCGGAATAATGTCCACGGGCTGGACAGCAGGTGGGCCACGGTGCATCTCAGCAAAGAGGTTTACGAGTCCGGTGGTGCCTGGAGCCCCGGCATCTAGCAGAGCGCCTGGCGCATAGTGGACGCTTGATAAATGTTTGCCGAAACGCATCCCAGGATTATCATATGCTATTAACTGACACGTCCTTGGCTTGTGAGGAGGAAAAAGAAGGGGAGGAAAAATGCTTGCAGATACAGTCAGTGACATGTTATTCGTTCCATCATGTCTATCCAAAAGCAAAGGTCAGGACTCGTGCAGGAAGAAGGTCATGCAAGTAGCAGGAGCACGAAACATGTGCACGAGCAGGTGCACGGAGCAGGGATGCACGGAGCAGGTGCACGGAGCAGATGCACGGAGCAGGTGCACAGAGCAGGGATTCACGGAGCAGATGCACGGAGCAGGTGGATGGGGCAGGTGCACGGAGCAGGTGCACAGAGCAGGTGGATGGGGCAGGTGCATGGAACAGGTGCACGGAGCAGGGGTGCATGGAGCAGGTGCACGGAGCAGGTGCATGGAGCAGGTGGGTGGGGCAGGTGCATAGAGCAGGTGCACAGAGCAGGTGGATGGAGCAGGTGGATGGGGCAGATGCACGGAGCAGGTGGATGGAGCAGGGATGCACGAACAGGTGCACGGAGCAGGTGCACGGGGCAGGTGGATGGAGCAGGTGCACGGAGCAGGTGGATGGGGCAGGTGCACGGAGCAGGTGCACAGACCAGGTGGATGGAGCAGGTGCATGGGGCAGGTGCACAGAGCAGGTGCACAGAGCAGGTGGATGGAGCAGGTGGATGGGGCAGGTGCACGGAGCAGGTGCACGGAGCAGGTGCATGGAGCAGGGATGCACAGAGCAGGGATGCATGGAGCAGGTGGATGGGGCAGGTGCATACAGCAGGTGCACAGAGCAGGTGGATGGAGCAGGTGGATGGGGCAGGTGCACGGAGCAGGTGCACAGACCAGGTGGATGGAGCAGGTGCATGGGGCAGGTGCACAGAGCAGGTGCACAGAGCAGGTGGATGGAGCAGGTGGATGGGGCAGGTGCACGGAGCAGGTGCACGGAGCAGGTGCATGGAGCAGGGATGCACAGAGCAGGGATGCATGGAGCAGGTGGATGGGGCAGGTGCATAGAGCAGGTGCACAGAGCAGGTGGATGGAGCAGGTGGATGGGGCAGGTGCACGGAGCAGGTGCACAGACCAGGTGGATGGGGCAGGTGCACGGAACAGGTGCACAGAGCAGGTGCTCAGGGCAGGGCTGGGACGATCTCCTTAGGAAGGCCTGCTTGCAAGGTGGGCCCTTGGGCTGGTATCTGGGCCCCTGGATGGTAAACAGTTCCTCAGAGTGATATAAACCCTCCCCTAGAACACAAGAGTGACTCCCTGTGCCTAAATCATCTGGGGAAGTAATATGCTTTATGAGGAATGCCTGCTTTGCTTCTGGGAGGTTGGAACTCTGCTACCTGCCAGGCACGGGGTCCTCCTAATGAAAACCTGGGGCGCTGGACCCGTCGCGAGCTGCCCTGCTTATTAGGGAAGGTCACCAAATGACCCGTGAGCTGGGCCCGGGGCCTCGGAGGCTCCTCGCCCCGTCTCCTTGAGAACACCTGCACCGTACAGGTGACTGAGCCCAGGTAAGGCCTCTTCACAAACTTCTAAGATTTGGAGGGTGGGCGTGGGGCCCCCTCATCTGGCTGCCGCTCCAGACAAGCCTCGTAGGTAAGTTCGCTTTGCAGATTAAAACTGCTTCCAACAGCCTGGAGGGGTCGCCTCTTTCTTCGGTCTCTCCCTGCCCTCTGTCACTGGCGGCTCCCTCGGGGGCTGGAAACCCACCCTGGCAGACAACATCTCACACATGCTGTGAGAACCCGCTGTGGGGGGGCTCGGTCCGTCCTGCGTGATTCCACTGGGAGGCAGGAGCCTGGCTTCCTCCACACTTTGCCCCGTGTACCTTCTCCTTTGCGGACCCTCCTTTGTTTCTTCCGCGGTAACAGACCACGCCGTGCGTGCAGCGGTGGGAGTCCTATCGGCAATTCAAACCTGGAGGCAACCCCGGGGCCGGGCAGACACATCACATTTAACCTTCGTTACACAAACAGGCTTAAAACAGCAAACCCAAATGCAGCAAACATATTTTTTCTTTTTTTACATTGATTTGTTTATTTTGAGAGAATGTGTGTGCACGAGCGGGGCAGGGGCAGAGAGAGGGAGAGAGAAACCCAAGCAGGCTGCGCACCGTCAGCTCAGAGCCCGACACGGGGCTCGAACTCCCAAACCACGAGATCGTGACCCGAGCCGAAATCAAGAGTTGGATGCTTCACCCAGGCACCCCAAGCATACTTTTTTTCTTATCTTAATCAATATACAGCAGCATTTTTACCCTTGCATTTACAGAAATTTATATAATCCTCATCAGTACCCAAAGATTAACTTTTAAACTGATAAATCTCAGAAGAGGAAGTCACGGTGATGCACAGATTACCTTCAGTTCTGCACGCACCCGCGTCAGTGTTCTAACCCGTGGCCACGCCGTGTGTCCTGTCTGTCCAGTGCTCTCCTCTCAGCCTGTGGACCGCAGACTCGGGGGAGCCACAGAGTTCCTAAATATTCTCTCTACAGAGAAAAGCTCTCCCATATGTGATCAAGGACACACATCTCCTATCAGTTCTATACCTTATATCAAGATGCAACTATCTTTCCAATGCATACGGTGCTTGAGTTTAACAAAACACGCATCCATTTACAAGCACGGTTGCATTCCTGGAGACGATGGGTGCGTGCAATTCTACAGAACGAAATACAACAAGTTTTTAAAATCTGTGATAGCCCCGTAAAACAGTAGAAAGCGATACTGGTATTTCAGAAATTGCGAAGAAATGTGGACGGTTGTGAAAAAGATATGATTCGATCTGAAAAGAAAACAAATGAGAAAAAAAATTGCTAAAGGGAAAGGACCATTTTGGAGGGAGAAGCTGTCCTCGGGATCGCCAAATTCAGGGTCCCAGACAGAAGGAAAGAAGAGTGCTCTTTGGGGAGCACCCTCAAGGCAGCCAGACCAGTCAGCCCCTTCCCTGTCCCAAGACAGACGGAAACGAAGCAGAGAGTGGGAAGCTGTGTCCAGCGCATCCTGTGAGGCCCAGATGATACTGACCGCCAGGAAGGACGGGAATCTACAACAGTGCCAGCCACCCCCCCCCCACCTCTGGGTTGGTCCCCCCTGTTGTAAGCCCCATAGGCAGGCACCGCAGGGGATGATACACACGTATTCCCGGATACGAGGACACATCAGAAATCCACCAAGCGTTTGAGGAAAACCAACACTATGAAAGCCAGGAATCAGACTCAATGACCTGATGAATTAAGACTTAAATGGCTCTGGGGCACCTGGGTGGCTCGGTTGGTTAAGCGACCAGGTTAAGCTCAGGTCACGGTCTCACAGTTCGTGAGTTCGAGCCCTGCGTCGGGCTCTGTGCTGACAGCCGGGATCCTGGAGCCTGCTTCGGATTCTTTGTCTCCCTCTCGCTCTGCCCCTCCCCCACTCACACTCTGTCTCTCTCTTTCAAAATAAATAAACATTAAAAAAAAAGACTTAAATGGCTCTTGGGGCACCTGGGTGGCTCAGTTGGTTAAGTGTCCGACTCTCAGTTTTGGCTCAGGTCATGATCTCGTGGTTTCTTGAGTTCGAGCCCCACGTCAGGCTCTGTGCTAACAGTGCAAACCTGCTTGGGATTCTCTCTCTCCGTCTCTCTGCTCCTCCCCTGTTCTCTGTCTCTCAAAATAAATGAATAAACTTAAAAAATACATACATAAAATAAATGTCTCTTGGAATAGGTTTGTGAACGGGCATAAAGTAGCTCCTTCAAAGTAATTAAATAACTTGTAAACTAAAATTGTGGCCATCAAAATAAAAAATTCAACAATAAAATACTGAAATATTTTCTCTCTGGATATATTAAATAAGAACATGATAATAGATGAACACAGAACCAGAACAAAACAAAACAGCGGACTTGATCGGTGGAGTCCCCAGAATATTCCACCTGAAATTGAATGAAAGTGATTCACGGTTTACCGCACCCGGCAGAACCAAATGGAAAGGAACCAGCCACGTACAACACGTCAGAGAAGATTTGGAAAAGAACAACCTAGAAATTCTAGGCTGAAAAGTACAATGATTGAAATTCAAGACTCAAGACACAGCAGGAGAGAGAATTAGTGAACTGAAGTATGTATCAGAGGAAAATACTTAGGATGAAGAACGGAAAGACAGAAAGCTGGAGATCACAGAACAGAGAGTGAGAAACACAGGGGGTGCAGCGGGACCACTGACGCGGATTCAACCAGAGCCCCAGAAGGAGAAGAGGTAGAGAACGGGTTGGAAGCAATATGCAAACAAATAAAATGGCCCTAGGATCTCCAAAGCTGATGAGAGAAATCAAAACCATGGATTTAAGAACCAATGACTCTAGCAAAATAAACAAAAATAAATATACATTCAGACACATTGTAGTGAAACTGCGGAACACCAAAGACAAAGTTTTTTTTTTTTAATCTTTTAATGTTTTTATTTTATTTTTGAGAGAGAGACAGCATGAACAGGAGAGGAGCAGAGAGAGAGGGAGACACAGAATCGGAAGCAGACTCCAGGCTCTGAGCTGTCAGCACAGAGCCCGACGCGGGGCTCGAACCCACAAACTGAGAGATCATGACTTGAGCCGAAGTCGGACGCTCAACCGACTGAGCCACCCAGGTGCCCCCAAAGACAAGATGTTAAACCCAACGGGGGTGGGAGCAGAAGTGCCAGTTAGACCTACAGCCGACTTCCCAATGGCGATAGCAGAAGCAGAAGACAGAGAAATGGTGTTTTCAGAAACACGGTTTTGAAATAAAGACATTTGCAAACAAGGCAGAAAACAAGAGACGTCACCGCTGACCAATTTGCAGCAAAGAATCTAAACAGATGGAACACTACAGGGGAATGAAAAAGAGGGGTTTTTAAAGTAAATATTTAGATAAATCAAAGTGAAAATCAGTCATGTAGAACACTAGTAATAATATCGCCTGGCAGGGGGCCTGAAATACGGACAGAATCGAAAGACAACAGCACCTGAGCCAAGAACGGAGGAAGGAGAGAACACTGCTCTGAAGCCCTCACCTTGCGCAGGAAGAAAATACCGTGAGTCATGGCATGTGCTCTGACCTGGGGGAGGCTGATAAATAATAGCAGGAAAGTTGGGGCGCCTGGGGGTTCAGCGGGTTGGGCGTCCGACTTCGGCTCATGTCATGATCTCGAGGTTCGTGGGTTCGAGCCCCACGTCGGGCTCTGTGCCGACAGCTCGGAGCCTGGAGCCTGCTTCGGTTTCTGTGTCTCTCTCTCTCTCTGCCCCTCCCCGGCTCGTGCTCTCTCTCCCCTTCAAAACTAAATAAACATTAAAAAATTAAATAAAAAATAAATCATAAAAGGGTTGGAATAAAACCATAAAGCAATTCTCATAATCTCGGTGTTTAAATGATTTTCCTCAAAGAAGACGTATAACCCAGAAGCCACATAATAAAAGATTAGGATATTTAATCGCATCAAAACTTAAAACACTGTACTGAAAAATGACGCCTTAAATGCAAAGTTGATTTACAAGCAGCAAATCAGAAGCCATTATATGTAGCACATTGAACACACAAAGAATTTACAGCCAGCATACATCAGGATCTTAAATCAATAAAAAAAAAAAGACACACAACACAATAAAAATCGGACAAACGATACGAACAGGCAATTCACAGAAGAGAAATACAAATGCTAAAAACCACATGAGAAACACAGAGCTTACGCCAGCCACCAGGGAAATGGAAATTAAAACACTAATGAGATACGATTTTGCCCTCATGATGTTGCCCAAAATTAAGAAGACTGATAGTAATAACTATTGGCAAGAATATGAGGAACCAGTTGCTTTCAGAAACTTGCTAGAATCGACGTAGACCTGTGAGTTCACTCGGAAGCCGTCAGGCGTCCCCGGCCGGGTGTAGACGCACGTTCCCTTTGCCCCAGCGATGTCACTTCTGGAAAGCCGGCCGGAGCAAACGATGGCACTCGCCCGTGATCATACACACGCCAGGCTGGGGGGTAGCGTGCTCTGTGCCACAGGAATCCCGCACCCGCGGGACGTGGCCGCAGGCATTTCGGAACAACGGCGTTCTCTGCAGACATTAAATAACGTGCAGACGCCCACGTACTGACACAGAGACGATCGGGACATCATCGAGCACAAAGAGGAAGCTAATGCGTTTGCTGGGAAACCACCTGTGCTCGCGGTGCAAGGCATGCTGTTCGGCACCTTCAGGGTGCCCCGGGGACACTTTCTGGGGGGCCCGAGGGGCGGCGGGGCCCGGCACAGGTGCGGAATTGGGTGGCTGGCTCTGTCGGCCTTGCTGGTCGGAACATCCAACGGAGGGCCCCGAAGGGACTCGTTCTCTGACTTCTCAGATATGTGACCTGATGGCTGTGATTAATGAGTCATGTCTGATGACGGTTCCAGATGACCCGTGCCAGCAATTTAATCCCTCCCGGGAGGCATGCGATTTCCATACAACGTGTGAAGTCTGGCGGCCGGCCGGGAAGCGGTCTCCTCCCACCCCCCACGTGGCTCCCCGGGCCGTGTGCACGACAACCCCCATCAGTAAGCAGCGAACTTGACTCGTGTCTGGAAGTGTTAATCTACCCCGGTTGGCTCTGTATCACTGAAATCTCATAAAGCAAGACCATATTAACATAATACCTAAGAAGTATCTAATTACATAAACAAATGTCCCCTAAGTACAGCTTTCTATTCTGTATCTTCTTGATCAGTGGATATTAAAGAATTCTCTCATCTGCCAAGTTCAGAAAACATTTTGATGTCGCCAATGGGCTTCTGCGCTCAAAGGGCATTTGGGGCCAGCTCACGGGCTGGTGACCCGTCTTCTCCTGGAGTGAAGGGGGTGAGGACGGACGAGGAGGGTGAGCCAGTAGATGTGTTTTCCCTGGTGGAGTTCACACCCAAAAAGGAAAGGGCCGTCACGAGCCCAGATCCGCCCTGTAACGCCAGCCCCTCAAGCTCCACGCACACAGACAGCAGCCGCCTGGGTCCCCAGCTGTCACCCCGGGGACCCCTGGAGCCCTCACAGCCGGTGTGAGGACGGGAAGCAGACAGCCCCCTCCCGCCTGCAGGCGGGACATCGCCGGCCCTCGGAGGTCCCCGCTGAGAGGAGTCCCAGCCGCCCTCACCTTGGTCAACACAAACTTTGTGTCCTGCCTGTCCCCACCTCATCTGTCTCGTCGTCTCTGTGCGGTCACTGCCCGCATGTCCTCGGTGCCCAAAGCGCGGTGAGCGGAGGCGTGAGCCAGCCGACCACAGACTCCGGCACGCCTCGTGGACAAATGTGGACGCACTCGCACAGGCCCACGCGAGCCCCGGGTCCTGCAGAACCAGAACCCCGAGCCCCAGGCTGCCACGTTGCAATTCTCACCGTGTTGACAGTTTCCCCGAGGCCTCGTGCTCCGGGGGCTGTGCCCCCCGCCCCCCCAGACACACTCGAAGCTTTAAGCGGAAGAGGGAAAAGTTACTTGTGATTATCGCCAGAACGAGCCCCGTCCCCCGGTCCTTATCTCCCGACTTGTTGGTGTTTCAGTCTCTTCCCCCGCAGGACATCAATCCCTTGTCCGCAAAAGTCTCTAGTGCTCTTTTCCTGAAAGGCTCCGTCCAGGCCTGTCTGGTATTTCTTAAGTTTCATTTATTTATTTTGAGAGAGACAAAGACAGCAGGAGAGAGGGGAGATGGGAGGGGGGAGGGGTGGGGAGAGAGAATCCCAAGCTGGTTCCGAGCTGTCAGCCCAGAGCCCGGCGTGGGGCTCCAACTCACAGACTGTGAGATCATGACCTGAGCCGAAGTCGGACGCTCGACCGACTGAGCCATCCAGGTGCCCCCGGAGACTATGGATTCTTCACATCGCTCTGAAGCATGTTAACGTCTGTCTAAACGGCACCTGACTCGGTCAGACCCACACTGCCAGCTCTGGCCCGTCTGTGGGGGACAGCACATCAGATTTCATTTTGGTTCTGTGACCTTGGCTGTGTCCCACAGATGCCCAGAGAGCCAGGCAGAGATCGGGCTCCCCTCTCCGATTTTCTCCCTCGCTTCCTGCGGCCTCCTCGGCTCCGTCCTCCTGTCCTTGAGGCTGGAAGGACGGCGGGTTTTCCCCCAGAATTTTTGCGGCCTCGTGCTGGGTCATAGCTTCAGTTTCCTTCAGAATAACTCATAAAAATGGGGACGGACCCTCACAGCCACCCCCCTCTTCAAGGCCTCAAATACCCTACAAAACCTGTCCGCTTCCGTTTGCTCCTCAAAGCCCTTGGGAGTTTTATATGTTATCCAGAATTTATGGTCATTAGAAGAAGAAGGGTTAGTCTGTGAGGCACTCACTCCACTGTATTGAGAAAGGAACCCAAACCTAATCAGCGCGTCGGCTTTAGAATAATATTCAACACATCAGTTTGTTTACAGTGCAAACTCAGGCCCATAGAAACAAGATTTGGGGTTGAGGGGGGAGAGACCGAAAAATAAAAGTGACGGGTATGTGAAAGGTATATCGAGAACTTTCCACTGAAGGAAAGCTATAGCAGTCGAAAG
Organism: Felis catus; assembly: GCF_018350175.1. NCBI lineage: Eukaryota > Metazoa > Chordata > Mammalia > Carnivora > Felidae > Felis > Felis catus. Next base: position 1,225,488 of record NC_058381.1, read on the forward strand.
CAATTCTGAAATCTTCTTACAGCCGAGGCAATAAGGAAAATTGTATGCATTTTCTGTGCTTCTAAGGCTGGGAATGGGAAAGCGAAAAACTCACTGAGAAACTTGCTTCCCTGGTCCGGAACTCAAGGGAGTGGCATGGCATCTCCTGTCTTATAGAACCGCTGTCACCTACCGACAGATTTTTTTTTTTTTTTTTTTTTTTTTCAACGTTTATTTATTTTTGGGACAGAGAGAGACAGAGCATGAACGGGGGAGGGGCAGAGAGAGAGGGAGACACAGAATCGGAAACAGGCTCCAGGCTCTGAGCCATCAGCCCAGAGCCCGACGCGGGGCTCGAACTCACGGACCGCGAGATCGTGACCTGGCTGAAGTCGGACGCTTAACCGACTGCGCCACCCAGGCGCCCCTCCTACCGACAGATTTTGACCCGACACATCAGTAGGTCAGAATGTGAAATGTCACTCGCCGAAGCCGGTCCTAGCGAGAAAGTCTCCCCCAACAACAGCAGACCAGTATCTCGGAGGCAGAGCACGGCCTGCTTTGTGGCCGGGTCTGGGCACCGGCCTCCCGGCCCCGCAGACACTCGACCGGAGTGAGCCCTGGACAAAGGCGCAGGGCCCCGGCAGCGGGAAGGGCCCGTGGGTCTTCCTTTCGGTCTCCACGGAAGCACCGGGCGCTTTGTTCCGGGGAACTAACCAGAGAAGCAAAGGCCTGGAGACGGCACGCGGGGAAGGAGGGAGGCGCGGTCGATGCGTGGCAAGCAGCCTTGCACGTGAAGCCAGGGCAGGGCCCGGGGAGCCGGGCGCAGCCCCTCAGCTCCTCCCACGCCGGCTCCCCAGCCACGGACCGCAGATCCCACAGGACGGCAACCGCGACGTTTACAGCGGCAGCTCGCGTTCGCGGAGCGCTGGCTCCGTGCCGGGCGCCGGGCAAGGCCTGAGCCAGGTGCGTTAGCGCCCCGAGTCCCCCACCTTTGAGACGGGAACTGTCGTTGTTCCCATTTCTCAGGTGAGGAAACCGAGGCCCAGAGAGGCCCAGAAACCTGACCAGGGCCGCACGGCTGAGGGCCGGGCCGGGACTGGGGCCGGACGGCGCGATCCCTGAGCACGGCCCGTACTCACGGGGCCGTCCGTCGGTACAGCACTGTCCCAGACGACTCTGGCTGCTCCCTTCTCGCTTAATCAAACTCGAAATTCATCTTGTCTCTGCAAAGCACATCTGAACGCCTCAATGTGGAAAGAGATGCCCAAGGCCGTTCTCTCGCACCTGCAATGGCTGCCAGCCTCCAGCCTCCAGCCTCCCAGCCTCCACCCTCCCTGCCTCCAGCCTCCAGCCTCCCAGCCTCCACCCTCCCTGCCTCCCTGCCTCCAGCCTCCCAGCCTCCACCCTCCCTGCCTCCAGCCTCCCAGCCTCCACCCTCCCTGCCTCCCTGCCTCCAGCCTCCCAGCCTCCAGCCTCCCTGCCTCCACCCTCCCAGCCTCCAGCCTCCCTGCCTCCACCCTCCCAGCCTCCAGCCTCCAGCCTCCACCCTCCCAGCCTCCAGCCTCCCAGCCTCCACCCTCCCTGCTTCCAGCCTCCCAGCCTCCCAGCCTCCACCCTCCCTGCCTCCAGCCTCCCTGCCTCCACCCTCCCAGCCTCCAGCCTCCCAGCCTCCCAGCCTCCACCCTCCCAGCCTCCACCCTCCCAGCCTCCACCCTCCCTGCCTCCCTGCCTCCAACCTCCCAGCCTCCAGCCTCCCAGCCTCCACCCTCCCTGCCTCCCTGCCTCCAGCCTCCCAGCCTCCACCCTCCCAGCCTCCAGCCTCCCAGCCTCCACCCTCCCTGCCTCCCTACCTCCAGCCTCCAGCCTCCCTGCCTCCACCCTCCCAGCCTCCAGCTCCAGCTCCCAGCCTCCAGCCTCCACCCTCCCAGTCTCCAGCCTCCCTGCCTCAGGATCCCTGCTCCCTGCAACACTGCTTCCCAGCGGCAGGACCAGGAAGAAGCACAGACAGGCCACGGCCACCCTTGCCGTCCCCCGGGCATTTCACACGCATCGCACGCCTGTCCTGGAAACAGCTTCCAGAAGAAATCCTGCTCCTGTTTTCCCTGGACCATTGAAGGCGTTTGGACATAACGGAGAATACGGGGTTTCTCCGGAAATCCTGAGATCCACCCAAACGGATGGCCGAGGTCACCCCTGCAAAGTTCACGCTCAGCCACCTGGAACCTGGCTTTCTGCCCCGTGGCTGGTGATCACAGAGGGAAAGGTAAGGAAAGGCCGTTTAGTTCATTTGTTAAACACACGTTTTAAAGTCAAGGTAATATACACACACACCTTCAGAATCCAGGTGACTCAGGAGGGTTTCTGCTGAGGAGTGGCCCACCTCCTCCCCGCCGCCCGGGGCACATTGTGAGAGACTCGGGGGACATGCGTTGGTTGAGATTTTAATGATTTTGTCCTCTCGGTACCCGGTGGGGTAGAGACCCACTCACTCTGTCCAACGTCTACCCGTGAAGCAGCTGCTCATCGGGGCCGGGGGCACGGACAGGACACAGATCAGTCCAACGTGTCCCCACCTTGCAGTGGCCTCTGTCTAGGAGGTGTGGGGGCTGGACATTACACCAGGCATCTAAAATGCCAGGAAGAAGCAAATCACTGATAAAATGAAAATACTAGTGGGCGTTTCAGAAATCCAGGGGGAGCCCAGCCAGGGGCCCAGGTGGGAGTCGGGAGGTGGGGTGGTACGGGCCGCTGGGCACCCACGCGTCCCCCAGATCAGAAAGGACAACAGAGGAAGAAACGGGTGAGGTCTTGCGGGTGGGGAGCTGCTGGGGGCTGAGGCAGAGAACCCTGGAGCCGGGCGCGGGGAGCCAGAAGCTCATGGCCCTCACCCCGCGGGCGCTGGGCTGGGCAGCCCCGGCCGCCGAGCCTCGGTCTCTCTCGTCTGCAGGAGGCCAGAACCGCAGGACGTAAAGCAGCCTGGAAAACAGTAAGCTCAGCGCGTCCCAGCTGATCATAGCGCCACCCGCTCCCCGCCCCGCGTGCCCGGCCACCGTGGGGCGGCGGTGCGGAGAGGGAGCTCACGGACCCCAGGGCAGGCCAGTCCCGCCGTGCGCCCTAGCGTGATCGGCGACGGGAGGCCTGACTCCGACGCTCCTCCGGGAGCTGGTCCGGCACTTTGCAAACGCCTCCAGCGACAGGGGTACCTGGGGCCGAGATCCTTCAGGATGAGCCGAAACCCATCCTTCCCGGGAAGGGTTAATGAGACAGTCGCCAGCACCCCCCCCCAGCCCCCACCTTCTGGTCTGTCTGGAGGCATTAATTCCATTATCAACTGGTCAGCCCTGGGGAATGAACTTTGAACGGCTTACAGCAAGGTAGGTTAATTAAAATCTTTGATCAAAGCCCCATACACAGCATAAAACTTCTCACTCTTAATTATCCTGGACGGTCTCACAAGCACCAAAGCCAAAGGCGGGGGGGGGGGGGGTGTTAAAGAGGCTGGGAGGTGAGGGGCCCGGCGGGGAAACGGTGGCCCCCATCAGCTTTCCACGCGGCGTGCCAGGGAGGCGGTGATGCACCGGCACCCCCCGTGCACCCCGCAAGAGGCTGGGGCTCTGGAGGAAAGACCCACACGTGCCCCTGAGGAGGCGCCAGGCTCTCGAGGGGACCCAGGAGCGGATACTTGTCGTGCGAGCCTGGGGAGACCACAAATGCTTCTCAAGATGGTGGCCGTGAGCCCAGACCGGGAGGTTGTGTCAGAGACCGCAGAAGGCAAGCAGAGAGGCCTGGAGGGGAGGGCGGGCGGGGTCTGAAGCCTGGGCTGTATGTAGGGCCCAGGGCATTGGTGCCAGATGAGACCAGAGGGCTGAACAGGGGCCCGACCCCAAGGACAGCTGCTGAGGGCCGTGGGCCGTCGTCCTGGGGGGAAGTCTAGCTACGCGGAGGGGGAATGAGCTGCAGGGGGTGAGTCAGGAGGCAGGAAGTTCAGGTTGCTGACTGTTCAAGTGAGAGAAGTTGCCATCCCACCTCAGGCGACGGCAGGGGAGGGAAACAGTTGGATATGAGGGATGCTGGGAGGAGACAGAAGCGTGCAGGGGTGGCCAGGCTGACTGGGTGTCCGGGCAGGTGACAGGGACACTCACTGAAGGTGAACGTGGGAGGGAGAGCAGGCTGAGGCCTGGGGAGATCATGGGGTCCATTTGGACGCTCTGAGTATGACGGGCCAGGGACCTAGTCGCGGCCCTGCAGCTAAACTCTCAGTGGCTCTCCATGCCTGTCAGGATGCACCCAGCTCGGGCTCTCCCCCGAGAGCCCCGGCCTGTCCACTCGCCTCCTGCAGGCCGCCTTCCGGCCACCCGAACGCCTGTCCAGTCCACACGAGCCCCAGGCCCTGTCCCACCTGGGGCCCCGCTCCCTGACGTCCAGAATTCTCCTCCCTCCGCCCCTCTGTCATTCATTCCCGGTGTCTGTCCCAGAGGAGCCCCCCCCCCCCCACCCCCCAGCAAGGACTGAAGAGACTTTGGACCGGCCTCTCCCCACGTCCAGACTCTGACACAGCGGCTCATTTTCAGGGCCCAGGAATCTGCATTTCCAGCAAGCATGCCCAGCGGTCCCCGGGGCAGGATCTGAGAAGCCTTGCACGCCGCATCCACCAGCTAGCGCGTCACCCCCACCCCACTCCCATGCTGGTCGCAATAATTTTTGAAAAGGAAAATGCACGTTTCTGTGATCTTGAAGTTTTTTTTAATGTTTATTTATTTTTGAAAGAGAGGAGACACTTTGAAACAGGGGAGGGACAGAGAGAGAGGGACGCAGAATCCGAAGCAGGCTCCAGGCTCCGAGCTGTCCGCACAGAGCCCGACGCGGGGCTCGAACTCACAGACCGCGAGATCAGGACCTGAGCCGAAGTCGGACGCTCAACCCACTGAGCCACCCAGGCGCCCCATGTTTCTGTAATCTATTTGTATTGATCTTTATCAGCATATAATCCAAGCGATAACAACGTACTTTCTAAACAGTTACAGCATCTGGGGTTCACCCCTTTCAGCAGAGCTGTTCCCGTTCGACCTCCCGTGCACAGAAACCCGGGCGCGGCTGTGGCGAATCGAGTGTGAGCCCCGCGCCCCGCCGCCCCTTCTGTGTCAGGGACACACATGGCAGCCGGCAGGCCCGCCCCTTCCCCACGTGCCCCAGCTCAGACGGGCAGATGTCCCCCTCGTTTAGCTGCGACGGGGTCGGACACAGACCCTCTCGATTCCCTTGTTTGGTCTCATAAACGATTCGCCGAAATGCTTGGCCTCCTGAAACTGTGTAGACAGAGATCAACGCTTCTGACCGGCCCGGACTCCCCGCTCCGCCCCCGGACCCCATCAGTCCCAGCTGTAACCTCCCCGACCTATACCTTGGCTAATAATCCTCCCCCACCGGAGTCTGAGGCCAGACCTCCCTGAGGAGACACGGACGGGCATCCAGGAAGCTCTCCCGACTGCATAAATGAAAGCAGTTTTGTCTCTGACGGGCGTCAGCGCTGTGAGCATCTGTGATCCGGGGTCTGGGGACAAGGTTAGAACGTGGCTTCCGGTTGGAAAACGGGTCATTGCCCAGAAGAGGGGCTCTTGTGATGGGCTGTCCTTCCGTCTCGACTTCGTAACCCGGAGGCGTTTGCAGGCTTAGGTTCTGGTTTGCTGCTACACGCGGCCGAGCCGTTAGAACCACGCGGGTCTAATGGGTTCAATCAACTTAACGGCAGCCGCCAAGGGAAAGTTCTGGTGAATGACACTCGTCCACCTCCTGTCTGCGCCCGTCCTGTTTCCTCCACCTTAGATAGATAGGCTTGTCCTTCCCTGCCGTCCTGAGGATGATTCAAAGGCCCCCTCTTCCAGGAAGCCCTCCGGGCTGGTCCTCCCTCCAGAAATGCAGGGAGGGCTCCTTCTCCAGGGCTCAGCTCCCCGGCTGTGCCGCAGCCCAGGCTTCCCCGACACGATCTGAGCCCCGACGCTGCAGCACAAGAGTGGGAAGCAGACCGGCTCATGTCCCCGTCGACTTCTGTTGCCTGTGGCCTCCACCAGCCTCGCGGTTCCCGCTGGGCCTCTGTTTCTTTATCTGAAAAATGGGGATAAGAATCTGGCCAGCACCCCGGGGTTCCTAACAAGGTCTCAGGAGACGCCGTTGCTGTGGGTCCACGACCACACTTCAGTAGGACGATCTGGGGTGTTCTAAAGGGCCAGGCCCGTATCCAGAGCTCAGTAAGCTCGAGGCTCTACCGATACCGTAATTATCAGACACCAGAGCCTGACTCGAGGTAGGTCCAGCGGTTGCTTCCACCACCAGTCCCCTCCCCCGCTCCCGGCAGGACCCCGAGGGCAGCCAATTCCTCCTTTGAAATGCCTTCCCTCAAGGAAGGAAAGAACAAAGTCGTTTCTATCAAGACTTGGGGGGAGGGGCTCTGTTCTGGGGAGACCAGGCCTTCCCGGGTTCTGAGCACAAGTGCGGAAAACCCCAGAAAATCCCGGCCGGCCGCTGCCCGCCCCAGGCCCACAACCCCGTCCCGAAGGACACCCGCCGGTCCTCCCCCGAAAGCTTCCCTCCTCCTCGGAGGCCAATTTCTGATGGAAATGAGTTCCCTGCCTGAGCGCAGCTGTAAGCTGAGGGGAACAGTTGGCTTTGTAACCTTGGGGGAAAAAGAGACAAACAGAGGAGCCTCGAGAGGTTTATCAGGGACCCCGGGAAGCTGTAAAACATATGCTGTGACATTTCGGTCCTTGACAGGTTGTGGCAACCGGGGAACAGCCTTTTCCTCCGTGCTGACTCAGCCAAGTTAACGAGGCTCTTTGCTTTGCCTCCCTCCCCGGGGCGCGGGTGGGGCAGACTCGTCCTCCGCACCCCTGCGGGGACCCATCTGGAGAGCTCCTCAGGCCCAGCCTGGCAGTGGAGAGGGCTCTGCATGCCGCTGCCTCTAGGACCCCCAGATGCAGGCGTGGGTCCCCCAGGTCGTGCAGCTCTCCCACCACCACGGACAGGGAGGCCAGGCCACCTTCCCGGGGGTGACCCATTCTGGTTACACTTCGGAATCACTTGGCAGATGCTGGGACGCGCCCTCAGGGGTTCTGAATTCCGGGCACTGCCCGAGCCTCAGGGTTCTGCAAAGCCCCTGGGTCATCCCGCATCCGAGGACGGGAACTACCAGCTGAGAAAAAAAAATTGTGTCGTTCAGATTTAATTTTCAAAACGGAGCTCTTAGAGATCCATCCCATGGGGCCGTGGTCAGAGCATGTGGATTTGCAAAAGATTTTTCTCTTTCAACGCCACCAAGAAGGATCAGACCCTGGAGGACCAGCATCACAAAGCCGGAGGACGGGGGACAGAATGGCGACAGCGAGAGCCTCCTCCCCCCTCACCTCTGTGTGGCTCGGGGACTGTCCTTGCACGCGGACCCCACCGGTGGCTTCAGCAGGCCTGATCCAGCAGGCTGGGGCCTGGACACGGAGGGGCAGGTGTGATGGCGGACCCCAAGACCGGAGGGCCAGGTGTGACGGCGGACCCCAAGACAGGAGGGGCAGGTGCGACGGCGGACCCCAAGACCAGGGCACCTGCCAGTGGCTGTGAGGCCCGTCCCCCTTCCCACAAGAAGACAGGACGGGAGGGGAGAGGAGAGACGGTTCACCCACAGGTGACAGAGCGATAAGTTACTTTGAATCCAAAGCGGGTTTGTCTCCGCCCGGGACCCTGCGAAGCTTCGTTACAAAAAGCGAAGGACGTTCCGTGTCCGCACTTCTGAGCGTGGCTGTAAATCTTCGACCCGCTGTGAGGTCTGTTCGGGAAGCGGAAAAACACACCGCCAATGAATAGGAAGAGACTGCCGGCCTCAGCGCCCATCCGAGAAACACAACTCAAAACACCAGTGACACACACGGGGTCCCCCGGATGGGAGCGCTTTGAAAATCTAACAGCCACGTCAGCAAAGGCACGGAGGCCAGCCCCCGTGGAGGGGGGGGGGGGGGGAACGCCTGCCCAGGGAGAACTGAAAGAATTGTCATAAGTACGCTTTGGCACAGTAATTCTGGGAATGTGTCCTTTGGAAATAATCGGGGCTTATAGGAAGGTCCACGAATAGGACTGTTCATCAGAATTTTTATTACGATCCTGAAAAATTGGTATAAATATCCAGTAATGCAAAACTGGACAAAAGGGTGCTATATTAGAAATATTTCATGAGGGGCACCTGGGTGGCTCAGTGGGTTAAGCGTCCGACTTCGGCTCAGGTCAAGATCTCGTAGTTCATGGGTTCGAGCCCCACATCGGGCTCTGTGCTGACAGCTCGGAGCCTGGAGCCTGCTTCGGATTCTGGGTCTCCCTCTCTCTCTCTGCCCCTTCCCTGCTCGTGCTCTGTCTCTCTCTTTCTCTCTCTCTCAAAAATAAAATAAAAACATTAAAAAATTAAAAAAAGAAATATTTCATGAAATGATATGAACCATTAAAACAATTTTAGAAATATTTTTAGTAACTTGGAAAGGTATTCACAACACATTATGGAGAAAACAGGTTAAAAATAACATGTTTACTGATTCCCAATCACTGGAAACATATATAACATTTAAGTATGATTCACATACGTGAAATAATAGAAGAAATTACCTCTGCAATATTAGCAGTGTTTTTTGGGGGGGTGGGGTAAGGGCATTATTACTCTGATGATTTTTTTCTTAACTATTTTTTTTTGGTTTTTCCACAGTAAATCTGTATTGCTTGTGACTTTCTGAAAAGACCTCCGTTAGAGACGGTGGGTCAGAACGTACGTTTAGTTTCCGCTCTACCCCCAGTTCCGCTAGAACGACAATAAAACATTTTCTTTGAAAGGATGAGGACGCACCCATAAGATCGTCTGAGAGAACGTGACCCAAAATTTTGGAAGCCGGCAAGTGCTGAAGAAGCAGCTGGGGGCGGTGGGAGGTTGTGTGCTCCGCGGAGAGTAAGGGAGGCCCAGACCCCCTCCCCCCACCTGCCACCTCACGGGGAAGCAAGGCTGTTGGCTGAAAGTCTACGTAAGAAGTAACCAGACTCCGGGACGCTCTCGTGCTCACAGAGGACTGAAGGCTCAGCCTCTGGACGCCGTGTCCTCCGGGCACAGGGGCCTCGAACGCCAAGAACAGTGCCGGCCGGCTCCGTCCCTCGGCTCCCAGAGCACCAAGCAGGGTGTGGGAAGCCCTTCCCTGCTCACCCCTCGTTCCCAAAGGAAAATGCTACGGATACCAACATGGGTGGGGCGGGTAAGAAAACCTTTTAAAGAAGGAAAACATAGCTTTCGGTCATAACAGGGGGGAGAGGGCCGTCCTCAGAGTCCAGAGCGAGGAAACTCACAAAGAGCTCTTGGAAACGGAAATTAGGCAGGAATGAAAAACTCAAGAGAAAGGAAGAAGACAAAGGTGAGAGAAAGGTCCGGAAAGCAGAACCAAAGACTAAGAGATGGGGAGAAAAATACAAGGGGTCGGCGGATTGTTCCAGAAGATCCAACGTGCAAACAACTGGACAATTGAGAAAGGAAAAGAAAAAAAAAAAAAAAAAAGGAGAGAAAACTTGAACAGGCCTTGGGTTGAAAGGGGCCGCCAGGCGTCCTGCACGGAGGTCCAGTAACTCGCACAGCGGCACGTGCCCCCACGGCACCGGAACGCCGGGGACAAAGGGTTTCCAGAAGCTTCTGGGCTTCACAAAAGGATGGAGAAGCAGAACGGCTTAAACTTAACAGCAACCCTGGAACTCAAAAACACTCAGCGACGCCCCGAGTGTCCGAGGGACAGCGATTTCCAGCCCGGAGTCTGTACCCCCTCAAGTCACCAGGCAAGGTCAAAATAAAGCTATTTTCAGACACGAGACATGTCAGACCATCTACCTGCAGGCAGTTTCTCAGGGGGCCCTGCAGACGTGGCCTGGCAAACAGGGAGAGGGAGAGGAACACTGACGGGGGTGGAGAGGACACGGCAGACCCCACGGGGCAGAGGCAGCGGGAATCTCGGACGGAGGGATGGGCTGTGGATGAAAATTGCTTCCTCTGGGGACGGACACAGGGAGGGACTATTCCCGGGGCCCCTGGTGGCTCAGTTGGCTAAGCATCTGACTCCCGATCTCAGCTCAGGTCACGATCTCACAGTTCGTGGGTTCAAGCCCCGCGTCTGGCTCTGTGCTGACAGCTCAGAGTCTGGGGCCTGTTTCGGATTCATTGTCTCCCTCTCTCTGCCCCTCCCCTGCTCGAGCTCTGTGTCTCAAAATGAATAAATAAGCTTCAGAAAGGGGAGGACTGTTTCTAGAAACAAATTTCACCGGCCCATTGGGCTCTTTATATTATGTAAAATTCTGATTAAAAAAAAACAAAAACAAGCAGGAAGAAACTCTCGATGTGCTGACCTCGGCAATCCCACTAAAGGAATCTGGAGACACTTGGAGCTCTAACAGCCTGTGACTCTGTTGTTTCCCCGGGATTCACGGGAGGCAGCTCCCTGAGCTCTGGGGTCCTTGGGCATCGCTTGAGAATTGTGAAATGACTCCCCGATGTCAGCGAATAGATCAGGTTCTCCTCCCTCTGTGTCCCTACTTGGGGCTCCTTTGGGCACGTCACTGCCTGTGGCCGCGGGAATCAGCGTCAGTGCAGACTCACCCCTGCTCCCACCCTGGCCGGACCCCTGAGCCTGGGCCCCTCGGGGCGGCTCCTGACCCTGCCGGAGACACCCCAGCGCCGTCCCCTCACCGCACCCCCTCTGCGTCCCCAGGGCTGGGATGCGTGTTCCCTGAGCTGGCACAGAACCAACTCGGTCAGGCACCAGCGTTGTCTCCACCACCTGCTCACACGTTGGTGCCTCGGCGTCTCCTGGGGCCGCGGCAGCTTCCGGACAGAGAGTGGGGGACACCAGCGGCCACCAGCTTGGCCAGCGGGGAGCACGGCACACGGGCTTTACCACTGTTGACTTAGCATCCGTTACGCTTAAAATAAAGCGGTGCCACGTGGCATTAACTCAGGAAAAGAAGCTGCAAATCTTAGGCCCTTTTGGAAGGCGAGTTTTCATGACGAATTAATGGACCTTCATTTTACTCTGTTCAACAAACAGGGCCGCTGAAGGGATCCAAGGAGCTGCTTTCCGCCCCGGACCTGGCCCTCGGCGGCCACACAGGACCAAGCTGCTCGCCCGGAGCAGGAGAGAGGAGACAGCCAGTGTCCCCCGACCACTGACTGTGACTCAAGCACTGTGCTAAGTGTGCTTCCTGCCTTATTTGAGCTTGCTTCACAAAAAGCCTCTTTTTTTTAATGTTTATTCATTTTTGAGAGAGAGAGATAGAGTACGAGTAGGGGAGGGGCAGAGAGAGAGGGAGACACAGAATCCGAAGCAGGCTCCAGGTTCGGAGCTGTCCGCACAGAGCCCGACGCGTAGCTCGAACCCACGAACTGCAAGATCGTGACCTGAGCTGAAGTCGGGCACTCAATCCCCTGAGCCACCCTGGTGCCCCTAAATTTTTTTAATATTTATTTTTGAGAGAGAGAGAGAGAGAGAGAGAGAGAGAGAGCTTATGAGCGGGGTAAGGGGAGAGAGAGGAAGAGAGAGAGAATCCCAAGCAGGCTCCATGCCGTCAGCACAGAACCCGACACAGGGCTGGAACCCACGAACCGCGAGATCATGACCCGAGCCGAAGTCAGACACTCAACCGACTGAGCCCCCCAGGTGCCCCCAGATGCAGCAATTCCGGATAAAGTATCAGCAAATTAAATTCAGTAGTGCCTTAAACGAAGACTCTCTTTGCATGCACAAGCAGGATTTACTCTACCAGTTCCAAAACCGTTCAACACCAGCACAAGTATTAACGTCGTCTTGCCATAATAAGTCATAAAAAACCCACCGGGGGATTTTCTGCTTCCAGAGAGATGGAGTAGGTGTGGTTTTACGGGAGGACGCGATATGTGAGGGGAGCACGCACAGACTCAGGGAGGCGGACAAAAGACAGGCTGGGAACACCCAGACCCAGGGAACGGTATGCCGGTGAGATCGGCGTGTTTTCTCTGGGCCTCGTGCACCAGACACAGAGCTGCAGAAGCCAGCCGCCCGCACACCGACAGGGCAGACAGGAAAACCCCAAGGAAAGCGTGCTCTCTCAAGCCAAGGGCCCAAGGAGGCCGAGCGGAGAGGCGGGACGTTCATCCCCACCCAGAGGTAACAAGGACACGCGCCCGGGAGGTGCCCCTGGAAACCACCTGCAGAACCGTGATGAGACTCCCACTCCCCTCCAGCCAGAGCGTATCAGTGGAGGCCTCACGGAGAACCAGAGAGCCCACCCCACCCCCGGTGCTGAAGAGGCCACCAACCAGTGTCACTGGGACCAGGACATCTGCCCCCACCTGGCAGCAACGAGGCAGGACCCCCTTCCCCTGCCGGCGTGGGGGTCACAGGAATCCAAATAAAATGGAAGGTTTAAGTAAGACCCAGGGTCTCGTTACCTAATACCCAAACAGTCCCCAAATACCCAATGTCGTTCGTCACACCAAGCAGGACAATCGCAAACCGAATGGTAAAATATGACCAGTCAGTGGCACGATGGGTTGAATCGTGTCCCCCAAAACAGTATGTTGAAATCCAAACCCAGGACCACCGAATGGTGGACCTTCTTTGGACACAGGATTGGTACACACGTAATTAGCTCCGGGAAGGTCACACCAGAGCAGAAAGGGGCCTTGATCCAATGTGACTGTTGTCCTTAAAACAAGAGGAGAAGAGGGGCACCCGACTTCTGCTCAGGTCATGATCTTGCGGTCCGTGAGTTCTAGCCCCGCGTCGGGCTCTGTGCTGACAGCTCAGAGCCTGGAGCCTGCTGCCGATTCTGTGTCTCCCTCTCTGTCCGCCCCTCCCCCACTCACACTGTGTCTCTCTCTCTCTCTCTCTCTCTCTCTCTCTCTCAAGAATAAATAAGCATTTAAAAAATTTCAAAATAGGGGCGCCTGGGTGGCGCAGTCGGTTAAGCGTCCGACTTCAGCCAGGTCACGATCTCGGGTCCGGGAGCCTGGAGCCTGCTTCCGATTCTGTGTCTCCCTCTCTCTCTGCTCCTCCCCCGTTCATGCTCTGTCTCTCTCTGTCCCAAAAATAAATAAATGTTGGAAAAAAAAATTAAAAAAAAATTTTCAAAATAAATAAAATCTTTAAAAAAAATTGGAGGGGCACCTGGGTGGCTCAGTCAGTTAAGCACCCGACTTCACTCAGGTCATGATCTCATGGTCCGTGGGTTCCAGCCCCGGGTCAAGCCCTGTGCTCACAGCTCGGAGCCTGGAGCCTGCTTCCGATTCTGTGTCTCCCTCTCTCTCTTCCCCTCCCCTGTTCACGCGCTCTCTCTCTCTCTCTCTCAAAAATAAATAAACGTTTTGGGGCGCCTGGGTGGCTCAGTCGGTTGAGCGTCCGACTTCAGCTCAGGTCATGATCTCGCGGTCCGTGAGTTCAAGCCCCGCATCGGGCTCTGGGTTGATGGCTCAGAGCCTGGAGCCTGCTTCCGATTCTGTGTCTCCCTCTCTCTCTGCCCCTCCCCCATTCATGCTCTGTCTCTCTCTGTCCCAAAAATAAATAAACGTTAAAAAAAATTTTTTTAAATAAATAAATAATAAATAAATAAATAAACGTTTAAAAAATTAGAAAAAAAAAGAGGAGAAGAGACACAAAGACAGACAGACAGACAATGCCATCTAAAGATGATGGCAGAGACTGGTGTGGCAATATACCAGCCAAAGATGTCACCAGCAGTTAGGAGAAAGATGTGGGACAGATTCTTCCCCCCGCCTTCTATTGGACTTCCATCCTCCGGAACCGTGGGAGAATAAACAGAATAAATTTCTGTCGTTTTTAGCTTGCTGGTTTGTGGTGTTTTGTCAGAGAAGCTCCGGGAAATGAATACAGATTTCAACACCGATACGACAGAGAGGCTAGAATAATCTGATAAGGATTTTATACCCGTCGTCATCAAAATAATTCAGTGAACAACTGCCAAGCTCGGTAGAGACAAACAAAAAGCTAGAAAAAAAAAAAACCCAGCAAAGAAATAGAAGCTATAAATAGAGCGACCAAAATAGAGACTCGGATGATGGACGTGGCAGGAGAGGAGGGGACAGAGGTGAGAGCCAGTGGACCTGAATACAGAATGACAGAAAGTGGAGGGACATTTAACAGAAACCCAGGGACTTGTGAAACTACAACCAAGGAACAGACTTGTGTCAACAGAGTTCCGGGGGGGGGGAACAGGAGAAAGAGGGCGGGGCTGAAAAATTCCTCCCAAAATGGCTGAAAACGTTCCAAATGTGGTGAAAGACATACACCTACAGATTCAAGAAGCTGAGTGCATTCCAAATAGGATAAAACCTAAAGACACCCATGCAAAGACACACCGTAGTCCAACTTCTAAAAATTAAATACAAAAAAAGAATCTTTTTTTTTAATTAAAAAAATTTTTTTTTCAACGTTTATTTATTTTTGGGACAGAGAGAGACAGAGCATGAACGGGGGAGGGGTAGACAGAGAGGAAGACACAGAATCGGAAGCAGGCTCCAGGCTCTGAGCCGTCAGCCCAGAGCCCAATGCAGGGCTCAAACTCCCAGACCGCGAGATTGTGACCTGGCTGAAGTCGGACGCTTAACCGACTGTGCCACCCAGGTGCCCCCAAAAAAGAATCTTTTTTGAAAAAACTTATTTATTTTGAGAGAGACAGGGGCAGCATGAGCAGGGGAGGGGCAGAGAGAGAGAGAGAGAGAGAGAGAGAGAGAGAGAATCCCAAGCAGGCTCCACACTGTCAGCACAGAGCCCGACGTGGGGCTCGAACTCACAAACTGTGAGATCATGACCTGAGCTGACATCACGAGTCAGATGCTTAACCGACTCAGCCACCCAGGTGCCCCAATAAAAAATCTTGAGGGGCAGGGGCGCCTGGGTGGCTCAGTCGGTTAAGCGTCCGACTTCAGCTCAGGTCATGATCTCGCAGTTCGTGGGTTCGAGCCCCACGTCGGGCTCTGTGCTGACAGCTCAGAGCCTGGAGGTGCTTCGGATTCTGTGTCTCCCCCTCTCTCTGCCCCTCCCCTGCTCATGCTCTCTCTCTCTCTCTTTCTGTCTCTCTGTCTCTCTCAAAAGTAAATAAACATTAAAAAAATTTTCAAAATAAGTAAGTAAAAAACTCTGGAAAGCAAGCTAGAGACCGGGTGACACAGAATCGTTGAGCCACGACATCGTACGGCTGAAACGAGTCCTACGCTCTATGTCGACTACACTGGAATTGAAACAGGAACTGAAAACAGAAACTCGGCTGAGAAAACCAATGAAACGAAGAGCCGGTTCTCCGAAGAACTCAATGACGTCCACAGACCTCGAGGAACACTGACAAGTGGGGGCGTCGCCGATTACCAAGGTGGATCTCACGGCGGCCAGGGTGGCGGGCGGGTTGGCGGGGACAACGGTGTCTCTGTCTGAACCCAGCGATTCACTGCCTTCTAAGTGGGACACTGCCCTGCTCAAAGCTGTTTTGGAAAAATCCCTCGGGGGCAGGATGCCGTCGGCAGAGGGGTCTGGGGCCGCGGAGCTCGCAACCGACGAGTAAGCCAGATGGAGTGTAGACCCAGGAAGGCGGCTCCTGGAGGAGGGGCTAGAAGGTGGGTCACCAGGGCCTGGCAAGGACAAGCCGCTTCGGACACGCGTCCCCAGGGCTCCCCGAGCCCGGCGCCCACAGACGAGTGGACAAACAGGGCTCGCTGCCCCCACGTGTGCTTATTCACCGCCAAGGTCAGCTCAGAGACCCCGCCCCGCAGCCCCCACGGACGGCCCGGGTCTGGCGCTCCCTCTGGACACCCAGCCATGAGCAAGGCAGGACCAGGGACCTCCCCACGTGGAACCTTCTTTCTCCATGCTTCCCTGGGGCCGCCAGGGGATGGGGCTCAGGGTCCTCCCCGCTCCAGACCCCACGGGCCTCCCAGAGCTCTTCCGGCAGGCGGGGACGGGGGGCTCACGACCTGGGTCACACTGCAACCGCACTCAGGCTTTTCCCCACCGTTTGGGGATTTCTGATTTCCTTCCCCAGCATCTGGGCTTTTTCCTGTGTCAGAGACCAGATGGCAGAATCTCTTCCAGACTTAAACATTTCTGTCTAAATGTCCAAAAGAGCTTTCTGTCCTAATAGTGTTGTTTCTGGACCAAAAAATCCAGGCAGAGGACGCACAACTGTCTTTCCCACCACACACACACACACACACACACACACACACACACACACACACATCTCTCCTCCGGGGAGACGCCCACAGAACGATGGGGCTGCTGAGAACCAGCGGGAGGGCTGGGCTGAAGGAGGAAAAGAAAGGTCCGGAAGGTCTGGGAAGTTCACAGGCCGGTTATTCATCCTTTAATAAGGTGAGGTCGCCTCGGTGGCACCCACCTGCTTCCACAAAGGGGTCCCAGACGCTAACGGGGCCCGACCACAGCCTCCCCCGAAACACCTCTCCAGGGGTTCACCCGCGTCGATCTCCGTGTCTCACAAGCAAAAAGCCCCGACGGAAACATTTGGAAAGACCCTGGTTCCCCCCACATCTCACGCAAGGCTCAGCTCAAGAAGGAACATTTTGGCAGTGAGAGTCGCTCTCCCATTGGGCTCATTCCAGAGGGGGTGGGCGGCCAGGCTTGCACGGGAAATACGGCAGATGGGGGGCGCCTGGGGGCCCGGTCAGCGGGGCGATCTCGGCTCAAGTCAAGATGTCGCGGTTCCTGAGTTTGAGCCCCACATGGGGCTCTGCACCGACAGCACGGGGCCTGCTGGGGATTCTCTCTCTCCTTCTTTCTCTGCCCCTCCTCCACTCTCTCGTGCTCTCTGTCCCTCGAGAGAAAGAAAGAAGAAAGAAAGATCTACGAAGAGCAAAGTAAAGCCCTCCGTGTGGGCCCAGAAATTTGGCTGTGTCAGCACAGGAGGCAAAGAGTCCAATTCTGCATCCACAGACATAGGGGGAAAAATAAACTCGGAAAAAAAAATTAACCAACTTCATTGAAATAGCAGCGTGATGCGGCTAGCAAGAAAGGAATGCCTTCTGGGCCACATCAATAGAAGCATAGTGTCCAGAATGTGGGAGGTGGCCGTATGCGACACCACACTCACCTGGGGTACCGAGGCTCCCACACTCTCCAAGGTCCATGAGCGAACTGGACTTGACCAAGTGAGCGTGGCTTCAGCTACACAAAGGACCAGAATCCACTGCGTTGGAAAACATCGGGAGGGGGTAGGAGTGCTCCTCCTGGAGGAGGGAAGACAGAGGGGAATAGGACAGCCTGAAGGGCTGTCACGGGTCAGCGCAACGGGCTTCAGCTGTGCGGCTCCGTGCTCCAGACCCAGTCCAAAGAACCCCAGTGGGTGGGAAACACGGAGAGACGGGTCACGGCCCGTCTGAGTGTGCCACTGCCTCAGCGGGACGGGGGCTGGATGGACCCTGCAGGGCCCGGACAGAAGGACCACTGGTGGGTGCTGTCTGCGGGCCGAGTACTGAAGTTGGCGCCCCATGTGTTCCCTGGGAGGCAGGCACGACGGCCCCGCTCACAGGGAAGGAGACGGAGGCTGGGGCGGGTGGGAGATCCGGGAATAAAGACCCCGCCCTCTGACCCCAAGGTATGTGCCTAGACGTGACCAAAGTGGAAAGACAGAAGCTCCAGCTGAGAGCCCACGGACAGCAGCCAAGGTCTGCGTGGCGCGTGGGAGGGGCCAGGCGCAATTCTGGGGGCTTTGCGTTATCACCGCGCATTCCGCCACAACTCTTGGAGACTGCAGCCTCCGCGCCCGGCTACAGGAGGGGAAACTGAGGCACAGAGAATTTGAGTTACTCGTCCAAGGTCACTGTTTAGGAACAGGTGGCACAGCTGGAGCACACGTGATCCCCGCCCCCCACCTGAGCCAGGACCATGTGGCCTCCCAGACCGCAGTATCCGCTCCTCCCCATCCGGGGGTCTCAGGGGCAGGCAAGCCCTTTCCCCACACACATTCTCGCCATTCCCTCGGCCCCCCGCAGCCGCCGGGTCCCGTCCTTCCTCAGGCCCGCCGGCCGGCCGCTCCCGGAGCCCCGGCCCCCGCGGCCCGGCCCCGCCTCTCCGCCGCGTCACTCCAGACTCTGACGAGGGCGGCTACTTTGGGTGAGAAATGGGGCAGGGCAGGAAAAAAAATTTCATTCGAGCAATTAAAGAATCACTTCATTTGTCACGATCAACCTCCTGGGCGCAGGCTGAATGCAAAAAGCTGTTGGCCGAGCCCTTCCGTGTCTGCACCTGACGGGAGCAAGGGGGATATTCGTTCTGCCCGGGAGGATTGCACCTCCCATAAGTCTCCGTTTTATTGAAAGTTTAAATAACACACAGACACAATGTGATCAATTAGCGGGGTAATTCCGAGGAGATGTCATAGTAAAATTAAATCTCGAGCACATTCGGGGCAGAGATGCCTGTGCCTTCTCTCCGGTCTCTTTCCACCGCAGTGTGTACATTTTAATTGAAAGTTTATTCTGCTCTGCGCCTCGTCTACTAAATTTTAATTTAACATCGTAATGAGAAGGGTGTTTTCTGAGCAGCTCTTCGCAGACAAGCGGAGGAGGCTTCACAGACAAAGAGAACGAGGGAATCTACGGCACTTTCCAGGCAGCCCCCATCCACCCACCCACCTCTGGAGAGGGTCCCAGGGCCTGGAGGACCAGCCTAGGGGACATTTGGCACCTGTGACAGCTGGCCCGAGAGGCGACCACACCACAAAAGCAGCAAGGGGACCCAAGAGATGGGGGGTGGGTCTCAGGCCTGGCCGCACACAGGAGCGTCAAGCAAAGTCAGACGGCGGGGGTCTCTCCTCCCTAATCCCGCCTCTGGTTTCCCTCCGGAGCCTCCTCCTGGCTAAACCCGAGGGGCAACCAACTGGCCGGGTGAGAACGCGGTTTGGGGAGCCCGGCCTGGCTTTGCGGAGCAGAGCGCCAGAAGGGGCGGGTCTGGAGGTGAGAGGCGGGAGCTCAGAAACCAGAAGATGCTTGTGGCAACGTCACTTGGCCTCTCCGACCCTTAGCTGTTAAACGAGGACAGTGACGCCCGATTCTCAGGGCCGCACCGGACCGGGACGGTGAGGGGGTGGGGGGCTACCATGCAAAGGTGGGAAGGGTTGTTCCTTTCCACTGCCTCTCGGGAAAGCCACAGGGGAGCTTCTCCAGGAAGGTGGGCCCTTTTGTCCTGGAGGGTGACCCCAAGCAGGCGCTGATTTCCTGCCTGGATGCAGGCGGCTGATGCACCCCGACCTCGGACACAGACAGCGGCCTTGCCTGGAGGGGGAGGCGGTCTGAGTCTCAGGCTGCAGGAGAAGGGAGACGAGGGACACAGCCTCGTTGTCCCCAGAGGCAGACCAGCCGGCTCTGTCTCATGGTCACTGCAAGGATCCCCATCTGGAGTCTCAGCGCCCCCAGACTCCTCTCACCTGCTCGCCTGCTCCCGGGGACACCTGTGAGGTGGCTCAGGTGCAGGGAGGCGCGGGAGGGGGGGTGGGGGCGTGGGGGTCGCTAGTGGCCACTGCTGGCGAGAGGCGGTATTGCACCCCAGCCCTCGGAAGAAGCGGGCGCTTCCGCCACCTGCCAACGGGGCATCGAGGGGCGCCCGGAAGGGGGACGTGCCAACGGTCAGGATTCAAGTCGTCCAGCGCCAAGGGGACGAAACAGCCACAGGACTGCCTCCCGCTCCTGCCTCGCTCACATCCACCCCAGCCCTGCTGCCTTCCGGCGCATCGGGGACGCACCGCACACGCTCCCCACCCCACCCCCACCCCGGTATCCCTGCCACCCGCTGCCCCTGCTTGCTTTTTGGTCCCTGCTCACGTGTCACCTCCTCCGGGGAGACCACCCTGACCACTGCATCTTTAATAGCTCACTCTTCCCACTGCACTGACTACCCGCCATTATATTGCACATCTCCTCATGTTTTCCTTCCGTGTCTCGGGAATGTGAATCCCCCGGGGGGGCCTGTCTTCACTGTTCTCTGCTACGTCCCCAGCACCTAGTAGGACACGACATGATAGTCACTCAAACATCGTGTGTTGAATTATTAGAGAGAAAGGAACGTGGCGTGACTTAGTGGCAGTCCACTGAAGGACATCCCCACACCCCCTAACAGACTTGGTGTGCACTGTGCTGTGAACACATTTCTCGGCGGGGACTTGGCAAGGGTCCCGTGGGAAAGGAGCCCACCACCCGGAAATCGGGAGTCCGTCAGGGCAACCGCCGGGTCCCACCATGGTCTATCCTGGTCTCCCATCGGTGAAGCGCGCCCCAGAACCCGGAGGGGACCCCACGTCCGCAGTGGAGGGAGCACGTCCTGTGCTCCCGTTGGGGGTAAGAGAAAAGCAGAGAGGCCGGTTCCCTACATGGTATGTTCCCCTCTCCTCGTGTCCACACAGAGAACGGCCATTAAACTGTCACAGTTAGGGGCGCCTGGGTGGCTCAGTCGGTTAAGCATCCGACTTCGGCCCGGGGGGGGGGGGGGGGCGGTGATCTCACGGTTCGTGAGTTCGAGCCCGGTTGGGCTCTGTGCTGACAGCTCGGAGCCTGGGGCCTGCTTCGGATTGTCTCCCTCTCTCTCTGCCCGTCCCCAACTTATTCTCTCTCTCCCTCTCTCAAAAACAAATAAAACATTAAAAAAAAAAAAAAGTCATGGTGACATATCTCTGCCCAAGTAACAGAGGATAACGGGGAGCTAGGGTCTGCTTTGCAGAAATTCTCTGCCACCAACCTGGCTTCGGTAGAACTCACTCGATGAAGCAACAGCTGTCTGACCTTGCTGTCCTCAATCCCAATGGGGCGGGGGGGGGGGGAAGTGGGGGGCAGGCCAGGCAACTAACAAGCAAGTATTTGCTAACTCGATAGCACAAGCAAGCAGACACGATCACACCTCACAGGTGTCCAAGACTTTCTGGCCCTTAGACCCCTTCGGCCTCCTCACGAGCGTCTCCCAGAGTTTGCGTCCAGTGCGGGAGGGTTTGCGGCCCGGGGACCTCCCCACCCGGACATTTCCCAGCCGCCCCCTCCATAGCCTCGCAGACCTGCCAGCTCCCGGATTCCGCCTTAATTGCTTGCATTGTGTTCCTGGCCCAGAGGGAAATGTTTCCCACAGTAAAACTCAACGGGTTTCTGATTTTCTTATCAGAAATGTCACTCTGACATTGTAAATACCGACTGTGTCCCTCCAGTAAGGTGGCTTTGCTCGGGGCCTTCCTTCATCGAGAGAGATCTTCAGTTATGACAACCGGGCCTTCCAAAAAGCGGGGGCCCCACACAGCCCCCACCCTCCAAGGTCAGAGCAAGCCGCACCCCGCTCACGCTCTGGGGAACAAAGCCGCAGCCAGGGTGACAAGGCCCCGGGAACAGGAGCCTGGTGCCAGCAGGGACCCAGCTGGTCCGAGAACCCACCTGAGATCAGGGGAAGGACGGGGCCCAACAGAAGGGGCCTCTCCCGGCACCATGGGCCAGAACGAGGGGACCCAAAGCTTTGCAACCGTGGAAGCCATCACCACCCGTGGGCTCAAAGGGGCAGAAGGAGGAAACAGTAACAGGAGCCCATCAGGCAGGGCATGGAAGGATCCAGCAACTTCCAGGGACACACCCCAGGCCCCCCAATCCTCTCTTGGTGCTTGCTGGCCAAATCCAACAGTTCACTAGTCAGTCAGGACCTCCCCCCTGCCCCCGCCCCCCGCTCCGGCTGGGGTCCTCCAACTGGGTCAGCCCCCACGGGCACAGCAGGGTGCGGGGGGGGGGGGAGCCAGAGTAACAAGCATCCCTCCACCTCCCCCCCCACCCCCGGCCACCGTGCTGTCCTGCTTCTACAGGCTCAGTCTGTCTGTCGTCGCTCAAGCCCGCAAGGCCATCGGTGAGCCCGAGAGCACAGAATCTCCTTCCCTTGTCTTGCAAACTCCCTTCCTGTCTCTTGACAGGTCCCTCCCGTCCCATCCAGTGCACCTCCCACCTAAGTCCTGGTCGCAGCCACTTCGCGGAGCCGGGAGCCAACTGGTAATGCCAGCAAAGCACAGGGGATTTGAGGGGTCAAATCCAGGATCCAGGGGCCCCAGATGGGCCCAGGGCCTCACAGTCTCTCCTGTGCCACGGGGCCAGGGTGTGGAAACATGGCCTTTCTCTACAGGTTCTAAACCCAGCGCAGCTACTCACCCCCCTCTGGCGGGTTATTCTCCACGTGCCTCCAGACGAGCCTTCTTCTAAAATCCATGCAGGGCGATGAGGCACGAAGCTAGAAGCCGCTGTCGTTGTCTCCTTGCGGTAACAGGGTTGGTGGCGAGCCCGGCGTGACAGCAGGAACACGCAGCGAAGGAAGAGGGTTCTGCCCAAACCCCTGGGTCGGGGAGGGGTGGGGGGAGACCTCGTCTTGTCTCGTGGGCGGCCCCCTCCTGTTTGCCTGCTTTCTGGGGTCCCGCGGGTGCCCACGGGGCGGGATGCCTGGGAAGAACGAGCCCCGCTGTCCATTCCGCGGATTCACAGCCTTGCCTGACAGCTCACAGTTCCGTGGCCAGGAAGTGCAGCAGAGTAAAGGCCCAATTACCGCAGAGGAGAGCCCCGGACAAAGGGCTAACTGTGCTAACAAGCCATTTCGGAAGGGCATTTCGGCCCGCCTGCTGTCAGGGAGGCAGCAACACCGGGCAGTGAACCGGCAGCCCCAGGCTGCGGCCTGGTGTTTGTCATGAATCTGTCTTGTTCATCAGTGTCGGTGACAAAAAAATAAAAAGAGAGAGGAGGAAGACATCACGAGGCAAGGAAGCAATCTTCGCCAAGCGCCGTTCTGGATGGCTGCTCCCGCCCAGGCTCCAACACCTTCAGTGCTGTCCCCGCTGCCCCCAGAATGCGGGTCGAGTGCCCTGCCCCATGACCCTCTTCTGGTCTCTGGGCCTCTCAGAGGGCGGTCTGGGTCCTGGGCACCAGAACGCCCCGGGCACTTGCTTAAAAGGCAGATTCCTGAGTGAGAATCTTGCGGGGAGGGGGCTGGATCCTGATGCTTAACCGGCTTTCCTGGGGGGGATCTCAGCTCACTGGTTCAGTCACTGTCCTGCCCCCTGCCCCGTGCATCCAATCGGGAAGTGAGTCTGTGCCAGGCAGTGTGCTGGGGGCTGGCGAGGGTGGGTGAGCGCTCACCGTCTGCTCCCCGGGAGGGGGTTCTGGGCAAAGTTGTGCCGCGCACAGCCGAACACAGGACGTGTGGCCGGAGCGCCCGCGCAGGGCCTGGGGAGGCAGCACCGGCGGGGCTGAAAGCCGCCTGCGCCCCGACTGTGTGGCCCCGGAGGAATTCCCTGCACCTGTCCCAGCCTCCGTGTCTTCCTCTGATCACACACCCCCACCGCCCCTGAACCCGAACTCCGCTCCCTTCGGCAGGTGCGCACGGCAGGCGGCCGTGGAAGGTGCTTCCCGAGGGAGTAGGAGCAGTTTGGCTGCGGTGCCCCAGGCTGAGAAGCGCTTGTCCGCACGGCCAGCGGCCTGGCGTCGCGCAGGAGCGGGGCCGTGCTGGCCTCGCCCACCAGCCCGAGCTGAGCGGGGGGCCCCTGGAGACGTTTCCTTTCCTCACCTCCTGTCTCCATGTCTGCAGCCGGCGTTTGCCGGGCTTCCGCTGTGCATTCGGGGAACCCCAGAGCTAGGCCGGACTTGGAAGGAGCCACGGACAAGCGCTCGCGGAACCATAAGGTCACGTGACTAGGTCACGTGACAAGCCGCAGCCACGTGGCCGGCAGCCCAGAGGAGGGACATGCGCTGTGGGGCGGAGGCCTCGGCCAGGATTACTCCCCCTGTGGCTTGAAGGGTGAGCGGGCCAGCCTGGGCCAGGTGAGGCCATTAGCACAGCGCCCCCTGTTGAGTCCCAAGTACCTTTGCCGTTGGTGTCGGTTTCTGAGGGTCACTTTTATAAATTGTGGTGGAAACACACATCACGTAAAAGGTGCCACCTGAACCACTTTTAGGTGTTCGGCTCAGGGGCATGGGGCTCATTCACCAGCGAAACGACCACGGCCGTCCGTCCCCAGGACTTCTCCACCTTCCCAAACGGAAGCGCTGTCCCCGTGAAGCACGGGCCCCCGCCCAGCGTCCCTTCTGTGTCTCTACGACTGTGGCTGGGCCGCGTCCCTCCTCTGAGCGGGATCACGCAGTACTTGTCCTCCGTGGCGGCTCACTTCACTCAGCGTCGCGTCCCGCAGGGGCACCCGTGCTGTCGCAGCAGGTGTCGGAACGTTCTCCCTTTATGAGGCCGAATGACCCCCCCACCGTGTGGATGGGCCACATTGTTCTTGTCCGCTCATCCTCCGGTGGCTTCTACCTTGAGGCTCGTGACTAATTCCGTTATGAACGTGGGTGTGCACATACGCCCCGAGACGCCGCCTTCAATGCTGGGGGGCCCGGCAGTGGAGCTGCTCCCCCCCTTCGTCATGCATCACGGCTAAGGGGCTCCGCGCCTTCTCTGCTCGCCCTCCACGTCCAAACCAGCCCCCCACTGGTGGCGCAGACCCGTCGTGAGGCACAGCCTCTCTCACTTGGTGTGCACCTGGCATCTGTCTGTGGGTTATCCTCTTGGGCTGGGGTCTCCTCGCAGCCTTAACAATGAAAGGAAACCAAGGTTTGCACCTTTTCCTTAATTACTCTAAATAAGCCCATCTCCGGTACTTCCGGGTACAGTTTTTCCCACTTGACCGGCAAAAGTCTGTCCCCTCAGGCCCCAGTCGGTTTCCCAGGGAGCCTCGCTTGCGGAGAAAGCATCCTTCTCATAGGGCTGGGCTGCGAGGACCGGAAAACGGGGCAGAGGCCCACGGGGTGGAGCCGGGTCGCCCCACAGCCAGCAGTGCCCTCCCAGGCCAGCTGTGCAGAAAGCGGAGACCGAGGGTGGCCCAAATCCACAGGGACAGCCGGGGCCGAACGTGGCAGTGGTCTGAGAGCTTGGAAAGGGGGAGGCAGGTGCAGGGAAGGGGCTGGAGGTTCCCTGAGTCCTGCCCTCGCGAACTTGTTGAGAAGAAATCTCTGCCACGCTAAACCGGGTCATCTGGCACAAGGGCCCGACACAAGTGGCGGCTGAAGAGGAACCCAGTGCGCCGAGAAGGTGGCCGGCTCGCGTCCGAGGGCGCCCGGGGTTGTTTGAGGGGCGGCCCCTCTCCCCTGTGTGTGACTCTGAAGGTGCCACCTTCAGGAGGTAGAGTCCACACCCCCCACCCTCGAAGCCCCCTCCCCAGGGGCCTTTGATGCACTTTGACCAATAGAATTCAGTGCAAGAGATGTCCACGCCGGCTTGTCTGCTCACACCCGTTCTCTGCCCCGAGACCGCCACGGAGCCCAACCTGCCGACAGGAAGAGCGAGGCAACAAGAAGAACCGGGGAGCTCCAGCCCACAGCCACAGCTGTGCCTGACCTGGGGGCGAGGCAGCCAGGACCCTCCAGCACCAGCCCCTCTAGTGAGCCACTCCCCGTGCATGAGCCCCGCCCCGTGCATGAGCCCTGCTCCCCGCGTAATCCCAGCCCCTGCGTGAGCCCCGCCCCCTGCGTAATCCCAGCCACTGCGTGAGCCGCATGTGCGAGCCCAGCCCTGTGCATGAGCCCCGTGCGTGAGCTTCGTCGGTGCGTGGGCCCCGCCCTGTGCATGAGCCCCGCCCTCTGCGTGGGCCCCGTGCGTGCGCCGCGTGGGCTCCGCCCCGTGCGTGCGCTCCGCCCCGTGCGTGGGCTCCGCCCTTGCGTGAGCTCGGCCTTGGGCGTGAGCCCCGCCCCATTCGTGGGCCCCTCCCATGTGTGGGCTCCGCCCCCTGAGTGAGTCCCGCCCCGTGCGTGGGCCCAGCCCCATGTGTGAGTGAGCCTCCTGCGTGATCCTCACCCTGAGCGTGAGCCCCCTGCGTGAGCCCCGCCCCCTATACAAGCCCCGCCCCGTGTGAGAGCCCCGCCCCCTGCGTGAGCCCCGCCCCAGCAAAGCAGCAGGGGGTCTGCAGACCAACCCGGCGGGTCAGGAAGGACAAAGTCACGGTAGTCCTGTCGCTAAGGCGTGGCAGGGAGGTTGTCGCTGAGCCATCGGTAACCGAAGCTGGGGGCCCCGCCGCTAACCTGCCCCGTGGCTTCAGGACGACGTTCCGTTCTCCGGGCCTCTCCTGTCCTGCCATAAAATTCCAGGAGCGGAGGAGCGCAGAGCAGTAGGAAAACCCCTTGGACTCCCGGCTCGGCTGCTTAACTAGCTGTGTGACCTTAAACAAATGACATACCCTCTCTGAGCCTGGATTTCCTCACCTCTCGTGGAAGAGAAACACGCCCGGGCTGGATTTCTGCTGGGATTGACTGAAATAAGGTGTTTGGCAGTAAATACCGAGGCTTTATTATGGTTTCGCGCACGCTGGAGCCACGCTTTCTAGGTTCAAATCCTATGTGTGCCATTTTCCAGCCGTGGGATCTCGGGGAAAGGGCTTAATGTCTGAGCCTCAGTTTCCTCGTCTGAGTGATGGGGAGGACAAGGAGAATTTAAAAGGTCGGTGTCGGTAAAGTGCCTGGAGCCCACAGGCGTCTGGGTGAGTGTTGCCTGTGGGGTATTTTTACACCGTCTCCTGGACCTTCACCAGGGCAGGATCGGGGCTGAGGAAGCTGCCCGGGGGCTTTCCAGGTGACTCTCCAAGGTCGCAGAGCTGACAAGCCCTGGAGGAAAGATGTCTCCTCGGGCCTGCGGGACTCCAAGTCCGGATGGGTCAGAATAATTCAGCCCCCGCTCCCTGCGCGCCTGCTCCGTGCTGGTGCTGGAGCCACAGGAACCAACGGGGGCCGCCCCGCAGCCCCGAGGGTTTAAGGAGGGCGGACACGCGCACAGTCACAGCGCACAATGAGGGCACAGAGGGGGCGCAGGACCCCACGGCAGGCCCTGGCCGTCACGGAGGAGGGTGTCCTGAGCTGGATCCTGACGTGGGTACCACTGGGTCTGGGCCACATGCCCTTGTGGGGGAAGGCACGCGTGTACAGGAGCTCAGAGTATAAACGCACAGCTGGTGTGGACCCGGGTCCCGGGAGGAGGCTCCTGGGAGGAAGCGTGTCCTTTCCGCCCTCGAATGAAAGGCCAAGCCAGCTTGAGAGGGGCGACAGTGCCCAAGCGCCAGCCAGGCCCCTGGACTTCCGGACCCCCTCCCCACCCTGCCACTGGCCACCCCCACCTGCGTCCAGGCTCCCAGAGCCCGCATCCGAGGCCCGGACTGGAGAGGTCTGCTCTTAAATGCTGAGCCGGCAGCTGACCCCGGCATCCCCCCATCTCACGGGGTTGGAGGGACACTTGGAGGTCGGGAGCCCAGCCAAGGGGGTCAAGTTGGGGAGCAAAAGGCCGGTGACTCCCCCCCGCCGAGGCAAGCGGGGTGCCCCACTTTGAGATGGGCTCTCGCCCTGCGTGTGCCTGGCGTTTGGGTCTGGGCAGCCCGTCGCCTTTGGGGTGAGCTGCCCGCAGAACCCTGAGCCTCCGTCTGTTCCACACGTCTTCACCGACGGCCCCGCATAAATCACGATCCTCGACAAGCTTGCAGCCCAGCAGGGGCTGGCGGGGGGGGGGGGGGGGATCCATCCCGGCTCTCAAATTCTCATCTCCAGTCTCCTCAAGAAATCATTGAGAAAATCAAAACCCCGTGTTTCCAAGTGCTCTTCAAACTCACCGCAGTCAAACGGTTACCATAAATCCAGAACGCAAAAGCCATACTTCAAAGGTTTACTGTTCCCCAAATGACAATAATGTCATATTGACCGACTCCTGGGGAGCTCTGGGAGTTTGGAAAAAGCCAGGCAAGCAAGCAAGATCTTTAAGTGAAAAAAAACAAAAACAAAATTGGTGAACTTGACAGTTTTGTTGAAGTTCACCGCATTTTCCCAGTGTCACAGCACTTTTGCAGGCCCTGACGCCTCCGGTGTCGGTAACGGCACCCCCTCCTCCCTGGATCTCGGGCCACCAGCCTCCCCCTGCAGCCCCCACCCCCGCCCCCGCCACTGGGGCCACGTTTCTGGAGCACAGATCCAACGTTCCTGCCAGAAAGCTCACCGCGGCCTCTGGCGTTTTTCCCGAAAGAGACGACGAGGGTCCTTCAGCTTCTGGGGGCCCCCCACCAGCCTCCGCGGAGGGTAGCAGACGCTGGCCACACCGAGGGTCTGGGAATCGCCATCTAGACCTGCAGTCAGCCGTTCCACAAACGTTCATTAAGTAGCTATGCTGCACCAGACCTTGGAGATGAGGCAGTGTTTACAAACCAACAAAGGGCAGCCAGAAACCCGTGCTCCCCGGTGGAGCTCATATTCTAGAGTGGGAGATGGGGCGAATCCGATAAATTAGTGACAGGCCGGACATCAATTTCTGGACGGTGGGAGCCGACCCTCGGGGACGTGGGCCCGGGGTACAGAGGAAGGGGTGTCGCATCCCTAGCAGGGAGGCAGACAGGAAGGGACGTGCTGCCCGGCGGAGAGCAGGACGCCCAGCTCATGCACCGAGTATCTTCCCTCCGAGCCGCCCCTCCCCACGGGGCCAGCACACCCCTGTTCCCGGGAACGAGCCCGAACCCTGTGCCTCGGGACAAGGCAACGTGCAGCCAGACGTAACAATGAGACTCTTGCAACAGAAATGAGACAGAGGGTCCCCGACGGGTTTCCTCATCACACGGGAGGACTGGCCCAGGGGGAGGTAGGAGGCGTGGAAGTTCCCAGAAGCAGAATCTGAGGACGCGCGTCCGGGAGAGAGCCTGGGCTGGGACCCAGAGGGAGGGACCCGGGAACCCAGCTGGCCCAGAGAGGCAGCGGGGCTTGCCTGTGGCTGCACAGCTCGTGAGAAGCACAACTGATGCCAAGTGTGGTTTTCTGGGGGGCACTGGAGCACGGGGCTTAAGAACACGGGCTTTGGAGGCGGAGAACCCGGGTCCCACACTTCACCCCGCCTTTTGCCATCTGTGTGGACGTGTATCCAGCGGTTCTGAGCCTCGGTTCCCTCGCCCGGAGAACAGGGTGGTGCTGGGGAGCCCGGGACCCGGGAGGGTGTGAGTGATAAGGGAGGTGAAGCCTGACATACGCCTGTTACACGGTCATGTGCATGTGGGTGTCAGGAAAGTCAGCTCTTGTCACTGTCTTGCTGGAGGGTGACATGTCAGGTCCCTTCTCTCTGTCTCTCCATCACTGTCTCCGCGTCTCTGTGTACCTTGCTGTGTTTTCTCTGTGGGTCTGTGCGTGTTGGGTGATGTCTCTCCCTCCCTCTCTCTCTCTCTCTCTCTCTCTCTCTCTCTCTCTCTCTCTCTGCCTTCTACGTGTATCTGCTTCTAAATCGTTTGGTCTTCATGTTTGTGTCTCTTGCCTCTTGCTTTCTCTGTATCTGTCTTGTCTCTTCCTCCCTCCACGTCTCTGTATCTCTCTGTCCCCCTCTCTTTCTCCCTCTGTCTCTGTCTCAGTCTCAGTCTGTCCGTGTGTCTCTGCCTCTGTGTGTCCGTCTCTGTCTCCTCGAAACCAGGAGTGAGCGGCAGCCCCTCACAGGTCATTACGGGGAAAATACTGAGTAGTCGTTCTTGGCTCGTGCAGGGAGCTTTGCAGGCAAACGGGGAGGAATTCAGAATTAACTGGGTGCCGATTACTTCCGGGGGAGGGAGGAAGGGGGAGACATAAACGAAACAAAAGACAACCTAGCAACAGTGGGAGCCTCCGCAGGTGGCCACAAAAGCGATCCTACTGAAGCCAGACGGTGCCAGTGACAGCGGCCACCGCAGGCAGAGAGGAAGGGGGACAAATGTTAGTGCCGCCCAGGAGCCAAGAGGGGCCACTCGGGGACCCCCGGCGCAGCCCCCAGAACCCCTGTGTTGAGGATTCTGGAGATCCCAGCCTGTGCCCGGCTCTGGACCCCTCTTGAGCGGTTCCCCATAGAAACATTGTCACGGGCACCTGTGATGCAGGTGGATGTGACCCAGATGGGATCCCTGGGCGCCCGGGCAGCAGGGGGGAGCAGACAGACAGCGCTCTGCCATGGGGAGCTCCAGCGCCCGGCATCGCATGCCCAGAGCATCTGTACCGAAGGCTGCACGGAGCCACGTTTCAGAGGAGGTGATGCAAGCGGGCAGCGTCCAGGGGGATGAAGGGCAGGTACGGGAGGGAAGGGAGGGGGGTGAACGAGCAGGAGGACGTCGCCCAGCAGTGGGAGACGCAGGGCGCATGGACGCCCAGGCTCCACAGCCGAGGCGGTCCCCCCGAAAGCTACACCGTACGACCCAGGGCCTCCACTCCGGACGACGGACACAGAAGAACAGAAAACAGGGACAAACAGACCCTCGTACGCGATCGCTCGCAGCGGCCAAGAGGTGGAAAACGACCCAAAGGTCCATCAACAGTCGAATGCAGAACACACGATAGGACGTGGACGAGCCCCCACAAAACCGCGCACAAAACATCACATAGTCAATGATGCCACTGATGTCCAGAACAGGCAAATCCGTAGAGGCAGAGAGCAGAGGCGTGCTGGCCGGACGCTGGGGGGACGAGGAATGGGGTGGGCGGGTGCCCGTGGCCGGGGGGGCTTCCTTTCGGGGCACCGACAAAGTCTTGGACGTCGGTAGAGGTGAAGGTTGCACAGCAGCGTGAACTCACCCCGTGGCAACGACTCGTACACCTTTGAAGCAGTTAGTGCTTGACTTCAGGCGATGCAGTCTTTTTTTTTTTTAATAAAAAAGATTTTTTTAACATTTATTTATTTTTGAGACAGGGAGAGACAGAGCATGAACGGGGGAGGGGTAGACAGAGAGGGAGACACAAAATCGGAAGCAGGCTCCAGGCTCTGAGCCATCAGCCCAGAGCCCGACGCGGGGCTCGAACTCACGGACCGCGAGATCGTGACCTGAGCCGAAGTTGGACGCTCAACTGACTGAGCCACCTAGGCGCCCCAAGGTGATGCGGTCTCTACCTGCGTGAAATAAAGATCATAAGGTAAAATACAAAGGAAAGTAAGGAAGCCAGAGCCGAGGTATAGCCCCCGTGGGAGCTGGGGGAAAGGGGTGGGACCAGATCGCAGGGGGCCCTTGAGTGATGCTGCCTGCGCCCCGTGGGCGATGGGGGGCTCTCCAGGCCCGGCCCAGCTCCAGAACCATTAGCATCACCTCGTGTGCGCGTTAGGACTGTCTCCCAGGCTCGCGGGCAGGAAGGGCCAGTAGGAGGCCGGCGGGAGCGTTGGAAGGAGGCTGGGCAGGCGGGAGGCACATCTGAAGGACAGACTGTCCCACAGGGATGTGGGCTGGACCCAGAAAACCCTCAGGAGCCTCTGGAAGGCGGGACCCCCGAGTTCTGACTCCAGGTCAAGGGAGAGGAGGTCGGGGGCCCGAGGCCCAGGCCGCTCCGCGAGGAGCCGGGGAAGGAAGGGGCCGCGGGTGCAGGGCCCCGTTGCATCGTTAGCGGCTCCCCTGAAGACAGGTGTCTGTTCCCAAGATTTCCATTCCCTCCGGGGCCACCTTCCAGGTCCTGCGCTTTAAAGATTGGTTTTAATTTGGCTGCCTCCGTCGGAAGCACTGAACTTTCTCTCCGTCTCGGCCGCTGCTGTCCTTGCTTCTGTCTTACTGACTTCCAGAAAGTCTGCCAGCCACATACGGACTTCGAGGTTTTTTTCACAAAGGAAAAGGCAAAGCGAGCTGTCAGAGGCACGGAGCCCACGCGTCTGGAGAGTTCAGGGCAGAAATGGAGGGTGGGGGTCCGGCAGCCTTTGAAGACATTTCTCTGCAACCCCCCCCCACCCCCAATCCCGGCCATCGGATGCTGCTGAAGGCCCCTCGCAGGGCAGGCCACGGTGGAGGGTCGCAGGGATCAGAAACCAGCCAGACCTGCCCACACGCCCCGGGCAGCTGAGTGGGGGCGCCAGACAGAGGTACGGGCAGGTCGGAGGTGGCCCTGGAGGCGGTGGACGGAGACAGGACCCGGGGCTACGGGGCGAGCTCGTCGCTGCCCACGCGAACCCTACTACACGTCCACCCGCCCACGTCTCAGTCACTCAGTCTTATACGGAGTCATTTCCACCCATGACTCACCCACTCTGTCTGGTGACGGTGCCTTCACTCAGCCGAAGGCTGTGTTGGAAGATGGAAACGCGTGCAGACAAGAACCAGGGGCCGCGGAGCCTCCGGAGGGGCTGAGCCTGTGGCGGGTGGGGGAGCGCCAAGCCAGCTGAGAAGCTGGGACACTTCAGGACAGAGGCAGGGACGAAGGCCCAGAGGCCCAAGCCGTGGGCCCCCCCCCCCAGCTTCACCTGTGCTCACCTCTGAGGCCGCCGCTGGCCAGCGTCAGGGCTCCAGGGACCCGCTGGCTCCGAAGCCATCCCTGTGTTTCGCCGGTGAGGCCAAGGCGGAGGCGTGGCCGACAGAGCTGTGCCTCAGGGTGGACCTCCGTTTGCTCAAGATTGAACAAGTCAGAAACCAGGGAGGATCCCAGCAGGCCTCCGCTGATCCACTAGTGGCCTCGATAGCCAAAGGGAAACGTCCTCCCTGGAGGAACGTGGTAAGCAGAGAACGGACGATTCCGGAGCTCCTGGTTTGCCGGGTCGAAATCAGAGCTCACGGCCGCTTGCCTGAGTATCCGGAAAGGAGACCCAGGCACAAGTGTGGGGCATCTGACCTGCAGGATTTGGGCTCAGCGGGTGGGGCCCACCAGGCGGCAGGTCCCCGGCAACCTCTGTGTTTGCTCCCTGGGTGTCAGCACAGCCCAGGGAGGGAAGCAGAGCCGTGGCCGGAAAAGGAAGCTGCCACTGGTTATGCGACAGGCCCGGGTCATTTAGTGGGTGACCGAGCCGCAAGGACACGGAGGCCTCCCACCAGCAAGCTCACTGCTCCGGCCACCGCGTCCTGCACCTGCCGGGGGCAGGCGGGACTCTGGTGACTGGTCGGGAGCCCAGGGCTGGGAGGGGATGGTCTTCCCCCCCTCCCCCGTGCCAGGAAGGCTTGGGGCCGAGAGCCACATGGGTGGAGGGGCTGAGCCCCAGGACCATTCCTCAAATGGGAACAGATGTCACCCCCCCCCCCCAGCGGACTGGGAGGAGCAGAGGCGGAGTCAGGTCCCGCAACAGATGAACGGGAGGATGTGTGCACGGACCCAGCCGCCAGCCGTACCCCACAGACGGCCCCGATTAGGGTCCCGAGGGAGCATCGGGGACACGTAGGGGCTTGGCGGAGCCTCTGAGCTCACCCGTACCGCGTATGACAGCCCAAGAGGGCGCCAGGCAGACAGGAAGGTGCTCCCGGGCCGGCCCCTGTGCCGCCTCTTTGCACAAAGACCAGACGTGCCACCCGCTGACCCCACAGCCGGGGAGGCTGACCGCTGCCGGCCGTTGGGGGAAACAGCCCTCCCCCCAGAAAAGAAGGGTACGTGGCGCCCCCCGACAGTCTGGGCAAAGCCGCAGGAGAAGGTCGCGGCGGAACAAATTCTGGAGGGCGAAGGCGTGCCCGGATCTGTGGGGGCTGGACGCGCACTGCAGCGCCCCCCCCTTTCTTCTTTAATCGCCAGCCTCTAACTCGGGGACAAAATTACAAGCTCGTTGACAACGGTCAGTGATTTAGCGGCGAGAGCGCGGCCCTGATCGAGAGCAGGAGAAGCTGACGTTGCTTTCTGACTTCCCGCCGAGGTCCAGCCAGGAAATTACCTGCTTCTGCAGAGCGGGCACGCGGGGGCCGGGCTAGCCGATGAGCGTGCACTTGGCCGGGTTAACAGGCAGAGAAAGCTGCTCCGCATTCGCGATTTGCTAATTGATTAGGGCCCTGGGGCACTGGGGGGAACGCGGAGCCGCTCTGTCTGCCCTTAGAGGCGACGGAAGTTTCCAGACCCCTCTGGCTGAGCCCAGGATCGATCCCACAGCCTCCAGAGGGGCTGAACCTGCGGGTGGGGGAGGGGAGCGCTGAGCCAGCTGAGAGGTCGGGACACTTCAGGACAGAGGCAGGGACCGAGGCCCAGGGGCCCAACCGCGGGGCCCCCCAGCTTCACCTGTGCTCACCTCTGAGCCCGCCGCTGGCCGGCGTCAGGGATCCAGGGACCCGCTGGCTCCGAGGCCACACGTGGGTTTCATCGCTGTCGGCAGAGGCGTGGCCGACAGAGCTGTGCTGTGGCGTAGACGCTTCTTTTTTTTCTCCCCCCCAAACAAATGTTCCACTTAAAACGCAGCTGACGCCGACCTAAGCAGCTAGTTCATGCTTTTTAGCAAAACCGACGGCTTTGTGCACGCGTGTTTCCCTTTACGGTGGCGGGTCCCGCGTGTTAACGCCACACGGTGGCTCGCGGGGGAGGAAGAAAGACGTAGAAACTCGATTACAGTAGACAAAACAGCTTATGGTCCTATGTTCAGGGGGATTCGCGGACAAGAGCCGTGGACACCTCCCCCCCGGCCCCTGTAGCTGCCTGGGGGTCAGGGGTCGGTGTGGAGCCCGGGTCTTGGGCTTGGATGGAACCAGAGCTCAGGGGGTGGTCGGGGTCAGCCGCCAGTGGGGGCCGGTGGGAGGGGAGTCTGCGTCCACAGTGGGGGGCCGAGTTATCCCCCACCCACCCGGACGGGGGACTCAGGCCTGTCCCTCCCACATTTACCGTGGCACCTGCCCCCCCTCTGTGCCCCGGAAGTACCCCCTTCTGGGTGTTTCTCATTTCTTGCTGTATCTTCCCTGACCCCAGACGCAAGAGGCCTTTGAGGAGGGGCCTCTCCAACCCCCGGGCAGAGGCTCAGACTGCTTGCAGTCATCTCCAGGGAGTGGCTAGTGTCGCTCAGGTTGGAGGTGCCCCCTTCCAGGCCCTGCAGCCCTGAGCACTGGCCCCCGGCAGCACCCCCTGCCTCCCCGTGTGCCTCATCAAAGCACAGGTGACATCTGTGCCCAGAGCAGCTGTCACACTGGAGGCGGGTCAGCTCAGCTCAGATGTAAGTGACGGGCTTGTCCCACACCACCCACACGGTGGTCTTCCCAGAAGGCTCCAGGGACTCTTCCCAAGCAGACGGGTGCCAGGGAGGCGCTAACACCTGGCTCAGTATCGTCCACACGGCTGGTGACGAGTCCTGCCTTGGGGTGGCCAGCCCGGAAGTGAGTGGGACGCCGTGTGCATCCCGGCCCCGCGTCCCCCATTAGAAAGACCAGCCCTGTGGTCCCCTGTGGGCTCCGGGGACATGGGACTCGGTGCTAAAACTGGGACAGCCTCAGGCAAAGCGGGATGGCCGGTCACCCCGGATTCCTGGGAACGCTGGCTCCTCTGGTCTGGGAGCCAAGGTCATCCCGATCCACTCAACCCCGAGCTGCAGACAGGGACACAGAGACTGGCCACATACGGCCGCTCCCTCGCTCCTCTGGTCCTGACGTGAGAGCGTGCCGTGCGGCCTCCCGGAGCTGCCCGCCACGCTGACCTCCCCCCCTCACCCCCCATCACCCTCCAGCCACCGCCCCACCCGAGATCACCGCCCAACAATTTCCCGGCACTCGAATCCTTACCTCAGCGTCTGCTTCTGGAGGGACGCAACCCAAGGCGGTGTTTTTGCACAAAAGCCATAAGAATTTGTCAGTTACACCCGATAAATATTTTGAGGTGCCTCCTGGGTGCCAAGTGCCCTGCCAGAGAGACCACCTCCGACCTCATCAAGTTGACAGTCTGGAAGAAATAAAAGGTCTTCTGTGCAAGTTACTAGAAACAGCCACTGTTCCCTTTCTGCAGATGCATGGGATTCCGGTCTTATTTTATTATGGTAATAATATTATGGTAATAATTCCATAGACACATACACGTACGGTCACTGAGCCTGTGCCTCGTGCCCGGCTGCGTACTTTTGCATCCAGATTTTTTTCTCATAAAGTTACAAGTATTTTTCTACGTATCTCATCTTTAAAAACATGAGCTTTAGGGGCGCCTGGGTGGCTCAGTCGGTTAAGCATCTGACTTCAGCTCGGGTCATGATCTCAGGGCTCGTGCCCCGCGTCGGGCTCTGTGCTGACAGCTCGGAGCCTGGAGCCTGCTTCGGATTCTGTGTCTCCCTCTCTCTGCTCCTCCCCTGTTTGTGCTCTTACTCTGTCTCTCAAAAATAAAGAAAAATTTAACAGAATTTAACACCATGAGGTTTAACGGCTGTGGAGTATTGCCTCGTTTATGCAACGGTTCCCCAATCGTGTCCAGTGTCCCTTGATTACAGATAAAAGCCGTGATAGACTCGAAAGAGATTCTGGGCGTGCGGTGATATAATCATAATAGCATTTTAGAAAAATACCCTGGCAGCTCTGTGGAGCCCCGAGACCAGCTGGAGCCCATGGAACATTCTGGGTGTGGCAGCTGATGAGGCTGAACCCAGCAGCCGGTGGTGCGGACGAAGCAGGTGGGGAAGTGGGCTTGCAGAGAGGGCTGGACACCCCAAGTGGCTGCTCTGCGTCCTTACAGCCTCTTGTGTCTAATTTAGAGCTGTCGTGCTCTTTCGCCGTCCCCGCACCCTCCTGACTTGGCCACTTAGCCGTCTGTCCCTTCAGGGAGAAGCCGGTCTTGTCCTCCAGAGTCCCTGTCAGGTCTAGGACCGGTCTGGACATGTCCAGACCTCCTTCAAGAGAAGTAATGCTGGGGACATAGTTATGCCTCTTAAACCGGCCTTCAGATGACAGAAATGATAGAAAGCCTGCCACTCTGGGTACCCGTGTGAGTAAGGGTCATCCAAGGGAACCTGGCCGGTGGGGTGGACAGAACAGGTCACTTGAGCAGGAAAGGGCTTCCTCGCTCATTGGACCCAAGACGTGTCAATCATCTCTGCTCTACCAATAGGTCGTGATCTGGAGGCTGCCCTGGGAGGCAGCCCCAGGAATGTGGAGACGGGGGCTCCTGGGGGCTGCTGACAAGGAGACTCCAGGGCGGTGGGAAGGGGTCAGGAAAGAGCAGGCGTCCCCCCTTCAGAGAGTCCTGGGGACTGGGGCCAACGGTGAGCGAGGCTGAGTACAGCAGACCCGGAGGAGGGGAGGCCCTCCCCAACAGAGGCCGGGAGCCGAAGGGGTTTGCCCAGACCATGAAGTTGGGGTCCGGTGGGAGGGGGCTGAGGTCCAGAGCGGCCCCGGGCACCACTCCCCTGCTGGACCCTGGTGCTGCTGTGGTGCCGTGGTGACGACACAGCACCGTCCCCCCCCTCCCCAACCTGCTACACGCTCACACATGGCGGGGACACGGGCGCGTGACCTCCCCTCCCTGTCTCGCAACCGTCCTGTGAAGCGGGCACCGTGGTGGTTCCCATTTCACAGGCACGCAAGCTGAGGCTCCGGGATGTTATCAGCCAGGTCCGCAGGTGGTTGGGGAGGGGCCAGAACGTGAGGCAGACGCAGCTAAGCCCGGAGTCCCCCCTGCCTTCGACCGGACGGTGCCTGTGCCTCTCGGCCAGAGGCAAGCCCTTCCCACCGGGACGGTCGTCAAGGTCGGGACACATTCTTGGCTGTCAGCACTAGGGGGGCGGGGCGGGGGGCCCCGGGGAGACCGCCAGACATCACGTCTCAGCGACACCCCCCCTCACAACCTTGGGCCAGGCCCAAGATGTCAGCCGTGCCGATGCGGATGAGCCGCGGGTCAGCGTGAGTGCCACGGACCCAGGACAGCAGGGGCGCATGGCCCCTGCGACCCTCAGGCCGCCTGAGCAGTGAGGCCGGCTGCAGTCCCAGCTGCGGACGCACAGGGAGGGCAGAGACGGATAATTGCCCCGACGCCAGGCACACGGGGCCCGCAGGAGGCGAGGTGGGGGTGCCCAGACCGGGGCCCCCACGCCCGGCCCCCAGGACGTCGGTCCCCAGCCGCAGATCCCACGGCTCCTTGAAGGATCCAAACGCAAACAGTTCTTAGAGCCGCCTGCTCTCCCCGGACAGCGCTGAGCCAATATTTGCTTTAGCAAATGGCTGAGCTGTTCATCTTGTCTGCCTTGGGGCTTTGTCGTCCTCTCAGGAAATGGCTGGGACTCTGAGTTGGGGAGGCCGACACCTGGAGGGCGGCGTCTCCCCCGAGGCCCGATGCGCGGGAAAGCGGGCTCCGTGACCGAGAGGCGACAGCAGAGGGACGTGCGGGTGACGTTAGCTGTGGCCCCACTGCGCGCACCATCGTCATCTCCTTCCCGACAGCCCCGAGAGGAGCGGGACTGTCCCATTTTATAAAGAAGAAAACTCCCACCGGGAGAAGTTAGGCGACTTCGCGGGGGCAGCACAGCCGTAAGGGTCGAGGATGGGATTTGAACGCCCGTGCGCACCTGATCTAAAGCCCCTGCATGTGGG
Organism: Felis catus; assembly: GCF_018350175.1. Classification (NCBI taxonomy): domain Eukaryota; kingdom Metazoa; phylum Chordata; class Mammalia; order Carnivora; family Felidae; genus Felis; species Felis catus. Next base: position 1,263,735 of record NC_058381.1, read on the forward strand.
GCACCCTGCGTCAGCACTGGCACGGAGTCAGCACCCTCCCCCCGGATGGCACAGAGAAGGGTCAGGCAGGACACAGAGGGGAGCCGGTCAGCAGAAAGCTCTACAGACCTTGATTCCATCAGGGATCTTGTGTCGCAAGTCAAGGAACCAACAGACTGGCCTAAACAATCTGAGGATTGATTGGCTCGTGACTTGAAAGTTTCTGAGGGGGAAAAGAAAAGAAAAGAAAAGAAAAGAAAAGAAAAGAAAAGAAAAGAAAAGAAAAGAAAAGAAAAGAAAAGAAAAGAAAAGAAAAAATTCCTGAGGGAAAGCGCACTTCAGATTTGGTTGAGTTCAGTGGCTCAGCAGTGTCGTCAAGGACCCGGTATGCTCTGTTCCCCCCCTCCGCCTTCTGTCGTGTCAGCTCCCCTCACGGTGCCAAAGTGGCTGCAGCAGTCCCAGGTGTCCCTTCATTTTTCCCACCATCTGGATGGAGGAGGATTAGCTTCCAGTCAGTCTCGCAGGCCAGGGAGGAACCTCCTTTCTCACAACCCGCTGAAAACTTCTCCCATCTTGATGGCCCAGTTTGGGTCATATGTCTATCCTTAAGCTAATCTCTTTGGCCAGGGGAAGGCCTCGCGTTGACGGGCTTAAGGCTGGGTTAACTGAACGAGCCGCCGCAGCAAAGGGGATGAGACTAGGAACCTGATTGGGTGAAAAAAAAAAAACAATCGGGATCAACCCTTGGAACTAAGGCTGCGCTCAGTGCTCTGACATGGTCATTTCGTGGGGCCATTTCACCCGCCAGTGAGAGAGGGAGGAAATGCTGGGGAGGGAGCTACCAGCTTCTGTTTGAGTCAGGGGACCAGGAGGTCGGAAAACAGGACTCTTACATGGAGTCGGCTCAGTCGGCCAGGAGGGCTGCCCGTAGTGAGAGGCACGGTGAGGACAGACAGGTGCAGGTGATCTCAGATTTGCGGGCAGCTCCAGGGAGGTCACCCCCTCCACGTGATAGGGCCAAGATCCCTTTAGTGTCAGGTTATGGGATGGTTCGGCAGAGAAAGATTATGAGGGTCTGGATGTAGGGGCGTTTCTTCGAGGAGGGGTGGTGAACCTTCCATGAGTAAATGATTCCTATAAACCTGTCAATTCCATGAGAGCACAGACTGAGCTTTTCATCTCTGAGTCCCTAGAGCCCAGCACAGGGCCTGCCACGTAGTAGGGACTCGGCAAATGTGTTGAATTAACACAATCAATAACGTAGAACTTCTCGATATGGATATCCAACCTTATTCTCTGATGAGAGCAGATATATTTTCTCCCCGAGCACACGTGAAGCATCTACAAAAACAGATCAGTTACCAAGCCACAGGGAAAACATCAGTAAGTTCCTTAAAGCAGAACTGTTACGGGGCGCCTGGGTGGCGCAGTCGGTTAAGCGTCCGACTTCAGCCAGGTCACGATCTCGCGGTCCGGGAGTTTGAGCCCTGCGTCGGGCTCTGGGCTGATGGCTCAGAGCCTGGAGCCTGTTTCCGATTCTGTGTCTCCCTCTCTCTCTGCCCCTCCCCCGTTCATGCTCTGTCTCTCTCTGTCCCAAAAATAAATAAACGTTGAAAAAAAAAAAAAGCAGAACTGTTACTAAAAACACTCTCTGATCACCGTGTAATAAAACTAGCAATCAGAAACGAATCAAGACACAAAAAGGACTTTTCGTCTAAAATCTTAAAACTTCCTTACCAGTTACTTATCCCTGCATAAAAAGTTACCCCAAAAGTTACTTGACAGGTGCAGACCACAGACATTTAATACGTCCCCACATACATGTTGCCCAGCTCTGTCTGCCAAGGGCCTAGAGAAACAACAGCCTGGTACCGATAAACACACCCAGAAACCGGATCTTGGCTTCTAAATACCCTTCTCCATTCAACAGAGTCAATGGAGACACGGCTTCTTTTCTTTCTTTTCTTTCTTTCTTTCTTTCTTTCTTTCTTTCTTTCTAAACCACCAAAGGTTTTAATTTTTTAAGAGACGCAATGTGATGACTTAATACACATATTCATGGGGAGCTAGTCCCCTAATCAAGGTCAATAACACCTCTGTCACCTCACATAGTCACTTTTGGGGTGGAGATAAGATTTAAGATGTTCTCTCTCATTATGAACTGTAGTCACCGTGCTCAACCTTAGCACCCAGAACTTATCCACCTTGTAAGTGGAAGTTTGTGCCCCCTGATCGACTTCTCCCCATCTCCCCCCCCCCCAGCCCCCCCCCGCAACCACTGCCCTATCCTCTGGCTCTGTAGTGAGATTAAACAGGATTTGTCTATCTGCATCTGGCTTATCTCACTGAGCACAATGTTCTTCGGGCCCTTCGAAGACCGCTGACTCCAGGCTGAGCTGGGAAAGTAAAAGTGACCCTGAGACATCTTGTGGCCCCAGAAAGAAAGGAAATGCAGAAAACCATGCGGAGGACATAAGCGCTAACTTGGAGAGGGTCACAGAGGTCAAAAGAGACCAATGATAAGTTTCGATCAAAGAAACCCGCCAGATGCCACGGCAAGGAGGGGTCAAAGTTGACATCACCAAGTGATGGGACGTTTCCACATCACGCGCTCCTCACAGGAAGCACTGAGATCACAGGATCACTTCTGTGCTATTCCTTCCAAAAACATATAACCTGAATTAATCATGAGGAACCAGCAGATAAACCGAAATCGAGGGACATTCTACAAACTCTCCACAGTCTTCATCGATGACAAAGACTGAAAAAAATACTAAGGAATGCTTGGAAAAATTCGAATAAGGCCTACAGTTTAAAAAAAATTTTTTTTAACATTTATTTATTTTTGAGAGATAGAGACAGAGCACGAGCAGGGGAGGGGCAGAGAGAGGGGGAGACACAGAGTCCGAAGCAGGCTCCAGGCTCCGAGCTGTCAGCCCAGAGCCCGACGTGGGGCTCGAACTCACAGTGAGATCGTGACCTGAGCCGAAGACGGATGCTCAGACTTCTGAGCCACCCAGGCGCCCCTGGTCTACGGTTTAAATGAGAGCACCACGGCGGTGTTGATCACCTGGTTTCTAGAACTGTACCGTGGGTGCCTACCGTGTTAATACGAGGGGGATCTGGGTGAAGTGTTCATGGACGTAGTCGGTGCTATTCTTGCAGAGTATTTTCTAAGTCTGGAATTGTTCCCACGGAAAGGTTTGTAACATTTAAAAAGAACCCCCCCCCCCCAGAAAAGGTCAGGGATGTCTAACGTTAGAACTTAGGCTGTTGGCGATTCGGGGTTACAATTAATGCTCCCCAACCTTGACCAAAATGCTCTGACAGCCACCTGCTGCCCAACGGCTGGCCCCTCGGGGAACCCAGGTTTGGGCTGACAAACAGGCGTGGGAGTGACGTGGACAGCCAGGAGCGGGAGAAATTAGGGGTTTGAAAAATTCCCGGAGATCGGAGGGCACGGCATTGGGTTTCCCACCTGTGATGGGGACCCCGCACCACCACCCCCCGCCCCAGCTTTTTTTTTTTTTTTTTATCAATAAAGGACAGACTGGCCCACAGGCATGTAGAATTGGCAGGCTCGGGTGGTGACACCTATTATTAATGCAAGAGTCAGTGACGCGGGTGGGGGAAGGCCTGGCCCTCTCTCTCCGTCGTCCCCATGACCAGGGGCTGAGTTGGGCGATTCAGGCAGGACTCCCTGCTGTGCTGGAAAAGAAACCAACGGTCGTGGAGCCCCGAGCCGGAGAGGGAGGCGGGAAACCGGCAGGAGACGGGTCATAAGCCAGAGGGGGAAGCCATGCGTCCCAGGATTCCGGGCAGGGAGGAGTCCTGCAGGGCGGGAGCACCGAGGGGGAGAGAGATCAGGAAGGAAGTGAAGCTGAAGAAGATAATCCCCGGCTGGAAGGAAATAGGAAGGCGGCCACACGCGCACGCACACGCACGCGCACGCACACATGCACACACACGCGCACGCACACACGCGTATACGCACTTGCGCACGCGCCTGGAAAATGCCGTGTCTCCTTCCCCGTCTCTTCCGCCGGGTGCGGCTCTGGGTCGGAAGCGGATGAGAGATTTCGGGAGCCTGTAAACCAGAATTCTCGGGGCTGAGAATCTCCCTCAGATCAGAGCGGGAACAGCCGTTGCCTCTCTCTAGATAATCCACACGGAAAGGGCAGTCGGGGACAGTCCCCAAACCGGCTCATGCCAGCCTCAGAGCCGATGACCTCGGGGACGGAGGAAGCCCCCCCCCCCCCCCAGCTCGCAGCTTGGCCCAGGTGCCGCCCTGGGGTGGGGGTGCGGGAAGGGAGGGCATGTGGAGAACATGGAAGAGGCAGCTGGTCGGGCTGAGGGTCCCCGCAGGACAAAGCTGAAGTCCCAGGACCGAGGGACCGCGGCCCTGAGCCCTCGCCTGTCCGATGTCCTTGACACCTCAATCCTCAACTTCTCCCAGACGATTAGGAACCACGGACAGGAGCCAGGAAGGGACCCATGAAAGAGGCAGACACACAGACAGAGACAGAAAGGAGAGACACAGAGACAGACAGGAGAGACAGAAAGGAGAGACACAGAGACAGAGACAGACAGAGAGGAGAGACAGAGAGACAGAGACAGAGAGGAGAGACAGAGAGACAGAGACAGAGAGGAGAGACAAAGACAGCAGAGATACAGAGACCGACAGACATGGAGGAGACAGAGATACAGAGAGACAGAAAGGAGAGACAGGGATATAGAAGAAAGACAGAGACAGAGAAGAGACAGAGATAGAGAGGAGAGGGACAGAGACAGAGACAGGCACAGAGAGAGAGGAGAGACAAAGAGAGAAGACACAGAGATAGACAGACATGGAGGAAAGACAGACATAGAAGAAAGAGACAGGAGAGACATAGAAGAGACACAGAGACAGACACATAGAGGAGAAACAGAGACAGAGAGGAGAGATAAAGACAGAGGAGAGACACAGAGAGAGACAAATATCTAGAAAAGAGACAGAGAGGAGGCGGGGAGAGCAGAGAGACCTGGGTGGACTGAGGAGGACGAAGGGCAGAGACCCTGAGACCTGGGACAAAGACAGGTCATGTATGGGGACAGAATCTTGGGGGGAGGGGAGGGGGGGCTTGATGGGACCTGGCCTCAGTGGCCTCGGTGGTGGGTCAGAACCAGGAGGAAGTAGAGGCAGGGACAGGGAGTGACGCGCAGTGACGAGAAGCAGAGAGACACGGTGAGGGGTGAGTTTGGGCCGCGGTTTCTGTGGGGCCAGCGAGTCCCTTCGTGCCTGACTTGAAAGGAGGGGCAAGGAGATCGTTACGGGAGCAGGGAGGGGCTGGGAGTGGGAGGCAGAGCTGTCCTGGAGGAGGACAGAGGACAGGAGACAGGAGGACAGAGGACAGGAGGACAGGGGGCCGGAAGACAGGACAGGAGGACAGGAGACAGGAGGACAGAGGACAGGTGGCCGGAAGACAGAGGACAGGAGACAGGAGGACGGAGGACAGGAGGACAGGTGGCAGGAAGACAGGACAGGAGGACAGGAGACAGGAGGACAGGGGAAAGGAGGACAGACGGGACAGAAGGACAGAGGAAAGGAGGACAGACAGGGGACAGGAGGACAGGGGAGAGGGGAGGTCGGCCCTGAGCTCCGAGCTGGGAGCAGGGGGACGGGGGGCTTGTCCCCAGGGTCCCTAGGGCTCCCTAGGGCTCAGCAGTAAGTGCTTCTCGCTGCGACAGGACAGGCGGGGGCTTCAGGGAGCGGGTGACAGTCTGGTGGAGCCCCCACGGCGGGACCTGGGGCCCGCTGACCTGCTCCCCTACCCCGGGGCTCGGTGGAGCACGCGGCCATCTCCCCTCCCTGACTTCCTCCCGCAACCCCTCCTCTCCCACACGGCGCTGTCTAGCACTTACTATTTTTAAGTGAAAATGCATGAAAATTAATTTTATTTTGAGAATTATCTGGGAACTTCACAGCCCCTCTTGGGAACATGGGTGGTGTCCCGGGGGAGCGGCAGACGGAGCGGGGACCCTCCCGAGCAGACATGTGCCATCCGCCAGCCTGGGAGCCGTGGGTGGCGGGGCCCCCGGGGGTGGGAAGGGCTCTGGGAGACCCTGAGCTTCCCCAGAGAAGAGAGGCAGCCGGAGGCAGACAGAGCTGGTCCTCCAAGGGCAAGACAGAGGAGTCCCCTCCTGGCCCCCATCGCCTCCCTGTCCCATCGGGGCCATGCCCGGGCCCTGCTCGCCCCTGCTTCCCGTCTCCCAGAACCTCTGTAGCTTTGCAGTCAGACGTGCCCAGTTCAGGCACTGTCACCACCGAAGTCAAGGAGCATTCTGTCCCTCCCCACCTCCCGGGGGTACCGCACCGTGGAGATACCCAGCACTGGCTGAAAACAGACAGGTTCAAGGACACAGCAGCCCCCTGTGCGAACACGGCTTCCTGTATCTGTCAGATGCGCCCCCAGGACGCATGGCCACGGTGCCCGTGAACCGAGGGCAGGGGCTGCCCAGGCTCGGCCGCATGTCCCTTCCCTGCGACAGCGCCGGAGGCGGATCCCGGGGTCCCCTCCACAGATTTGGGAGCGGAAGCCCAGGAAGGTGCCCGGACTGTCCGTGTGGGCAAACGAGGCGGACCCTGGGGCCGGACGGGTGTGGGCAGCAGGCGGGGCGCTTAGGTCCACGGAGTAGATAGACTCGGGTCTCACTCGGCCCAGCCTTCTGTGACCCTGCGCCCGAAAGCATCCCAGGCAACAGGGGAGAAGGGCATTAAGGGGGGGGTGGCACGAGTTCTCGTCACCGGGAGAAAAGCCTGCTCAGAAACACGCTCCCTGCGCGCGGTCCGGGAAGTCTGCACAAGCTGGAAACGTGGCTGGACGGGCCCTGGGTGAGCCGGTCGGGAGATGGAAGGCCGGGGGACACACAGACGGGTGGCCGTGGTGGGCGCAGGGAACGGGTGAGGCGTCAGGAATTTCACGGGGCATACGGTGGTTGGACGCGGGGGAGAAGTTACGGGGGCAGGAGGGGCTCTGGTAAGAGTGAGCGCCGGGGAGCACGAGTGCGTGTGAACGGGTGTGGGTGAGCGCGTGTGATGAGCATGAGAGGGCCAGAGAGGGCCAACAGTGACGCATGGACCCCTCACCTCCGGCCACACCTTGCAGCCAGGCTGGACCCGTGTGTCTGTCCCAGGGGCGGGGGCAGAAGGGATTTGTGTCCCTTCTTCGCCGAAGCTTGGGAGAGCCAGTACTGACTCCACAGCGACCAGCAGCCTTCCAGGGGGAGGAACATCCTCGCTTTGGGTCCCTGTGTGACCACGTGAGTCCCACCCCGCCTCCACCTGCCCTGCTAACCCGGGCTGGACAGGGGCACGAATGAGAAATAAATCTTAGTTTTGTTATTGTGAAACCACTGAGACTTCAGACTTCGTGTTTCTGCGACATGACCTGCCCTAACTGGCTAATGTAGCGGTCCGTGCGTGCGAGCGACTCTAGGTAGCTCTTCGTCCATTCGTTCCACTTATGCAACAGATTTTTGTGAGGCATGTTCTGGGGGCACAAAGAAACAGTTGAAACGCTAGTCCTGTGGAGCTACTATTCCAGCGGGAGGCACACAAACAAGAAGCAAAATTAACTAATTAAATCGTGTATCGGAAGGTGACGTGCGTTACAGGGAAGCATCAGAGGCGTTGGCCGCATTCCCCACTAACAACCGTGTGCCGTTAGGGGTTAGGCCCCAACCCAGGTCTGGGCTCAGATCCTGGCCTCGCTGCTGGCCCGGCCAGGGACCCCCCCCCTCCACCAGATGAGGGGACATCTGGGCCCCAGGGAATGTGAGCTGAGCGGGGTCCCTGTGTGTCTGACGTGCCCCCCTGCCTGCCACCTGGGACAGAAAAGGGAGCCCGGAAATGTGCTGACTTTGAACTGTTCTTTCCTCCTGACTTTCTCCCCTTTCCTGGGTTTGGGTTTCAAGGTCCACAGACCTGAACCCCTGGGAGAAAGACGGTGACTGTGCTGTCCCTTCCCTGAGAGGATAGACTGGCTGTCGCCGTCTCCAGACGGCCGCCTCCCAGCCCGGTGGCCAGTGCAACACATACCGCCTCCCCCACTCGCCTTCTGGAACCTTCCACGGTACACAGGAGGAGCGTCGCTGAGCAGGAGAGGGATCTCAAGGACAACATTCGAAACCACGAGCCGCCTGCAGTGCCGACAGACGGCCTCGGGCCCCTGGGAGGAAGACACGGCCCAGACAGTCTCTTGATTGTGCAGAAATTAAGTACAGTTCATTAAAACACAATATTTAGGGGTAATAATTCTGTAGGAGCAGCTCTGAATAATTGAAGACGCATTTAATTTACTGTATTGCTCTGTTGTGCGTACTAAGAGTGGAACAATAGGGATTTCTGAAGTTGAATAAATAGTAATAAATTCTCACCACGGAAGCTCCGTGTTACCAGGCACATGGTTTAATTCTCTGTCCACAGGTGTCAGCTCACACGTGCGGGACCGAGTCTGGGTCCAGCTCCTCCGTGCTCCCCGTGAGTTTACAGTCATCCCCTGGGCCAGTTCCCATGCACCGACCACGGACTCTGATCCCTACCCTGCTTTCAAGATTCTGGAAGCCCGCCGAATCCGTGTTATCTCCCCGTAATTTTTTAACTGCCGACTTCCTAGCAATAATGCTGGTCATCATCTTCCACACGAAGGATGTACACACTTTTTAAAATACACATTCGTGTTTTCCCGGGGACTCTCACAGCTCTGTACGGGAACCACCTGCCCTTCTAATTCAGGACAGAGGGGTTGCTCCTGGGTCCCACTCAACCAGTCGCTGGCTGTGGGTTGTAGTAAGTGAATTGCGGTTTTCTGGCGACCTAAGGAATTCCAGCGTTGACATAGTGGCGTGGGTGGTAAGGGGAAATGGATCTGCGGGGAAAGCAGAATGTCCACTGAAGGCACACGGCACGATGGTTAGATGGAGACGGGGGTGTGGGTAGGATTCGGAAGAAGTCTCGTGGACAAAGTCCCGGGCTCAGAGGCGGGAGATCCGTGAACTCAGCCAGTCCCCTAGAATGTGAGCTTTTTTTTTTTTTTTAATTTTTTTTCGACGTTTTTTATTTATTTTTGGGACAGAGAGAGACAGAGCATGAACGGGAGAGGGGCAGAGAGAGAGGGAGACACAGAATCGGAAACAGGCTCCAGGCTCTGAGCCGTCAGCCCAGAGCCCGACGCGGGGCTCGAACTCACGGACCGCGAGATCGTGACCTGGCTGAAGTCGGACGCTTAACCAACTGTGCCACCCAGGCGCCCCAAATGTGAGCTTTTAAATGCCACATATTTTCACGAGAAATGCCCCAAAGTGTTACACGTTGCGATGTAATTACACGGCCAGACACCGTGATACAAACTGCACAGTGGATTATCCAATGTCACATAAACAGACATAACGACGTGTCACCATCTGAGCGCACATCTGTCCGTAAATCCCCCCACGTGCTGGTGTCAGCTCTCCAGAGGTGACGTCATCCAGCTCAGAGAACGCGGGCGTCTTCCCCGGGGACGGACGGGATCCCAGGTCTGCCCACGCCGAGCCAGGAGCCAGGGCCGGGCTGACTGGCATTCGCCGGGCTGTGGTCTCATCGCCAGCAAGACCCCGGTGCCCTTCTCACGTTCTCTTTACATCTTTCCGGTTAGGCAAGTGAATAAAAATGATTGGCGCACAAAGACAGATGCCAGTTGCTACAGAACAGGGACGGCAAACGTCCCTCGATCGTGACCCTCGACGCAAGTGCTTTTGGGGCGAAGTTACCACTGTTAGGTTGGTGACGGTGCCTCCAGAACTGGGCACGTATAGATGCGGGTACAGGTGCACACAGAGACGCGTGGACCAGCAGACGCAAATAAGCGTACTTAGGATCAAGCCTCAAGATCCTTCTCGTGCGTGTGTGCGTGCCTCTGTGTACACTGTTTTCATGCATCATGTTCTGGAGCCCTTTCCACGTCAAAGAGGAGTGGATAATTAGAGGCAAACACAAGTTTCCACCAGGTGCTCTGGGGGACTCTGCCAGATGGTGCCCATGTCCCCTGGGGTCTCCGGTCCTTCTTCCCACCTGGAAAGCAGTCTGACGGCCGGGTCTTGGGCCATGAGAAAACTGTGAGGAAGGAAACCCCTCATTCATGACGATAAAGCCGAGAAGCCCTGGGGAGGCGGGGTTCCTGATGTCCACGGTGCACCTGGGCCAGCCCTGGACAGAGCTCCTGTTTTTATGAGAAATGGTTAATTCAGCTGAACGCTGGTCAAATCACATTCTGCGTTTTCTGTTATATGCAGCTAATGTGGTCTTAACTGATGCAGATTTCTGGTACCAGAAAGAAGGTGCCCAAATAGAAGAATCTAAAATATGGAGACCGCTGAAGGTAGGAAGTAAAGAGTGGCTATTAAGGACCCAGACGCCGCAGGCCGGAAAGCAGGGACCCCTTTTCACGAGAAGGAAGAACATAGGCCAGGCTTTTACCTTCAAAGCACGCCCCTTGTTATCGGAGACTATAGCATTAAAGGACACGATACGGAAAGTTCCAGAAATGAAAAGAAATGCCGTGTTGCTAAGGAAGACGCTCCTCGCCCGTGACGAACAAAGCAGGCTGAGACCAAAGCAGTTAGAAGCTATAATTCAATAATTGCAGCTTTCGCAAAAGACTAAAGACGCCCCAACGAGGCCGGCGGGCCTGACGGGGCAGGGGAGGTGGGGTACGGGGCCTGGAGAATCACCCTCCCCTCGAGAGTGAGGGGGGTGGGGCATAGCCTTGTAAATAGGCTCAAAAGCCCAGCCTGATCAAGGTCTTTATGCAAAGGCACATTCCCACCACATCGACCAGAAACGGACAGACCTCTAGGCTGCAAGGCTTTCCAGAAATTATATTGTCGATAGTCAGAAAAAGAAAGGAAGGGGAGGAAATGTGTGTATTTTCATTTTTTTTAATGTTTATTTATTCTTGACAGAGAGAGACAGAGTATGAGCAGGGGAGGGGCAGAGAGAGAGGGAGACACAGAATCCGAAGTAGCTCCAGGCTCCGAGCTGTCAGCACAGAGCCCGACGCGGGGCTGGAACTCACAAACCGCGAGATCATGACCTGAGCCGAAGTCAGACGCTTAACCGACTGAGCCACCCGGGCGCCCCTATGCATAGTTTAAAATAAAATATAATCATGGCCGGCCATCAAGAGCTTAGGACTCTGATCTGTAAAGCCATTTCTGCATAAAATGGGCTCTAAAAGTCGTGCAGCCTCCATGAGCCAAGTCCCCGGGACCCACCTCGGATGCCACCGTGGGGAGAACAGATGGACGGTGCCTCCCGCTGGGTCAGGAGATGAAACCCAGGCGCCCCGTTAACTGCGAATCTCACAGAAGCAGCAGATAACGGGTCAGTAGATGACGCAATACCGGGGACACGCTTACACTTAAAAATTACTTGTTACGTCTCAGAAAGGCACATTTCACCAGATGCTCCGTATTTGCATTTGCTAAACCCGAGAGCAGAACCAGGGGCGGCCAGACTGAGCAACGAAGACATTCAGTCGCCCCCCCGGACAGGGGTTCCTTGCCGTTGCTGCCAGAGGCTGCGGGTCAGTGACCCCGTGTGATCTCGTCTCCCCTCTGCTGGTGGACCTTTTTGGGCACCGGTTTGTCCCTCCCCGCCCGGTGGGCCGGGTTCACTGGAGGAGGGTAGAGTCTAAATGCAACACGGGACCAGGGGAAGAAGCTGCAGGTAACCCCAACCAGAGAGAGGCTGCTGGCTACCAAACAGACCCCATGCCGTCTCCTAACGGGGTGGCGAGGTGCCCAGCTAAAACATTGTCCTCTTTGGGGGGCACCCAGGTGGCTCAGTCGGTTGAACGTCCGACTTCGGCTCAGGTCGTGAGTTCGAGCCCCGCGTCGGGCTCTGCGCGGACGGCTCGGAGCCCGGAGCCTGCTTCGGATTCTGCGTCTCCCTCTCTCTTCCCCTCCCCTGCTCGTGCTCTCTCTCTCTCTCTCTGTCTATCTCTCGATGCAGGCAGGGGTGGCCGATACCTCGTGAACGCATGTCACCAGCTCAGGCTCTCAGGCAGTTTCTTGAAAGGGGTGACGCAGCTAAGACTCACGGCCTTCGTCTCCCCCTCCCCCTACTCCTTCTTCCTGCCTGGGATGAAGACGTGATGGCTGGGGCTGCAGAAGCATCTTGAATCCCACGCAGACCTGAAGATCATATCAGCGCACCGAGGAGGGCGGGGGCGACGGGTGGATGTGGTCACAGGGGCTCCCGTGCTGGTCCGGGGTTCACACGCTCTGGCTCTCGTCCAGGTGAGGCGCAGATAAGCGGGCGTCACCTGGTTTCCTGGATTGCTTTGGCTTTCTGTCCCGGGCAGCCTTAGCTGATCTACGAGGACGCATCTGTCCCCTCCTCGCTCGTTTCAAACGCCACCTGCATCAGATACTAACTTCCCAAGTATTAACTTTCTCTAGCTTATTCTGGTTCATCGGTTTATTGATTTTTTCCAGCACCAACAGCACACTGTTTTATTACTAATGCCATATATATAATATGTTTTAAATTTTTTTTTAATGTTTATTTTTGAGAGACAGAGTGCAAGCAGGGGAGGGGCAGAGAGAGAGGGAGGCACAGAATCCGAAGCAGCTCCAGGCTCCGAGCTGTCAGCACAGAGCCCGACGCGGGGCTCGAACCCACCAACCGTGAGATCATGACCTGGGCTGAAGTCAGACACTCAACCGACTGAGCCACCCAGACGCCCGGCCATATAATATGTTTTGATATCTTGTAGGACGAGATACTGGACGTCACGGATACCCTTTTACAAATTTGTCTCAGCCACTCCTGCGTATCGACGCCTTCATATGAATTTTAGAATCTGTTCCATGCTGGGCACTGTTGAAAATTGTATTGGGAATATAGATAATTTAGAGTAAATTAGCTTCTTGGCAATCGAGTGCCCCTCTCTATAGAGCTGGTATCTTCTCCCCATTTATTTACGTCGTCTTTGGTTAAACACAATTACCTTCATAAAGGTCTATTTCATTTTTTTGTTACGTTTTTCCTCATTGAGACTTTGTGTTACATGTTCTTATGTATTGTTAACACCACGTAAGGAACCTTTTTTCACACTGACCTTCCGAACTCTCGTCCCCATTTGTCCGGTTTTCCAATCAATTCCCTTCGATATTGCAGGTGGATGATCCCACAGTTTCGTCTTCCTCTCTGGCAGCCATGCCTTTCGCTGCTTTCCTTCGTCTCGTTGTTTTCACCCCATCACCCAGCGAGCTCGGTGGCCCTCCTGCGTCTGCCCCACGCACCCCTGCAGACACTGTGCTGCAGCTAGACTGGACCGGGAGGGGCCGGAAGCCACCTGCACCCCGGGACTCCCACGTGATCCTGATAGACAGTCTGGACTGAGGGCCTGGGGACGAAGCTGGGGACGGGGCCTGGGGACCCCACGGGGCTGAGCAGCCACATCCTCACCCTGTTTCTGAGTCGCTAGGCATCCCAGAAATGTCAAGTGCGATATTGAGTAGGTCCCGCGGAAACGCCCGTTATCAGGTGAGGGAGGCATTGTTCTACAAGTACTTTGGGGAGAGTCTTTTTTAAAAATGGGAAGTGGAGTTTTAATTTGTATTTGTGGGTTTTTTTCCTTTTTGAAAAAAAAATGTTTATTTCTTTATTTATTTTTGAAAGAGAGAGAGGGAGAGAGAGACAGAGCACAAGTGGGCGAGGGACAGAGAGAGGGAGACACAGAATCCGAAGCAGGCTCCAGGCTCCGAGCCATCAGCACAGAGCCCGACACGGGGCTCGAACTCACGGAGTGTGAGATCATGACCCGAGCCGAAGTCGGCCGCTCAACCGACTGAGCGCCCCGGCGTCCCTGCTCTGTTTGCCTTTTGCCTTCGTCATCAGACAACAGCTCCCCTGTCGAAGTTGGTGCCTCTCCGCGGGGCTGTCTTCCCTCAAGTCTTGCTGGTTTCTGGTGTCTGTTCGTCTGTAGACTCCCCGTGTGCCGGGCTGGAGAGCGTGCATCACATAGGAAGGAGCGGAACGTGCTTCCTGGACAGATTCCCGGGCCTCCCTTGTGACACCAGTGAGACCTGGTCGGGGGGGGGGAGGGGCATTACCTAATCTGGGCAGAGGGGCCATCTGGCTTTTCTGGGTGATGTCAGCCACCCCAGCGCCTGGCCCTGCCTCTCTGCTCCCCTTGAGACAAGACACGGGACGCACCACTGTCCCCTGACAAGAGGACTGCATCCCCATCGATCATCCGGTCAGGGGCCTGGGGGTGCCCTCAGCCTGTGTCACAGTCTCCAGGCTCCCCACGTCGGGACGTAGCCCGTCTGCTGTGGGTGTTCCCTTCCGATCTGGTTGGACTGCAGGTTCCTTGCTGAGTCTAAGGGGCTTCTCGTCACCACTGCCCAGGAGCAGAACCCCTCCTTCCCCGCCAGCCCAGTTACGGGACCTTCTTAAAATAATGACTCAGTCACTGCTCGAAATTGAGGGCAGGAGGACGAGGCTGCCGGGGCCCGTCTGCCACCTTGAACTGGATTTCCAGTTGCTTTTTAAAGCCGCTCCTTCTCAAATTGCCAGCAGAAACCAGCAGAGGCTCTGATTTGGGGGAGGATCACAAGACAGGGCACAGACAGTTCTATGAAACAAATCAGAACTATTCGGTGGCCAACTATTTTGACAAAAGCTCTGCAGTTTTCCTCTTGTTCTCTCCCTAAGGGATAGCTTTTCTTAAGCCCAGAGAGCCTGTCGATGGTGGTTGGCCTAAAAACATGAATATTCCTTTGAGTAATTTGGGCTCATCGTAACCCATTCCACAAAGAAGCAAGCAAGCACTGGGTTTCACACACCTATGCAGATAGAAGGAGAAGTTATTCTAGGATGAGAATTCCCGGCAGGTTTAGGAAACGCACGTTCGCAGGGACGATTCCCGGACGATTGCACTTGGGAGAGATGCTGGAGCTCTGGAGGTGAGGACTGAGTGTGAGGAGTGTGAGGGAGCAGGAACTTTTCCTCCACCCTCTTATGTTCATGCACGAGGGCCTGCTAATTAAAGTGACGAGAAACAGAGAAACAAGAGAGTTACACAGTTTATTGACGTATGCAATGCCCATACACGCAGGCGTGCTCAATGATGAGGAATTCAAACAGGGGGGTAAAATTTAGGGCTTATGTGGCGGGGGGGAGGAAGAGAAGGAAGAGGCTCTCATGGGAAGTGCAAATAGGTCTCTTTAGGGAAAACAAGCGGGCTCTTTAAATTTTTTTTTCAACATTTATTTATTTTTGGGACAGAGAGAGATAGAGCATGAACGGGGGAGGGGCAGAGAGAGAGGGAGACACAGAATCAGAAACAGGCTCCAGGCTCTGAGCCATCAGCCCAGAGCCCGTCGCAGGGCTCGAACTCACGGACTGCGAGATCGTGACCTGGCTGAAGTCGGACGCTTAACCGACTGTGCCACCCAGGCGCCCCTCAAGCGGGCTCTTTAGGAGAACAAATGAGAGACGAGAAAGTTTATGACCAGGTCTGTCATAGAGATACGATTTTTAGTAACTGGGTGACGGTATGCCTTCACGCTTCTCGTGCTTGAGATTTGCCGAGGCTGCTGGAGGTGGGCTTACGGTCTTCATGAAATTTGGAACCTTTTCAGCCATTATCTCAACTGAGTTCTCTGCCCCACCCGTCTCCGACTCCGATGTTACAAGGCCCTTCAAGGAGGTGACAAGGTGCCTCTGCCCATTTGTTACCTTCTTCATCCCTCCGTGTTCCATCTTGAACAGTTTCTCTGTCTCCCGCTCCTGGAGTCTCGTCCTCCGGGAAGCCTGGGCTGCGTGAACTCCCCCTGATGTGTTTTTGCAGCTGTGGCCACCGTTTCAACTCTGGCAGTTGGGTGCCCGTCTTCCCCTGGTGTCAGCTCCCTGGTGTCCACTTAGCTTTTCCAAGGCTGCAACCTTGTCACGGTAACGGTTCGACGTGTCCCTCTGATGGTTCTAGAGTCTGCCTCCTTTCCGGGTGGATCCGCCAGCCCCAGGGTCCTCCTGATCATTTGGTGCTGGTCCCGGACTTCCCCTTGTTGGATGCTGGGTCCTGGGGGCTCCCATAAATGTCCTTGCGCTACGTTCCGGGTGAAGCCGTTACTTGAGGGCAGTGCTCCTTCCGGATAGGCCTTCCCGGCTTGCCAGGCAGGACCACAGCAGCCTTCGCGTTTCCCCATCCCGGGGCGGAGCCTCTTGGGACTCAACGCGGCGCCCCTCGGACCTGGGCTCCCGGCCTGGCTGGCGGGACCGGGAACTGTTCTCAGACCCGCACTCACATGGGGCGTTGTGACCTCGGGTCCCTCGGAAGGCACTTCCCCGGCCTCGGTGGTTTCCCCACATGCAGGCGTGGCCAGTTCTCAATGAATCTGCCTGGAGCTCCGCCCACATCTCCTGACACCCAGCTCCAGCTCCTGGGCTCAGGACGCCTGCTGGGCTTGCCTTGGTTTCCCTCCCTGCGCCGCAGCCTGGAAACCCGGGTTTCCAGCGGTAGGGACGGAATTACAAGTGAGGGAGGCTGGGAGGCAGGGGCGAGGGTGGGCTGTCAGAGGCCTGCTGGCCAGGCTGGCACCGAGCCTGGATTTCATCCAGGGCCACGGGAAGCCAGCAATCAAGCAGCGGCGGGCATCCTCGGTTTACCTGCATATTCATAGCGTTAGCTAACATCTCAGTCCACACGATAGCACTGGCAGGTTGGCTCTGTTGTCCGCACTTCGCTCACGAGGGAAATGAGCCACGGGGAGATTAGGTAACCGGCTGCGGGCCCCGTGCACAGCCGGTTCGAGCCCGTGGCCCGAGACACAGCTTGGCTGCAGTATGGAGACAGCCGCACCTTGGGGAAGGGTGGAGGCCTGAACCAAGGCGGGGGGGGGGGGGGCGCAGGGTGGGGGAGGGAGGCATACGGGGGAAGGACCGTCACCAGGGTGTTATTTGTAGGAGCTAAAGGGCGAGGGTCGATATGGAAGATGGTCCGACGGCACCATCCACGGGGACGGGGACATGGGCAGGGAAGGATGATGATTTTGTCGGGCGTGCTAGGCTTGCATTGCCAGGGTCCCGTGGAAGGAGGCGTCCAGGGGACGAGCCGGCAGACGAGAGGTGGGGGGAGCGTCCCAGCAGGATCAGAGTGGCGTCCGTGGCCACGTGACCTCAGGAACAGGTAGACAAGACCACCGGCTCCATCTAAGGACCCAGGTGGGGACAGGGACGCAGGACCAGGCTCAGGGCTCCAGCCTCAGGATGAGTCAGTCCTTCTATTGAAGCCATCCCAATTATAGAAACTTCTAAGAACAGTTTGCTACGTACAGCTTGTGACAGCCGGGCGTAACCACCCCCCCGGGGGAGGCCGCCTGCTGAGATGTGGAGTCAGACTCGGACCCAGACAGACCTGGGCTGGACCCGTGGCCCCACCCGTTCCCAGCTGTGTGACCTTGGAGAGGATTTTAACTTCTCTGGCCTTCATTTCCTTAAAGACAACGCCAAGGACAAAGCGCACCTCCTAGAGTGAGGGCGGCGGGCAAACGCACAGCAGGTTCCAGGAGCGCTGGATTAGCCGTGTCTTCTCTGGTCCGAGAAGGAGCGGCCTGTGCTTCGAGCACCTTCACGTCACTTCTGCCGGGAGTCGCTGGCCTCTCGGCCTTTCGCAGCTCCTTCCCGTGAGCCGACGGGGACAGGAAGGCCACAGACCACGCGGCAGAGAGGTGGTCCTCAGTGAAGTGACACGTTCGGTTCCAGTCCGGACCCTGACGCTCGCTGGCCGCACAGCCTCAAGCGGATCACCCCCCAGCCTGAGCCTCAGTTTCCCCATCTGTAAAAGGGGTCATAGTCCTACCTCACAGCGCTGTTCCAAGGAGGGAATAGGTCCCAGATGCAAAACGCCCAGGACGCGGTCTGGCACCCGGCATTTGCTCCATAAACGCAGTTCCTGGCACCTCCAGCTTTCTCTCTGTCTTTCGTCCACAGAAACAAAGTCAGGAGCTTTTCCGTGCCCTGTCTGGAACGTTCCTTCTAATGAGATGCTCACATTCTGCCTCCCGTGACCTTTATTTCCGAGAAAACGCTGCCTTCCTGCTAGACAGGGAGCGTCTGGAGGACAGAGACTGTGTCTGACCCAGCTCGTCTCCCCCGACTGTCCGGGCCACAGTAGGTACATGATAAACGGGCACCGAGAAGGGGGATGAATGAATAACCGCGCGGTTACGTCAGGAGCTGTGAGCGAGAGAAAATTAGTTTGGGGGTAGAATTATTACATCATGCACCCAGTCCCGCAAAACAATGAGGCATGGCTTGTAGGAGCTTCAAACGCTTTTTCAGAAACTTAATTGCCAGTTAATTTTCCTGCAAAACACAACAACCTCCATGAGTTCTGGAACCCTCGTCCGGCTCTGCCTGAAACCGAAGCAGCTTTCTCTGAGTCAGCGGCCCGAGGACGCAGGGTGCCGCGATTGTCACATCTTCGGTTATGAGCAAGATGTGTCTACCCTGATCCTTCCGCCTCTCGTGTCCCCGTGAGAGGACATGTATCTCCCACCTGTGACTGCAGAAGTGGGGGTGACCTGAGCTGAGCCACTGCCAGTCCTTCTCTCGCTGTGTTCTCGTTTGATCAGAGCTGAGTCTGTGATAGTGATCGGGGCTCAGTATGTGACCATGATCAGGGCTCAGCCTGTGACCACAATCAAGGCTCAGTATATGACCATGACCAGGCTCAGTCTGTGACCAGGACTGGGGTTTTGTCTGTGGCCGTGGCTGGAGCTCATTCTGTGACCATGATCAGGGCTCAGTCTGTAACTATTGGACTCAGTCTGTGACCAGGACTGGAGCTCAGTCTATGATTGCAATTAGGGCTTAGTCTGTAACCGGGACTGGGGCTCAGTCCATGACCATAGTCAGGCTCAGTCTCTGACCACGATTAGGGGTCAGTCTGTGACCAGGACCAGGGTTTTGTCTGTGGCCGTGACTGGAGCTCATTCCATGACCAGGACTGGGGTTCAGTCCATGACCATAGCCAAGTTCAGTCTGTGACTGTGACCAGGGCTCAGTCTCAGACCATGATCAGGGCTCAGTCTGTGACCATGACCAGGGCTCAGTCTCTGACCATGATCAGGGCTCAGTCTGTGACCCCCAACCAGGGCTCAGTCTGTGACCACAACCAGGGCTCAGTCTCTGACCACAATCAGGGCTCAGTCTGTGACCATGACCAGGGCTCAGCCTGTGACCACGACCAGGGCTCAGTCTGTGATCATGATCAGGGCTCAGCCTGTGACCACGACCAGGGCTCAGTCTCTGACCATGACCAGGGCTCAGTCTCTGACCACAATGAGAGCTCAGTCTGTGACCATGATCAGGGCTCAGCCTGTGACCCCAACCAGGGCTCAGCCTGTGACCCCAACCAGGGCTCAGCCTCTGACCACGACCAGGGCTCAGTCTCTGACCATAATCAGAGCTCAGTCTGTGACCATGATCAGGGCTCAGTCTGTGACTCCAACCAGGGCTCAGCCTGTGACCACGACCAGGGCTCAGTCTCTGACCACAATCAGGGCTCAGTCTGTGACCATGATCAGGGCTCAGTCTGTGACCCCCAACCAGGGCTCAGTCTCTGACCACGACCAGGGCTCAGTCTCTGACCACAATCAGGGCTCAGTCTCTGACCATGACCAGGGCTCAGTCTCTGACCACAATCAGGGCTCAGTCTGTGACCATGATCAGGGCTTAGCCTGTGACCACGACCAGGGCTCAGTGTCTGACCATGATCAGGGCTCAGTCTGTGATCACCACCAGGGCTCAGTCTCTGACCACGACCAGGGCTCAGTCTCTGACCATGACCAGGGCTCAGTCTCTGACCACAATCAGAGCTCAGTCTGTGACCATGATCAGGGCTCAGTCTGTGACTCCAACGAGGGCTCAGTCTGTGACCA
Organism: Felis catus; assembly: GCF_018350175.1. Lineage (NCBI taxonomy): Eukaryota > Metazoa > Chordata > Mammalia > Carnivora > Felidae > Felis > Felis catus. Next base: position 1,283,685 of record NC_058381.1, read on the forward strand.
CCACCAGGGCTCAGTCTCTGACCATGACCAGGGCTCAGTCTCTGACCACAATCAGAGCTCAGTCTGTGACCATGATCAGGGCTCAGTCTGTGACTCCAACGAGGGCTCAGTCTGTGACCACGACCAGGGCTCAGTCTCTGACCATGACCAGGGCTCAGCCTCTGACCACAATCAGAGCTCAGTCTGTGACCACGATCAGGGCTCAGTCTGTGACTCCAACCAGGGCTCAGTCTGTGACCACCACCAGGGCTCAGTCTCTGACCATGACCAGGGCTCAGTCTGTGACCCCCCAACCGGGGCTCAGTCTGTGACCACCACCAGGGCTCAGTGTCTGACCACAATCAGGGCTCAGTCTGTGACCTTGATCAGAGCTCAGCCTGTGACCATGACCAGGGCTCAGTCTCTGACCATGAACAGGGCTCAGTCTCTGACCACAATCAGAGCTCAGTCTGTGACCACGATCAGGGCTCAGTCTGTGACTCCAACCAGGGCTCAGTCTGTGACCACAATCAGGGCTCAGTATCCATCCCTAGTCACACCTCTCAGCCACAGCTGAAGTCAGCAGTGGACCGGTGGGTCAGACATAACAAACACCTGAGGTATCTGCTACCCAACTCAAAAACTAATTATTAAATTGAATTAAGTGAGGGCTGGATGATTCCTCAGACTCCTAAGATGAGGTGGGACGTGTGGAGGAGGGGAAGAAGGGTGTCATTGACCCTGATGAGGAAGGACCCCGAGCTCAGGTGCAGTAGACAGAATTAAATCCTGCCCTGACCCATTTAAGCAACTTCTTGGCCAGGGGGCTGGAGTCGTCACCTTGAGCCACACGGTCACCCACATAGAGATCACAGAGCCTGGAGACGTGTGCCCGGGGGGGCCAGAGGCTGCCAGTAGCCGTCACCTGCTTGGGCATCACAGCTAAGTGGGTCAGCACTTCCCGGCCACTCCGGTGATTAATGGCATGTGAAGTGAGTAGCTCACGGTGGCTGGGGCTCCGTGACTCGAGCCCGGGCCAGCAGTGAGCTCATTCCGCGAGCACCCGCAGCACTGAGGCTCTGAGGTGGTAAATCTCCGCGGCTACTTCTGTGGGCGCTCGCGAACTCTCTGCATCAGTCTGTGCCCTGTTCGGTACCCCCTCTCTGTCTGCCTCCTCCAGTGTCCCAGCTGAAGGACACCTCTGACGGGTAACGTAGCCAAAGTTAATCCAATCGGACACAAGAGCCGAGGCGGAAGGCGTCCCGTCCGCGTACGATTCACCTTTGTTTACTATTCGCCAAGTTTGTGAAGGACTCGCGGTTAAGTGTCCGACTTCGGCTCACGTCATGATCTCATTGTTGGTTCGACCCCCACGTCAGGCTCTGTGCTGACAGCTCGGAGCCTGGAGCTTGCTTCCGATTCTGTGTCTCCCTCTCTCTCTCTCTGCCCCTCCCCTGCTCATGCTCTCTCTCTCTCCCTCTCTCTCTCAAACGTAAGTAAACATTAAAAAAAATTTTTTTTAATTAAAAAAAAAACAAGTGTCTACAGATGGGCTCGAAGAACCTGATTGCCACACGTCCGAGCCATTCATTTCTTTTGTCGCGCACTGATTTATTCATCCGGGGGCGATCCCACCGAACGTCGACTCCGTGCCGGGCCCTGGCCTAGGCCGGAAACAAGCCAGCCAAAATCACAGTGGCTGCTGTTGGCTACCCTCTGTTGCAAAGGGGCCCCGCACGGCACCCCATGCTGAGCACCCATCAGCGTCGTCTAACTTCAGTTCACGTACCCTAGGAAGTAGCCGTTAAGTGTGCACGTTCTACAGACCCGGAAACTGAGGCACGAAGCAACTAAGCAGCTCGCTCAGAGCTGAGCAAGTAGGAAAGTGGTTCCGCTCTATTCCGATCCGCCCTCCCCATCATTTGAATGACGAAGAGGCTCAAGGATAGACCGAGGTTCACTTCTGCCCCAGGCAGCGCCCAGACAAGACGGCCCCGCGTTCCTGCCTCTGGTGGCTCGCTGGTCCTTTTTTACTCCGAGCCTTCAGTGTCCCCCACCTCGTGCCAATGAATCCCCTGGGCTTACGTCATACAGACCGGGCTTCTGCTGGTGGTGGTCAGCTCCTCGTCAGGGGAGGGGAGGCCGCACCAGTGGGCACTCGGCCATGAGGACGGGGTTCGCGTGTGAGATGGGGTGACAGATTGCGTTTCCCAGACGCGGCTGCAGGGAAGTCTGCCTCCCCCCACACCATCCTCTGGAATCTGGCCACCTCCCCCTCGAGCGGTGGGCTCCACGTTCCCTCCCCGCGGACCAGGGCGAACATCCACGCACGAGAGGAGAGACACGTCGTGACCTCTGAGGTTGGATCGTGAACGTGCATGGGCGACTGCATTGCCTCTGCCGGGATGCTTACCCTTGGGACCCGGTGTCTGGATGATGCCAGCCCAAAGCCACAGAGTGACAACACCCCCCCCCCCAGCCTTCAAGCCTGCCCGGGGTGGGGCCCCAGATGTCACGGAGCAGAGATCCACCAGCCCCGCTGGGTCCTGCCCACGTGCCTGACCCCACAGAATCCGTGAGCCTGATCAGACGGCGGCTGGAACGGGTGAGTGTTTGCAACAGCCGACCTCCAGGAGCACGTCCTACCCGGACGCAGTCCCTTCCCAGAATCACATCAAGGCAGGGCTGTCCCCTGCCCTGGGCTCCCCGCCCCCCGCATTTCCGGGGCGAGTCTGAAGGCACCCCAAGCTCGGGACCTGAGAGACCAGGCATGCGCTCAGCAGACAGCCCGTCGGAAGGATGTTCGTCTGTCCCCTGGGAGGAAGCGGCTTCTGGGGGAGGCGCGAGAATGAGAGGGAGGGACCGCTTGTATCCGAGCAGCAGCACCTCCTTGGGGGGCCGGGGAGAGACGGAGCCCGGCGAGATAAACGGGCATGTGGAGTGATAGCATCCGGAAGTTACCCAGGGAGACAGACACAGCACGTCCCGAGCCTGCTGAGAATTTCACTGAAGTCCTCGTCGGAAGCGACGGTCTGTTGTCGTCTCTGCCGTGACCCTGCCGTCTCTCTCCGGTGGGCAGGACGGTGCTCACGCTGGGGACAAAGACAGTCCAGGCTCCGTCCCTGCTGTGTGAGCGCGTGTCCCCAGCCCCCTGTGGTTGTCCCTGTCTCCGTGTGGTGACGGAGGGGACGGACTCCTGAGTCCGGGTGCTCGAATGCTGTGTGGCCTCAGGAAGGTTGCTCGCCCTCTCTGGGCCCGTTTGCTCATCTGTAAAACAAAACAAGGATCGTAAGGGTACCTGTCTGGCAGGGCCGCTGCGGGGTTTAACGCCACATTAGCACAGCGCTTGACCCCCAAGGAGACTTCAGCTTTACGGTTTTTACCACTGGGACCGAGGGGTTTCCGGCCACGCAGGCATCTCAGTTGATAGGGCCCCGCGCACCTGTGTGTGTGTGCAACCCACCTGCGCTTGCTGGACACGCGGCAAGGCCTCTCTGTTCGTGGCCCCACACCCCTCCCCGGATGCAGAGAGCCAGGGGCGACTGCAGCGCCACGGACCAGGCCACGGACCAGGCGGGAAGAACACAGCCACCCCCCTACAGCCAGGAAGGAGCAGCATCAGGGTCTCGGTGACCTCACAAAACTCAGGTGGGTTTCCTGTCGGCGTCACGGCCGCCGCACGCGAGGAGGCTGTCCTTGGGGGCTGTCCTCCGCGTGGGGACCCAGGGACCCAGGCTCCTTCCGTCCCCGGGGGACTGGAGGGTCCTTGTACGAGGTGGTTTGAGCCCAGTCCTGCACCACACATCACTCCTGTCCACGCTCCATCGGCCACAACTCAGGGTGCGATGAATGGCCACACCGACCGGTTCCCGCCCGAGAGGAGGTTCGGACTTCGCGGAGAAAGGCTGCCGACTGGACAGGAGAGCACGGGGCCTCCCCGGACTCGGCCCAGGGCGTTTCCCCCCTGTCATTCCCGGGGCCCCGGGCGGCACTGAGACCGCCCTCAGGTGGTCCCCTTCTCCCTGTTCTCACGCACCTGCCCGCACGGCACCCGCCCACCTCCCGGACTTCTCTGCTCTGAAGCTGCCGTCTCCCGTGTGACTTCGCACACCAGCGAGAAAAACAAGGGAGTGACTCACGTTGACCAAGAACCGTAACTACCTATTTGTCATCTCCCTCCGTCAGCTTTGACACGGGAGGCCAGTCGACATGAGGTGGGGACGCTGGGAGCCAGATTTGACACAAGCCGAGCCAGGGGATCACTGCAGGCCTGGGGGCCGTCCGGAGCCTCCCCGTGGCCCATCACCTCCAGGGGGCCGTCCGGGGACTCCCTCTAGCCCATCACCTCCTGGGGGCCGTCCAGGGCCTCCCCATGGCCCATCACTTCCTGGGAGCTATCCGGGGCCTCCCCATGGCCCATCACCTTGTTACACGGATGCCAGAGAGAGGGAGGTCTTTTATTCTGAGATCCGGCCCTCCATGGTGGTTAATCCGTCCCAACTTCGGGTAATTGGCTTTCCTCCTCAGGACAGCACCCTGGGGCCTTGAACCAGCGCCCGGCTGCCCGGAGCCAGCAGCAGACGCAAGCCCCCTCCTCTTTCCGGAGCCCCAGGGAGAGTCCACGTGGGAAGGAGGCCAAAAGAGAGAGTGTCTTCCGATCGCACAGGGAAGAGACGTTGTGATTTCATGGCACATTTTCCTGAGCATGAAGGGAAAGGAAGTCAAAGCAATAGTTTGGCAAGATCTGTTGGGAAAGCCTCTGCTGGGGTTGAACGGAAAAAGGCCGAGATGGCTCTCCGAGGGTGTCATGACTCCCACCTGCCTGGGACGTCTTTATTTTCCAGCCTAAAAAGCGTCATCTAAGGGGAGATCAAATCCAAAGAGCTGTCTCGCACTGTTCGCCTGAGCCGGCGTGAGCGCATCTCACAAAACACGATGATAAAAGCTAAGTGGGGTCTGAGCTCAGTCACCATTCAGGACCAGCTGCGGGGGGCAGGGGATGGGGACACGGTCGCTGGTTCCCGTAAGGGACACTACAGAGCTGGGCCGTGAGTCACGACCCAGGCAGGAGATGCTCACGGGAGCCGGGTCACGGGGGCTGCCGCGCAGACAGGAACCCACGTCGCAGAGGCCACCACGGGATGGCCACGTAACTACCTCTGTCTGTGGCGGCTCCCAAACCTCAGCCACACAAACGTGTCCGAAGGTCTCCAAGACGTCAGGCGCCTCCAGACGCGCGACGCAGCAAGCAGGCAAAATGCCCCGTCTGTGGTCCTCACGAGGAAACATCCAGAGAACCCAGATTGAGTGACATTCTCCTGAATGACTGGCCAGCACCCTTCAAACACAGGAAGATCATGCAAGATAAAGAAACTGTCAGAGGCTGGAGGGGACGTGAAACAGGTGGGACCACTCAGTGCAAAGTGGGGTCCTGGACCGGAGACGAGATCTCCACAGGCGCAGAGGGGAAGATGCCCAAGTGACTACGGACCATCTGGTTTCACTGATTGGACCGATGGTTACGAAAGATGTCGGCCTTGGGGGAAGCTGGGGGAAGGGTGCAGGGGACACTCCGTATTGTCCTTCAGTCCTTCTGGAAGTCTAAAATTCTTTCCAGGGACACCTGGATGGCTCAGTCAGTTGGGCGTCCAACATCAGCTCAGGTCATGATCTCACGGTTCGTGGGCTCGACATCACCCTTGATGTCACCAGAGGAGCCGGAGAGGTTTGGGAAGTGGATATTTGGAAAGTGGATAATGTTCTCACTCTGTGATTCAATGACATTAGTGGCTTATCTGTGCACCTTTTTAAATCGTCTCCAGGACCCCCTAAAATCACACACCGTGTTGGGAAAACACTGCCTTTTGGAAACCCCATGGCGAGGCCTGAAGACTGTGGGTGCAGAGCCAAAGTCAGAAGGTTTGCAGCGAGAGGGAAGGGCCGTCCACACAGCATCACCCCATCCATTTGAGGTTTGGGATTTTTGTTTCCTTTAAGGGGACGTATGTGAGTATCAGTCAGCTAGTGCTGCTTAACAAACAGTCCCAAACTCAGCGATGCGCACCAGCACGCATTTGCTCTCAGGCTCCAAAATGTACAGTCAGCTGTTCTTCTCCATACAGGCAGAGTGCGGATCCCCGGGACAGCTCACTTCCAGGGCCAGCCGTCCACCCGGGGCCCGTTCCTTGCGTGGTCGTGGCAGAAGCAGAAGTGGAGAGCTCCAGCAAGGGCATGATGTCAGCTCTCTACTTAGGTCGCACTTCCTCACATCCCCTCCACCTGAGCAAACCACGGCCAAGCCCCACGCGGAGGGAGCCAGGATGCATGCTCCCAGAGGGAGGGATTATCTGATGAGTGAATATTCCTAAAGATCCCAAAGGCGTCTGCATACGAGCAACATGCATATACACACTGATTATGTCGCGTTTATGTATATTTGACGTATAGGAACTCTCAAAGGAAGAGCACACAAGAAGCTAATAACGGGTTGCCTCTCAGCAACGGAACAGGGGGCTGGATCAGGATGGGAGGGAACCTTCTCCTCCGCCCCCTGCTGCAAAGTCTGAATTCTATATGACACGCATATGCCACTTCACAAGAGTCAAACGCCAGCTTAACACCCACGGGCCACAGGGCATTTTCACACCAATTCTCTTATCTGAAATTCACACGAGGCTGTGGCAGACGGAAGCGGGATCGTGAGCCCACTTGGCGGATGAGAAGGAAACAGGTCTGGCCTGCTCAAGCGACTCACCCAAGGCCAGAAGCTAAACTAGGGCCAAGCCAAGAGACCAGATGTGTCTCACACCTCTGACCCTCTGACCTCACCGTGCAGCCTGCCGCGGCCAGCGCACGCCCGCGCCATCCGGGGAAGTGTCCTCCCCTCAGTCCCAACACACAAGGGAGAGACTGCGTGGACAGCACCTCGAAGAACCTCTTTGTCCAGCCTGGCCATTTTACAGATGGGCAAGGAGAGGCCCAGAATCACAAGCAGGTGCCTCCGTTTCCCTGTCCCGATGGGACCTTAACGCCCACCTGACAGGGTGTTTGGGGATCAGAGAGGACTGTGTACGCGGGGGTTTGGCAGCCACGAGAGCGTGAGGCGCAATTTTGTGGACTCGCTCGGCCACGGGAGAGCCAGGAGACTGGCCGGGAACATCTAAACCAGCCTGCACTCAAGTGACCGAGTTCTTGGAGCTAAAGGGACTGCTCTCAGGAGGACCCGCTGGGCTTTGAGTCCTCGGGTGGCCGGGGAGCGGGCTGCTCTGAGAGCGAGACAGAGACAGAGACAGACAGAGACAGCTCATCCCAAAGCAGCAGGTCCAAGAACAGGTCCGTGACAGACCTCACGCCTGAGCGGGACCTAGGCCTCCGTGAGCCCCTCCACAGCCCCTTCCCCGAGCTCAGTCATCACAGGAGGACACTTCTCCTCTCCTCCCGCCCAGCAGGCCCTCAGCGGGCGTCCCCTCCCCATGGTGTCCCCGGAGGACAGGTCCCCTCTCACCACCGTGCCCCCGTCCCCGTCCTCGTCACCCAGGAGGTAAGACACAGGCGGGGACCGGGGCTGGGGAGGGAGGCAGTGGAGGCACCAGATGTTGGTGAGCAACACGTAGCCCCCCCCCCCGAGCTCCCCCCAAGATCCCACTCCAGCCATTTTCAACTTTGCCTCAAACATTTCCTGAGCCCCGAAGAGCTCCCACAGGACTGATGTCCCCAAGTGAGCCGCTAGAAACAAATGGATGCGAGTTATTCTCCTGGAAGGCAAGACCCGTGGAGGGTTTAAACAGGGGGTCCTGCTGAGTAGGTGGTGGGAGATCTGAAGGCTCAGAGAGGCAGCGTCCGCCCCCCACCCCAGCCCTGAGCAGAGCCTGTGAAGCCCAGAATCTGCAGAGACAGCCCCCCGCCCCCACCCGGGGGGCCCCAGCCCCCCCGCCCCCGTCCTGGCTCTGCAGCGGGCTTACAGAGCCTCCTTTGTGCAGCGTGGAGGGGGGCAACCCCGAGAAGCCCCACAGGGAGCCCCCCAACTGACTCCAAGTCTCCGGAAACGGGGGGGGGCCTCAGGCCCCCAGACCTGCCCCCAGCGAGGGGCCACCGAGGCGAGGTCACCTGATTTCCCAAGACAGGCTGGACTGGAGGGGCCCTCTGCCCTCACCGCAGCCTGACTCGAGGGCCCGGGGCCTCCCCCTCCCGCAGGGCCAGCCCCCAGCCCAGGCGGTGGTGGCCCGGGGTCTGCACCAGCTGGACAGCTCCAACCCACCCTCACGGCTTCACGCCCCCTCCCGCCCCCAGCTCAGACCGCATCTCCCCCACGCGGCACTGAGTGCCCTGAAGTGTGAAGGGACATCGTGTCCCTCGAGCACAGGGCTCCGGCCCGTCTGCCCGCAAGTGCCCCTGGGAGTCCCCCTCGGGAACACCTGCCCGCGGGACACGAGGTCGCCTGGGGGCCGGCAGGTGCCCGGCTGTCCTGCGCCCACACAGAAGGGGCCGGGGCCTCCGGAGCTGGGGGGCTCTCAACTCCCCCCAGTCTCCCCGTGGCCTCAGGAGGCTTAGCTAAAAGCCGTCGCAAGGCAGCAGGGAACCACGGGCAGGAAACCGGAAACCGGAAGGCGCCCAGCGGCGTGGATCCCACCTGCGCCGGGGGCCCAGGTGCAGAGAGAGAAGGGGCGGCCTCGGGGTCCTGATTCCTGGTCCGCGTCCACCCCCGGCACAGGCGTGAGCAGGCGGAGGTTCTCCGTGCGCCGGGGGCCGGTGTGAGCCTCGTAGGAACCGGCTCCGCAGCGTCTCAAGGGTCCCGGGGAGCCTAGGGAGCGAGGCACAGAGTGGGTAAGTGCTGCATCTGAAGTCACACAGCAGAGCAGGGGTCTGGGTTGTGCAGAGTCCTGCCTGCCCACCGGACACAGAACAAGGCCACGCGCTCGGCCCTCTCTCTGGGGACCCTTGCCCCACAGGACTCTTCCCCGCACAGAAGAGGTTGCCCGAGGGAGGAAGTCAGCCTTCCGGACAAGGACCAACCCCAGTGCGTTTTCTGGGCAGCACTGCTCAGTCACCTCCGAGGACAAAGTTCGCATCAGCCACAGCCACTGTCTGCCTTCTCTAGCCCTGGGCCCCCCAAGTGACTAGAGAGTCCGGTTTCCCCACACGTTGTAATAACGCGTACAAAGAAAGACCAGCGGGCGTTTGAAGGACCAAGACCT